>NC_044980.1:148224505-149433489 GCF_008728515.1 Papio anubis
TAATGAGATCACTTGGACTCAGGAAGGGGAACATCACACACCGGGGCCTATCATGGGGAGGGGGGAGGGGGGAGGGATTGCATTGGGAGTTATACCTGATGTTAATGACAAGTTGATGGGTGCAGCAGACCAACATGGCACAAGTATACATATGTAACAAACCTGCACGTTATGCACATGTACCCTACAACTTAAAGTATAATAATAAATAAATTTAAATAAATAAATAAATAAATAAAATAAATAAAATTTAAAAATTAACTTCAGTGACAGTGGAATCAGATTAAAAGTAGCTAAGATATCTATTTCAAATGGCACTTATTTCTCAGCTGAAGCCTACTTTTCCATGAAGGCTGGTTTTGGATCGTCTCTCTGGGGCTGGATTCCCGCCATCCACATGCCAAATGTTCCAGATGCTGCAATGGCCCCATGGTCTCTGGGAATGCTAGTGGCAGGAGCGGTGAGTCCACAGTGGAGAAGACACATGAGAGGGAACACCTAGTTGGGAATTCCATGTCAGTTGATTTGTCACATGTCTGGAATTTCATGTTTGCTGACTACAGAAATGAGGTTTAGAAAAACAGAAGCAGGTTCATGTGACTGCTTTTTCCATATTGCACCAGCCATCTGTTCCTACATAGAGAAGTTCTGATTAAGGAGGGAAGCCAAGGGAAAACTCCCTATGTGTGACTCCAGAGAGTCCACTGGCCAGCCCACCTTATGGTACTGTTGGCTTATGTCCTCACAGAGCAATGAACATTTCTGATTTGGACCAGTCCTTTCTATTCAGTTGAGGTCCTTGCCTCAGAGGTACACACAGGATAGATGGGGCTCATTTTCCTAGAATATCAAGCTTACTTGGATATTGAGAGTGGTGAGGAAGACAGTAGAGAAAAAAGCATTCTGTTTTATATTAAATCAAACAGTATGGGATTGCATGTCACTACATTTTCACTTTCCTCTGTTGTAGAGGAACTGAGAGAGGGTAGGAGCCCAGGAATAAATGGTACCATGAAGAAATGTAGGGTAAAGAAGAAGACAGCCAGGCTGGGAATATGAACATGTCAATTCTAGCCATGGATTGGATACTACCTCACTGTGTCACCTGGGAAAAATGCCTTTTCTTTGTTGGAGAAATTGTATTGCCTTACCATAAAGCTATAATAATTTAGACAACATAGCATTGGCATATAGACATATAGCTAGATAGAAAAGACCATTGAGAAATAGACCCACACTTAAGATCAATTTATTTTCTATAAAATTGCCAAGGAATTCAATGACAAAGAAATAAACTTTCAAACAAATGGTACTGAAATTATTGGATATGCATAATAACTAAATTTAAATCTTATCTCATGCCACATGCAAAATTTTTAACTTGAAATGGATCATAGACCTAAGGGCAAAAGCTAAACTTATAACATTTCTAAAAGAAAACTTAGGAGAAAATATATGCAGCCTTGGGTTGGGCAAAGTGTTTTAAGAAAAAAAGATAACAAAAATCACAGACATCAGATAAAAAAACAATGACAGATCTGACATCATCAAAACTATAAATTTTATACTTTAAAAGGCACTGTAAAGAAAATGAAAAGATAAGCCATAGTCCAGGAAAAAATAGTTAGAAAACATACATTTGATAAAGAACCTCTTTCCAAGAGACATAATAATGTTCTTACAACTTAACAATAAAATTAAAAAATTATCCAGTTTCCGCAAAAAATCTGAACAGACACCTCATCAAAGATGATATATGGACGGCAAATAAGCCCATGAAAGCATGCTCAATATCACTGGTTCATTAGGGAAATGCAAATTAAAATCACAATAAGATACAACTACATATCCTCTAGAATTATTACAATTCAAAAGACCCTACTAAGTGTTAGTGAGGATTTGAAACGACTGGAATACTCATCTATTGCTAGTAGAAATGCAAAGTACAGCAACTGGAACCCAGTTTGACTATTTGGCCTTTTGTTTTTATTTTTATTTTTATTTTTATTTGAGTCAGAGTCTCCTCTGTTACCCAGGCTAGAGTGCAGTGGTGCAATCATGGCGCACTACAGCCCTGACCTCCTGGACTCCAGCAATCCTCCCACCTCAGCCACCCAGGTAGCTTGGACTACAGGTGTGTGCGAATATGCCTGGCATTTTTTTTTTTTTTTTATGGAGATGAAGTCTCACTGTGTTTCTCAGGCCGGTCTTGAACTCCTGAGCTCAAGGGATCCTCACACTTCAGGCTCTCAATGTGCTGGAATTACAGGCATGAGCCATTGTGCCTGACTCCATTTTAAAAAAATAAAATGAAACATACACTTACCACATGACCCAGCAATCCTACTCCAAATTTACCCAAGAGAAATGAAAAAAATACATTCACACTAAAATTTGTACATATATATTCACAGCAATTTTCTTCACAATGCCCAATAATTGGAAACCATGTCAATGTCCCTCAACTGTTGGAGAAGCAAGTAGATATATTTCCATATAACACTACTCAGTGATAAAAAGGATCAACCAAAAGGAGGAAAAGCACTATGCTAAGTAAAACAGATCAGAAGCAGAAGACAACATGCTTTATGATTCCATTGACATAAAATCTAGAAGAGACAAAATTAAAATGATAGAAAACTAAAGTGATAGAACTCTATGGTTGCCAGAGCAAGAGGATTAACTCCAAAGGGGAGGAAAGAACTTTTGATGGTAAAGAAAATATTTTTTACATTTATTGGGTTGGTAGTTACATTACCATATAGATTTGTTGAAACTCCTCAAATTAATAGAAAATTGTTAAATTCTACCATACATAAATTACACCTCAATAAAGCCACATTTTTAAAGGGGTTGGATTATATAACTTTTAATACCCCTTAATTGCATAAAACATGATCTTTAAGGAACACAATTTTTTTTTTTTTGAGATGGAGTTTCGTTTTTGTTGCCCAGGCTGGAGTGAAATAGCGCGATCTCTGCTCAATGTAACCTTCACCTCCCAGGTTCAACCAATTCTCCTGCCTCAGCCTCCTGAGTAGCTGGGACTACAGGCATGCGCCACCACACTCAGCTGATTTTGTATTTTTAGTAGAGACGGGGTTTCACCATGTTGGTCAGACTCACCTCGCACTCCTGACCCAGGTAGTTCACCCGCCTTGGCCTCACAAAGTGCTGAGATGGCAGGCGTGAGCCACTGCGCCCGGCCAGGAACATGGATCTTTTACAATAGGCCTGACCTTTGGCCCTAGAGAAATACATTATCCTTATTATAACTACTCAGTAAATAAGCATGACCAATGCCCTGGAGGGGGACACAATTGCTAACTTTCAAGTTCTTTGCTCTACAAACATCCTTGGAAAGATGATCTGGAACAAAGATAGTCAGTGTCCCTGTTTGCAAGACGTGAAAAACACCTGAGTGACCCATGGGGAACTAATACCAGTCACTGATGCTTCCTCTGAACTTCCATGGGAGGAATTTTGAGTTCAGAGTTAAAACATGCCAGTTTAAAACCAGGTTCAGTTACTGCCAGCTAGACAAAGTATTTTGCTTCATTGGCACCTCAGTTTCCTTGTCTATTCAATTTTAAATAATGATCATTGTCTAGGAGTAGTTGGGTGAGCCAAGTACGATAATATATTTTTAAAGTGCTTTTTAAGTTCTAAGGAAATAGCCAAATAATTACTCTACTATGTACTTTTAATATTTCATTCTCTTATATTGTCAGATTTGTTGCCAACTTCTACTTCATATTCTTTCACTACACTTAACACAAGACTTAGCAGATAGTAGGTATTCAATTAACCCTTGATGATTGCCTAATCCCTTGAGTAACGAGGTATAGTTGAACTCTCCCTCCAATTTCCCCTTAAAAGCTCCATAGCCTCTTGTTTTACTTTTTCTCCTCTGACCACCCTTTGCCAATCACCTTTAAGCTGGAGGGGAGAGGTGAAGATTTAGTTTATTTTCCTGTAGAAGGCACTTGGACTCTTATTCCAGCACCTAATGGGTGGCTACTTCTATCTGTGGCAAGTCCTTAGCAGATGAAGAGGTGAGATGCTGTGATGCAGCCAACATGCTTACCAGGCAAGAAATGTGTTCCCATACACGGCCAGCACTTAGCATGGTATTCGTGTTCAACAGGGAATAAAAAATGAGACATGAGAAGTTAGTGGAAAAAGTCATCCCTTGTGTAATTACCTCTTTTTAAAAAACGCTTTAACGGATCAACCCAAGAAAGCAGGCTCTTCAGTCACTTCTACAATGTAAGTGACAGCAGGGTGGAATCTAGAAAAAGAGATCTGAGTTGGGCCATCTCCCGTGGGTGATGGCAGAAGTTATGGTGATGATAATGGTGGTGGAGAGTGACCCAACACACTGAAGACTCATATCTCACATAGAGGTTCTAAAGTCAGTGTATAAAGTGGAAAATGTAAAAAGTCATGTCTACCCTTGAAAAATATCTCAGGAAGGTGTCACATTGGGTACCAAAACACTGTCTCTTAATAAGGCCAGTATATCCAGCCAGAGTTCCTCAGATGAACATCAAATGATATACTTGGCTTGTAACTTACCAGTCATATTTTTTAAACAAATGCATTTTTAAACCCCATATTGTCCATGAGAGGCTCACACTGGGAGCACATGCGCACATACACCAATTGAGAAGAAGCAGGTCCCTGTCTTCCATTACTCCCTCCTCAAGGAGGTTGAAATGACAAGCAAAATTCTCTCCTTTACTTTCTGTCTTTCCCATAATGACTAAATCACTCAAATTAAATAGAAATATGTTGACACCCTGCTCCATCCTTAAAAGATTCTAATTTCCTTTCTTCACATTCTTAACTTTGCATTTCCGTTTCTTGCTTGATTTACCTTAATTCTCATGGAAAATACTGGACACTGGCAGACAGCTTTTTCACATGTAGGACATATCCAAGATTGATACAAAAGAAGGTCATAATAAGTCTTTCCTCAGTTACATGATTAATGTACTCCGAGGCTTAGGAAAAAGCCAGTAATTGGGAAGGTTTAATAGTACATCGAATGAATTCATTGCTGTCAGAGACAATTCACCATTTCACTGACGGAGCCAGCAGCAGCCCTTCTGAGAGCAAGAAATAGTCATAAATCTAAACAGGAAAATATCCGAGTTTTGCTACCATGTCACATAAAATATCCCTTCTCAGAGCTAGAGGTATTTTTCAAAACTAAGTTAGAGCCACAGCTGTGAATAAAACCAGGCTTATTCAAGAATGAGTAATAGAGACAACATTTTATAAGACTCTAAATTTGACCTTTCTTGGAAATTCTAATATCCAGCAAGAACTTGTCTTTGAGCTCATAAACATAAAATTTCTTTGATTTTCTTCCAAATTTCCAATAAGCTGAGATTGCATTTGGAGGTGGAGAAGTGGAACACTGTGAACAGGAGAGGAACACAGCAATTCCCCTTGAACAGAGGGTGAAACCAGAGGCCAGCGGGCTAGACTGTCCACAAGTATGTTTGATTTGGCTGGTACAGCGTGGCCTAAGAGAACTTAGAAAATGTTTGACTGAATTGCTAACAACAACAAAAAAAAAACAAAATAAAGATTTCACATTTAAAAAAAAAAAAACAGATTTCCAGCTTCTCTTTGAAGAAATGCAATGATCTGGCAATATTGGGTTGATATCACCTCCAGGCAATATGAAGCTTGAGCTGAATAGAGATTGTCCCTTTAGACAGAGCAGGCAACGTCCAGTTTGTCACAGTCCCCACCACTACGTGTTATTTTCCAGACACCTGGACCAAATGTCAGTTTCTCAGTTTTTCTCTGTCAAACTACTGCTATTTCATGTAATAGCACAGTTAAAAGGAAAGCAAAAGTTTTATATTTATGTATTCACCAAAAGTGTGTGTCTGGGGGAAGAAGGAGATGTGGAAGGACAGTGAGCTCTGGTTCACATGTTTGGGTTTCCTGGTCTTTGCAAATATTTGAGTTTTTAATTTTCAACTTTAAATGTTTGCCTCCCTCAGGAAGCCCGTCCTATTAAACTGAGATTCTATCATTTGAAATGTTCCACACCAAAAGGTTTCTTTAGACACCAATGCAACTGAGATTTTAGAGGCAACGTTTAAATGATTTTGCACAAATCATCCTATGATAAGTAATTCTGAAAGAAAAATGTTTCCACTGTCTTGGGTGAGTATATGGTCTCCCTCACTAACAGACCAACCTTATAATTCACCATCAATGCTGACATTCTCAGAACTCCACTGACTTTCTCATCTGAGAAGTTGGGAAAGGAAGTAGACATGGTTACAGCCTCTAATATGAACCCTCTGAATGAGGACAGGTTTGCCTGCAATAAAGTAATTATGTAATTGTTACAATAAAATATAATTTACCTCATCACTCCAACAGAAAAAGTAATTTTTTTCCTTATTGAAAGGCTCTGACTTTTCAAAAGATTAAAGGTGGTTACTGCAATATTTCAGAGGCAAGAAAAAAAAAATTAAGGAATGAACATTGCTTTTAGCACAGCAACACAGCTAAAATGATCTGATTGTTGCAAGGACGTTGTTCAGAATATTAGATGACTCTAAAGCAGTAACAGACTTTCCATATTTAATATGAGTCTTTGGACAAAATTAAATTTTAGGAACAGTATAAGGTCACACAGTCAATGTGCCAACCCTTTTTACATTTATTTCAATCTCATCTCCCAGCATTGTCACCAGAGCCTTGCCTTCTCTCCGTCTCCATAAATAAACTGTGTTGACTCTTGAACTCACATTCACTCTCTTGGCTTAATTACCTTCCATGATAATAAACGCACTTCCGATTTCCATAAAGCAGCTCACATGGGAACCTCACCTTTTATCTCCCTGCTTTGCTCATTTACGTAATAATTGCTGAAAAGACAGGAACTCTCCCTCCTTCTCTTCCCTCTCTTCATTTCCTTCTTCCTTCCTTTGTCACAATTATTTCTTTCTCTGTTTCCCTTCTTCTCCCCTCTCTCCCTTCCTTTTCTTCTTCCTTCTCTCTTTCTCCCTCCTCTCCTTTCTTCTCTTCCTCCTCTTCCTTCTCTCTTCTCTCTCTCTCCTCCTCCAACTCTTCTTTCTTCTCTTCTCTCTCTGCCTCCATATGCCTTTTTTTCAGTCTTCCACATCCCTTACCATGACCAAGCATCTGCCTGCTTTTCCTCTCTCATTCATTCACCACAGCAGTCTTATTCTATTTCGGAAGCTAAGAGATTTTTTCTTCCTGAGGAAATCACACTAGCTGTTTCCTCAGCCCAAATGCCTCACTCTCAGATCTGCCTTAGTCCCCAGCTCACACATACCCTTCTGGGAGAGGGGATCGCCATGGCCCTCCTTTCCTCTACCCCAAGCTACTTACCACATCTCTATGTTCATTTCTCTCACTGTATTGTCCCTCTGTAGCTATCTTGCTTCTTCTCTGTGTAGTTTTTTTTGTTTTGTTTTTTGATTTCTTTTTTTTTTTTTTTTTTTGTCTGTCTCTCCCCAGATAGAATTTAAGCACCATGAAGTCAACTGCTGGTTCTACAGGCACTCAAAGAATACTTGTTGCTGAGTGAGTGGAAAAAGATCCATCTACCCTTTGCATGTGCTTCCTATTCTCTTGTAGAACCACTTGAGCATTCCTTTAGAGAGTTGAAAATTCAGTATCATAGGTCTTTGTTGGGGGGAAAATTATAGCAACTTATTAGCATTACAATTTTGTATGGTGGTAGGTGTGGAGGGTATCTAAGGCCATGGTTTTCAAATGTCTCATATGCATAATGAACACCCAATGCAGTAAATGCAAAGCCTGGAGCCCTCTTCCCAGAGATTTTGTTCTGGGGTAAAGCCATAACATCTTAACAAGAACTTGGAGATTCTGACACAGTCCATGGAGGCTATTTTGAAAAATACCATGCCAGCGCTTAGATGGTGGTGTAGACTGAATTAGGTGATGCCCTTTCCCTAGAAATTTATCTGCACACAAAAATTTACGAAAGAACCCAGGAGACTTTTTGGAGGAAGGGGAATGGGGCACGTCCCCTCCAAGGCTTAAAGTTATTAGAAAGTGTCTGCTGGAGGATGGGTTGGTTCTGGCTGAGACCAGATCCATTACCAGAGGATTACCACAAACCCAAAGAAGCATCACCCACCATGAGGAAGACTGGTTTCTAGGCTAGGGCATACACAAATGGACAGAGGGCTAGTTCAGCAGACACTGATACCCTTCCTGACCTAGCATCCTCAGTGGATCTGAATGGAAAGAGCCCTTTCTAAATCCCTACCTTAAAGATCCAGAGCCAGGTTTTTTGATTGTTGTTCATTTTAATTGTGAGAAAACACAAAATACAGTGTTTTTTCAAACCTGTGGAGGGATAAGGTGAAGAGGGGTCACCCCAAAGCGCTACATTCTCTCGTGAAATACGTCTTTCTCATCTAAAGCAGGACGATTCTCAGAATGAGCATTTGACGAAAATTTAGGATGAGAAATCTCGGGATCAGACTCCCTGCTCATCTGACTATAATTCAGAGTCAGTATAATTTGAGAATTAAAAGAAATATGACTTTATTTTGTTGCGGAGGCCTGGAGACACTGAAACGCTTAGAATTATAAAATATTAGCATTAGAAAGACCCTAAATGTGTCAGAGACAGGAAAATTGAGGATTGCAAGAAGAAGAGAGCCATCCAACATCACATGGTTGCACAGTGCCAGATGCAAAATTCACTCATTCATTCAACCTGTTAAGTATTTTTTTGAGCATCTACCACAGGGCTAGCTCTTGATAATACACAGATAAATTCAATTCGAAAAACATTTATGAAATTCTACTATCAGCCTGGCACTATATGTGGATATGGGGGACATATCAAGGTAAATAAGATGCAGACTTTCTCTTGAGGTGTTCACTGTCTAATGGAGGGGAGGCAAATTCATACGGAAAAACCATTGTATAGTGTGATAATGCCACTCTCAATGAATGCGTATAATGGGGTCACATCGCACATTTAACTTACATTTAAAAAGTCATTCCCTTTATTCACAATAAAAAACAAATCTAATAACACAGATTAGTGCACTTGAGGCAGTTTATTATTAAAACGGAATGTAGTAAACCATGGAAACAAGCAGGAACACTTTAAAATCTATGTCACTAGTTATTTGGGAAATGCATAATAAAGCTACAATGAGATACTACTACATACCTCTTAGAATGTCTAAAATTTAAAAGACTGACCATATCAAGCATTGGTAAACATGTAGAGGAACTGGTATTCTCATACCCTGCTGGTGAGATTAAGTAGTAAAAACACTTTGTAGAACAGTTTATGAAACATGTTTACTCTATTCAGTTAAAAAAGTTAAATATGGGCTCGGTGCAGCGGCTCATACCTGTAATCCCAGTGCTTTGGAAGGCCAAAAAGGGGAGGATAGTCTGAGACCAGGAAGTGCAAGACCAGCCTGGGCAACACAGCAAGACCCTGTCCCTACAAAAATAAAATTAGCTGGATGTGGTTGCGTGCATCTGTACTATCAGCCACTTGGGAGGCTGAGGCAGGAGGACTGCTTGAACCCAGGAGTTTGGGTTACAGTGAGCCATGATCCTGCCACTGCACTCCAGCCTGGTCAAAAGAGCAAGTCCCTGTCTCCAAAAAAAAAGATAAAAGTTAAAAGTCACACTCTCTGCCCTCCTGTCATCTTTCCTCTGACCGGTCGTCAGAGAGATTTCCTGCCACTGGGGATGAGCAAGTCCTGTGCCGATGAGGACAGCCACCACTCAGTGTGTAATGTTTTAAAATTTTACAAAACCCTTTTGCGCTTGTTCCTCTAATAGCTCCTAGGTCTTTATCCAAGAGAAAAGAAAGTCAAGATTCATCATTCAAATACTTATATTATACATGAATGTTCACAGCAACTTTCTGTGTAATTACCCCAAACTGGAAACTACCCAAATATTTATCAACAGGTGAATGGATAGCCAAATGATCACACATCCACATAATGGAATACCACTCAACAATAATGAACTATCGAGACGTACAACAACACAAATGAATCTCAAAATAATTATGGTGAGTAAAAGAAGCCAGAAAAACAGCGTATGATTCCATCTTTATACAGTTCTACAAAACAGAAAGTAGCCATGGTGTTAGAATGCAGATCAGCGGTGGTCTGGCGAGTCATGGGCGGGGTGTGGTGGCAGGAAGGAGGAATTTCAAAGAGGCACAAGGAACTTTTAGGGGATGATGATTTCACAGGTATATTTTTATGTCAAAACTTATCAGAATATACACTTTATGCTCAGCTTATCGATAAAGCTGATTAAAAATAAAAACACAATAGTAAGTCCTAGGATACCATGTATAAAAAAAAAAAGATCAGGGGGTTTAGAGTAACAGAACCTGACCCAGGGTGGGCTCCCAGCTCACAACACACCAGCTGTGTGAGCAAGCTTGAGACTCCCGACTTTTCTGAAATCCTTTTCTTATCTAGCAAATGGGGACAATAATTCTTGTCCTACTATTTTATGGGATGGTAATGAGGAGCTATTAGAGGAACAAACGCAAAAGAGTTTTGTAAAATTTTAAAACATTACACACTGACTGGTGGCTGTCCTTATCGGCACAGGACTCGCTCATCCCCAGTGGCAGGAAATCTCTCTGACGACCGGTCAGAGGAAAGATGACAGGAGGGCAGAGAGGTACAAACACATCTACAGGGACCAATGAAGCCACAGCAAAGAGAGGTGCCTTTGATGACAGAAGGAAGGATGGAGGGGAAGGAGCCAGGGAGAGCTGAAGCAGCAGCAAGGAATATTGCAGGTCAGGTTCTGCGGGGCTGGAGACCAGGGGGAGGCCGGTGCTGCCACAACAGAGGAAAGAGTGAACCCAGTTGATAAGGGAAACAATAAGCGGAGGGCTGAGCCTGCATCAGGCTAGGACAAAAGAACTCCTGGGAACACAGGCTCCTGAACACACACTCTGCCTCCCTCCCTGCCGCCAGACTGATCTTCAATCAACTGAGTCACCCACTTGCTCTTGGGAGGAACAAAACCAGTCCTGACCAGGGCCACCCCCAGGCCTGGCTTCTGCTACCTCCTCAGTCCTGGCTTCTGCTACCTGGCTTCTGCTACCTCCTCAGTCTGCTACCAGGCCTGGCTTCTGCTACCTCCTCAGTCTCATCACCTACCACTTCCCCCAGCATTGTGCACACTGCTCTTCTCTCAGCAGGGACCACGGAGACGAAACACAGGCTCTACCCTCAGCTGAGACTGCCCTGCTCTCCTGCATTTGCCTAAACCTCTACTCGTGCATCGGATCTAAGGTTAGCTGTTGCTTTTTCAGGAAGCCTGCCTTGGTCTTCTAAACCAAATCAGATTCCCCCATGATGCCCTTTCACAGTACCTGGCACTGTTCCTCTGCCACATATATCATTGTTGTATTTAGGTTGCTTCCTGGGATGGCTCAGTCAGGTTCTGTCTCTCCCACCAAACTGCAGCCTCCATGGGGACAGACAGCATGTCAACTTTTGCTCTCTGTTGCAATCCATGCACCTACTACAGACGCAAGACAGGTGATGAATAAAGGCATAAATCAGTCTTGTGAGAAAGACTTTCTTTGAAACCTTAAGAATTAAAGAGTAAATGATATGTGTATGTATGAGACTAGTCTACAAGGCATAATCTGCAATGTGGGCGTATTTATTATCCCCATTTTACAGATGAGAACACTGAAGTTGAGAGAGGTAAAGTCACTTGCCTAAAAGCGCACTGCCCATAAGAGGCACAACCAGGAGGTGACCTGTGTCCTCCTGATTCCAAAGCCTGACCTCTTAACCAGCCCTTTTCCTCTAATTTTAAAAGAAAGGTTGATCCCTAAAACCCTGCCCAGTCCTGCCTTTCTCTGATCCTATAATCTCAGGAAAATTAGCTGGCGATCCCCCAACAAGACAGCCCCCACCTGCAGTCTGCATTAACCTTTCAGATCTCAGAGGCACCTGCCTACATACCCCTCCAGGAATGACACAGTCTTCCACTGCTGGGCTGAGAACTGAGAAGAATTACAATCCAATTGACTCTGCAGGCTGAAAGAAATGCCTGTTTAGCTTACATCAGCAGTGCTGACTCTAAATTAATATTTTGACATCAATCTTCATCCACCGTGTGGCAGCTCAGAGCTGTGTCCTCCCCTGGGTAAGCCTGGGGCAGCCAGGTCCAGGGAGGGGGCAGGGTCAGAGGAGCCCTGACCCCCTGAAGTCTAATAAATTGCTTTGCCACATAGGAAACTGCTGCTCAAAGAGAGTCTCTCCTTCCAAGTACACAGGCTGTCCCCATCCCTGATACCTGAGTCTTCAGGGGAGGTGATGTAAAGGGAAAACTTCCCCCACAATCGGAATTGGTTGGGGAGTGGTCAGTCATTAGGACGTTTGTTAATAATTTATGGAGGTCTACCAGCCACCGAACATGCATATCAGATTTGCAGCTTTTAAAATTTTTATTTTTACTTTTTTTTCTTTTTCTTTTTTTGTGGGGGTGGGGAGGGTAGGGAGAGTGTCTCACTTTGTTGCCTAGGCTGGAATTCAGTGGCATGATCACATTTCACTGCAGCCTCAACCTCCTGGGCTCAAGCAATCCTCCCACCTCAGCCTCCCAAGCAGCTGGGATCACAGGTGTGCACCACTGCACCTGGCTAATTTCTAAATTTTTTGTAGAGACGGGGTCTCCCTATGTTGCCCAGGCTGGTCTTGAACTCCTGGGTTCTAGTGATTCTCCCGCCTTGGCCTCCCAAAGTGTTGAGATTACAGGTGTGAGCCACTATGCCTGGCCCAATGTGCATCTTGTCATGGCCACAGGAAGACCTAGTTTTAGTCTAGTGTCTGTGGAATGGGATGGGGAATCTAGGGAACACAATCTATTAAGTGTCTCCCATGTACCAGTCATCCCTGTCTCAATGGATTCTCACAATAATCCATCTGGGTAAATATTATTATCCTCATTTTATTGACAATAAAACAGGCTAAGAGAGGTTAAGCTACTCAAAGTCATGCAGGTAGAACAGGCAGGATTAGATCTAAATCCAGGTTTGTCTGGTACCAGGTCTACCTAATGTCTAACGTCTGTGTGTTTAATAACCAACAGTTGGAAAAAAGAGTCTAACACAAATTTTACAAAGAAATAAAAATTCGGTTATATCTAGACATACATTTAATGAATCACATTTGTGAAAAGGATACTATTAGACCAGTGCCATTCAGAGAATGATTCACAGACTGATGCCAGTCCATGAACTGCTGGTTACCAACCTACTGTGGTAAGTTTAAAACTAAGAGAAATCATTGAGAAACTTGGATAACAAGTTGACGTAGGCATAACGTCCAAGTATGTGATCATGCAATTCATGGTTAATGTATTTTATAGAACTATTGATCCATAATAGATAGGAAATACAATTTCTAAGTGTTCCTTCTCTACCAATAGCTTTTGCACAGCACCGAACTAGATGAAATTGGGTCTGTGGGTGTGGTATCATTTGAGATATACTACAGTGAGTACTTTGTCAAGTTCAAGGGTGAAGGTTCTTACAGACTCACCATTTCCAATCATATTCCACCTTCTCCATTGCTGTGTGACCTTGGCAAAACTACTCAACTTCTCTCTATAAAGAGAGATAATAATGGTGCTAAACTCCAAGGATTACTGTGTGAATCAAAAGAAAATATCTGTGTGAAGTACTTAGTATGATACCAGGCACAAAGCAGTCACTCACTAAATGCTAGCTGCTGCATTTATTGAGTGCTTACATTAAGCCAAGATAAATTGAAGATTATTATTATTATCACTTGTCTTTTATTGACACCTGTTTTGTCATTAGAATGTATTCCTTTGGGTTATACTAGTAGCCTTATTTTGAAAACAAAATATCCCCTCCCATCCCCTGCCCCCAAAGAAAGGTATTTAATCATATCGGCTCATTTACCACTAAGGCAGTGATAACTGGGGAAAGAGAAGATAAAGAAAATGAGAAAGACCCTAAGGGCTCATGGGGATAGGACAACGCTGGGGATAGCCTGTGAAAAGATAATCTTGGTAAGGCAGGATCTTGAAATATGAAATTCTGGAGACATGAAAGTCAGGGATGAGGCTAGGTGGCGATTTGGGAGAGTTCTCTTGAAGAAGGCAGAGGAGAACAGACATTCAAATCAGTAGCACAGAGCATAGCTAAGAAGCAGAAACCTGGAGCCAGACTGCCTGGGTTTAAATTTTGTCTTTTCCATTTAGTAGCTGTGTGACCTTGGACAAGTTACATTTCCTTGCTGTGCCTCAATTTTTCCACCTGTAAAATGAAATAAAAATAGTACTAACCTCATAGGGTGTGAGAAATCAATGGAAGTATGTGTGTATATATACACACATGTTCTTACACTGTGTCACAAATTAATAGCAGGAAGTTTGGAGAGAGCTGTTTATGGTAAGAATGTTCTGTTACCACTACTACTAATGACATTAATTATAGCAAATACTCTATAGCTCTCACTATGTGTCAGGCACATATACATATTTACACATCTACACACACACACACACACATATATGCACCACAACATTATCACCCTAAAAATGCATTGCAGATTATGCCAAAAAATATTCAGGGCTTCCTGATAACTTGTAGGACAAAGCCTAAACTCTAGATGAATACTATGATCCAACTCTGGTTAAATTTGCGGCCGCTGGAGGCAAGTGATTTATCTACATTTTAAATGGGAATCAAAGATAATTTTTAATCAAAGTCTGGTTTTATTTTAATTGGAAGCTATTTTTAAAAGACTGAAAAGCTAAAACTCCAACGCAGGAATTTCAGGAATCTTATGAATGGAAAGGAAGGTATTTTGGAATGGGGAGGAAAGAAGAGACTTACTGTTGCCTCTCAAACCATACTACTATCTTCTGCCTGCTTGTAAGGTGGGCTCCAACCAGAAGATTGTGGTGATATCCTTACCCACAATTTGTCAATACAATCACACCCCCAACCCAGTCACTTGGTGACCCCTGCTGGCAACCCCTGGGTAATACACAAGTGGTGCAGGTGGTTCATGAGCCCTCCTGGGAGAGTATTTTTGACCCAGTAATATGCCTTTGGGTACCCACTGCCCAGATCTTGCTTGCTTTTTCTATGATTTTCCAGTAAAAAAGGAGCAGGGCCCCATGGAGAAATGGCTGATTCCAGAGTTGAGCAGGGAAAACACAAGATGAGCCTGGAGCACCCTGCAGTGTCTTAAAGACATGTTAAAAACCAAAAGTGCCTGCACCTTGTACCCCCATGTTTATTATATCACTTTTCACAGTGGCCAGGATATGGAGTTAGCCTAGATGTCCATGGACGGATGAACAGGTGAAGAGAGTCTTGTATATGCACAGTGGAATACTGTTTAGCCATAAGAAAGGAGTCCTATTTTTTGCAGCAGCATGATGGAACTGGAGGGAGGTCAATATGTTGAGTGAGATGGACTGGGCACAGAAAGACAAATATCACATGGTCTCACTCATATGTGGGAGATAAAAAATTGATTTCATGGAAGTAGGTACTAAAGTGGTAGCTGCCAGAGTCTGGGAAGTGGAGGCAGGTGGGGAAGAGAGGTTGGCTAATGGATACAGGCATCCAGTTAGAAAGTAGTAGTAAGTTCTGGTGTTCAATAGCACAGTAGGGTGACTACTACAGTTAATAATGAATTAAAGTTTATTTCTAAATAGCTGGAAGAAAAGATTTGAAATGTTTCCAACACAATACAAGATAAATGTTTGAGGTGATGGGTAGGCTAAATACTCAGATTTGATCATTATATCTTATATGTATCAAAAATATCATATGTGTCCCATGAGTATGTACAATTATTATGTAACAATTGAAAGGGGGGAAATAACATAAAATAAAAGGAGCAGAAAAAAATTCAGAAATCACAGAACATTATCTCTTACCCCACCACCGGTACCCTATGTGCAACTTTTGGTAGTATGAAACATTTTTGTTTTGGCAAAATCTTCAAAGAATTAGATTCCATAAGCTTCCCTCAGTAGCTCTTTCTAGCATTAAAGCTCAGGCTGTGTCTATACCTAGCTGAATTCAATTAAAAACTCATATTTATTTAGGAAACAAACTCCTATACACAGCATGGGTGCCAGTATTTCATTTAAAAAATGTTCATTCGTAAACATAAAGTACTTCTACTTTTAAAACAAAAGAAAAAGAATGGAGACATGTCAAAGAGAGTCAGAATCCAACCTGATAGAGCTCCTGATGTCCAAAGCTGGAGGAATTTGAGCCCAAAATAAGTAACATGATATTGGATTATAACACTAGTATAAGATAAATATAATGATTTATGCTGATATAAATAAAGGATTGAGTTAATGAACATGAAGTAAAGAAGGGGAAAAACTACCTTGTAGAAAAATTTCAAATGATATAGGTATATATTATTATTAAGCTCTAGGAAGTAAAGCTTAATCTCTCACCTTCTTTGAACATAGGCTGAACTTGGTGACTTGTATTCAAACAAAAGAGTATGAAAAGGGGGAAAAATAGTAACTTTGCTGTGGAGAAATCTGGTAAATACCACCATAACAAAATGATTAAGGTTAGCATCACCAGCAAAGAGTTATGTTAATATTTTGTACCCCTGATGTGATATGATGAGAAGGGCACTTCATCTCGGTGGCATTCTTCCCCAAAATGATTACGCCAGTCTAATAATGAGGAAACCATCAGACAAACACATACTGAGGGCCACATTACAAAAATGTAAAACTGACCAGTATTCCTCAAAATGGCCAAGGTCAAGTAAAACAAGGAAAGACTGAGAAACCATTATAGACCAGAGGAGGCTGGGGAGAGACATTACTACTAAACGCAATGTAGCATCCTACATTTCATCCTGGGCCAGACAGAAAAAGAACATTAGTGGAGAAATCTGGTAAAATCTGAATAAAGGCCTGAGTTTAGTTAAAGGTATATAATGATGTTGACACATTTACCATGGCAAGGTGAGATTCTAACACTACAGGAAACTGAGTGAGGCATATGCAGAAACTCCTTGCATTATATTTCAACTTTTCTGTATATCTAAAATTATTCTAAAATTTAAAACATATATATATATTGTGTAATAGCTATTGAGGAGATTCAGAGCAAGAGAATTCAGTCTCCTGAACGCTGGTAGATTTCCGAATAGACTACCAGGTAACTCATCAGGACCTTGTCTCTGTCTGGAGAGTGAGGGCCTAGGAGGGGAACCAGCGATGTTAACAACAGGCTGGCCATGAATCCATGAAAGCGCCTACCCAGCCAATCAGTACATGAGAGGAAGGAGACGCTTCATATGCTCTCAGGTGGGCTCACCCATAGTCCTTCCACAATAAAAAGAAAAAGCTTATCAATGTGCACGTGCTAAAAGACAATAGTACATGGCCCTATTTTCTTCTTTATTTTCTAGAATTTTTCACAATATGGAATTTCAAAGTGTTTCCCAATAGCCTAGTATTCAAGGGAGGAAAAGAAAGAAAGGAAAGGGGGAGTGCCAGGAGAATCATATTAAAATCTAATGAGACATGACTTTTCAAGATGGTACAATGGCAATACCTTTTTTGCCACTGACCCCTCTTCACTGGTCAAACAGAAACATTGTCCATCAGAAATCAGACATATAAATTGGTACCTTATTTGACCTATTGTTAGCATTTGACACACTTGATAACTCATTCCTCCTCAATGCATTTTCTTCATTGGCCTTCAGGACAACATGGTGGCTTGGTTTTTCTTCTATATCACTGGTCAGTCCCCAGTCTCATTTGCTGTTCCTTCCTCCTCTCATCAACATTTAAACTAGGGCTTGAACTTGTTTTTCTTATCTTTCTACAGTCACTTCCTTGTAATATCCAATCTCATAGCATCTAGATGCTAAAATGTTCCCGAATTTGTTTCTTCATCCCAGATGTCTCTCCCGAACTCCAGACTCACATTCCAAATGTTTACTGGACATCTCTATTTGGATGCCTATCGGAATTTTCAAACCATACATGTCCAAAATGGCACTACCAATCTTCCTCATTGCCCCAGCCCCCACCCAAATTCCTGTTCCACTCACAGCCTTCCCATCATGGCAACTCAATTTTTACAGTTGTTTGAGCCACAAACTTTGCGGTTATCTTTGACTCTTCTCATTCTCTCACAACTCACAGGAAATCTTGCTGGCTCTTCCTTCTAAATGCCCAGAATCTAACCACTTCTAACTGCCATGGCTGCCACCTGGTCTGGTCTGAGCCACCATCAGCTGTTGCCTGGATGACTGCAATAACTCCTTACTGGTGTCCCTGACTTGCCCCTCCTAGTGTCAACTCTCAGCCAGCAGCTAGGATATGTTAGATTATGTCTCTTCTGTACGCAAAACCCTGTAATGGCTCCCCATCTCACTCAGAGTAGAAGCAGCAGTGCTTACAAGACCCCATGCGATCTACTCTTGGGATCTTGGGCGCCTCTCTGTCCTCTACTCCCTCCCTCCCTGGCTCACTCTGCTCCATCCCTATTACCCTCCTAGATGCTCCTCAATCTTCCCCTAGGGCTTTTACGTGGGCTGTTCTCCCTACCTATAACTCTCTTCCTGCAGATATACACACAGATAACTTCTAGTCTTGGCTCAAATTGTAGGGTTACTAGATAAAAATAAAGGACACCCATTGAAATTTGAATTTCAGATAGACAGTGACATGGACATGCAATTTGGAACATACTATGTATACTAAAAATTGTTTGTGATTTATCTAAAATTGAAATTTAACTAGTATCCAGTACTTTTGTTCGCTAAATCTGGCAATTCTACTCAAACATCATCTTATCAATGATGCCTATCTCCATCTTCCTCACTAAAATCCTACTTACCCTTCTCACACTCTGCTCTCCTCTTTTTTGATATACAACCTAACATGCTATATAGTTTACCTATTTATCACCTTAATCTTCTGTTTCCCTACACTGTCATGTAAAGATTCAGAGAAGGAATCATTCATTGATATATCCCAAGTGCCTAATACAAGGCAGGCGCTTAGTAGGTGCTCAGTAAACACTTATTGGACATGTAAATATCTTAAGGGATTAAGAGTTATTGCACTTCTGCATCCTAGCAAGTATTGTACTAGGTGTTTGGGATCCTCGCAATAACCTTGTGCAGTACACATTATCTCTTTTCCACAGTCAAGGCTCAGGGAGGTTTGGTAATGCCCCAAAGTCACGTAGCTAGTAAGTTGCGGTTCTAGGAGATAAATGCAGTTCTGCCAAACTCAGCAAGCCATTCTCCTTTAGCTGTGCTAGGAAAGGATCAGGCAGATCTTGTCAAGGGAAAGTTACTTATTCATTTATTTTTGGTAAGAATTTATACAAGAGTTCCTTTTGGTGTGTGGAGCCCATTTAATTTGAGAAAATGATCCTTAGATGATTGTTCTTGGTTTGCACTAAATGTCATTCTGCAGATGTATGGGACAGAATGCAAGTGATTGCTCTCCACAGCTCTGTGGGCTCTTGTTCTATATCAAAATGGTTTTGATTCACTGGCCTTCTCTCACGTTCAAAGCACACATTTGTTAAATTGTTTCAAGATGTCTCCAAGGTACAATTTTGTTTTATAGTTACTGTCATCCCAAACTATTTAATGTTAATTTCTTACAACCTACTCCACTGTCAGCTTTCCTCATTGTTGATATTTATTTCCCAGCTAAATGTGCATTTATTTCTTGACATTTTTATTAAATTAGACCGTAATAAATCTGTCGATGTTTATATCTTCTTTCCCTTTGCACTCTAGAATTCAAAGGAAGTTGATGTGTTTATTAGCTGGCTGACCAGTTGCCCTGAGCAACAATAAAGGGTAAGTGCTGTGATGTTAAACTATGGCAGGGGGTTGGGGGAAATCCTAAAGCCCCCTGTGGTGTCTTGGCACATCTTGAGGTCCAGGACAGCTTCTGATGCCTTTGAATAAGGACCTCCAGGGAGATAGTTAAAGAAGACATCACTGTCCATCCCATGCATCACTGAGAACTTGGAAAGGAGAATGGGATACCAAGAAAAACCTTGAACAGTGAATAGGGAGCCTAAGAAATGACCTCTGTCTCCTGTTGCCTGATCAGAAAGTGTAATAGATTGATAAAGAACACAGGCTTGGGTGTCAGACAGATCAGAGTTGGCAGCTTGCTATCTAAGTTTGGGTAAGCTACTTAAATTCTCTAAGCCTGAAATATCTCATTTATATATTGGAGTTAATTATAATATCAAGCATATAGAGTAATTATAAAGACCTAATGAGATAAGACACATATATGTTTAGCATTATACCTAACATAATGTAACTGCTCAAAAAATAGTGAGTGACTGCCATTATTATTTTCTTGCTTTGCTACAGATTCCATTTTCTTCCCCTATCTAGTTCTGTCTGATTTCTGCTGCCATCCTGTATCACATTTGCCTATTCTGAATTACCTGCACAGGAGCCATGATTCAGAATTATGACTTAGCCAAGTCAAACTTGGAGTGCCTTGTTTCAAATTCAGGCCAAGATGCTTTCAGTTCACTTAAGAGAAATCTAGCAGCATAGAGTATTAGAATAAGCCCAAACTTTGATGACAGAGGACCTCCCTCACAGACCCTAGTAATTTTTTCAGACTTGGAACAGCTTGAGCAAGCCGGATTAATTTCCCAGAAACTCAGTGTGCTCATCCATAAAGTGGGTACAATTTCTTATCAGCCTGCTACCTCCCGTGTAATCACTTAGTTAGCTGCAACGTTTAGACAGATATTCATGAATATCTTTTTCAGCAATTTAGGCTTTATGGGAAATGAAGGAAGAGAAACTTTTGTTGGATCCAAATTGAAGGAGTAAATGAAGAGGACAATGATTATGTTTTGTAGTTACTAGGATGATCTTGGCTGGCTATGATTTGGGGAGGCAGTAGAATGAATTGATAGTGTCCTTGGGGACTTTGCAGACTTATGTCACATTATTAGGTACATCTTCAAATCTGATGCAGGATGAAAAATACAGTTTGCTATGAGTAGCTTCCAGGAGTTTGGTTTTACTTTAATTTTCTACTAACTAAACAATATAATACCTAATCAAAAGTTATATAGAATTAATGCAGCTAAAGAAGCATGTTATTGCTCCATCAAATGCACCATATTAATCTACCTAGTACCAATAATGAGAATATAATTGATGTAATAAGAGATTAACTTCCTTAGATGCATCTAAGGTTTCAGCCATTGCCCAGCAAATTATCTGCTTAAAAACACATGTGCCAATATTAAGTCCTGAAACCTAAACTGTATAAAAGAGTTATGTAAAACAAGCATGAAGGGAAAGGAAACTGCAATAAGAGGCTTTGAGGGGCAGTGTAACATATCAGAAAGAACACTGGATTCAGAATAAAAAGTCTTGCCACACGAGACCTCATATAAGCCCTGAGCCTTGGTTTCTTCATGCATAAAAGGGGCACTATCCACTTCTGGGGCTATTGCATGGATCAAGTATGTATTATATGGGGAAGTATTCTGGGAAATCGAAAGTGGTATACATAGGTATGAAGCTGTGGAAACAATGAAATAAATTAAAAAGTCAAGACCTTGGTTGAGAGGATTGCCAACCCTCCATTCTTTCCTAGCGGTGGTCCCTCAGCATAGTGAAAATAGCCCTGAAGTTAGGGTCAAAAACCAAATAAGAGGTCCATGTTCACTAATTAATGAGTGTGTGTTTTTAATTGAAGGCAGGAGTTCCTCCTACAGAAAATGGAAACAACTCTTTCCTACTTCGCAAGGTTTTGGTAAACTACATTGATATAAAGTATGAAAAACATATTTTGTAGACTTCAAAGCACTCTACAATATAAGAAAATGTCTTCAGTAATATCATATCTTTTATAGAATCCAATAGAAAACTACTTTATCTTTTCTTTTTCCTTTTGATGTTGTCTTCATTCATCTCCCCCCACCCCGTTTTCCCTAGAGTTTAACTCTACTAGAAATTTATTGTAATTTGTGCATAAAAGCAAAATATTTAGTGAGCACATGAAATAAATGTGTCTTGCATTGACTGTGGGGGTCATTTTGATTGTCCATGACAACTTGATGAGCCTTTCTAAGATTTACTCCATTTGTCCAAACTTCTCAAAGCCTATTTTTTTCTACCTCGTCAGTCCCCATTGATCTCCTTATTACTAAAGTTGCTAGCTTGTCTCTTGGAATAAAAGTTATGCTTCTAACCATGACCTGCCAGCCCCACACGGAAAGCGCTGCCTCTTCCGTGGTCTCACTTCCCATCCCACTCTTCTTCTCCAGGCAATCTGCCCTTCCTTATCTATCCTTCCAACACAACATACATGTTCCTTCTCAGGGCCTTTATATCCATTGACATTCCCCTGCACCTGTAACACCCTTCCACAGATTTTTCACTGGCCTGCTTCCATTCCCTCCTCCAGTCTCAACTCAGATATTGCCTCCTTGGCAGGGCCTTCTTTGGTCACAGTGCACAGTAGCCCCAGGACTCCAGTCTCTCTGTGCTATGTTGCTTCATTTCAGAGTATTCTTTCAACTCTACACAATCCAAGTCAGTGGTTCTCAGCCAAGGGCAACAGTGGCACCTGAGGGGAGGTTTGGAAATGTGTGTGGACAGCTTTGATTGACGTTTAGTATCACTTAGCCTCATCCACTGCCTGCTAGGAGGACAGTTAATGGATGAGGCTGGGTGAATGTGATGCCTGGGTGGATCTGCACATGGAGAATCATCTCCCCATAAAATGTTGAAAAATACTGATTAACTTTCCTATTATGTGTTGCCCCCATTTGAAATGTAACCTTCTATATTAGTTTCCTATTGCTGCTGTAACAAATTACCACAAACTTAGTAGCTTAAAACAACACAAACGAATTATTTACAGTTCTGGAGGTCAGAAGTCTAAAATCAACAGGCCTATGTTCCTTCTGGGGAGTTCAGGGAAGAATCCAATTCCTTGCCTTTTTCAGCTTTTAGGAGCCATCTACATCACTTGGGTCATGACCTCTTCTTCAAGTCATTCTAATATCTTTGCTTCCATTGTCATTTCTCTTACTAATGACTCTTACCTTTCGCATCTCTCTTATAAGGACCCTTGTATTACATCAGGCCCACTAGGTAATACAGGATGACTCCCTTGTCTCTTAATTACACCAGCAAAGTCCCTTTTGCTATACAAGGTAACATTCACAAATTCTAGGCATTAGGATGCAGACATCTTTGGGAGCCCATTACTCATCCAACCATAGCTGCAAATGAATAGGAACCCTGTCTTGTTCAATGTTATAGGCCAGGATCCTAGCACAGGTTCTGACACACAGAGGTGCTCAGAAGATATTTGATGCTGGGTGAATCAATGTCAAGTCAATTGTTTACAACAGCCTAGTAAACATGTCTGTGGGCAGGCTCTCATGTGAGTGCTGCCATATAAAATAAAGCTGCAGTTTATAACAATGTTGTTCTCCCTTATGGAATATGGATTTATTCATATTGAAAACTGTTTTACAACAAGCAGAGAAGCAGAGTTCTTACTCAAAATCTGCATGGTGATTTTGTCAGAATCTGCTTCAATCTGAACTTTCAGAATAAAACTTCCCACAAGATACCCTAAGTAATAAATCTTTTCACTGGCTGTTTTCACAAGGAATTGGATGTAAATGAGGAAAGGGAGTTAATTCTGCTAAATAATGCCTCATTTCAAAATGCTATAATGAACATTAGTGTTTCAGGCAGTTGGTGCCATAAAGCTTTCCCCTTGGAGGTTGTGTCTGAAGGAATATAACATGTCTTAGTCCATTGGTGTTGCTATAACAAAATACCTGAGACTTGTAATTTTCAAACAGTAGAAATTTCTTCCTCACAGTTCTGGAGGCGAGGAAGTCCAAGATCAAGGCACTAGCATGTTCAATGTCTAGTGAGGGCTATACTCTGCATCCATGATGGTGGCTTCTCACATATCCTCTTGAGGAAATGGATACCGTGTCCCCACGTAGGAGAAAAGATGAAAGGGATTATGCAGTTTTGTGAAGCTTTTTTATAAGGGCATTAATCCAATTCATAAGCACAGAGACCTTACGGCCTAATCACTTCCCAGAAGCCCTACCTCTTAACACCATTGTCTTCAGGTTTCAGTTCCAACACATGCATCTTGGAGGGACAGGTACATTTAAACCACAGCATAACAATACAATGTAGATTATCCAGAGAGCATTGCATGGAACTCAAGTCTCAAACCAAAATATTTGCAAGTTTTGTCCTTTGGAAATTTTTTCTTGACTCAGAGGAGTCAAGAAAAGGAGAGGAGTATGGCATTGCATAAATTCCTAAGGCCAGTCTGACACATACAATTGACAAACCCATCCTTTCTCTGTGCCTTGATACCCACCTCTTTTGTCCTTTGTGCTGAACAGGGGTTGAGGTCTCTTCTGTACAGATGAAGATCAGAGCTCAGAGAGTAAAAATAATAAAAACAGCAGAGGCAGCACCAGTATTAGAAATTAGATTGCCTGACTTTCCAGCCAGGCCTCCCCTTTTCACTTCACTGCAGACAAATATGCCCATGCTCCTTCCAAGATAGGATCCTCTGAGCCCAGGGGAATGTCAGAAAAGGGCTCTTTGCTGATAGAGAATTTGCAAAAATCAACTGTGGAACTCAATTATGGGGGAAATGGTGGTGTCTTGGAATTCTCAGACCCAGCATAAAAAGGGGCACTAGAACCTTCTTAAATCATTCTAAACCAAATCAACCAGGGTTGCCTTAGTAGCAAGTAAAATGACTGCGGAGGTGGGAAGAGGGGAGTGATGTGGAGAGATGGGGACACTTGAAGTGAGTCACTGTCTTCATCAACTACTACATGTATCAAAGGAAAATTCTCATTTACAGAGCAGATTACATTTGCTGCTAACTTCAGCAGGCTTCTGACAAGCTACGGAAGAATAACTCTTTTTTATGGAAATTCAATCTAGTTTGATGCTGGGGAGCATGGGCCCATCTAAAATGTTAAGTGACAGGAGCAGCAATGCATCAGGTATCTGTTCAGGCAAACAGGGCCTGAGCCATGGGCCATTTCCACATGAGCACTTGATAGTCAGCCCTCTCTCGCTGTCACCATGGAAGCAGTGGGAAATCATTAATGCTTTTACAGACACTTCAGGGTAGGGGCCAGGAAATAGCCTCTTCAAATGGTGTATTGGAGGCCCTTCTGCTTAATTCAGACCAGCACACTCAGCTGATGGACTGAGGGTTTTGTGCAGAGAGCTTGCAGGTTGGAAGAATTCTCTCTGTCATTCTCTCGTGCTCTCTCTCTGTCTCTCTCTCTCTTTCTCTCTCTCTCTCTCATTCACAGCCCTAGAAATACAATGCTTTTCTCTTTTTCAAGGCAGCTGGGGCCAAGAGGAGAAAGCAAGCATAGAGAGTCAGGATGCCCAGCTTTGTGTCTGGACTATAACATCCCATCACTCTTAACTTTGAAAAACACATGTCCCTCTTCAGAATCCATTTCCTCATCTGTCACATAAGAGATGTAGTGGGCTATGGTGCTCATTGTTCTTTTGCCTTTTCAGAATTCACTCTTATCCTCTTTGTTTGGTAATATCCTCCCTTTTATTTTGGAAAATTCTTTCCCTTCTCTGTGGACCCTAAAGATTTCCCACACTCATATGCACAGCCTTGGCCTGAGGTCTGCACAGGAGGCAATGATTATGTCATTCACAGTTCCCCACTCCCTGGCCAGGGAAGAATTAGAGGAAAATGACCCTAGGAGAACCAGGGAGACTTGCCTGGTTTCTAAATCTTGCTCTGCCTCTTGCTGGCTTTGTGAACTTGGACAGCTTTACATAACTCCTCAGTGTTTTAAGAATAGATAATCATAATGCCTTCCTCACAGAATTGTGTAACAGAATTCAAGATTAAGCACAGGCATACCTTGTTTTATTGTGCTTCACAGATAGTACATTTTCAAATAAACTGATAGTTTGTGGCAACCCTGCATCAAGCAAGTTTATCGGTACTATTTCTCCTACAAGCTGGGCTCACTTTGTGTCTCTGTGTCACATTTTGGTAATTCCCACAATATTTCAAACTTTTTCATTATAATTGTATCTGTTATGGCAACCTGTGGTCAGCAATCTTTGATATTACTACTGTAGTTGTTGTGAGGTGCCACAAACTGTACCCCTGCAAGGTGGCAAACATAATCAATGTCATATGTGTTCTGTGTGCCCCACTAGCCAGCCATTCCCCACCTCTCTCCCTCTTCTTGGGCCTCCCTAGACCCTGAAACCCAATAATATTGACATTAGGCCAACTGATAACCCTGCAGTGGCCTCTAAGGATTCAAGTGAAAGGAAGAGTTGCACATCTGTCACTTTAAATCAAAAGCTAGAAAGAATTAAGCTTAGTGAGGAAGGCATGTCAAAAGCCCAGGTAGGCTGAAAGCTAGGCCCCTTCATGCCAAATAGTTAGCCAAGTTTTGAATGCAATGAAAAAGTTCTTGAAGGAAATTAAAAGTGCTACTCCAGGGAACACAGGAATGACAACAAAGTAAAACAGCCTCATTTTTCATGTGGAAAACATGTTAGTGGCCTAGATAGAAGATCAAATCAGCCACAGCATTTTCAAGCCAAAACTTGACCCTCTTGAATTCTATGTACTCTGAGAGAGGTGAGGAAGCATCAGAAGAAAAGTTGAGATTAGACAGGTTGGTTTATGAGGATTATGGAAAGAAACGTCTCCATAGCAAAGTACAAGGTGAAGCTGCAAGTGCTGATGTAGAAGCTGCAGCAAGTCATCCTGAAGATCCAGCTAAGATAATTGATGAGGGTGACTACCCTAATGGCTTTTCAATGTAGACAAAACAGACTTCTGTCGGAAGAAGATGCTGTCTAGGATTTTCATAGCTAGAGAGAAGTTGATGCCTGGTTTTGAAGCTTCAAAGGATAGGCTGACTCTCTTGTGAGGGGCTAACGCAATGGTGACTTTAGATTGAAGCCAATGCTCATTGGCCAGTCCAAAAATCCTAGGGTCCTTAAGAATGATGCTAAATCCACTGTGCCTTTACCCTACACAGTACATCTATTTATGTACTGTGGTTTACTGAATATTTTGAAGACTACAACTTCAGAAAATATTCCTTTCAAAATATTACTGTCATTGACATTGACACCTGGTCACTCAAAAGCTCTGATGTAGATGTACAAGGAGATTAGTGTTGTTCTCATGCCTGTTAACACAACATTCATTCTGCAGCCCATGGGTCAACAAAGAATTCCAACTTCTGAATCTTATTATTTAAGAAGTACATTTCATAAGACTCTAGCTTTCATAGATAGTGATTCCTCTGATTGATATAAGCAAAGTAAATTGAAACCTTCTGGAAAGGATTCACCATTCTAGATGCCGTTAAAAACATTCATGATCATGGAAGGAAATAAAAATATCCACATTAACAAGAGTTTGGAAGAAGTTGATTCCAACTCTCATGGGCAACTTTGAGGATTTTAATGGAGAAAGTCAACAAAGGTGTGGTGGAAATAGCAGGAGAGCCAGAATTAGAAGTGGAGTCCAAAGATGTGACTGAATTTCTGCAATCTCATGATAAAACTTGAATGGATGAGGAATTGCTTCTTATGGATGAGCATAGAAAATGGTTTCTTGATGTGAAAGCTACTCCTGGTGAAGACGCTGTGAACATGGTTGAAACGACAACAAAGGGTTTGAAATCTTCCATAAACTTAGTTGATAAAGTAGTGGCACAATTTAAGAGGATTGACTCCAATTCTGAAAGAAGTTCTACTGTAGGTAAAATGCTATCAAATAGCAGCACATGCTACAGTGAAGTCTTTCCCAAGAGGAAGGGTCCTCAGTACAGCAATCTTTACTGTTGTCTTATTTTATGAAACTGCCCATAGCCACTCCAACCTTCAGCAATTAGCATCTTGATCAATGAACAGCCATCAACATGAAGGCAAAACCCTCCACCAGCAAAAAAGATTACATACGACTCTCCAAAGGCCGATAATTGTTAGCAATTTTTAGCATGAAGTATTTTTAAATTAAGGTATATACATTATTTTTTCAGACATAATGCTATTTTTTACTTAATAGACTACATGATATTATAAACGTAAGTTTTGTGTGTGCTGGGAAACCAAAACTTTCATGTGACTTATTTTATTAATGATATTTGCTCTATGGCAGTGGTCCGGAATCAAACTTACAATATCTCCAAAGTATGCCTATGTGAAGCAAGGAGCACAAAGTAAACACTCAATAAATGTTAGCTATGTTATTTCCTTACTATTATTATTTTCAGTATTGTTATGCAGATAATGAGAGTTCTCCTCTATCTTCTGGGGTTGAGAAATTGACATGTGTGAAGTTGAGGATTCCAGTACCACTTCCCTGGCAGCATGGAAAAAGCCATCTGCAACAGGGGAGAACAACGACAAAGAAATGCAAAGTCAAGTAATGGGATTAGAGACAGAGCCCCAGCAACTTTGATAAAATCGCTTAATTCACCCAGACCTGAACGTTAGCCTCAGGAAATGCCAGTTACATTGGATGATGAATGTTTGTTTCCTTTTTCCTAAAGGCAGTTTAACTGAGTTTACATCATCTTCAAATTAATAAAGGAAATTTGATTAGACAATTTCTGAGGGTTCTCCCATTTTTAAAACTATTTGGCTTCATCATTTTATGCTACTTATTCATCATATATTTAGGGCTATCTAAAGTATAAAGGGGACTTTTCCTGGAAAGACGTTAACGTTGAGATATTTTCATTGCAACAAAATTGTCCACAGATGTTTAGAGCGGAGAAAGTTTAGAGGATTGATTTAATTGAGCAAAAGAAATCTATATATGACCAATATGAGGAAAGGCATTTAAGCCAGGGCCTGACATCTAAATAGGATTTGTCACAGTGAAGAGTGGGAATAATTCATTCTCATTGGCAATCAGGGAAAGGCAAACCAAGATCACAATAAGATACCAATTTACACCATTGCAACAGCACTAATGAAAAATACTTAGCATTGTTGAACTTGTTCCTTTGTACCACTAGAGAAAGTGTGGGACCATGAGATTTCTTGTACATTGCTCTGGAGTATAAATTGGTAGAGTAACTTTGGATAACATCCACTATATTGATATTGTAAAGTTATCACATATCCTACAACTCAGGACAATTAGCCTCCTAAGACATCTACCAAAGAGTAAGCTTGTACAGCAGGAAACCTGTATAAGAATGTTCACAGTGGCACCATTCATAACATCAAAAACCTGGAAACAGCCCAAATGCGTGAATCTTAGCAATATGATATTGAATGAAAAATCCCTAAAAGATTATAAATAGTATGATACCATTTTTATAAATAAAAGAAACTTGAATTAAATTACATACATTTTCAGAATACATAGAGGTATGTGTGAGAGAGAGCAAGAAAGAAAGAGAGAGAGAAAGAGAAAGAGAAAGAAAGAGAGAGAGAAAGAGAAAGAGAAAGAAAGAGAGAGAGAGATGGAGCAAGAAAGACAGGAAGAGAGGCAGGAAGGGACGGAGGGAGGAGAAAGATAACTCAGGATTCTGATAGAGTTTCTTTTGAATGAAGGGAAGCAGGAGGTCGAGGTCAAAATACTGGAGAATCTCAAGAGTAGATGTAAGTTGTTCATATTCTTATTTCCAAACTAGTTCCAGTGTAAAGAGTGTCTCATAAGCCAAGGATTATGATTAATCTAATTCTATGCACTTTTCTTTTAAGAAAAAAATGTCAAGAAGAGCATTAGACACAGAGAAATGAGCTTAATTTAAAGCTCTTTCTGATCCTCCCTGTCCTTCCTCCCCTCATCACCTGTGGCTAAAGCTGGACTCTGTGTGTGTGTGTGTGTGTGTGTGTGTGTGCACGCATGCAATATGTGCATGTATGTGTGTGTATACATAACTTTTTTTGCTAAGGGGTACAGGGAAGTTAGGCAACTAGTATAAGGTTAGAGAAGTCACAGAGGGCATATCATTTAGGGGCTTTTAGGCTATGAGGACTTGGTCTTTTATCTCAGATGCAACAGAAAGCCAAGAAGCCTTTAAGCAGAAGAAAGACACAATCGTATTTAGGTTGTAAAGGATGCAGAATGAAGATTAGACTGAGGAGCAGGAAGAAGGTGGGAATGAAAGCAGAGAGAAGTGAGAAGCTTCTGTACTCCATCTGGCAAGGGAGACCTTAGTACCTAGGACCAGGGGGCAGCAGTGGTTACAGGGAGGAGTGGACTAATTTAAGAATGTTTAGAGACAAAAACTGCATCTTTGTAAGTTTTCCATTTTCCCAGTGTATAAGTCTGTTCTCACACGACTAATAAAGACATACCTGAGACTGGCTAATTTATAAAGGAAAGCAATTTAATTGACTCACAGTTTGACACAGCTGGGGAGACCTCAGGAAACTTACAATCATTGCAGAAGGGGAAGAAAACATGCCCTTCTTCACATGGTGGCACAAGGAGAAGTGCTGAGTAAAAAGGGAAAAAGACCCTTGTAAAACCATCAGATCTCGTGAGAACTCACTCACTATCATGAGAAGAGAAGCATGGAAGTAACAGCCCCCATGATTTAGTTACCTCCCACTGGGTCCCTCCCATGACACTTAGGAATTATAGAAACTACAATTCAAGATCAGATTTGAGTGGGGACACAACCAAACCATATCACCCAAAGATAAGGTGTTCATCCATAATGCTCTATACATCATGTCAAGTGACTAATTTCCACGCTTGTAATTAAACAAACAGATCTATTCATTAGAGGTGACTGTATTTCACCAGAAGCCCTCACAAAAGAGGTAGTCTTTGAAAAACTTCAGCTAGCAATGCCAGTTAGTGTTTGTTTTCCAACATGCTGCAGCTGTAATTGGGAAATAACTGAACCATGTACTCATTAGAAAGGAAAATGAATGGCCTCTCACAACCCTTCCCTCAAGTTTATGACTTGGAAGCCTAGATCATAAGAATTATCCCCCCCAAAAAAATCCAAAAATGATCAGAAGCTTCAATCATGCTCTCCTGAATAAGAAGGTGAGCCTCATCATCCTGCCTATAGCCAGGATGCCTGGAACGCCTCACAGTGATCATTTTCTCTTCAGATTTTTCTTTTGACAATTAAATCAGACCTTGATGAATTTGGAGGAAAAAACACCCAGCACAGTGATTACGAGTACTAATTAGGAAGCAAAATAGTGGCTTTGATGAATCTGTGCTTGGTTTGTTCCTTAATTAATTGACTGGCTGCTATTACACTTGTTGGTTGATTGGTTGAAATATTCCATTTAAAATCTGATATAGTCAGGGTCCTTTATTTCGAAGAGCCTTCCAAGGATGAGGAGCGAGTGGGTAATAGGGCTGCGAAAGGCAAACATTTATTATTTTATCGTATTTGTTGGATGCACAGGGAATTCCTTGAGCAGGTTCTAAGCATATGTCTTCATCCAAGTACAAGGTAACCTGTGTAACTCTGGGGAAATTTGCTTTAAAGGCAGCTATTGGTTCACTTTGCTAAACACAAGGTCCTCAAAGCCTGCCTTCAGCACTTACTGTGACCACATGTCCATACTTGAGCATGGCATTGCCATGCTAAATGCTATGAGCTGGGCTGGCACATCCTGTCTTTGTTTCTAGGCAAATGGCTCTGACTGCCCATCCAAAACATTACAAGGGAAATAGCTCAGCAAAAGGCAGAATACAGGGATGTATTTTCCCCTGCAAGACTGTCTAATTTTTTGGTAACCCTAACTAATTTCATCCTTCAAAGTCTTGTGATATTGATCAAAACAAGAAAAGGCAGCAGCCAAGCTCAAGTTTCTCCCTGCTGCCCAAAGACCACACCCTCCCGTTTTGGTTTGGGAGAAGCAATCATGTGTCATGCCTAGACTAATCAAAAAGTAATTTTCAAAAGACCATTCTGAAGAAATCATAAGTCTGATTCAAATGAAGAACCTTTTGGAGTCACCCACGACAGGGAACTTACATCAGTGTGTCAGCTAATCATCAGAACTCCAGCCTCTGAATTCTATTTTGACACCTGCATCCCACATCCAAATATGAGACCTATTCTGGACTATGCAGCAAGTGGTAAGAAGAAAGAAGAAACTAACTGCCCATAGCCAAGCCCTTGCTCATTCCTGCTGATGCAGATGGAATTCTTGCTATAATAATTATAATTGTATTTAACAGCAATAAATAATTACATGTTTAAGTGGCAGTAGAATTGTGACTATTAACATTTGGTTTTCAACAAATCCACGTTGTTGGAGGTAGTAGTAGAGAGAAATCTAAATGGTGACAGGACTGTATTCTCAATTCCTTAGTGTCTATAAATTAAATCTTATGCAAAGACTACAATTACTCTGAATTTCTGAATAGGAAAGATGAATTATTACAGTGGCTTATTCAGAGGCAGAGTGCAGGCATCTGCAGGTGAACTTCCTAGCAAGTCTGGAAAAGTCCTCATGTTGCATCAGCGATCTTAGAGCTTATTGACTAGGAATGGACTTGATAGATGGGGGAATACCTATGCCTGCTAAATGACATAATGGCTCCCTAATGCAACGATCTGCTGTAAGTTAGATTTCCAGCGTCATACTTAGGAGTAAAAACAAAAAGAGTTTTGTTTTGTTTTTGTTTTGGAATAGCCTACTTGCTATTGCCTCATTTTGCATAGTACTGGAGGAAGCATTTTCTGCTCAAAGTCTGCCTGATCCTATCCTTCAGGCTCCTAGTTTTAACAGCACAGTGTACAATGTCACTATGACCCCAGGAAGTGGGGAGAAAGAGTGGTGAGCATTTTATAATCTGGCTTGCTTTAAAGTCACTTCTAGGTAGGAATCTGAATTTTTGGTGTTGTCAAACACCTACCTCTGTCTGAAGAACCATCTCTATCACTCAAGACATTTCAGATGTCATTTTCTCAGTAATTCTTTTTCTCTCTGAAGTTCTATACATCATTACTGTGCACAATCGTAAGACACTAAGTTTTACTCTGTTACAGCTTTTTACATTCTTACTTTCTTCTTCTCTACCAGAATATAAACACCCAGACAGAAAACAACCATCTTTCATTAATCTACAGAGCCAAATCCAGTTTTATATATCCAATAGGAGTTTACCAGACAGGATCCAGACTTTGTTCTTAGCCCTACCTAGATTAGAAATCAGACTCCTTCATATACCAGCTGCATGCCTGGGGACATAAGTCGTATCTTTTGAAGGCCTCAGTTTTTTAGCTTTAAGGTGGAGATAATAATAGGTTACGTACTATAGGTCTTTTGACAGCATTAAATGAGATGACACAAATTATTTAGCAAAGTCACTTGTATATGATGAGTCCTCAATAAGTGGAAGTTATTAAAATTACTATTAAATTAAGCCCAAATATACTCCCTGTTTTCTTCACTGGGAGGTCCTTTAAGTCAGAGATAAATGTATTCCCCTTTGTAATCCCAGTATCAAGCACTATGCGTGATCCATGCTAGCTCCTCACTGTTTCTGGAAGAGGTGCATATCTCAGATGTCTGGCTTGCAATGTTAGGTCCTTCTGTTGGTTGTGAGCCTGCAGAATCTTTTATTCCATTGCAAACAGCAGGAAGAGGAAGCTAATTGTCTGGATAATGTCTGCAGGCCTCATTTGCAAGAACTAGAGAATGCTTCTCTCCATTCAATAGCATAAGGTTACTGTTTAAGTTTTCTATTTTCTGTACGTCGCTCGCTCCTTTTTGTTCATAGAAAATAGTGTAGAAGTGAAGCAGGAGAAGAAAACAAGAGGTATTATATTGAAATGCTAATCTCATTTCATTAAATGAATTGCAGAGGCTGAGACAGTGATCTGCATCCATAAAGTATAATTTCTTTAAATACCTTGAGCTCAATATTCCCTTCTGGACAACTTTTCATCTTCTTATTTTTTAAAGGTATTAAATTATGCTAAAGTGTCCCAATTGAGCTTGGTTTTTAGATCATCCAAGCTAAAGGAGATATACTCAGTGGTGAGGGTGAGACACTGATGCACCCCAACATATCCTCTTAAAATCAGCTGTGCCCTGCCTTCTCAGGCTGGCTTACATCGCCTGAAGCAGCTCCCCAAAGTTGAGTAGTGCTTATTTCAGGAAACAGCAAATAATCACACTGTTTCAGGTCAAGTCCATTACAAAGTTGGTCAGGTCACTGCAAGCTTCTCTCAGAGGCTTTGGCCCCAAAGCTTCCATATTTATTGGGAGCAAACCTTTATCTAAAAGAGCATCCATTTCAATTCTCTAGGGAGGACAGCTGCTGATCCAATAATGTTCTTTATAATGAGCTTGGGGTTGAGTTCATGAAGTTGTTCAAGGCCAGCTCTGTTCTTGCTGTACCTATGGGCTTGTACTTGAACTTGAGAAGGTCAGATTCAAAGTTATTTTTAATTACAATTTTTAAAATACATTTTAACCTACAATGAAAACATTGGAAGCATGGAAGAGAATAGGTATTCCCAGAAGACAGGGAAGCAAGGAAGAAATTAAACAAAGCAGGTGATCTCACAAGAAATGGAAGTGGCCAGAACAGATGGGAGGAAAGCAGCAGTGCCTCTGAAGGCACAAAACTTTATCCTAGAATAGCAAAGGTCTCTAGAAAATGCTAGGAGAACAGAAGAGGAAAAAGGAGAGGTAGAAGAAGCTACTAAGACAATATAAATAATTCCATTCTTTATTTATTTAGTCTTTTGACACCAGAGGAGAGAATAAGATGTCAAGCTACTCTCTCTGGATGTATATGAGACAGGATTCTGAGATGCTAGCAAGAGAAACCAACTCTGGCTGTTTAAAGCAGAAAGTTATTCAATAGAAGGACGTTGGATAGCTGCTGAATCACTAGGAACACTCGACAGCAGATTCAGCAGCTACTTAGGAGCAGCATTCAATCCACACAGTGGGTCTGTGAATGTCCCCCTTGGAGCCACAGCTGAGCCCTGGGGGCTCCAGCTTACTGGATATCCAGCCCCAGTCACTGGCTAGTGAATCTACTGCTAGCAATTTTTCCTAGAGCCCTTAGAACACAACCTTGCTACAATCCCCTCTACTGCCAGACAGGAGTTTCACTGGGCTCTTCATTTATCTTCACTAACTCCTATTCAAAATATCGTTGAGTGTGTATGTTAGAGATTAGCTCATACGTTTGTGCCCTAGTTGTAGCCATAGCCAGAAAATGAACTTTCTGGCATCTTCAGCAACTCCAGTGAGAGATGAGTTCTATGTTTAGCAAATTCTCTGAACATAAGAAACAAGTTCAGATAGAAAAGTGAAAAATAATGACAGAGGTGTAGTATATGATGAAACCTGTTTCGAGTTCCTAAAATATTAAGAATGGGATACCACAGTCCTGTGAAGTAAATACTGGGTCCTGTAGCCATAACTGGGTATAGTGGTTACAAGCACAGGTTCTGGAGACAGAGAGACCTAGGTTCGATCCTGACTGCATTGCTTCTATACTTACATGATCTTGGACAAGGCTCTTTAACTTTTTTAAGCCTCATTTTCCCCATCTGCAAAATAGGCTTAATAACAATTTGCCAACATCAATGCCATGGCATCTGCTGTGACATCTGTTGTTTTTGCCTTCTTAGAACCTCTTTTTCATCCTGTCGTCCTAATAATGTTCCCATTTCCTGTGGAGAACTTAGTGTGATCCAAATGGGCCCACCCAAATTGCCCTCATTCATATGGGTAGCATGTGACTCAGATTTGACCAATTCACGTATCCCATTTACCTGGTCTCAGTGATTGACTCAGGGATGGGGTTGGGACTCAACTTGGGCCAATCAGAATCCTTCCTGGAACCTTTCTCCTGGAGATGCATGAAGGCTATTTTTCTCCACCCAGGCTGCTACATTGGTAGGAGGTGAGCTTAGAACTGCAGGAGGTCATGTTTCCTACTTCGCAGAAAAAGTTTGCCTGAGGTAGAAATGAAGACAGAGTCGTAAAGACTTTGTCTGAGTACCTTCATCCGGCTAGACACAAAGTCACCTGCTCTCCTGTGTTTCTCAGTTATGAGAGTCAATACATTTCCTTTTATGCTTAAGCTAGTTTGTATCGAATGTCTGTAACTAACAACCTAATGAGTCCTGAGGAATCTAGTTGTCGAAAGCATTACATGAGATAATGCTAGTAAGATGCTTAGTATCTGCAAATATTTGGTCTTTTATCTTCTTTGCAACAGGTGCAGGCATTGAGCTGAACTGTAACAAAAAATGATACTTATTATTATTATTTGCATTGTTCAAGACTTGGCCATATCATCCTGTATTATCTGTCACTCTCGAGGCTAAATGCATTTCAAAATTTTGCTACTGGTATTAATAACATTCCCTCTTTCCCAAATGTAATTTACTTTCTCTTCCTTCTACCCAAATCCTACACCTTTCAAGTCGTAAGTGTTGCTGCCATAAATAAGCCCTCCCTACAAAAAGTAAGACTAGTCCAGGTTTCATCAGTTTCCCTCCTCTCCGACTATGTACAGTATATCAGTGTGCATCAGGGCATTTGTTGTTTCTATATTCTCTCATCATGGTGACTATTTCATGTGTTTGACCCTTGGAACCCATGTTCTGAGCTGCATTATGCTTTCATTGACAGTAAAAACAAATGTTATGCCTCTTTATATACCTCACTGCATGACGCAGGGTGGGGCATTACTCTTCTCTGTACATAGGGGGCAATAGACTGGGTAACCTTACAAAAAGTTTGGTTTTGTAAGCATAGATGCTCAGGAAATACTTGTTTGTAGACTGATTTCATAGACTAAATGAATTTTGTCCTCAATGCCACAGGTGGTAAGTAATCTGCCCAAGTAAACATATGAACCAACAAAAAGAGGACATGAAGCCAGGTCTAACTTGTATTTGCATGTTCTTTTATTGATACAGTAGGTGAATTTAGCTACTTTGAGGGTATACCAAGTGCAAAGTTATTGATATTCAATATGACTTAAGTACTTACTCTGTGCTGGTAGCATGCTTTCTATGCATTATCTTATTTAATTCTAGGAGGTAAACACTATTGCTGTCCCCTTTTTGCAGTTGAGCAAACTGAGTCTGAAGAGAGGTTAAGGGATCTGACCAAAGTTACACAGCTATTAAATGTCAGAACTGGGTATTAGCCTGGTACTCTCTGACTTAAAAGACTCTTCTCTTAATTACTAGATCATTAGGGGCACTCAATAAACAAATAGTGTGTGCCTTGTAACTCCTGAAAAGTCATTTGAAGGTTAGGACTTCAATAGTTTTGACATAGTACCTTGACGCTCTAAGAAAGCCAGAGCTTCAACACTGTGCCTTTGCCTTTCTGACACTCCAGATGATGCAGGCACCTCTTTTTACCTATGTCTCACATTTTACTCATTTTTAATGGAATGCTAATTTTGTATGCATTCTCCATATCCAGATTTAGACAAGGCACCTAGTTGAGCATACTTAGTTTTTATCTAAATGTGCCATATCTCAGGTGAAAAATGTACTGCCTGCAATGTAATTATGCATTCAGAATAATATGTGTGTCTGCTGGGGGCTTATAAATCAATAGCTTATTGTGCAATATATTGTCCAATTTTTTGCCATAGACATATTTGAGAAAACTAAAACCTGTCAACTGGTTGCACATTAATAATGAGTTTGGGACTTGGACAAGAAAGCAGAATAAATCTGAGTTGACATCCATTGACCAAGAAGACCTCCACGGCTTTCTCATCTGTCTGCTGCAACCAAGGCCTGAGCAAAGCCTAAAATTAGTCAATAATGTCACAAGAAGGTAAGGCCTGGTGCTTTCATTCTCCAGAATAGTCATTTATTTTTCATTCCATGAACATTTACCTAGTACCTGCAGGTGGCCCTAGGGATAGAGGGGTGAAAAAGACAAGCCAAGGGCTCCATTCTTTGGGATCTGGCATGTGGGTGGACAGTGATGAACAAGCAAGTAAACAAATGTATGAATGGATAATATTATTTCAAATAGTGGTATGTGCTACGAAGTAAAAAAAGGTATTGGGTTTAGGCAGAGACTGGGGATGGTGAGGCAGGACATGATAATAAATGAGTATTTAGGAATGATCACTCTAAGGAGTAGATATAGGAGATGAGAACTGAAAGATGAGAAGGAATCGATATGTAAAGATTGGAGGAAAAGTATTCCAGGGACAGGGCATAGCATGTGCAAAGGAAAACTGGCCAGTGTGACTGGAAAGTAGAAAGCAGGGGGAGAGAGTAGGATAAATAACATCAGACAAGCAAGCAATGGTTTGGTTGTGTAGGACCTGGCAGGTTATTGTAAGAAACTGAGATTTCATTTTAAGTGTGGAACAAAGCCATTGGAGGGATTTAAAGCCAGAGAATGATGTGATGTGATTTATAAGCTTTCTGCCACTCCAGTCCAATTGCATGTACTTATTGCAAATTTAAAGTTCTGGAAGAAAAATTAGCTCCAAGTGAGAGCTGCCTGTGTACAAACTGTATTAAACTCTATAGATTTTTTTTCCCTGGGAGAATGGGGAAATTCTTTTCTAACAGCCACATCTTGACAAGGCAAGTGCTTTTTGAAAGGGTTTTGCAGTATTCAAATTGCCAAAGACTCCTGGAAAATTTACCCTTGATGTTATGGTTAAGCAGAGAGTTTCTGAATGGCTTGCTGAGCTTCACTGAAAAGCAACAGCCAAGAAAGGCAGGTGACCTTTCTTTGTGAATGGAGATAAACCAATGCGTCTGCTGAGGGCTGTGAATTTTGCTTCATAAAGCAGTTAATAGTCACACAGAGTCAGCCATTTGTACTCTAGTACCTTCAGAAAGAGACAGAATTCTCGACAGCAAGAGGCATAATTCAAATTCCAGCTCTGTGTCTTCCTAGCTGTGTAACAGTAGTCAAGCTATTTAGCATCTGTCAACCTTAGTTTGGTCACCTGAAAATGGAGATTAATAATGGTACTAACTTCTTGGGTTGTAATGTGAACTAAATGAGGCAACCCAAGTAATACATTAAGGCCAGGGAAAAGCATAAGTATTTGCTATCAGGGGTTCATATTTGAAAGATATGTACCTAGATTGAGAAGTATAAACCATAGCACAAGGTGTTCTGAAAGGAAAGACAAACTAAGCCCTTTGGACAAATACCTTCTTATGAGAATGATGCTCTCAAGTCAACACCTGTTTTTGTATAACCAAATCCAGTCAACCACCTATTTATGTAGGGCCTGCAAGCAAAGAATTTTTTTTACACTTTTAAGTAGCTGGAAAAAACAAAAACAAAAGAATTTATGACATATGGAAATGCTAGGAAATTCAAATTTCAGTGTCCATAAACAAAGTTTTATTGGAACATAGCTATGTACATTTGTCTATGTAGTGTCCGTGGCTGCTTTCTTTCAAAAATGGCAGTGTTGAGTAGCTGTAAAAGAGACGATGCAGCCTGCAAAGCTGAAAATATTTATTGCCTGGCCACTATCAGAAAAAGTTTGCTGACCCCTACTCTAAGCAGCTGAGCTGGCTATACTGAAGCTAACTAAATTGCCCTTCTGTTCAGATTTCTGTCCATTTACATTCAGGTTTCTTTTGACAAGGCTGCTAATCCCCAGGTGGTGGTTTATTCCTCTCCTGGATATTTGGCCTGCAGTGAGTGCACTTAAACTAGTTGAATTGTGGTAGGTCAGGTATGACCTCACGGTCTTTCCACCTGCCACTCAAACATGAATTGAACAAACAGAATGTTGTGGACTTTCCTATTTGGTTAAGTTTTTAGTGGATAATTTCTTACTAAAAGTGCTGAACAGAATCATCAATTAATATTATATGACTCTATGTAAACAGTTGACATGAGGCATGATTTAAAAAAATATAACCATAAGTACTTACAGGTAACTTTTTATTGGACATTAGATTTGTCTATTGGCAATTAATATAATCTTGATTATATCTTCACACTTGAGAAGAAAACTTCCATTTTGGACAGGTGGAAGCCTTATATGTAGAGAAAAATGAGAATCCTACAGAATCTCTGGACTGTTATCTATCAAAAGCTTTAGCAGGTAGTTTCCTTTCAGCCTTTGATCTCCCTGTCAAGAGATGTCTGTCAGGGAGCAAATTAGCAGGCAGATGACCTTCCAAGTTCCTTACCCTTGATCTGTCTCTCTTCAGATAGCATAGATATTGGTTTTAAAGGGGAAAGGTTATATGAAAATGTGCTGTTTGTGTATTTGAAAACTACTGAGCTTTTCTTTAATCAGGAAAAAAAAAAATCATTGTTGCTCTCTGCCTTTCCTCTTCATAGTTTTCGTGTTAATAAGTCCCCATTGTTTCCGAACCATTTGGATGCAAAGAAGTAAGTTTCGTAATACTGCATGATAATACTGCATGCATCATAAGTATCATCTCATTTAATCCTTATTTGACCCTACAGCTGTGTGTTGTGTTCCCATTTTATAAGTATGTAAACTAAGGTTTGGAGAAATTAAGTAATTTGCCTTGTGTCACGTAGCTTGTAAGAGACATACCTGGGATTTTAATCCAGAGCTTCTAACTTCCCCAAACTGCTATTAGTACTACAATTCAACACAGAGTTCTTTGCTTGAGCTTAACTTTGATTTATCATTTAAGATCCCCTTCTCCAAATTAACCAAAGATAATTTAGCTCATATGTATAATAAAGAGATTTGGTGTTCCTAATAAGAACAAAAATGATCTATTACAAAACAAAATGTTCTTTCCAGAGGCTCGCTTTGGGCACTGTATCACAAATTCTATAAACCAATAACATCTGCTTTATCTAAGATGAGACCAATAGATTTGGGACACTTCTAGGGAGTCTTATTTTGTTAAGATTTGACAACTAGCTACATCTGTGTTATCGGGACACAGTGCAATGAAACGTCATGGGTTACCTTCCATATTTGCTCCTCAGAGTTGGTTTAAATGTGTTGCTGGAATCTATGCTTTGCAGCCCTATCATTTACTCAACACATTCATCATGATAAGAAATGTATGAAAAGTAGTGCCACTTCCAAAATGTATCCTACTGGGCTTATGGCGTCTAAGACTTTTTTCCTTTTTAAATCAATTTTACTGAGGTATAATTTGCAAACAAAAAGTACACCCATTTCAAGTGTACATTTGGATGCATCTTGACACATGTATATAGCTTTGTAAATACCACCTCCATTAATGTAAAGAACATTTCTGTAATTCCACAAAGTTCCCTCATGGTCCTCTGCAGTCAGTGCTCCCATGCATCCCTACCTCATGGATTAGTTTTGACAGTTCCAGGGTTTCACATCAGTGGAATCATACAGTATGTACTCCTTTATTTCAGATTTCTTTCATTTAATGCCTTTGAGATTCATCTACGTTGTTCTGTGGATCAGTAATTTACTCCCTTTTATTGCTAAGTAACACTCCATTTTATGGAATTTTGTTTGTCCATTAATTTGTGATGGACACTTTGGTTGTTTCTAGTCTGGTGCTATTATAAATAAAGCTGTACATCAGTGTACAAGCTTTGGGTACATATTTTTTTTTTATTTCTCTACCTAGGAGTAGAATGACTGGATTATATGTGAGTTAATTTTATTAAAACCTGTCAAACAGTTCTCCAAAGTGGTTGTGCCATTTTACACTCTCACCAGAAACATGTGAAAGTTCCAGTGTCTTGGTTATCAGTAGTTAATGGATTTTAGCTTCATGATAATCTAGATCTTTCTCAGTAAAACAGTGACTCTTGAACCAGTAGAGAAATTGACTCCAGATAACCAATTTCTGTAAAGCTGTAAGGAGAAACAACATTACCTTAACTGTTAAAAACCTGATTTTATTGGTTAATTTCTGAGAAAGAATGCTCATAAATTTTAAAAGAACATGGCTTAAAATCTAGTCTGTGAAAGTGAAATTGATGTAGGTAGTCTGTTGCTTAGAGACAGGACTTTAACGAGTAACTGCTGTTTAGGCATTGGTCATGGAACTATGCTGGGGTTACCAGTGACTTTAAAACATGACCTACTTCAGACCTTCGTCTGATGCCTGCAGTGTGCCTCAGGTGGGCATTTAAACTGGGTTTGAATGCTTCCAGGAGATTGTGAGTCAAGGAAAACTACTACATGAGGGAAGGAGCAGAGTTGCAACTGAGGAAACCCACTCTCGCCCCCAAGACACCACTCCCACCCAGTGCTCTGTTCTCACCAAGGGAGCCGGGGAACAAGGGAGTGGGGTGTGGCAGGGCTAAATTGACTTCCATCGTCCCATTAACTCAGAGAGAGGAAGCCAGGAGCTGAATAGAGACCAGAGCTTTTCTCTTAACAGTGTGAAAGAGAAGAATGTATATTCTGTTGATTTGGGGTGGAGAGTTCTATAAATGTCTATTAGGTCTGCTTGCTGCAGAGATGAGTTCAATTCCTGGATATCCTTGTTAACTTTCTGTCTCGTTGATCTGTCTAATGTTGACAGTGGAGTGTTGAAGTCTCCCATTATTATTGTATGGGAGTCTAAGTCTCTTTGTAAGTCTCTAAGGACTTGCTTTATGAATCTGGGTGCTCCTGTATTGGATGCATATATATTTAGGATAGTTAGGTCTTCCTGTTGAATTGATCCCTTTACCATTATGTAATGGCCTTCTTTGTCTCTTTTGATCTTTGATGGTTTAAAGTCTGTTTTATCAGAGACTAGTATTGCAACCCCTGCTTTTTTTTGTTCTCCATTTGCTTGGTAAATCTTCCTCCATCCCTTTATTTTGAGCCTATGTATGTCTCTGCGTGTGAGATGGGTCTCCTGAATACAGCAGACTGATGGGTCTTGACTCTTTATCCAGTTTGCCAGTCTGTGTCTTTTAATTGGAGCATTTAGTCCATTTACATTTAAGGTTAAGATTGTTATGTGTGAACTTGATCCTGCCATTATGATATTAACTGGTTATTTTGCTCGTTAGTTGGTGCAGTTTCTTCCTAGCCTCGATGGTCTTTACATTTTGGCATGTTTTTGCAATGGCTGGTACCGGTTGTTCCTTTCCATGTTGAGTGCTTCCTTCAGGGTCTCTTGTAAGGCAGGCCTGGTGGTGACAAAATCTCTAAGCATTTGCTTATCTGTAAAGGATTTTATTTCTCCTTCACTTATGAAACTTAGTTTGGCTGGATATGAAATTCTGGGTTTAAAATTCTTTTCTTTAAGAATGTTGAATATTGGCCCCCACTCTCTTCTGGCTTGGAGAGTTTCTGCCGAGAGATCTGCTGTGAGTCTGATGGGCTTCCCTTTGTGGGTAACCCGACCTTTCTCTCTGGCTGCCCTTAAGATTTTTTCCTTCATTTCAACTTTGGTGAATCTGGCAATTATGTGTCTTGGAGTTGCTCTTCTCGAGGAGTATCTTTGTGGCGTTCTCTGTATTTCCTGGATTTGAATGTTGGCCTGCCCTACTAGGTTGGGGAAGTTCTCCTGGATGATATCCTGAAGAGTGTTTTCCAACTTGGTTCCATTTTCCCCCTCGCTTTCAGGCACCCCAATCAGACGTAGAGTTGGTCTTTTTACATAATCCCATACTTCTTGCAGGCTTTGTTCATTTCTTTTTCTTCTTTTTTCTTTTGGTTTCTCTTCTCGCTTCATTTCATTCATTTGATCCTCAATCGCTGATACTCTTTCTTCCAGTTGATCGAGTCGGTTACTGAAGGTTGTGCATTTGTCACGTATTTCTCGTGTCATGGTTTTCATCTCTTTCATTTCGTTTATGACCTTCTCTGCATTAATTACTCTAGCCATCAATTCTTCCACTTTTTTTTTCAAGATTTTTAGTTTCTTTGCGCTGGGTACGTAATTCCTCCTTTAGCTCTGAGAAATTTGATGGACTGAAGCCTTCTTCTCTCATCTCGTCAAAGTCATTCTCCATCCAGCTTTGATCCGTTGCTGGCGATGAGCTGCGCTCCTTTGCCGGGGGAGATGTGCTCTTATTTTTTGAATTTCCAGCTTTTCTGCCCTGCTTTTTCCCCATCTTTGTGGTTTTATCTGCCTCTGGTCTTTGATGATGGTGATGTACTGATGGGGTTTTGGTGTAGGTGTCCTTCCTGTTTGATAGTTTTCCTTCTAACAGTCAGGACCCTCAGCTGTAGGTCTGTTGGAGATTGCTTGAGGTCCACTCCAGACCCTGTTTGCCTGGGTATCAGCAGCAGAGGCTGCAGAAGATAGAATATTTCTGAACAGCGAGTGTACCTGTCTGATTCTTGCTTTGGAAGCTTCCTCTCGGGGTGTACTCCACCCTGTGAGGTGTGGGGTGTCAGACTGCCCCTAGTGGGGGATGTCTCCCAGTTAGGCTACTCAGGGGTCAGGGACCCACTTGAGCAGGCAGTCTGTCCGTTCTCAGATCTCAACCTCCGTGTTGGGAGATCCACTGCTCTCTTCAAAGCTGTCAGACAGAGTCGTTTGCATCTGCAGAGGTTTCTGCTGCTTTTTTGTTGTTGTTGTTGTTGTTGTGTAGCTGTGCCCTGTCCCCAGAGGTGGAGTCTACAGAGACAGGCAGGTTTCCTTGAGCTGCTGTGAGCTCCACCCAGTTGGAGCTTCCCAGCAGCTTTGTTTACCTACTTAAGCCTCAGCAATGGCGGGCGCCCCTCCCCCAGCCTCGCTGCTGCCTTGCCGGTAGATCACAGACTGCTGTGCTAGCAATGAGGGAGGCTCCGTGGGCGTGGGACCCTCCCGGCCAGGTGTGGGATATGATCTCCTTGTGTGCCTGTTTGCTTAAAGCGCAATATTGGGGTGGGAGTTACCCGATTTTCCAGGTGTTGTGTGTCTCAGTTCCCCTGGCTAGGAAAAGGGATTCCCTTCCCCCTTGCGCTTCCCAGGTGAGGCGATGCCTCGCCCTGCTTCAGCTCTCGCTGGTCGGGCTGCAGCAGCTGACCAGCACCGATCGTCCGGCACTCCCCAGTGAGATGAACCCAGTACCTCAGTTGAAAATGCAGAAATCACCGGTCTTCTGTGTCGCTCGCGCTGGGAGTTGGAGACTGGAGCTGTTCCTATTCGGCCATCTTGCTCCGCCCCCCTTAAATTTTAACTTTTATATAGTCTTGCCATCTTTTTTTAAAAAAACATTGAAATATTGATTGGGAATTTTGTACTCTAATAGAGAGTGCCTGCATGTGTGTACTGTGGGTGTGGACTCACACGGGCATGTGCATTTGGTCTAGTGAATGGGGTATCAACAATTTTAACCTTATTTTACTGAAAAGATTTAAAAATTCATAATTAGCAAACCCAAAAGGAGGAAACAAGGGGAGGGTCATATATGATTTAGAAATATATTGTGCATGCTGCAAGCTGAGGAATTTGATCACCCTTTTGTACCTGAGACAACCCTTTTCTCCTTCCCGCTCTCCAAATGAAATAAAAAAAGATCAATTTGGTATAGAAGCTTTATGGAGTCTCATACATTGACAATCTATTGTATTTCACTGCTGAAGATAGTAAAATCTCAGTTAACTAAAGGACTCTAAGAGGAACATTCTAGTGATTTCATTTCTCTGATTAATTGAGAGATTAAATAGAATTTCCCTCTTCAGCTTTTGTTGAAAAAACTTCCAAAATGTATGAATATGCTTCACTGTCTTCATAATTCTAGCCAACACAATTGTATTTTTCTCATGACTCAGGATCTGAAGATTTAGGGGTTATCTGGAAAATGCATCTCAATATTTAAGGCTATAACAGTGGTGGTGGAATTAGGGGAGTTTTACTGAGGGAGTAATGACCCTCACCCTCAGTTTTCTTACTGTGAAATGAGGGAATAGGTTTTTCAACTGTGTTGTGTAGAGCCATAGCCCCCTATCTATCACATACAGCTTGAGATGTTTTAGAAGTGTGTTTCCAGGGCCGGGCATGGTGGCCCATGCTTGTAATCCCAGCACTTTGGAAAGCCGAGGTGGGCAGATCACCTGAGGTCAGGATTTCAAGACAAGCCTGGCCAACATGGCAAAAACCCATCTCTACTAAAAATACAAAAAATAGCCAGGAGTGGTGGCACATGCCTGTAATCCCAGCTACATGTGAGGCTGAGGCACAAGAATTCCTTGCAACCCAGGAGATTGCAGTGAGCCAAGTTCACACCACTGAAATCCAGTCTGGGCAATTGAATGAGACTCCATCTCAAAAAAAAAAAAAAAGAAAGAAAAAGTGTTTCCAGGGCCAGGTATGGTGACTCACAGCACTTTGGGAGGCAGAAACTGGCCAATCACTTGAGCCTACGAGTTCAAGACCAGCCTGGGCAACATAGTGAGACCCTATCTCTAAAAAAAAAAAAAAAAAATTAGCCGAGCATGGTCGTGTGTGTCTATAGTCCCAGCTATTTGGGAGACTGAGGTGGGAGGATGGCTTGAACCCAGGAAGTTGAGACAGCAATGAGCCAAGATTGCACCACTGCACTCCAGTCTGGGAGACAGAGTGAGACCCTCTCTCAAAAAATATAAAAAATAAAAATAAATAAAAAATAAAATTGTATCTTCAGTCACCACACCAATCCTAGAACTTAGTTATTATCACCCTCCTTTTGTATGTGTGGAAACTAAGACTAGAGAGACTGTCTTGATGGCAGCAGTTGCTAACTAACTCCCAGCTACAGCCGGGAGGCACAGCTGGGGCTGCACACTCCATGAAGCTCCCTGGGTGCCATCCAAATCATGGCTGCAGACCCAGGCCTCTGCTCTATGGAGCAGGCAGGAGTCTATCCTCCTGGCCAGTGGCTACAGCCACCCAAACTGCAGCTGTGGATCCAACCCTCCCTGTCCTCTTGCAGGGGGACAGGAACAGGCAGTATCTGCCCTCCTTGGTGCAGCTGCAACTCCCTGACCCATGGCTGCAGACCTGGGCCTCCCACTTCATGGAGTGGGCAGGTGCCAGTGACAAGCAGGAACCCCACCCCTCCTGAGTTGATGGAACCGGAGCTCCCCAGGTGCAGCTGTGGCCAGCCTCTCCGGCATCTCTGCAGTCTGCACCCTCAAGGGCCCGAGAAGACCCCCTCCTCTGTCCCAGCAGGCCTGGGTTATCTGCCTCCAGTGCCTGGCCTCTCTTCTACCCTGGTGCCCACTCAATCTTAGAGCAGGGTTGGGGCCAAGCCCCAGGGCCTTGAATGGCAGCAGGAGGCAGAGTCCTGAATGGAAGAGGGTGGGTCCCCAGTAAAGCCCACCTTCAGGCCAGGGAGGTTGCTAGTCCTCATGATGCCACTTCTGGGCCTGCCCATGGCCACCCATGAGCCAGCTGGCATGCACTTCCTCCACTCTGAGGTCCATAAAAGCCCTAGGCTCAGCCAGAGCAGGGCAGAAGACAGCCAGAGAGATGATGGGACCACCAGCTGCAGAGAGGAGTAACCTCTCTGATGATAGCTGGAGAAGATGGGATGACCACCTGCAGAGAGGAGCTACTCCCTCTGCTAAGAGTTGCAGAGGTGACCTGCTGGCAGAGAGGAGCCACTCTCTCCAGAACCTCCTCTCTACTGAGAACTAAACACCTGACAGATGACCTGCCTATAAAGAAGAGCTACTCATTGCTGATCTCCTCTGAGCTGGTGTGACACTTAATAAAGCTCGTCTTCATCTTGTTCACCCTTCACTTGTCTGTGTACCTCATTCTTCCTGGACGCAAGACAAGAATTCAAGCAAAGGCATGAGCAGCCACAGAGGTTTCTGGGAAGAAAATCGACACCCCAAAGATCCTGTAACTGTATCTTGTCCAAGGTCATAGAGTGAGTAGGAAACAAAGCCAGCAGCAAATTCAGACCTCCTGTTTTTCCCTGTACTCTGCCACTGGGCCCAAAGTTGTCAAATTTCGGTAATTTCTTGTAGTGTTGCTTTCTCTTTCCACTGCCCTCTTGTGTCCGATGAGAATCTGACTTAGGCTTGCCTTCTTTGCATGCTGACAGTTTTTCTCACCTAGCAGCTATTATCTCAGGACTCAGTGTCAACTAACTAATCTGAGTCTGAGTATATTCACATTCTGGAAGCTGTCATATAGAGGAACACAACCTACGTTCTTAACATAGGGTGTCTAATAATGGCAGGAAGGTCAAGGGAATTGGGGGGTGTATGTGGCCTTCACCCCTACCCAAATCCTATCATGTAGGCAACCCCTACCTATTCCATAAACAGAATTGGATGGTCCTGGGGGAACTGCAGAGAGCTTCTTACCATACATCGTGTGCTAGAGATTTCAATTTTGAATGCAAGTGGCAGACACTGGGGCTTTCTCTCCTAGGAGGGCAAGGGTCACTGCAAGGCATCAGTAGCTCCAGAAAAGGAAACAGAGTTCATGGAGGTCAGCTGTCTTTTCCCATCTCCTTATTAGACCAGCACTTCCATAGATAGGAGTTTATTTAGCATTTTCCTGAACAGTAACTTACAAGTGTGCAAGGGATATTTTGGTTGGCTCATTTGTCACCGCATAAAAATAACTTTACCCTCTGTGTTGAAGGGCACAAGCCAGGGAGTGTTTAAGGCTTCCTGCAGGGCCTTCTTGCAGAGGTCCTGAAGTTTGCTCATGATGTTTTTCCTTGGCTTGGCCTTATTTTAAGGAGTTGTCAAATAGATCACAAAACAAGGACTCCAAGATTATTTCTCATCCTGTTTTGCTTTTAACTTTTAAAAATTAAAAATATCACATCTTTATTGTAGAAAATTTGGAAGGAACAAAAAACTATAGAGAGAATAAAGTCATTGTTTTAAAAAATCTAATCCTGTCACTCTGGTACTGAAAACACTTCAATGGTTTCTATTCATTTTTTATATTGTTAAGAGCACCATTGCATAAAAACTTTACCATTCCCTGGTGTGGGGGGAAACCCTACCGTAACTTCTTTATCGCATTGCATGAATGTATCATAACACGTTCATTTCCTTAAAGTTGAACAATTAGGTTATTTTCAGTTATCTTCTTTTATAAAGAGCACTGCACAGAACATCTCTGTGTGTAAACATTTATAAGCATTTTTAGATTAGAAAGACTCTTTGTAGAAATTAGGAGATTGAGCAGGCCTTTTAAATGAGATAGTGAATGAAAGCACTTAACTGTACTTACATGTACATTATCATAATAAATGTATATTACTTTAACCTCAGATTCAATTCATTCCAGTGCTGACTTTTAAGGATAGATTGACTGGCCTGTGAGGTGGTTCACACCTGTAATCCCAGCACTTTGGGAGTCTAAGGTGGGCTGATCACTTGAGGTCAGGAGTTCAAGACTAGCCTGGCCAACATGCTGAAACCTTGTTTCTACTAAAAATAGAAAAGTTAGCCAGGTGTGGTGGTGCTTGCTTGAAATCCCTGTTACTCGGAAGGCTGCGATATAAGAACTGCTTGAACCAGGGAGGCAGAAGTTGCAGTGAGCCAAGACTGTGCCACTGCATTCCAGCCTCAGTGAGGGCAAGACTCTGTCTCAAAACAAACAAACAAAAAGGATAAATTGAATTGACCACCTCGCAGTATTACTGAACCAGTCTATTCTCTAATCAGTTCCTCAATCCTACATTTTGTGGCTGTAAATGTTGGCCTAAGGTGTGCTGTGGAGGTCCAGTTCTTGCTATCGCAGTTTTCAAATCCTTGAGAAAGCTAAGTGGGTTTCTTTCATTCTTTCACTGAAGACTATGTGGCCATCACCACCAGCTGAGTAAGGGGAGTCACCGGGAGGCAAATGTCCCAGGGAGCACACTTTCAAGTGTCTCATCAATAGTCCCGCAGGAAGGTGCTATTCGAATAAACTGTCCTATACTTCAATGGATGCATGGAGAGAAACCTGAATTTCTCTCTTTTTTGTATTTCTAAGCAGGAGGCTTTGTGGGAATTTGTTTACATCTGACAGGGTCAGGGAAGGATGGGAAGGAAAACAGAATATTGTTTTTTAGTTATAGTTTTTTTAAAAAAAATCCTGTTCACTTGCAATTTACATACACAGTTTAATCTTTTCGTTTTTATATTCTTTCTCATTTGAAAAATGTTTTACCCTATTAAATAGTAAAAGGGATGCACATCCTTATCATAGGTATGCAATGTTTGAGAAAGGGAAGGCTGTGAAGGCTTTAGCAACAGAAGACAGCAGAGCCTAAAGAGCAACAGGTCCCCAGTATCCCCACTGAGGTAGCATTCTCACCCCCATCTCTCTGCTTTCAAATTCTACATCTAAGGTCTCAAACTCAAATGTCTCAATGATCCAGGCAGATAGGATAAATACAGTCAGCTGGGTTGATGCAGAGGAAACTGGAAGGGCGCTTTTAAACCGTGGTGCAGGCCTTACAAAGTCTGCCTGCAGCCTGAATGCAGCCCATATGCAGGTAACACAAAGGCAAGTGTTTCTGGAAGACACTGAACATTCTCTTTAATAATAGAAACTTTTATTAGATAAACTGCTATCAGGGCTAAAAATCTTGAGGACATTCTGATGCTCGTATGCCAGGCTGAGTAATATATGGCACACATGTACTTGTGCATGTGTAACTGCATCAGTGTGTATCTGTGCTATATATTGGGTGCGCTCTGTAGTACCTCAGTTTTAGGACTTTTTCAAGAACAGTGAGGAGATGTTTAGGATACCTATTAACATCTTGTACTTGTTTTATGGATACATTTGGAAAATTAAAAATGTTTTATAATATTTAGTGCCCCTGATATTCTTATAAATACAGGCATCTCCTGCTTAATGTCAGATCACTAACCTCTTCTTAAAAAATCAGATGTTCTACACAAAAACACTAGCCTAGAGCATGTTTCCAATTATTTTAAATGGGAAAAATTACAATTCATTATCCATCAACCCTGAAACCTCAAATGATTTCCTGAAATACAAATACAAAGACATTTATATAGAGGTAACAAATTATCATTTAGGATGTAAAATGTGTGTTTAGCAAACAGAAGATTTGTGTACAGTGACATGATCTCTGATGCCTCTTTGCACTAGCAACTTTCCCTTTGATGACAATCAGCCTACTTAAAAGTAAAAATCTGATTCTGATGTTCCCCTATCTGTGTTTGGAATGGACTTGAGAGTTTTCTTAATCCGTTGTTTAGTTAACAATATTGTATTGAGTATTAGACTTTAAATATAACATTTCCGTATTTAAACAATAGTGAAAAACCATGCTGAGAGATAAGTAAGTTCAATGAATTTAAATATTAAAAAAAAAACCAAGAGTGATTCTATCGGAAAAACCTCAACTGTAAAAGTAGTTGACAGAGCCTATCTGTAATGACACAATAAGCTCTTGCTCATTAGCATAATGACATAAGCAAATACCTTTCTGGGGTCTGACACAGTATCTGATGCTCAGTGTTCTGTTCCTATTATGGCTTTCATTTTTTCTTAATCAATTCAATTTCTAAATTCATTAATTGGGATTTGTTTATATTTTTATTATTAAGAGAAAACCTAATGTATTTCAAGAAACATTTTTGAACCTCAATTGTAAGTTGGGTTTAAGTTTCCACCCACACTAAGTTGAAGAATGTGTCTGGGCATTTGCTGGATAAAAATATTCTGGCTTATGAGGATTTGTCAATATGGTTTCACAAAGAAACATAATCCATTCATCAAAAATCTGTTAAGTTCAGTGTGGTAAAGCAAGCTCCTAATAGATCTATTCCACTGCTAATAGCAACGATAAACTCTGGAAAAATATTTTAACCAACTACCTGACGAATATAGGGATTAAACAAAAGCACACAGGTTCCAGAGAGTGATACAAGGAAAAAAGGACTAGTAGCATAGGCTAAGTTTTCTATTAATATGAGTTTTAACCTGAGTGCAGGCCAAGTTAGTGCCACGTGGGTTATCTAGAACTTTGATAGAACACCTTTAACATTTCTAGCCTGAAGAACCAGAGAACAGAGTTCCAGGCAACTGCAGTCATTAGGAAGTGAGGATAGGAAAGAAGAGAATCAGAGAGAGGGGCTTTGAATTCTATGTCTAAACTCTTCCAGTTCTCTGGCTGATCCCTGAACCACACATGTGCCTGTCAGACTGCAAACTGCTCAGTTAAGGAGTGAAAGAACTAAGCAATTTGAGCTGATGCCCAAAGGGCACAGTTTGAAATTGGATTCCCACCAAGTTAATTGTCTCCTGAAACAAATAAACCAAAAATGTCAACAAGTTTTGGAGAAATGTAACAGAACCCAGTTTCTACAACTTACATTACAATGTCCAGAACACAATTCAAAATGACATGACATAAAAAGAAAATATGACCCATTTTCAAGAGAAATGACAATCAACAGAGGCCAACCCCAAAATATTTCAGAAGTCAGAATTGGCAGATAAGGACTTTAAAGCAGCTGGTCTAACTATTATTAATGAGGTCAAAGAAAATATATTCTGGAATGAGAAGATGGAAAATCTTAGCAGATAAATAGACAATATATATAAGAGCCAGGTAAAAATTTTAGAACTAAAATAATACACGAGCTGAAACTAAAATACACGAACAAGAATAATCCTAATCTTTACTATGAATCTTTTACTTTACATGTAAAAATTACAGGGGTACGAGTATGCCTAACTCACAGAAAACATTTTTACATTCTTCTGTTTTTGATCCCTCCCAGTGTTCTCCACGTGGTTGTCAAGTGCTTCCTAAAACGTTCTTCCTCTTTTCTCCATTGTATTTTCAACTTCCGGTCTCTCAAAATGTTGACCATGCTACCTGAAAAGCTTTTCTTTATTCTTACTCCTTCCTCTTTTCTCTTCCCCTTTCTTCTGTGTCTGAGCCTCTCTGGATTCTACTGTTGCTCACTGTCAGGAGTTCCATAAGATTTGACCCAGTAGGTGATAATGCTTTTCCTTTGTGTGTGTGTTGGGATACAGAGGGGGACAGAGAGAGAATATGAGGTGGGACATATGGTTGATAGATTGATAGGTGGGACATATGGTTGATAGGGTTGCAGTAAAGTTTATTTTGCATATCCATGGACTTGTCTACCTGGACAGATGTGTCACATTTATATAGGTACACCCTGCACTGTGGTGTGCTTACTTTTGTCGTCCTTCTTTTCCATTGATTATCATTTTTTCAGCTGCCTACACTTTTCTGTCCTTCTACTGTTTAAACCACTATTAGCTTCCATTATATCATTGGACCCCCAAGGCCATTACAGAGCATAGCATTACCTGGCAATAATCTTATTCCTCTAAGCCATTGACTGTAGCTACTTTTGTCATTCTTCAGCTACTAGAAAAAAAGATGTACCCCTTTTTATAATCACTCCTGCAGAGTGAGTTCTATGGTTGTTGGATGGCTAGCGATTTAGTTTTTTTTCTTTATATTATAGTTCTTACCTTACAAGAGGGCAAAGGTGAGTAGTGGGACAAAGAATGGGTTGCCATACTCTCTTGGTGAGAGTCAGACTCTCAGGTGGAGAACCTGCTGTTTGGTCTGGATCACCCTGCCTGATGTCTCCTCAGGGTTCTTTTCTCTCAGGGCACTTCATTGTCTCTTCTCCCAGACTGGCCTCTTCCTGGGAATCCCTGTCCAGTAGGCCAATCTGTATCCCAATTGTAGACTGGCTTCAAGCTCTTGACCATAATCCTTTGTTCTCAGTAAATTGAGAGCTGGGCTGGGTATCTGTTTATTATTAACCCAGAATATTCTGTGACAGTGAACATATATAGAGACATCTGAAGAAATTTTATTTGGAAGTCTGGACTTCTGAGAGCATGAAGAAAACTTCTAGTGAGAAGTATGGTCAGCCATAAAAGTATTCTGGGAACACAGAAGAGGAAGCAGTGACCTTTTTTTTTTTTTTTTTTTTGAGACAAAGTCTCCCTCTGTCACCCAGGCTGGAGTGCAGTGGCACAATCTCGGCTCACTGCAAGCTCCGCCTCCTGGGTTCACACTGTTCTCCTGCCTCAGCCTCCCAAGTAACTGGGACTACAGTATGCTACCACGCCGGCCTAATTTTTTGTATTTTTTTAGTAGGAGCGGGATTTCACCATATTGTAGGATGGTCACCGATCTCCTGACCTTGTGATCCGCCCATCTCGGCCTCCCAGAGTGCTGGGATTGCAGTGACATACTTTTAACATTATGAGGTGCATAGTTTTGTGGAGTTTTCCCCACGTTTAAATATTTCTAAAATTTGCATGGACCATTTAGTATCTTTTAATTCTATCACAATGTAATGACAAATCAATGATACATTATGCAATTCACGGTGTCTTATAATTGAGGAAATAGGGTACCAAAATAGTGTACTTTTGATTAGAGGTGGAGTCATTAATAACTAGGGCTAGTGCTAGAGGTTTTTCTAATGCCAAAAGTGTCATCTACTGGTCCTCGTAGAATAGTTGAACATTTGTCAGATGGAGACTGATACAGAAATGTATTCTGGGAAGAGAGAACAGCACGAGAAGAAGACGCAAACAGAGAGGGTGAATTTGAGAGGTTTGAAGTTTTATAGGATGTTTAAACTAAGAAAATGAGTTTTATAGATGAAATGGGGAATAAATTTGAAAACCTTATTGTCTTTTTCTATATTGCCTAAGAATTGAAATATAAGAAATTTATATACTTCACCCATTTTTTGATGCAGTTGTTTGTTTTTTTTCTTGTAAATTTGTTGAAGTTCTTTGTAGATTCTGGATATTAGCCCTTTGTCATATGCATAGATTGCCAAAATTTTCTCCCATTCTGTAGGTTGCCTGTTCGTTATGATGATAGTTTCTTTTGCTGTGCAGAATCTCTTTAGTTTAATTAGATCCCTTTGTCAATTTTGGCTTATGTTGCCATTGCTTTTGGTATTTTAGTCATGAAGTCTTTGCTCATGCCTATGTCCTGAATGGTAGTGCCTAGGTTTTCTTCTGGGGTTTTTATGGTTTTAGATCTTATGTTTAAGTCTTTAATCCATCTTGATTTAATTTTTGTATAAGGTGTAAGGAAGGGGTCCAGTTTCAGTTTTCTGCACATGGCTAGACAGTTTTCCCAACACCATTTATTAAATAGGAAATCCTCCTCCCCCCTTATCCCCACCCCCCCAAAAAAAAGAAAAAGAAATTTATTTTCAACCTGTATTGGAACAACTTGAGGACTGTAACTTGACAAATGCTCAGAGTGCATTTGATTTCCAGGAAACATTTGAAGGAATAAGACCAGTCAGACAGTTATAGCAACAATCTGACAAGAGACAATATGCATTTGGTCTAGAGGCAGTAACAGAAAGAAATGGCAAAAAGGGGAATGGAATGACCTTCCAAATATAGATATAACAAAATGTGCATGTGGGAGGTTCTGGGGGAGAGAGGGGTCAAAGATGAGTCAAGAGTTTCTGCCCTGGTGACTAAGTAGATGATAGTCATTTATTGAGCAAGTAAATATAGGAGAAGAAGCAGTTTTTAGATTTTGCAGCATAATATGGAAAAGAGGTAGACTATATATTCACAAACTTTAAGGTGTCCAAGGTGGTAAAGAATTAGGTAGCAAGAAAGTCAGGGAAATTTATTGGGAGGGAGATTTATATTAAAGATGTGGATGCATTCTTTATTTTAGTTTGTTATTCATAGCTTTGAGGGACTTCCTATATGCAAGGTTCCAATCTAGGTGCTAATTACTGAAAGGTGAAAAAAGACACAGAAACTGTGCCCCTAGAGAAATCAATTCACAGTTTAGGGGAGAAGCTACGCTGCCCCATCTGAATTCCAAATCTAGATGATTGGCACTATAATTAAGTTGTGATCAAAGTTCAGAGCAGATGCTGTTGGCGCCAAAACATATCTTCTCTGCTCTCAACATTCCGGTGCATACCAGCCTCACAGTTTCCAACTTCAAGCACCTGCCTCTTCCTGAGGGATTCCTCTGGCAATGGGAATCTTCTGAAAGTGTCAGAGAGTTGCCACCCTTTCCTCAAGTAATTCCCAACCAATGACTGTGACGAACTGGTAGAAAAATAGTTCTGCAACTTTGCCCCTTAGTTGACATAACTAATGGGCATATTCTGCACTGTATCACATAGCTGCCAGTGGCATTGAACACCAGTTATCCACAGTGCAAACCTGCTGGTTAATTCACCTTGAATTGGCTTTCTTCCCTTCCTCTCTCACTTCTCTAGTCCTTACTAGTGCTTTCTGGGACCACCACCTAAATGAACTGCTGACTCTTGAATCTTTGGCTCAGAGACTGCCTCTGTTTCAGCTTTTAGACATAGCAATAATTTCTTTTGATACTCCTTCCATCAGGAGATGGGGTCTAGGTTCTCACCCCTTGAATGTGGGTGAACTTCAGCCTCAGAGCATAGTGGAAGTAATGCTATGTGACTTTCAAGGCTGTGTCATAGATGACCATGCATCTGCTGCTTGTCCACTGAGGTTCTTCCTCTTGGAGCCCTGAGCTACCATATAAGGAGTCCAGCTGTTTTGAGGCTGCCACGTGGGATATGGGTATGCAATGCTGAGAGGCCACATGGAGAACTCTGAAGCTATATATTTGTGTGTGTGTGTGTGCGTGTGTGTGCACACGAGTATAGACAGAGAGAGAGAGAGTGGTCATTCCAGCCCAGGTGTGTGGGGATATGTGTGTGTGTGTGTGTGTGTGTGTGTGTGTGTGTGTGTGAGAGAGAGAGAGAGAGAGAGAGAGAGAGAACGGTCATTCCAGCCCAAGTTCAAGGCATGTGAGTGAAGAAGCCTCCAGATAATTTCAGGCCCTAATGTCTGAGTCACTCCTAGCCATTCCAGTCTTCTCGCTGAATTTTCAGATATAACAGAGCAGAGACAAACTGCACTCACCATGTTGCAACTGAATTCCTGACCCACTGAATCCAAGACCATAATATGATGGTTGCTTTATACCACTGAGTTTTTGGGTGGTAACTAGAACATTAACCTGAGATAGTACTTTCACGGAAGAAGCATCATAAACATTTTCAGAGAGATGAACATAGGAGTATGAAGGAACATAGGAGTATGAAGGACATTTATACAGCTGTCTGTGCTGGGGATGATGAAGGAGACCTGAACAAGGTACAGTTCATGCATTCAGGATAGTCATTTTTCATCCAGTCCTCCTGCAGGTGCCCCATCACCAGATGAGAAGTGCGGCGTTCGGTAACTTTCTACCATACAAGGATGATGTCCTTTACCTAAAAAGATGTGTATTCGACATACATTCTCTCTCCCACAATAGGACCAGCGTCAATCGATATCATCTATGAACACCAGCCATCAGGAAGTTACATGGTCCAAATTAGGCTAATAAATTACAAATGAACTACCGAGGGGCGACTGGTTAATAAATTTTCAATAGCTTTCCCCTTTTTAAATGGTGTTTGCTTTTTATTAGCAATCACATACACTTGGTTAGAAGTATATGTGACTTGAAAAGTAGACAATGGAGCAGAGATTCATCCTGAGTTAAGCTCTAGATGGTATCTAGTTTGAACATGAGGTGAAGGGGTAGATAGTTCTCAGGTGATTGGAAATGATTTTTGTGTTGGGTGTGATGTCTGTCACATCCAATCACCTGGTGCCTGTTTAGGATCAGACATATGACAGCAGGTGGAAGTGTGCCTTTTGATCCCTAAATGGCAACAGACCCTCATGTTTGCAGCTTCATCTGACAAATTTGGCAAGAAGGAAGAGGTCTGGAACCAGAAGCATCTGCCACTGAGTTGGGAGAGCTGAAATAAAGGCATTTGTTAAAGCTGTTTCCTCCCATTGCAATTCAGTGAGCTTTCTGTGGACATATGATCAGACCCAAGCATGTTTATCAATATCAGGGTCCTGGGATCTTTTGTGCATGACTCATTGGTGCTTCTGAGATTCCATTTGAATCAATCCAATCCACTTCAACTCAAGGGACATTTATACAGCTGTCTGTGCTGGGGATGATGGAGGAGACCTGAACAAGGTACAGTTCATGCATTCATGATAGTCATTTTTCATCCAGTCCTCCTGCAGGTGCCCCATCACCGGATGAGAAACTTTTCTTCATATGGGGTGGATTACAGTTACATTAACAGTAAAAAGGAGAATAGTTTAGATACATAAGAAAATACATGTCACTATTTGATATTGTGGTGGGCAAGAATTTTTTAAAATAAAATCAGTGGAAATATGCACAAAGACATTAGATGATATACAGAAGAATGAAAGCTACTGAAGGTGATAAAGAGCAAAGGAAATGACAATCAGGAAAATATTTGCCAGAAATATTTTGTTAACATCGTAAATATATGAAGAATTTTTGTCAATTAACTAAAAAAAAGGCACTGGAATGCCAACAGAAAAGAATAGGTAACAAGCATGAAGAAATAATTCATATTACAAGTAAAATGGCTAATAAAGGTATAAATATATGATCATCTCACTAGTAATAAAAGAAACACAGATGAAACAACAGATAACAAAAAAGAGATGCCACAGTTTGCGACAATTTCTTGAAAGCAACAATATACAGTGGGGTAAAAGCGATGAGCTGGGAACTTTCCTACTGCTGGTAGGCCAGTATTCCTGCACCACTCTTGAAAACAAATTGACAATCTGTGTCAAGACCTTAGAAGAATTTTAAAACTTTGATTCATTACTAGCACTTCCAGAAACCTGTCTTGAAGACTGAAGAGATAAATTTAGAGCTTTATATAAATACTAATCATCAAAATAAGGTTGATTGAAAAAGAAATATAAAAATCTAAATGCCTCCAAAAAGGCATGATTTAATAAGCGTTTGTATATGTACAGTTTATAGTAATTACTAAAAGTTAGGTTTCTGAAGAATATTTGATGATATGGAAAATACTCTTGTCAGAATGTTAATGAACAAGAGAGAGAGAAAACAAAATTTATTAAGAGTTTGTTACTAATTTTGAACTTGAATTTGTAAATACTAGAAACAAATACACCCAAAATGTCAGCACGGTTACCTTTGAGTGGTGAGATTATGGGTGATATTTATTTTCTTCTACTTAACTCTTTGGTATTTTCCAAATCTTATGATGAAAACTGAATCAGTTTTCTAGGGCTGCATAACAAATTATACACATACACATATACTGCATAACAAATTAAAACCATATCATGTATTATCTCTCAGTTTCTGCAGGTCAGAAGTCTGAGGTTGGCTTTACTGGATTCTGCTTAGGTCTCACAAGGCTCAAAACAGGGTCAGCTGGGATGAGTTCTCATGGGGAGCACAGGGTTCTCACTCAAGCTCTTTTAAGTTGTTGGCAGAATTCAGTTTCTGTGGTTGCAGGTCTGAGGCCCTCGTTTTCTTGCTGGCTGTCAGCTATAGTTCCTTCCCAGCGGCCCCACTGGCTGTTCACAACATGCATGCTTGCTTTCTTCCAGCGGAGCAAGGGTGCGTGAATTGTCTCTTTGTGATCAGCTAGAGAAAACTCCCTGCTTTTAAAGGATTCCTATGATTTGATCAGACTCACAGGGATAATCTCCCTATATCAAGGTCAACTGATCAGAGAACTTGGTTTCATTTGCAAAATCCCTTTGTAGCAACACCCAGATTTGAGTTTGATTGAATAACTAAGAGAAGGTGTTTGTCCACCAAGGGCTGGGAATCTTGAGGGTCCCCTTAAAACCGGCTTATTGCAACTGTGTCTTGTAGGTTAAGCTTTAGAAACAGACTACCTGGTTTTGAATTCTACCTCTGATTGATCAACTGACTTTGGCCAAGTTAATTAAGTTCTTTGAATTTCAGTTATCCTTAAAATTGGAGAACAATAATAATAATTGTCTCAATGGTTTGTTGTAAAATATGTTGCAAATATAAATATTAATGTAATAATATTTCATAACAATTTGGCATGAATTCTGGTTTTTGGTATTAGTATCAGAAAATATATAGAGTTCTGTGTCCCATAATGACAGGATACTTTATGAGAAATGTATCATTAGGTGACTTTTTGTTGTTGAGCAAATACCATAGAGTGTACTAATACAAACCTAGGTGATATAGCCTACTACACACCTATGCTATATGGTAGAGCCTATTGATCTTAGGCTGCAAACATGTACAGCATCTGACTGTCTTGAATACTGTAGGCAATTGTAACACAATGGTATTTGTGTATCTACACATCTATATGTAGAAAAGGTACATAAAAGTATTATACTATTTGAGGACCACCATTATATATGTGATCTGTCATTGACCACAGACTTCATTATGTGGCAAGTGACTATAATTAAAAGTCCACAAAAAACTACTCAAGCAGAAAATAATTTGACAAACTACGTAAGAAAAAGCTTCAGATCTTCTCACTATCTTTCTCTTTTCCTGTCAATGGCTAGGAAGCGGTTTATCCTTACCTCTGTGCAATGCTGACCTTGCAGCAAAATTGTTAAGTAGATAAACAAACCTATGGTGCCCCAGCCTCTTTCTTTCTTGATACTCTGCTCCCACCCCAAGTAAAGAAAAAACATTTTGTGCTTCGCTGGGGAAAACCTTGTTGAAATATAAATATTTTCTAAAAAGAGAGAATGCACATGGCAGCTAACCGTGGCTTGTGTTATTTTGAAAGTTCTGTAATGGCATGCTGAGAGAGGGGTACATAGGTGGCTACGTTTTGATGCGGATATAAAAGAGGGGCACAGATGTGCCTGGTGAATGACCAACCCTTACAGATATAAGAAGATGAAGAAAGTCACAAGAACATTAGCTTCTCGAGGAAAAATATCCAGAGATAGAAGGAATAATAGAATCTCACTTCTAGAAAGACCAGATAATCACAAGGCACCACAATCCTTACAAAAATATGCCAGTGAAGTATCATTCATTGGTCAGGTTGCTCACTGCCTCACTTGTTAATAGTTCATTTCTAGTTATTAGAAAGTTCCACTTGTTTGTGGAAATTCCTGCTTCCGCTGTCTGCAGCCACCCATGGCAAGCCTACACCTGCTTCTCTGGGCCAGTCCTTTGATGCTTGACTGTGGAAAGAGGGATGCAGGGTGCTGAAGACAAATTTCAGTTGCTTTAAAGCCCAACCTGTTCTCTTTCTATCTCAACTATTTATGCCCATACCACCCAATCCTATGCTTCTTGTTTCTAGCCATGTCCCTTGTTGACATATCACCATCTAGGTGAGAATAAAATAACTATAAGCAGGTCAGTTTTGCTTGAGCTTTCTGAGAGGCACTCCATGCCAGGGCCAGGTTGCTGGATATCAGGTGGTACCTTTCATTCTTGCCCTTCAGCTAGATCTAAAGGTGTAGTGGAAGCAAATGGTCAGCTGAATGAGGCCAGTTTCTCTGAAAGATTTCTCTGGATTTTATAGAACTGGAATTTTTTTATTTTTATTTTTTATTTTTTTGAGATGGAGTGTTGCTCTGTCGCTCAGGCTGGAGTGCATGGCACAATCTCGGCTCACTGCAAGCTCTGCCTCCCGGGTTCACGCCATTCTCCTTCCTCAGCCTCCTGGAGTAGCTGGGACTACAGGCACCCACCACCATGCCCGGCTAATTTTTTGTATTTTTAGTAGAGATGGAGTTTCACCGTGTTAGCCAGGATGGTCTCGATCTCCTGACCTCGTGATCCGCCTGCCTCAGCCTCCCAAAGCACTGGGATTACAGCCGTGAGCCACCGCACCAGGCCAGAACTGGTATTCTTTAACCCAGAGTATATGTTCAGGAAATACCCTTTAAAAGAATGAGTGAGAATAAATAATAATAACTCCCAAGGTAAAGATTGCAATATTATGAATTATTACACAATAGTTATCTCATTGCATACTGAGAAGACAGATATTTGAGTTTGAGTTGAGCAAAGAAGGAATAATGTCTTATCAAAACTGTGGCACTAGCAGTTAAGAAATACATGTATTATGTGCTAGGTACTGTGCTGGGTGATTGATAGCCATAGTCTCATTTGATTTCCACTAGACTGTGAACTACATGAGGGCAGGGACTTAGCCTTTGCTATGTGTGGTGGTATTCTTAGTGTCTAGCATAGTGGCTGGTATGTAGCAGTAGAGAATATCTGCAAATTACTTCAGCATAGACTTATGGAATATCCACTTTGTGCTGGAGCAACCTGACAAGCAGATTCTGAATGCTAATACCCGGTGCTGGGAAATTAGCAGAGCATAAAACCTGCAAAAAATTTTCCTTGTGGAAAGCCATCCTTAAGAATGAAGACTAGATTCAGGCAATCCTGGGTTTAAATTCTGTCTCTGCCACTTTAGCCATGTGACTTTGGGCATTTATTTCATATCTCTGAGTGTCTCTTTCCTCATCTGTAAAATGGGCATGGTAATAATAGGGCCTAGCTCTTGAAATGGCTTGAGAATAAATAAATGAACAATGGTTTCCCATGCTATGCTGTCAATACATGACAACATTATTTTTATAACAGGCACTCTGTACATATTATTTGAATGAATGAATAATTTATCCCAATGACTTAGATAAGAGATATATTCTTCATTTCATCAATAAAAGCATCTGAACTAGAGAAGAGTTAAGTACTTTGCCCAGGGTCACATATTTGGTAAGTAGCAGAGCTGGGATTTGTATCCAAGTTTGTGACTTCATAGTCCCTGCCCTCCACACTATTGCTGCTGCTGTTTTCCTAGTAGTGATCAGTGTTGGCAAATAGCATAAACATGCTGGACATAATTCCTGAGAGGAACTAAGGCAGGAGGGCAAATACCATGTCATTTTCCAATAAGGTGGGGCAAGTGAGGTTAAAAAAAAAAAATCACAAACACAAGCAGTTTCCAGCTACCACTGTGGGAATGTCACCCAATCTAGCTGTTAGGCATTGGTTTGTGCCAGTTGGAAGAGGGCTGCATTTTCCTCATGTGACAGCTGGTCTCAGTAGCAAGGAATGCCTCAAAGTTGGCACCACAATTCAGCCCAGATTCCATTTGACATGATTCACAAATATGCAGCTGAAAAACTACAATCAGAGAGACGGTGGGCTCAGAATAGGGTAAAGCAGTCAAAGGAGAAATGGCACTTTATTATTTTTGTTTTCATTTTTAAATGGGCTTTGCTTAGCTGTGAATCTCTAGTTTGGCAATGCATGTTTTAACATGTTAAGTTTTAACATGTTAACTTCTATTGATGTTGCTTTTTACCAAATATGGACCTTATTTTTGCAGGATGTTTTAAATGGTCCAATTCAGGACATAATTATTGTAGAGTTAACAAGGAGTCTTGTTTAGGTTTCCTTTATTATTATTATTATTATTATACTTTAAGTTCTATGGTACATGTGCACAACGTGCAGGTTTGTTACATATGTATACATGTGCCATGTTGGTGTGCTGCACCCATTAACTCATCATTTACATTAGGCATTTCTCCTAATGCTATCCCTCCCCTCTCCCCCCACCCCATGACAGGCCCTGGTGTGTGATATTACCCTTCCTGTGTCTACGTGTTCTCACTGTTCAATTCCCACCTATGAGTGAGAACATGCGGTGTTTGGTTTTCTGTCCTTGCAATAGTTTGCTGAGAATGATGGTTTCTAGCTGCATCCATGTCCCTACAAAGGACATGGACTCATCCTTTTTAATGGCTGCATAGTATTCCATGGTATATATGTGCCACATTTTCTTAATCCAGTGTATCATTGATGGGCATTTGGGTTGGTTCCAAGTCTTTGCTATTGTGAATAGTGCCACAATAAATATATGTGTGCATGTGTCTTTATAGCAACATGATTTATAATCCTTTGGGTATATATCCAGCAATGGGATGGCTGGGTCAAATGGTATTTCTAGTTCTAGATCCTTGAGGAATTGTCACACTGTCTTCCACAATGGTTGAATGAGTTTACAGTCCCACCAATAGTGAAAAAGTGTTCCTATTTCTCCACATCCTCTCTAGCACCTGTTGTTTCCTGACTTTTTAATGATTGCCATTCTAACTGGCATGAGATGGTATCTCATTGTGGTTTTGATTTGCATTTCTCTGATGGCGAGTGATGATGAGCATTTTTTCATGTGTCTGTTGGCTGAATAAATGTCTTCTTTTGAGAAGGGTCTGTTCATATCCTTCGCCTACTTTTTGATGGGGTTGTTTGATTTTTTCTTGATGTGCAGAAGCTCTTTAGTTTAATTATATCCCATTTGTCAATTTTGGCTTTTGTTGCCATTATTTTTGGTGTTTTAGACATGAAGTCCTTGCCCATGCCTATGTCCTGAATGGTATTGCCTAGGTTTTCTTCTAGGGTTTTTTATGGTTTTAGGTCTAACATTTAAGTCTTTAATCTCTCTTGAATTAATTTTTGTATAAGCTGTAAGGAAGGGATCCAGTTTCAGCTTTCTACTTATGGCTAGCCAGTTTCCCCAGCACCATTTATTAAATAGGGAATCCTTTCCCCATTTATTGTTTTTGTCAGGTTTATCAAAGATCAGATAGTTTTGTCAGGTTTGTCAAAGATCAGATGGTTGTAGATGTGTGGTATTATTTCTGAGAGCTCTGTTTTGGTACCAGATGCCATGGATAGAACTGAGAGAACTATTATGGGCACTGGGAAAGGTTGGTGCAAGGGTCTTAAGGGAGAGAAAGGAGGTCTTTGTGGCTAGATCTCCAAAAGTGGAGGACAAGGGATGGAGAGATTGGCAGGGACCAGATCATGTAAGAACTTGTGGGACTTGAATTTTATTTTATGTGCAATGGTAAGTCCTCAGGACATGAAGCATGGGCATGGCATTTTTTCCTTTATATGTTTTAAGAGGACTCTGTAGTGTGAAGTATAGATTGTTGTAGATGTATAGATCTATGGAATGGAATTGAGTGTCCAGAAATAAGTCCTCATATTTATAGACAGTTGATCTTCAGTTAGGGTGACAAGACAATTGAATTGGGGAGAGAATAGTCTTTTCCATAAATGGTACTAAGACAACTGGATATCCAAATATAAATGGATCAAAGCTGGACTTCTACCTAATACTATTCACAAAAAATAACTTAACACAGATTAAAACCTAAACATAAGAGCTAAAACTATAGAACTCTTTGACAAAAGTATACTGGTAATTTCTGACGTTGAATATGACAACGGTTTCTTATATATGACACCGAAAGGACATGTAACAAAAGAAAGAACAAGATATATTGCATTGTATCAAAATTTAAGACTTAGGTACACTAAAGAACATTGTCAAGGAAGCAAAAAGACAACGCACAGAATGGAAGAAAATATTTGTACATCAGTTATCTGATAAATAACTTATATCTAGAATGTATAAGGAACTTCTACAACTCAATCATAAAAGACATACTATTTAAAAAATCTGCAAAGGATTTGAATAGACAATTCTCCCAGGAAGATATATAAGTGGCCAATAAGTACACCAAAAGATCCTTAGCATCATTATCCATCAGAGACATGTAAATCAAAACCCCAATTAAATATCACTTCACCCCCAGTAGGATGATAATTATTGAAAAAGAGAGGTAATAACAAGTGTTGGCTAGGCTATGGAGAAATTGGAACCCTTATTTGCTGCTGGTGGGAACACTGGTGCAGCCACAGTGGAAGGCAGCTTAGCAGTTCCTCAAATGGTAAACAGAGTTACTGTATGATTTAGCAATCTACTTCTAGGTATGTACCTAAGAGAAGTAAAAAAAAATCTTCATACAAATATTCGTACACCATTAAATCATTATACCCCGAAATGGAAACAACCCAAATACTCATCTTCTGACGAAGGGACACATAAAATGTCGTATATGCATACAATGGACTATTAAGCATTAAAGATAAAGTGACGAGACGTGCTTCAATATGTATGAACCTCAAAAGCATTACCTAAGTGAAAGAAGTCAGCCACACAGGAACACGTGTCCTGTGACTTACATTTATGTAAACTCTCCAGAATAGGCAAACCCAGGAACAGATGACAAATTAGTAGTTGCCTAGGGCTGGGGGGAATGAAGTTTGGAGGATTATGGTTAGAACATTTCTGACATAATGAAAATGTTCTAAAATTGTGGTGATGGATACACTACTCAGTGAATATAATAAAACCATGGATTTATGCACTTTAAATGGGAAAATTGTACTTGAATTATATCTCAATGAAACTGATTTTTAAAAAATAGATTGCTAGTAGGGCAAAATTAGAAATTTTAAATAAATTAGGAGGCTGTTGCTGTTGTCCAAGTGAAAGATGGTGGTGGCTTGAACAAAGATAATCTGGCTACCCCATTCATTGCCATCAGGCTGAAGTAAATATTCCTCTTATCTATTCCCATGTGTCTGCCTCTCATTTATTCCCATGTCCACTAATATTTATCACATTGCACTGAAATGATCTGTATAGGTAGCTCCCTCCCTTACTACTTTGTAAACTTCTGATGAAGGATTTTGCTCTTATCTTGTGTTTTAGTTCCCTTTACACAGAATGTCTACATACGGTGGGAACTAAATAAATGTGCAGTGAATTGATATATATATAATATATTATATATTATATATATTATATATAATTATATATACTATATCTCTCTATTTATATATAATATATAGAGATATAGTATATATATAATTTAAATATACAAATGAGTACATATAATTTGAATATATAAAATGATATATAAGATGAAATATGTAATTTGTCTAGAGCAAAATGTCCAAAAGTAGACTCACATTATGATGGCTAATAATTTTTTTAAATTAATGTGATTATTGGGATATAAATTGCATGTGTAAAATCCACTCATTTAAAGTGTACAATTCAGTGGTTTTGGAATGTTTACAGGGTAGTGCGACTGTTATCATAATCTAATTTTTGAAGATTTTTATCACCCCAGAAAGAAAGTTCCCATCCATTAGCAGTCATTCTCTATTCTCTTCTACCCTAGCCAATTATTATTATTATTTTTTACAAAGGTGCAAAAGCAACTCAATGGAGAAAGGATAGTCTTTTCAACAAATGGTATTGGAGCAAGTAGACATTCATTCACAATAAAAATGAAACTTGACCTAACTCTCACATTTTATATAATAATTAATCTATGTGTATCACCAACCAAAATGCAAAATATAAACTAAGAAAATCTTTAATTTTTTTTTTTTTATAATTTCAACTTTTAATTTAGATTTAGGGATACATGTGTACCTTTGTTATGAGTATATTGCATGATGCTGAGGTTATGAGTATGATCCCTTCACCCAGGTCTGAGCATAGTGCCTAGTAGTTTTTCACCTTTTTCCCTTTCCCCTCCCACCCTGCTCTAGTAGTCCCCAGTGTCTATTGTTGCTATTTTATCTCCACAAGTACCCAATGTTTAGCTCCCACTTATGAGTGAGAATGTGCAGTATTTCGTTTTCTCTTCCTGCGTTAATTGGCTTGGGATAACGACCTCCAGCTGCATCCATGCTGCTGCAAAGGTCATGATTTTGTTCTTTTTATGGCTGTGTAGTATTTCATGGTGTATATATACCACATTTTCTTTATCCAGTCCACCACTGATGGCCATCTAGGTTGATTCCATGTCTTTGCTATTGTGAATAGCTCTGCAATGAACATACAAGTGCATGTATCTTTTTGGTAGAATGATTTATTTTCCTTTGGATACATTACTAGTAAAGGAATTGTTAGGTTGAATGGTAGTTCTATTTGAAGTTCCTTGAGAAATCTCCTAACTGCTTCCCACAGTGGCTGAACTTAATTTGCATACCCACCAATAGTGTATAAGTGTTTCCTTTTCTCTGCAGCCTCACCAGCATTTGTCGTGTGTGTGTGTTTTTTTTTTTTTTTTTACTTTTTATTAATAGCCATTCTGACGTGTATGAGGTGGTATCGCATTGTGGTTTTGATTTGTATTTCTATGATGATTACTGATGTTGAACAGTTTTTAAAACTTTTATAAGAAAACACAGAAAAAAATTATTTAGGACTTGGAGTTAAAGAGTCCTTAGATCTGACACCAAAAGTATAATCCGTAAAAGAAAAAAAACTGATAAATTGGACTTCATAAAAATGTAAATCTTTTTGCTGTGTGAAAGATACTTTTTAAGAAAATAGACAAGCTAGAAATTGGGAGAAAATTTTTGAAATGCAACTATTTGACCAAGGACTTGTATTCAGAATGCAGTATATAAAGAACTCTTATAATCGAACAGTAAAAACAAATTTTTTGAAATAGGCAAACACCTAAACTTCACCAAAGAGGATATACAGATGGTCAAAAAACATACGAACAGAATACACCCCAATAGGTGAATGGCATAGTTAGTTGAATGACTAAGATGAAAATGCTGATAATTTCAAATGCTGATGAAGGCGCAGAGCAATCTGAACTCTCCTACATTTCTTGTGGGGATGATAAGTGATTGGCCACTTTGGAAAACAGTTTGTGAGTTCCTTATAAAGTTAACCAATTTGTCCCATTCTTCCTACTCCTGTGTATTTAACCTAGATAATTGTAAACTTATGTTCACACAGAAACCTGTCCAAGAATGTTCATGGCAGCTTTATCCATAGGTGCCCCGAATTTGAAACAACCCAAAGCCCTTAGTGAGACGGTGAGTACAAACTGTGGTACATCCATACACTGCAATACAAGTCAGCAATACAAGAAACACACTATGGAGAACTGCAACTATGTGGATGAATCCGAAAGGGATTATGCTGAGGGAAAGAAGTCATCTCAAAAGGTAAGCTACTGGAAGATTTCATTTACATGACATTCTTCAAGAGACAGACCTGTAGTGAAGAACAGATCAATGGTTTTCAGGGGTTAGGATTGAGGACAAGGTGTGCATACAAAGGGATGGCATTAAGCAATTCATGGGGTGATGGAACTATTCTGTATTTTTGTTGTATGGGTTATAAGAATTTATACATGTGGTAAAAATTCCTATAATCGTGCACCAGAAAGTCAATTTAGTAAATTAATTTACTAAATTTTTACTAATAAAAAATAAAATACAAAAATAAAATAGCTTTCTTGAATCTCAAGAACAGTGAAGACAGATTCGCCTGGCATCTGATCTGGCTCTGTTCTCCATACCAGGATGAATTTAGGAGTATCTCGTAACATCAGTTTTCTCATCTGTAAAGTGAGGATAATGATGTACCCATCATATGGCAGGAAAAGTTAAATGAGATAATACTTATGAGGCACTTAGTACAGTGGTTGGCACATGGTAAGAGCTCAGTAAAATTCAGCTGTTCTTTCTGCTGCTGTTTCCACTGCTCTATCCTATTACCTACTATATGGAAGAGGACAATGAAAACGAAAAAATTAGTCCTGTATTTGAATCACTAAAATATTGATACCAGGACATTTTGAGAGCAGCAACATGGAGGCAGCTCTATGACGTTTTATTCTGAGATTGCATCTTGGGATCGACAAGCAGAGGTGGCTCATCAGTGCCCTCAACAACATAGGCCACTGTTCTATGATACCCCAGTGTGACTGATTTAGCTCCATTCAAAATTTCTGATTGTACTGTTCCCTTGTTGGTTAACCTTGGAAGGAGGTTCAACGTAATAGATTAAGAGAAAATGTTTTCAGAAGTCCTGGGATCTGAGGATGTTTCCAAAAGCTAATATGAATTACCATCATATTCTGTGTGGGTGTATGTATGTGTGTGTATGTGTGCACATGTTGTGTACAAACATGTTAGTCTTCCAAACTCCTCTGCCAATATCTCACCTCCACAGAAGCTTGGGTTTTAAAATGTTTGGAATTTCTATTCCTATCTTCCAGCGATTGGCATTAAGAGCCCAAGACAGCTTCATATGTAAGTGCCTGGTGTCACTGATATTTATAACTGATAGAGCTGGGATCCCTGATTGAGCATGTTCAATTGCTTAACTTAATAGAGAAGCTTTATCATGTGCCTTTAATCTTTGCCATCTGACTTGCAGCCCTGTTCCGCCATACTCTCTGAGCTGGCAAGTTCGCCTCCACCTGCACTCTCCTGGGCTACAGTATCTCTCCAGGAGGCAGCAGAGTGGCAATTCCTGAGCCATGGTGTTATCTTCTAATCAACTCTAGTAGCCCTGCTTGCTGTGACTCAAGAATTTTATTAAATAAAGCTTCCCAGTGTGTAGGTTAGGATTTGTTTAGAAACACATCTGTGATGGGCAGTCTGGGCAGACGAAAATGGCTAGCTATAGAGAAGGAAGATGCATAGCCCTGAACAAGTGTCTTGTCTCTCTCTGGCCTCAATTTTTACAACTGTAAACTGAGGGCATTGAATCAAGTTATTTCTAAGGTCTCTATAAGCTTCCCTATTTCAGGAGTCTCATTCTCAAACAAGGCTTCTTGTTAGCTTTTAAAAGTTCCTTGCATTCTAAACATTGATTCTGTATTCTGCTTGTTGTTTTTCTCTGCAAGACAATGATGATCACATTTAAATGAAGTTAGAAGTACTATAATCTTTGTTGCGTGATTCAGCATAGCTATAAAGAAATTAGGTTTTGAGCCATCAATAAATTAACATTGATTAGTGGTTACTGTTCAATGCGGATTTGACACAAAGCATGAACTGAAGAGCTTGGAGAACTGCAGTTTTCATATCAGAAGTGATTGAAAAGTCATTAGGTTAGTTAAAGTGTGCGTATTCTCTGTTAGGAGGTGGAGGAGGAGGAGGTAGTGGTGGTGATTGAAGGGTTAGGAGAATAGGATGGGGATTTACTAACCTCATGTGACAGCACAATTACAATTATACAACCCTTCTCCCTTTGTGCTTCAACCAGAACAACCTAGCAATTCACCTTCCAAATACACTCCCGACACCACAGAGAAGTGATAAATGTTTGAGATGATGAATATGCTAACTACCCTGATTTGATCATTATGCAATGTATACATATATTGAAACATCACACTGTAGCCCATAAATGTGTACAATTATTATGTGTCAATTATAAACAAACAAACAAATACACTCCTAAACTAGTGAGATGTGCAGACAGGCCTGGAATCTTTAAATGAGAAGGGAGACTCAGAATGGACTTGCTGTTGTTTCAGAATACAAATACCAATGCGTACAGCTCCTGGCACGGGGGCATCTGGGAGGGAGACTGGATGATAAGAACAAAGCCTAGATGAGCCAGTTGGGTCCAACACACTTTCGTCAGAGCCAATGATTTGCAATTCCATATTCACAAATGTAGACCCTTCTCAGACAGCACAGCAGTGAAATGAATCCTTGTCCTTACCCTATTGCTTAGTTCAGAAGGCTAGACAACCAGTGTTGTGTGAGGAACAGCAGACTTGGAAATGAGGTGGTTGGGTCTTGACTCTGTTATTTACCTACTATATGACCTTGAGGAAGTCATTTAACCTCTGTCATTCATTCCTTTATTGTTTAGTTGAGCAAATATATATTGAATTCCTGCCATGCCACCCATTGGGCTAAGTATCAGGATTACAATGAGACATTCTTTCAGCTTTTGTTAACCTCAGAACCTTAATTACTACTAACAATAGTTGACATTTGTTGACTTTGGTCTGTGTGTCAGGGCATATGCATTTTACATGGATTATGGCAATTCTCACAACATCCCCCAAATAGTTATTATTATCCCTATTTTGCAGATAGGGAAACTGAGGCTCATGTAAGTTAGAAAATGTATTCAAAATCATGGAGCAAGTGGCAAAACTAGGACATTTAGTCCAGAGCTTAAGAATTTAACCATGTTACTATACAGTAACTTCTAATTTGCTAATCTAAAAACGTAGATAATACTACTTACCTAAATGTATTTCATAAGGTTTTGTGAAAGTATTTAGCTCTTAGTAAGTATTTAGGTATCAGTAAAATGCATTTAGCGATTACAATAGGTCAATTGAACAGTGGAGTAGAAATAGCACAGGGGTGAATGCTACCCTGGGTGGTGTGGCCCTAGGCAAGTGATTTCCCCTCTTTGAGTCTCTTTTGCCTCATCTAACACAACAGAGGAAATTGTGCACTGCCCCCCCACCCCCCCGCCTTTCTGGAAGCTGTTGGAAGGATAGAAGAAAACTGTGAATGTGAAATGCTGTGTATATTATAAAGGGCTGTGAGAATTTAAGATTTATATCAATATATGATGGCATTTGTATTTTGATAGGCATCATGTAGAGTCTCAAGATGTTCTAAGCTATAATCCCATGTTTATTAATGCCTGAGAATCCAAATCCTGTCTTCCTAAGAAGTGAAGTTAATCAGAAAGAGCAAGGACAAAGTCATCTCACAAACTATTAGAGTGGCTAGGTACCCTACACACTTTGGAATGCATTAAAATGCAGCTTCTGGGTCCTGCCATCCAGATACTGTGATTTGTTGGCTCTAGACTGGGGCACAGGAGACCACATTTTTAACACACACTCGTCCTAGTTAATTCTGATTCAGGGAGTACTTAGATCATAGTTTGACAATCTCTGATATTATGAAGACCTTCCCTTTATATACTGGATATGGGAACACCTGACTTCTAGGAAAACACCCTACTTGAAACACTCTCTTGAAAATTAATTCATTAACTCAAGTATTCATTGAGTATGTACTATGTGCTAAGAAGTTTTTCTGGCATTGAGGATACAGCAGCACACAAAGTGCTTGCTTGCCTTGTGAAAGTGATATTCTAATAGGGCAGATGAACAGTGAAGTGATAAAGGCATTAATAAATGATACAATGGGTGTAGTGTGAAGGAAAAGCAGATGTATGAAAGAAAATTAAGCAGGAGAAGGGGTTAGAGAGTTACAGGTGGGGCTGGGCTCCCACATAAAGCGAGGTTTCAAAACAGACACGGTAGAAGTGAGAGAGGCTCTACAGGAAACTGACGGCACAGGATTATGGGAGAGGGAATAGCAGATGCAAAAGCTCTAAGGCCAAAGTGTGGTTGGCACATTCAGAGAACAGTACAGAGGTCAGTGGGCAGTTGAACAGGAAGTCAGGGGCATACCTCAGCCTTAGTTTCAAAAACCTGCACTAGCTCCCAGCTCCCAAATTTATAACCTGGCACTCAAAGCCCTTCACAATCCAGCTTCAATCTCTACTTCACTCTTTATTCAACTTTCATCTTTAACACTGTGCTCAGGTCAAGCTTACCTCCTGACTTTGCATGGCCCTTCTCTGTCGATGGCACATTTGACAGTGTCTCCAGAATTTTTTGGTAGCCACAATTGGGGGGTTCTGTTGGCAGCCAGTAGGTAGAGGCCAGGGATGCTGTAAGCATCCTACAATGTATAGGACAGCCCTCACAACAAGGAATTATTTGACACAACATGTCGATAGGGCTGAGGTTGAGAAACCTTGGTTTAATGACTCCTTATTTTACAAAGCTGGGTCCTATCTTGTCCACCTTCCTTTAAGCTTCTTATTCTACTCTGTAGGATCTTCTCTCTGAATTGTGTGGACCTTTTGTAGCCTTTTGTTGTTGTTATTATGTCTATTTTAATGTGATTTGCACACAAGTTTTGGAATTATATAGCATGGACTTATTTCCCAGATCTACCTAACTATGTGATCTACCTTTTCCTTATCTATGAAACAGGACAAATAGCAACCCCTACTTGACACATTGTTGGGAGGATTAAATGAGTTTGTACATGTAAATCCCACAAAACAGTGCCTGATACAGAGTCTAATAAATTTACTTATCATAATAAAAATCATTTAATTTCTTTCACTTGTTCACATGATCCTTAAAGGCAGTGATTATATCTTGTAGTTATATCATTATATTCCTTATACCTCCTTATATCTGTAGGGCCAGATGAACTAGAGTTTCTTATCAGAATGGAAATGGTGAGGGATAAGTCTTTGGTGTATTTCCAGTCAATGGGCTCTAAAACTTTGAGAGTACAGGGTAAGTCCACCTCCCTTTGAGAAAATGAACTCTCACCTAGGTCAATGAATAAACTCTTTCAGCTTACCAAATACTGATTCTTGATCTAGGACAAATACATCACAGGGGGTGCACCTGAGTTTCAGTGAATAGCTTTTCTCCTTTTTGTGTTAAGATAAGGAAGACAGAAAAAGAAATGGTCAGAGCAGAAAGTGAAGCACAGGCTGAAGCTGATAAGAAACATGGTTGTGTGTGGCACTGATGGAGGAAGCAGCAAAGGGAACTAATAAGTGGTCTGAAGACAGAGCGAGAGATGTTCCTGTGGAGGCTGCAACCCTGCATGCCCATTTAAGAAGCAAAAACAAAAACCAGGAATCCCCTGGTATAATTTCAGTGACCTCTTGGTCTATATATCTCTTTGATATATTTTCCAACTTGCAATCTAGAGATCAGAGTAGCAAAACAAGACAAGCAGAGGCTAACATATTTGTGTGAGCAAATACTCATTACTTTACTGTCACCTAATTTCTTGTGGAAGCAAACCAAGATTTTTACCCATGGAACTCACTTACAGAGTTCTGGAAACTCACTTGGAACTTACCATGGAACTCACTTACAGATCCTTACAGAGTTCTGGACAGAAGCAGAGAACTGCAGTCCCATCTCATATGTCCCCAACACCAGACTTACAAGAGGTATCAGGAAGGGGTGAGCTCTTTTTCTTATGGGCAAAACCTTTTATGTGCATGATTCTGTTTAGTCCTCATCACAATCGGGTGAAAAGATGGGCACTATTTATTACTCATTTCTTGTAGATGGTAAAACTAAGGCTCAGGGAGGTTAAATGTCAGGTCCAAGTTGATACAGTATTCAAATCACTGTGCTATAGTGATATCTCATTTTCCCTATCTGTAGCATGAAGGTGTTAGGCTAAATAACCTCTGAATTTCTTCTAACTCAAATTTTAAAAGGGTCTGCAATTCTAAATTAAAATTCTAAATTAATTTAAAGTTCTAAATTAAAATTTAATTCTAAAATTAAACTAGCATAAGTAGGATAGAGTGGCTGGGGGTAGGGATCGATGTAGAAAGATCAGTTACAAAATGATTATTAATGATCTAGTCTGGAGACATGAAGACCAAGAGACAGGGCCAGCAGAAAAGAGAAGGTCCACCAATAAAAAGTGACGCATCTGTTCTTGTTCCCATTTATCCAACAAGCTAAATGACTCCAGCAAGCGTTAGCGTCTGCCATAGCACTTGCTTAGACCAGGCAGGAGTCAATAGTTTGCCAAAAGCTCAATGATACATTCTGAATGTGGCGTATCATTTACAGTTACTTTCTCTCTCATGCCCCTTTCCCCAACACCCATAATTTTTTTTCCGTTCTTTTCTCTGGGATTTCTTGCTATTTGACAGCAAAGCAAATGAGCTATGCCCAGTGAAGAATGAATGCACGACTCTGGTACCTGACTTTGCTCACTGCCTCTGTTTAATCGTGTGTGACTTCTTGAGTAATTGGAGAAGATGCTGGGAGTGAAGTGAGGAATGTGCAGCTCCTCCAGCTCTCTTGATGACCTCTATCTGGCTTTGGAGAAGTTTGGATTCAGAGAGACCATGGTAAGTGAGAAGAGTAATGATGTTGAAGGGCAGGGGGAGAGTGAGCCACAGGAAAATGGGCAGATGGGGCTCCCCTTGAATCCCTAGGTCTGGCAACAATGGCAGTGGGAAATGTGAATGCCTGGACAGAACTGCTGATGCTGTGGCTTCCTTCTCAGCTCTGTCACCAACTCCTATGACCTTGGCAAACTCACTCTCCTGTACTCAGTGCTTCTCCATCTATAAAGAGAAGATAATGGAGTGTTACTGGGGTGCAGAGGCTTAATTATTGTTTGCAGAGGATTTGGATATTCTTGGATGAATGGTGCAATCAAAATGTTGTGGAAAACATTATCATTTTGTGTGTCAGTTAGCAAGGTGGCTTACACCTGTCACTGCACATTGGGTGAGTCTTAATCAAGGAAGAGTTGCAGATAAAGAAAAGAAGAAATATGAGTTTAGAGAATGGCCATTGCATGGAGATAACAGATTTGCAGCCCAGTTGATCATACTTCAAGTTTCTTATTATTTGTAGTTAGCTGCTGTGGCAGAATAAACATGGCCACAAATTCTTTGATTCTCTTCCTATCAAGAACTGAGGTCTTTTTCCTCTTCCTTTGAATCTGGGCTGGCCTGTGATAACTTCAACCTGTGGAGTATAGTATAAGTAACATTAAGGCAAGCCTAGCCTTAAAAAGGACTGGAAGCTTTCCTTTGGTGTCTGGGAGCCCTGGGCCACCATGTAAAAAGTCCAACTACTTTTCTAGGGAGTCCAGATATATGCATCCTATGACTATATGGAGAGTAGTCACCAAGTGACAGGTACTGGTAAAGCCTTCTTAGGCCTTCTTGAGCCGCTAAATGAGTCCCACTGACAGTTGAATATCCCTGAGTAACCCAGTTGATGTCATGTAGAGAATAAGAATCACAGCCAAGCCCTGCTTGAATTCCTGATCCACAAAATCATGAGCTGTAATAAAATGGGGGTAGTTTATTTCACAAGAATGAATAACTAGAAGAGTTTCCTTTTATTGCTTACCCAGTGGTGTACTAGCCACTATGCCTTATTTACAGTTTACGTGAATCCCCAAAGTTAGATATAATTCTTTTAGATTTACAAATGAGAAAAATTAATTCTGAGTTGGAGCAAGCTACACAGAATGAGCTTGGATTTGAATTCACATCTGTATGAGGCTGGAGCTCATTCAGAAGGGGTTTCCAGGACAGCCTTGCCCCCACTGGCCCCTCTTTCCTAATGTCTTGCCCTAGAGCATAAAGTATTAACTTTAATGCTTTGTTCTTTTGGGCTAAATATTGCCAAATTCCATTCTTATGCAAGCACAGGAGGGCATGCTGTCATTTAGTGGTCAAAGATAAGAATTAGCTCTCAGCTCTTCACTTTTGGATTATTCAAGATGTGATCATGAGCTATTCTGTATCCCAGACTCTCTGCTTTATCTCACTTAATCTTCACCATAACCTATGTGAGAGATGCTATTATCTGCCTTTATTTTACAAGTTAGGCCCAAGAACACCCAGCTGGCTCATACCAGACAGAGATTGAACCCAAAGGCCCTGTTGTGATGGATTCTCAGGATAGGTGTATTCATGAGTTCCCTGCATAATCAGCTATATTCAGACCCTGTTGGTGTATGTCAGCTCATAGTGAGAAGCTGATTTCCATAGATCTTGGACAAATCACTGCTCATGATGCCCAGGTCAGTCATTTGCTTCCACTGTGGCTAAACCAGCAACACCCTGAGAAGCAATTTGCTGGAGGATACAAGACTCTGCTCCTGGCCCTCTCTAGCCAATTCCAAAATTAGTCACCATGGACATGAGGTGGTTGGTGCCTAGTGACCCTTACTTACTGGGAAAAATGAATCTAAGCCCATATAACTTACTCTTGGTAGGCGGGATATGATATTATCAAATGACCTCAGAGCTACCTTTAGCTCTGACATTGAGACATTTAGTCATGACATTAAGAAATGATTTATCTAGTCTCTTAATTCCAGATGAGTGAACTACTATTAATATTCTCTTACGATGTTTTACAGACCCCATCAACCACTAGCCTCCACTTTGTTTACTACTTTTTAAGGCATTGGCCTTTCTCTTTCTCAAACATCCAAAGCTTGGTCCTTGCTTACAGCCTTTGCACTTGCTGTTCCTTATGCCTAGAATACTCTTCCCTTGGATCTTCTTTTTTTTTTTTTTTTTTTCTGAGATGGAGTCTCACTCTGTTGCCCAGGCTGGAGTGCAGTGGCATGATCTCAGCTCACTGCAACCTTCACCTCCCATCAAGCGATTCTCCTGCCTCAGCCTCTCCAGTAGCTGGGATTACAGGTGCACACCACCATGCCCAACTAATTTTTGTATTTTCATTAGCGTTGGGGTTTCACCATGTTGGTCACACTGGTTTCACACTCCTGACTTCAAGTGATCCGCCTGTCTCGGCCTCCCAAAGTGCTGGAATTACAGGTGTGAGTCACTGCATCCAGCCCCTAGGATCTTCTCAGGTTTGCCTCCTGTTATTTGGCAGTCACTTGTGGAGCTCCTATTATGTGTCAGGCACTAGTCTAACCTCTTTACATATATTAAATCATTTAATTCTCAAAATGAGGAAACTGAGGCACAGAGAGGTTAAGTCAATTGCCCAAAGTCACACAGCTGCTAAGTGATAAAGCCAGGATTTGGACCCAGACAGTTAACTGTGGAGCTCATGATCTTAACCACACTGCTTCTTCTTCCTGACACTGAGACCTCGGCTCGGTCACATTACACTGTTTTATATTCTCCACAGCACTAAGGACGGTCTGAATTTGCCGTGTTTGTTTGCGTGTTTGTTGCTCATCAGTTGTCTGTGCCCCCTGCCCCAGGCACGTGAGCTCCGTAAGTGCAGGTACCTTGATTCGTCCTGTTTACCATTTCTAATCCATTTGTTAAGTAAATGGGTAGATAGAGACTCACAAAATTAAGTAATGTTTGGGTGAAAGAGTGATTGGGCAGAATGATAGCCCCCAATGTAATCTAATCCCTAGTTTATTTCCCTTTCCTCTTTACAGCTTTTTTCTCCTTTGCTCTTTATTGAAAAAAATTGTGCATTCGAGCAGGGAGAGCTTAAATCTTAACGAGTCTGTTGCTCTCCGCCAATTGCTAGTGATGAGACCTTGGGCAGATAATTTAGCCATTCATAATCTGTTTTCTTTCCTGGAAAATGGAGTGGGGAGTGGGAAACTCCCACTTTTTTCATTGAGCTGGTGAAATGGCAATACTAGTAGCAGCCGTAGCTAAAGTGAATTGGTCCCACCTGTATGCCAGACCAGTGCTAAGATTATAACACGGATTATCTCATTTAGTACTCCACAGAACCTTATGTGCTAGATACAATTATCAGACAAATTTTACAGGGAAGGAAACAGAAGCACAAAGAGGTTTGGTATCTTGTCCAAGTAAGAATCGTATTTCGAACCCATGCAGTCGAATTCCCAAAACTGTCCTCTTAGCCGCTATGAATATGTGTGTAAAGTGCTATGAAAAATATCACTGATTATTATTGTTATAAAGTATTGCATAATGTAGAATTGGTGATTCCTTCCTGGGGCTTAAATCTATAGCCAAAAGCAGCACTGTGTTTGGCCTGCTCAGGGTTGAAGTTAGCAACCTATAACGATGTGCTTTCCCCTGGCAGAGGGCTGACTAGCCAAAAGCAGCACTGTGTTTGGCCTGCTCGGGGTTGAAGTTAGCAACCTGTAACAGATGTGCTTTCCCCTGGCAGAGGGCTGACTAGCCAAAAGCAGCACTGTGTTTGGCCTGCTCGGGGTTGAAGTTAGCAACCTGTAACAGGATGATAGAATATTGCTCCCAAGTTGGCAGGGTGGGCAGAGACAAAGCAGAAGCAGAGGGGGAAAAGGAAGGTTAAACCATCTGAAGGTTTCATAGAGCAAACACCTTCCTTTCCCAGCAAATATCAGCTGGCATTTAAGAAACAATATGTAACTGCAACTTCCATATAATAGATTTGCTTACAGCTCATGCTGTATGTTTCACATCTTTTTAAAAACTATATATGTGGGTGGAATACACACTGTTATACTCTAGCACATAAAAATTGAGATTGACATTAAAATGCCTGTTTCCTGTTGTGTGTACCAATAGGAGATATTAGAATCATTTTTACTGATTACAGTAATACATGTTGCTATTGAAATGAACAGCCTCACTTAAAAAAATCATGAGTATTATTAGCTTCTTTGCATGACAGTAGTTCTTCATACATTTTTAATGTTTTAATCTGGAAAACTCATTGACATTTCATGTTGGAAATGCATAGAGCACTGTGTTGCAATGTGGCCACTTAGGGACTAGAATATGTCAAGATGGTAGTCCAAGAGGATCAGAGGTAGTGGAAGAAGCATGGATTGAGCGCTAGCCAGGCTGAATCAAATATTTCAGAGCTCAATTTTTTATTTATAAATATGGAGGCAAGAAAAACTAACATTTGCATGATGTGTTATAGTTTATACAGGGTTTTGCATGCCTTTTTCATTTGACCTTGGAGTTTATTATCACCATTACAAATGTACAAATTGACACGCAGGAAAGGGTGTTGCATGCATAAGTTTATATCATTAGGCCATGGAAGATTTGGGATTTAAACTGATGTTTTCTGACTATAGAAGTTTTGCTTGTACTATAATACTCAGGACTCTTGATATTCTGTCCCATTCCATAACAGGAAACAAAAACAAAATATTAGGCCTATGAATTCACTGATATTGCTAGTGGTTTTAATGTCAGCTCAGTTGACAAAATTAGTATCACTTATCTTTCCAGAATAGTAGGTAACATCCATGGTATTTCTTCATTCATTCATCCATACATTCCACCAATATTCATTTAACATCTCTACCATGTAACAAATGTTTTGTTAAACATTAGAGTTACAAGGGCATGGTAATCAAAACAGTAGGGTACTGGCATAAAGACAGACGTATAAACCAGTAGAACAGAACAGAGAGCCCAGAAATAAATCTGCACATATCAGTCAACTGATTTTCAATAAGGGTATGAAAAAAGAACCACGGAGAAAGGACAGTCTTTTCAACAAATGGTGTTGGGAAAACTGGATATCCACATACAGAGGAATGAAAATTTTGACCATCACCTTCTACCATACATAAAAATCAACTTGGAATATACTGAAGACCTAAATAACAGACCTAAAACTGTAAAACCCCTAAAAGAAAACATAGAGGAAAGCTCCATGGCATCGGTCTTGGCAATGACTTATTGGACATGACACCAAAACACAGGCAACAAAAACAAAAATATTCAAGTGGGACTACATCAAGCTAAAAAGCTTCTGCACAACAAAGAAAATATCAACAGAGTAAAAAGCAATTTGCGGAATGGGAGATAATACTTGCAAGCTGTATATCTTAAAAGGAGTTAATCTCTAAAATGTGTAAGTAACTCCTACAAGTCAACAGAAAAAAAACCATTTTTTAAAAGAAGTTAATAATTTAAATAGGCATTTCTCCAAAGAAAAAATACAAATGGCCAAGAAGTATATGAAAAAATGCTCAATGTCACTATTAGGTTGGTGCAAAATTATTTGCAGTTTTTGTCATTGAAAGTAATGGTAAAAACCACAATAACTTTTGTACCAACCTAATAATTATCTGGGAAATGCAAATCAAAACCACAATGAGATACTACCTCACACCTGTCAGAATAGGTATTAACAAAAACAAAAGACAGAAAGTGTTCGTGGGGATGTAGGGAAATTGAACTTCTTGCACTCTGCTCTTGGGAATGCAACATGGTGCAGCCACTATGAAAAACAATATGGAGGTTCCTCAAAACATTAAAAACAGTAGTACCACATAATTCAACAATCCCACTTCTGAATATTTACCCAGAAAAATGGACATCAGGATCTAGAAGAGATACTAGCACTCCTGTGTTTATTGTGGAACTATTTACAGGGAATAACTTAAATGTATGTTGACAGATTAATGGACCCAAAACCATGGTAGATGCATACAGTGGAATATTTTTAAAGGAAATTCTGTAGTATATAACAACATGGATGAACCTTAAGGACATTATGCTAAGTGAAATAAGCTAGTCAGAGAAAGACAGATTTCATAGAATCAAAGAGTGTGATGGTGATTACCAGGTGCTGGGAAAGGGGAAAATGGGGAGTTACCAATGGATGGGCATAAAATTTTAAGGGAGCAGAATGAATAAGCTCTAGAGATCTGCTATACAACATTGAATCTATAGTCAACAATAATGTATTGTACATTTAATAATTTGTTAAGAAGGTAAATCTCATATTAAGTGTTCTTAATACAATAAAATAAAATACGTTACTATATTATATAGAAAAAGATTAATAAATCTTGGATAATCTTGAAAATGAAGATAAAGTGATACTTTCCAATGTAAATCGATAACTGCTTTTCTTGGAGGCCAATTTGAAAGTGTCTGATGTGGTTTGGCTCTGTGTCCCCACTCAAATCTCATCTTGAATTGTACTCCCACAACTCCCACATGTTGTGGGAGAGACCTAGTGGGAGATAATTGAATCATGGGGGTGGTTTCCCCCATATTGTTCTCGTGGTAGTGAATAAGTCTCACGAAATCTCATGGTTTCATAAGGGGTTTCCCCTTTTGATTCTCGCTTTTGCTGCCACCATGTAAGAAATACCTTTCACCTTCCACCATGATTGTGAAACCTGCTTAGCCATGTGGAACTATAAGTCCATTAAACCTCTTTGTTTTGTAAATCGCCCAATCTCAGGTATGTCTTTATCAGCAGCATAAAAATGGACTAATACAGTGTCTCGGAGTTTTGAGTGCACAAATTCTTAAAACCAGAAATTTCACATCTTGCTATTTATTACAGAAAACATTGGCATATATGCACAGAGTCACGTAAAAAGGTATACATTGCAACATTGTTTATTACAGCAAGAATCAACTTAAATGTCCTCATTGGGAAAAGGATTAAGTAATCTTTGTTAAAATAAATATGTAAGTGAAGAAATATTTTGCAGGAAACAAAAGAATGAGAAATATCTGTATGCAGTGACATATTAAGAGTTCAAAACTTATTTCTATGTAAAAAAAGAAAAATATTTATAGTAGATGTCATTAATGTTTGAAAATAATTAGCAAAATAATAATGTCTCTCAGATAGGCTCTCTGTCTGTAGAGATAAACACACACACACACACACACACACGCACACACACAGAGTAAAAAATAGTCTAGTAAGTTATACTCAACACAAATGATTATCTCCTTGTTGGGGAAGGGAAAGATTGGAGGGTAAAGGAACTTTCTGCTTCTTCTGTACTTTCTGAATTGTTTACTCATAGAACTAAAATTAAAATAAGATGATTTCATCTCACATATTAAGATGAAGAAATTTCTCAGAGGTCACTGAGGAATCTAGACTCTGTAACACATAGCATTATTTCATAGTCTTGAAAACAAAGTTTTACTCTAGATGCCAAATAACCTCCTGTCTTTGTTTTTTCACACTGAAATGTCTGAAACAAAATGGAAGACACTAATAACATACAAGTTTTCTTCTGGTGAAATATTTTTATTTTAAAAAATGAACATATAATAATTGAATACATTTATGATGTACCTAGTGAGTTTCAGTGTATACCACATGAGTGATCAAATTGGGGTAATTATCCATTACATCAAACAAGTATCATTTGTGTTGGAAACATAATTTCTTCTCTTCCAAGTATTTGAAAATAATTGTTGACTGTATTTACTCTACAATGTTATAAAACACTAAAGCTTGTTCCTCCTATTTAGCTGTAATTTTGTATCCTTTAACCAATCACTTTTGATCCACCCTTCCCCCTACCCTTCCTATTTTCTAGTAACCACTATTCTACTCTCTACTTCTATTATTCTAGGTTGGTGCAAAAAAAAATTGAGGTTTCAGACATAAATTTTAGATCACTATAACTAGGTTCAAACACATCTTTACTAATCAAAATAGGCACAATTACAATCAAGATTTTTGCCAATGAGAAATGAGTTTGTTTATTCCTGTAGTATAAAAATTAGTGCTTCAGGATTTGATGAACTCTTGGAAAATATTTTCTGCATCCTGCTGGTTGTGGAAGCATTTTCCCTGAAAAATGTTGTCGAGATCCTTCAGGAAGTGGTAGTTGATTGGCGAGAGGTCAGGTGGTTATGGTGGATGAAGCAAAACCTCATAGCTCAGTTTGTTCAACTTTAGAAGCATTGGTTGTGCAATGTGCAGTTGGGCGCTGTCGAGGAGAAGAATTGGGCCCTTTCTGTTTACCAACGCTGGCTACAGGTGTTGCAGTTTTCAGTGCATCTCATGGATTTGTTGAGCATAGTTTTCAGATGTAGTGGTGTCACTGGGATTCAGAAAGCTGAGGTGGATCAGATTGGCAGCAGAACACCAAATTGTGACCCTGACCTTTTTTTGGAGCAAATTTGGCTTTGGGAAGTACTTTGGATCTCTTTCTCAGTTCAAGCACTGAGCTGGTCATTGCCAGTTGTCACATAAATTCCACTTTTTGTCATATGTCACATTTTGATTGAGAAATGATTCATTGTTGCTGTGTAGAATAAGAGAAGATGACACTTCAAAATGATGATTTTAAACATTTTTGGTCAACTCATGAGGCACCCACTTATTGAGCATTTTCACCTTTCCAATTTGCTTCAAATGCTGAGTGACCGTAGAATGTTCAACGTCGAGTTCTTTGGCAGCTTCTCATGTAGATGTAAGAGGATCAGCTTCGACGATTCCTCTCAACTGGTCATTGTCAACTTCTGATGCCCAGCCACTGTGCTTCTCATCTTCAAAGCTCTGGTCACCTTTGCGAAAGTTCTCGAACCACCACTGCAATGTACGTTCATTAGTAGCTCCTGGGCCAAATGTGTTGTTCATGTTGCAAGTTGTCTCCACTGCCTTATGACGCATTTTGAACTTCAGAAAATTGCTCAAATTTGCTTTTTACCTAACATAATTTCTATAATCTAAAATAAGTATAAAATAAACAGCTAGTAATAAGTCATTAGCAAAAAAATAAAGTGAGAAATGCACATTAAAATGATATATAACACACATTTGATAAATAAACCACATTTATTTTAGAATGTATTCTAATATCAAACAGCAAATTTCAACAGTGCAAAACTGCAATTACTTTTGCACCAACCTACATATGAAATCAACTTTTTCAGCTTCTGCATATAAGTAAGAACATGCGATACTTGTATTTCTGTTCCTGACTTATTTCACTTAACACAATGTCCTCCTGGCTTATCCATGTTGTCACAAATGACAGGATTTAATTCTTTCTTATGGCTGAATAATATTCCTTTGTGTATATATACCACATTTTCTTTGTCCATTTGTCTATTGATTGACACTTAGCCTGATTTCTTACCTTGGTGATTATGACTAGTGCTACAATAAACATGCAAGTACAGATATTTCTTTGATATATTAATTTTATTTCCTTTGGGTATATACCCAGTAGTTAGATTACTAAATCATATGGTAGTTCTATTTGTAGGTTTTTTTACTGATACATAATATCTGTATATATTATAGTACATGTGATATTTTGTTTTATGCATAAAATGTGTAATGATCAAGTTAGGGTATTTATGGCATCCATTACCTTGGGTATTTATTATTTCCATATGTTAGGAGCATTTCAAGTCCTCTCTTCTAGTTATTTTGAAATATACAATATAGTATTATTAACTATAACTACCATATTCTGCTCTCAAACATTAAAACTCATTTATTCTATCTAACTGTATGCTCGTACCCATTAAATTACCTCTCTTTATCTCCCCCACCCACCCACAAACCCTTCCCAGCCTTTAGTATCTATAATGCTACTCTCTACCTTCATGAGATCAATGTTTTTAGATCCCATATATAAATGAGAACTTGCAATATTTTTCTGTTCTTCCTGGCTTATTTCACTTATTTCTAGTTCACTCTATGTTGCTGCAACTGACATGATTTCATTCTTTTTATGTCTAAATAGTATTTCATTGTGTGTATTTTCCATTTCTCCACTGATGAACACTTGGGTTGATTCAATATCTTTGCTATTGTGAATAGTGCTGCAATAAACATGAAAGTACAGGTATCCCTTTGATATACTGATTTCCTCTCCTTTGAAAAATAATCAGTAGCTGGATTGCTTGATCATATAGTGGTTCAATTGTTTTTGCATCATGTCTATACTGTTTTTCATAATGGCTGTACTAATTTACACTCCCACTAACAGTGTGTAAGAGTTCTCTTTCCTCTGTATCCTTGTCAGCATCTGGTTTGGGTTTTATTTGTATTTTTATTAGTAGCTATTCTAATTGTGATAAAATGATATCTCATTGTGGTTTTGATTTTCATTTACCTGATGATTAATTATGTTGAGCATTTTTTATATAAGTTTTGGCTATTTGTAAGTCTTCTTTTGAGAAATGGCTATTTTTAATGTGATTATTTGTTTTCTTACTGTTCAGTTTGAATTCCTTATATATTCTAGATATTAGTCCCTTGTGAATAATTTTATATATCTTCTGCCTTTCAACAGCTTCTCTTTTCACTCTGTTGATTGTTTCCTTTGCTGTGCAGAAGCTTTTAAATTTAAATAATTCAATTTGTCTATTTTTGCTTTTGTTGCCTGTGCTTTTGAGGTCTTACCCATAAAATCTTTGCCTAGGCCAATGTCCTGAAGGGTTCTCCCTAGGTTTTCTTCTAGTAGTTTTATAGTTTCAGGTCTTATGTTTAAGTCTTTATGCCATCTTGAGACGATTTTTGTGTGTGGTGAGAGATAGGGCTCTAGTTTCATGCTTCTGCATATGGATGTTCAGTTTTCTCAGTACCATTTATTGAAGAGGTTGTCCTTTCCTCAATGTATGCTCTTAGCACTTTTGTCAAAAATCAGTCAGCTGGAAATATGTGGATTTATTTCTGAGTTCTCTATTTTGTTCCATTGGCCTATGTGGTCTGTTTTGTATTTATATCATGCTGTTTTGATTACTATAGCTTTGTAATATATTTTGAAATCTGGTAGTTTTTTATGTCTTCAATATTGTTCTTTTTGCTCAGGATTACTTTGGTTATTTGGGCTCTTTTTTAATTTAAAAGGAATTCTAGGGTTGTTTTTCATATTTCTGTAAGAAATGACTTTGGTATTTTAATAGGGATTGAAGTAAATGTTTAGATTGCTTTGTATAGTATGGTCGTTTTCAATTTGTTTCATCAGTGTTTTGTAGTTTTCCTTGTACAGGTTTTTCACCTCCATGGTTAAATTTATTCCCACATATTTTATTTTTTGTAGCTATTGTAAATGGGATTACCTTCTTGATTTCTGCATCACCTAGTTAATTGTTGATATGTAGAAATGCTACTGACATTTGTATGTTTTGTATCCTGCAACTTTACTAAATTTGTTTAACAGATCTAAGAGTTTTTGGTGGAGTCCTTAGATTTTTTAAAGTATAAGATCATGTCATCTTCAAAGAGGGAGAGTTTTACTTCTTGTTTTCTAATTTGGATTAGAAAATCCAAACTCTTACCTGATTGGTCCAGTTGGAACTTTCAGTACTGTGTTGAATAGGAGTGTTGAAAGTAAATATCCTTGTCTTGTTCCTGTTCTTAGAGTGAGGGCTTTCAGCTTTCTGTCATTCAGTATGATGTTAGTTGTGGGCTTGCCATATATGGCCTTTATTATGTCGAGGTATGTTCCTTTTGTTGAGAGTTTTTATTATGAAGGAATATTGAGTTTTACCAAATGCTTCTCTGTGTTCATTTAGATGGTTTTTATCCTTCTTTCTGTTGATGTGATGCATCAACAGAATGCGTATGTTGAAACTTCTTAAATTCCCAGGATAAATCCCACTTGATCATAGTGATACAGAACAGCGGGGCTCCCAGATAAACCCACCCTTAAGCCTGGACCCTTAGCTCTAAGTGAAAACAGCTGACTTTGTTTTTCCGCCAAAATAATTGCCTTTTTTGGTCTGCCACATCCCTATCCAGTGCCCATAAAAGGACTTCAGCTGAAAGAACAACACAAGTGGCTGATGCAAGTGGTCAATGGTGCAAGCTGCTGAACATTGGCGATACATGTGGCTGAGCATTGTAGACTATGGATAGATATGGCTAACTTCAGATGGTGCAGATTGAGGGAAAGATCGCCTTCCTCCCATACCATCCCCTTTCCAATTCCCCATCCAACTGAGCCACTTTTATCACCCAATAAAACACACCACCTTTCAAATAGTTCATGTGATCTGATTCTTCTTGGACACTGAATAAGAACTTGGTTGTCAAAAAGAGCAGGTGCAGGAGGCCGTCACCCTGACCCATCACTGGGCTGTTAGCCATCCATGGACTGCAGGCTGAGTTCCGGCCCACAAAGGGGGTTGGGGGTCAAGGGAAACATCCTGTCTCATTTGGGGGCTCATCCAGGATAAGAAAAGTGGTGAGTTAAAATGTAGAACTATTGTTTGGTCTCTTTTCCAAGACCCTGTCACCATGCTCTTTCCTTTGGGTAAAAGGAATGTTGGCCCTGTTTCCCTTTAGGGGAGTCTAGCTGGACTGAACTAGGGGAGGATACAATGATTAAAGGAACACATTTTCACAGAACAGCAGTCTCTTCCCTCAGGCTCCCCAACTTATGCACTTTAAGTTGTTTTTCTTCTTTTCTAAGTGAGAGAGTTCTCTATCTACCTCAGCACTTTGCTTATGATAGGGAAACAACAGAGGAGGAACTCCTGTTGACTGTTAACTGCAAGTTTGGCAAAGCCCACATGGGACTTAATCTAAATGAATCTATGTACCCCATGAAATAACTTTTATGTCTCAAACTTGATTCCAAGCTTCAGGTTGAGGCCCTAGAAAGGAAAACCAGATCTGAGGGATCCAAAGCCACAAAACAAGCACAGTGTAAATGGGCAGGACCAATTCCTGCTAATTAAATTCCTGCTTCATGGAAGGTGGCCATACTTTATGGCATAAGTGAGGTCCAGGAAACTCAGAAGTTGTCGAGAGTAGGGGAGGTAAAGGCACTGGTGAGTGTGGATAATTCCTATTCTCTAGGCCTTTCCTGCTTAATGAGTGCGTGCCACATTGGCACCCTTGGGTGGCACATGCCAACATTGCCGGGACTCTGGGATAAGGACAGAAAAGGGGGAATGCCCATTTTCTTTCTCCCTCACACTCCAAGTTTTCACTGAAAGAAAGAAGGGAATTAAGGACACTGAATTTCCTGTCTTTCAGAATGGGCAGCCAAGAAACTTTATCATCTCCAGTTTATGCTTAGAAATGGACCCTGGGACCAGATCATACTTTAGAGGACCTCCTGAAAGTGGCCACCTTGGTTTTTTAGATATGAGAAAGAGGAAGATGCTTTAATGGCCACCATGCAAGCCCATAAACCCCAGAATTCCCTAGAAAGGAACCTCCTGAAAGTGGCCACCTTGGTCTTTCAGACATAAGAAAGAGGCAAAAGCTTTAATGGTCACAATGCAAGCCTAAAAGCCCCAGAATCCCTAAGGTTCACCTGTTAACTGCTTCAGATGTGGCAAGAACAGTTATCTTTCTCATAAATTTGAACCACTTCCATACAAGGTTTAATTTCTTTTACCAGGGTGAAACAGCTTAGGATAAAATGTTGTTAGTATATTTTACACCTTATTTCCGTAACCCTTGGCACTAGATTCTTTCCTTCTATAATACACATGTTTGATCCATGCATACTTAACCTTGTAAAGCTTGTTTTTTCTCTCACCTAGAGGTCCTCAAGGCTCCAAATGGGCAGGAAGCCAGAGCCTCAGACAATGACTCCCTTTTGCCAATGATCCTTAGGTAGACCTCTGGGAGGAATCTGACTGCAGTTTTCCCCAAACAATGCCCCCTTTCAGCAGGAAGTAGCTAAGACTGGTCATCATCCATATTCTAAAGGCAGTTAGATGTGCCTCTTCAGAGGGTGAAAATGATGCAGAATGGCTGGGCTCCCAGATAAACCTGACTCTCAAGCCCGGAACCTCAGCCCTAAGTAAAAAGAGCTGACCCTGAAAGGCTGGACTTCCAGTTAAACTTCACCCTCAAGCCTGGAATCTTGGCCCTAAGTGAAAACAGCTGACTGTTTTTCCACCAAAATGATTGCCTTTTTGGCCTGACACACCCCTATCCAGTGCCCATAAAAAGATGTCAGCTGAAAGAGCAACACAAGCAGCTGATGCAGGTAGTTGGGGATGCAAGCTGCTGAGTCTCAGGGATACAAGCTGCTGAACATCAGGGATACCTGCAGCTGGTCATCAGAGACTATAGATAGACGTGGCTAACTTCAGACTGTTCAGCTTCAGGGAGAGATTACCTTCTTTCTGCACTGTTCCCTTTGCAATTACCCATCCCACTGAGAGCCACTGTTATCAGCCAATAAAATCCTCTGCATGCACCAACCCTTAAATAGTTCATGTGACCTGATTCTTCCTAGACACCGAACAAGAACTCAGGTATAAAAAAGGGAAGGTGCAGGAGGCTGTCACCCTGACCCTTCACTGAGCTGTTAACACTTATCTGTCCACAGACTGCAGGCTTAGTGAAACAAGGCACTCCAGTTTCTACCTACTAAGAGGGTCAAGGGAAATATTCCATCTCAATGGTATATTACGTTTTTCATGTGCAATTGGATTTAATTTGCTAGTATTTTTTGAGGATTTTTGTGTTTATGTTTGTCAGGGATATTGATGAACATAGTTTTCTTTCTTTGTTGTGTCTTTGCCTGGTTTTGGTATCAAGATAATGCTGACCTCCTAGAATGAGTTAGGAAGAAGGCCCTTGTTTTCATTTTTTTAAATTAGTTTGAGGAGAATTGGTGTTAGTTCTTCTTTGTAAGTTTTGTAGAATTTGACGGTGAAGCCATCTGGTCCTGGGTTTTTCTTTTGTGGGAGACTATTGCTTATTCAATCTCAGTAATTCATATTGATCTGTTCAGTGTTTCTATTTCTTCTTGGTCGACTGTGGTAGATTGTATCCAGGAATTTATTCATTTATTCTAGGTTTTCCAATTTATTGGCATATAGTTGCTTTTAATAATCTATAATGATTATTTGTATTTCTGAGGTATCTGTTATGATGTTTCCTTTTTTGTTTCTGATTTTATTTGGGTATTCTCTCTTTTTTCTTAGTAAAACTGATGAGTTGATTTTTGTTTATCTAAACACACTTTTCATTTCATTTCTAAAAATATTTTATTTCAATTTTATGTCTACCCTAATTTTTATTTCTTTTCTTCTACTAATTTTGGGTTTGTTTTGTTTTTGTTTTTCTTATTTCTTGAAGTGAATCCATAGGTTGTTTACTTGAAATCCTTTCACTTTTTATTGTAAGGTTTTATTGCCATGAAGCTGGCTCTTAATACTGATTTTGCTGGATCCCATAGGTTTTTGTATGTTGTGTTTTCATTATTTGTTTCAATGAATTGAAAATTTTTTCTTTATTCATTCGTCGTTCAGGAGCATGTTGTTTAATTTTCATGTATTTGTGCAGTTATAAATGTTTCTCTTGTTCCTGATTTCTAGTTTTATTCCATGGTGGTCAGAAAATATATCTGATATGATTTAGATTTTTAAAAATTATTTAAGACTTATTTTCTGCCTTCACATATGGTGAATCTTGGTGAATGTTTCATGTGCCAGTGAGAAAAATGTATATTCTGTAGCTGTTGTGTGAAATTAACTGTAAATGTCTCATATCTATTTGGTTCATGGCGCAGTTATACTAAGTGCTTTTGTTGATTTTCTCTATAGGTGATCTCTCTGATGCTGAGAATTGTATGTTGGACTCCTCAACCATTATGGAGTCTAACTCTTCCTTTAGATGTAATAATATTTGCTTTCTGTATCTGGGTGCTTCATTGTTGGGTGCATATATACTTATAGTTGTTATATCCTCTTGCTGAATTTATCACTTATAAATATATAATGTTCTTCTTTGTCTCCTTTAAAGTTTTTTACTTGAAGTCTGTTTTCTCTGATATAAGTATACCAGCTCCTGCTTGCTTATGGTTTCGGTTTGCATGGAATATCTTTTTCCTATCTCTTCTCTTTCAGTCAGTGTGTCTTTATAGGTGAAATAAGTTTCTGGTAGGCAGCCTATAATTGCATGTTATTTTTTCATCCATTTGGCCAATCTATATAGTGTAGTTGGGGAATTTAATTTGTTTACATTCAGGGTTATAATTGATAGGTGAGGACTTACTCCTGTCATTTTATTGTTTTTTTGGTTGTTTTGTATACCATTTGTTTCTTTCTTCCTGTCTTATTACATTTGTGGTTTAGTGTTTTTCTTTATTGGTAGTGATACAATTCCTTTCTCTTTCCCTTTTATCTGCTGTATCAGTGAATTTTATAATTTTGTATGTTTTCATGATGATATTTATCTTCATTGTGATCCCAGGTGTAGGACTCCCTAAAGTATTTTTTGTAAGGTCAGTTTGGTAGTGATAAATTCCTATTTGTTTCTTATTTGGGAAATGCCCTATTTCTTCTTTATTTCTAAAGCATAGCTTTGCTGGGTACAGTATTCTTGGCTGCTTGTTTTTTGTTTGTTTTAGCACTTTTCGTTTGTTTTTTGAGACACGGTCTGGCTCTATCACTCAGGCTGGAGTGCAGTAGTGTAATCTCAGCTCACTGCAATCTCCATCTCCTGGGCTCAAGCCATCCTCCCACCTCAGCCTTCCAAGTAGCTGGAACTACAGGAGCATGCCATGATACCTGGCTAATGTTCTTTTTCTTTCTTTCTTTCTTTTTTTTTTTTTAGAGACAGGGTTTCACCATGCTGCCCAGGCTGATCTCAAATGCCTGAGCTCAAGTGATGTGCCTGCCTCAGCCAGCCAAAATACTAGGATTATAGGAATCTGCCACTACAGTGGACCTTGTTTTAGCCCTTTGAATATATCATCCCATTTTCTCTTAGTCTGTAAGGTTTCTGCTGAGAAATCGTCTGTTGGTCTAATGTGAATTTCTTTACATGTAGCTTGACACTCTTCTCTTGCTGTTTTTACAATTTTGTTTTTGCTTTTGATTTTTGACAGTTTGACTATAACATACCTTGGAGAGCACCTGCTTGGGTTAAATCTATTTGGGAATCTTTGCCATTTCTAGATCTGGAGGTATCAAGATATAAGAGTTTTCCAACTATTATTTCATTAAGCAGGTTTTCTACGACTTTTCCCTACTTTTCTGCTGCTTTAATCTCCATAAGGCAAATGTTCATTTGCTAAGTAGTGTCCAATAAGTCCTGTAGGCTTTCTTCATTTAAAAAAATTATTATTCTTCTTTAGTGTGTGTGTACCTGTGTTACTTCAAAAGACTTATCTTCCAGTTCAGAAATTCTTTCTTCTGCTTGGGCTAATCTGTTTTTGAAGCTCTTGTTTGTTTTGAGACAGGGTCTCACTTTGTTACCCAGGCTGGTGATAGTGGCGTGATCTTGGCTCACTGCAGCCTTGACCTCTTAGGCTCAAGTGATCCTGCTACCTCAGCCTCCCAAGTAGCCAGGCCAACAGGCATGCACCTGGCTAGGCTTTTAAAAAATTTTTTATAGAGACTAGGTTTCTTTATTTCTTTCTTTCTTTTTTTTTTTTTTTTTGAGACAGGGTTTCACCATCCTGCCCAGGCTGATCTCAAATGCCTGAGCTCAAGTGATGTGCCCGCCTCAGCCACCCAAAATACTAGGATTACAGGAATCAGCCACTACAGTACACCTTGTTTTAGCCCTTTGAATTCTGCCTGGGCTGGTCTCAAACTCCTGACCTCAGGTGATCTGCTCACCTTGGCCTCCCAAAGTGCTAGGATTATAGGTGTGAGCCACCACACCTAGCCTCTTGATTGTATTTTTTATTTAATTCATTGAATTGTTCAGCTCCTATATTTTGATCTGGTTCATTTTTACAATATCTATCTCTGTTAAATTTTTCATTCAGATTGCTAATTGTTTTTCTGATATTATCGTATTATTTATCTGTATTCTCTTTTATCTCACTGAGTTTCCTTAAAGTCACTATTTTGATTTTTGGTATTTTATATATACTCTTTTCTTTTGGGTCTATTATGGGAAACTTATTGTATTCCTTCGGCGGTGCCATGTTTACTTCCTTTTTCGTGTTTATTTTGTCTCTATGTTGATATCTGCACATGTGGTGAAAGTTGCCTTTTCCAGTTTTATAAGGTAGGTTTCATAGGGAAAGATATTTCTACATTTGGGTCCTAAGATGTTAGTTGTATCAGATTTGTGGCTTTGCTTCCAGATCGATGCAATAGTGTATTCTTCTTGCAGTTTCTTTACTTGTAATTCCTGTTAGAAATGTTTATGAATGCTGATATGGCTTGGCTGTGTCCCCACCCAAATCTCATCTTGAATTGTAACTCCCATAATTCCCATGTGTTGTGGGAGGAACCCAGTGGGTGGGAGGTGATTGAATTATGGGGGCAGCCTTTCCTGCACTGTTCTGGTGATAGTGAATGAGTCTCATGAGATCTGATGGTTTTAAAAAGGGGAATTTTCTTACACAAACTCTCTTCTCTTGTCCGCTGCCATGTCAGACATGCCTTTTACCCTCTGCCATGATTGTGAGACTTCCCCAGCCATGTGGAACCGAGTCCAATAAACCTCTTTCTTGTAAATTGCCCAGTCGCTGGTATGTCTTTATTGGCAGTGTGAAAGTGGCTTAATAAAAATGCCTTGGAGTTTCAGGCTGCAGAAGTCCGTGGCAGCAGTGGTGCAGCTTTAGTAGGAGTGGGCTTACTGGGTGTTTTCTCCAGCTAGGGGAGCATACATACACACAGTAGTTCAGCTGGCTTAGGGACTGGCTGATTGGGGCCACCAGGTTGTTACTTCAGCCTGAGGCATAGGCCATTGCTGCTTGACCAGATCAGGGGTGGGTCCCCCATGCTGTCTTTCTGGCTAGGAGCATGGGTTCATGGTGGTTCACCCAGCCTGACATTGGTCTTCCTGCTGTGCAGGACTGGAGTCACAGTCGTTCCCGGGCCAAGGTTCTGCATGGCTGGTGTTGTAGCATTGCAGCCATTCATCTGGGCTTGGTGGAATAATGGCAGAGTCCAAGAGCTGAAGAGGCACAGTGACTACTGGCTCCCACAGCAGGGTACACCCCAGCAGTGTATCTAATTTCAAGATAGCACTGTGCTATAGCTATACAATTCAAAGCAGTGCATACATTTAGGCAACTCCTCAAACAGGGCTCAGGGCTCATGAGCACTACGGGATTATCATAGGAAGGACTGCAGGTGTCTGCAGTGGCACTGGGGACTGGTGGGGGTTTTCTACTTATTTTTTTCCCAAAAGAGTATGTCCATCCTGACTCTGGGCTGATCATATTGGGGGAGATGGGGCAGTATAGGCCAGGCCTCATTCCTCTCTGTATGCTGCCAGCCTAGGCTTACCACAACCACAGGAATCCAGGAATCTTGACATTTCTTGCTTTACTCTACCACTCTCTTAACACTCAGTTGAATTTTAGTTTTTTATTTGTTGCCTAAGTCCTTTGTTTTGAGGGGGACAAGTGCTAGGTACCTTTAGTCAGACATCTTGATGACATCTCAGTTACTTTTCTGATTTAAAAACTTGTTTTCTCATTTTAAGTGGTAAACCCTTTCTTGGAAGCTTTGCATGTAATTATGTGGAGCTTGTTGGAGGGCAGGTAAGGTTAGTTGGAATGTGGTAATTACATTGTTCCGGAAGCCATCTTGTGATTTCAACTGAGTAACATGTGCTTACTAAAAAGCTACTTCAGTAGCTTTTTAGAAAGATAAATGACTGAATATTGTGAAAATGAAGGTGTGCCACTCAGATCTCCCTTCAAGTAGACCTGGTGTGGGGAGTGTGATTGGCTGGGAGGCACCAGCTGTTGTACCTTCAGATCCATTTTGTCATTCACACTGAGACAATGCTCTCACTGGGGTGTTCCAGGCAATGACTGAGTAGAGCAGGGAACTAGAGCCAGGCCACTTATGCCCAATGCAGGACTTCTCTTATGGGCTTTCTTTGTGTAGGGACTCCCCATTTTCCTCTCCAAGGCTTTGTCAGAATTACGCTGTAGTCAGATGCTCTTTACCCAGTACTCCTTCCCTCCATCTCTCCTTCCCCAGGTGTTGGAACTCCATTACAACCTAAAGGTTCTCCCTGCCCAGTCTTTTTCTCCCTTGTCTTTCATAGATGTTTCCTCCAATCTCTTGCATGACTAATTTCATCTTGTTTTCTGCTTCTCAGAGGACCTGAACTGATACACTATATTAACAAGATTTAAATCCCTGTGAACAACCAGATGGTAGAGGAGATTTAGACCAATAACAATCATAGTTTGGAAGACAGAGGTAGATAAATGAGTGGTACCTAATTTACAGTGAAGAAATCTATAACCTCTCTGCCTTGAAGTTTCAGGTGGGAAGCATGTGATTCAAGCTGAAGAACTCTGGAAAATCTATGGAATTTAAAGTACCATGTCTCTCTCTCTCAAGCTGATGATTCAGAATGAAACTAAAATCAGGGATTGATGGAAAGTCTGAAAGAAGAATAACAATAATAGTTTTTAATATCTTCACTCATCCCAACTGGTAAAGAAAGAGGTTTAACTTCTGGAGAAATTAAAGCAGAGAGCTTTCTACCCCTAGGAGGTCAGGCACAGCTAAGACAAAATAGGATGGCTGCACTGTTGAGGTCTTGAGACTTTCTGCCACTCTCTGACCATTAGGTTCTCAGAATGCTCTCACCAGGCTTCTATAATCCAGGCAGGACACTAGAGGAGAACTTGTTCATGAATACCATAGAGTGGTGCTGATTTCAAGAGTTCTCCCAGGGAAATTTGAGGTCCTTGCTTGTTCAATCTATAACGCTCTAGTGTCACACTAAGTTTCTTATTGGCATTTTAATGCCTATCTCTTAAGGATGACTGAACAACCAAAGTTAACCAGACATAAAATCATAAGAATGTAAGAGAAACCATAAAGAATGTAAGGGAAAACAGACACATGTCGGAGATCAAAAGAGAACTTAAATGAAAGCAATCGTAACTAAATTCTTAGATAAGAGAAGGAATTACATCCATGAAACAAAAATGAAAGAATTTTTAAAACATGAAAGAAGAAGAAAGCTTTTGGAAATTAAACATATAAGGGAAATTATTTTAGTTAAAGAGTTTGAAGATAAAGCTATGAGATTTCCTATAAAACAGAATAAAAAATATTTACATATTGGGAGGCTGAGGCGGGCAGATCACGAGGTCAAGAGATCCAGACCATCCTGGCCGACATGGTGAAACCCCATCTCTACTAAAAATATAAAAATTCACTGGGCGTGGTGGTGCATGCCTGTAGTCTCAGCTACTCAGGAGACTGAGGCAGGAGAATTGCTTGAATCCAGGAGGTGGAGGTTGCAGTGAGTTGAGATCGCAGCACTACACTCTAGCCTGGTGACAGAGCAAGACTCCATCTCAAAAAAAAAAAAAAAAAAAAAAAAAATTAAAAATATGAGAAAAGATTTATAAATTGGAAAACTTATGTAGGAGGACTAGCATTTGACTCAATTAACTCAGATTGGGAGAGCAAATAAATTGATGGGAGTACATTAGAAAAGAAATATAGGATGATTTCCCTGAAATGAAACATACATCACATTTCAGATTAGAGGGTCCCTGAGTGCACACATAAAGGATTCAGATCACCTGGGATAAAGAGAAGATTCTCACAACTTTCAGAGAGAAGTTGAGAATCATTTGAGAACATGACTGCTCACTGACACAACTGGAAGCTAGGTAATAGGATAATACTTTTATAATTCTGTGCAAAAATGGTTGACAACCTAGAATCGTATATCCAATGAGCCTAATAGAGAAGGTGTAACAAACAATACTTTTAGTAAAGCAAGTTCTCAAAACTTTATCTACAAAGCCTCCTTTGTCAAGAAGCTATTGGAGTGTGTGCCCTCAAATGAGAGAGTAAATTTTTAAAAAGACAGGAAGTGAAGCAGGGGGGTCCAACACAGGAGTGAGGAATTCCCAGAAGTAAAGTTTCAGGGTAATACTTATGTGGCTAGCTGTGGGTGGAGACTTTCAGGAGGGATTCCTCCAGGAGGAAAAAAATGAACTCAATACATTTCCTGGTGTGTTGGACCCTATTGAGGATCCAAAATTTGGGGCAGTGTTGGAAATACAAACATGGGAAGCTCAAACACATCAAAGGCAGTTATTTGGCTGGGCACAGTGGCTCAGCCTGTAATCCCAGCACTTTGGGAGGCCAAGGTGGGCAGATCACTTAAGATCAGGAGTTTAAGACCAGCCTGGCCAATGTGATGAAATCCTGTCTCTACAAAAAATACAAATATTTGAGGTTGCAGTGAGCCAAGATCATGCCAGTGCCCTCCAACCTAGGCGACAGAGCAAGACTCCATCTCAAAACAAAGACAAAAACAAAAACAAAACAACAACAATAAAAAAAAACCATACACATTTTGTATTAGAAAGGAATTATAACCATTAAACATGGTGTGGTGCATCTGTTAAGAAGTAACCAGAGTAATAATGATGTGAACACTATTATTTATTAGTCTAAGAAGTATTATATATTATTGGAAGGATGAGGGGAGGGGAAAATTTGTGTGGGAAGAAAGAGGGGATAAAATAGCTAAAGCATCATCTTCCCTCGGTGGAAATCAATAAATAATATAAGAAATGGGAAATAAACCAAGGAATGGCAGTATAAGCATGTTATTTAGAAATATGGAGGGTAAATAACAGAATAAACTTTGATGATTTGAAAGTGGCTACCTGCAGGGAGTCAGAACTGGGGGAGGGCCAGGGTGGAGCAGGGGACGACTTTTTTCCATGTATTACCCATGAATTTTTCTTTATTTTCTAAATGACAGAATACTACCTTGATAAAAATTAAAAATAAATTTTAAATTTAATAGATTAGAAAAATGAGGACAGAAATATCCCCCTCTGCCGTAAGGAATTTTTCGAAGTAAAATTTCCCAACTTCCTTATCCCCTTCATTCTTTCTTCTGATGTGCCCTGGGAAAGACAGTAAAACAGACACTTTCAAGATCAAAAGTTCTGAATTTAGCTTCTTCCCTTTGTTTCTGAAACCCATGAAATTTTTTGTGCACTGTTTGACTTCTTTGAACAAAAATCTTTCAGTTTTTGGTAAAAATCAATGATCACAATTACAAAAATAAAAGTGCTTATCTTACTCAATATCCTGTATATGCAAATAATTCCTTGGTAATACATTTTTTTAAAAAAAGACTCAGTAATTCAATAAAATATGAATGCAGAAGAGAAAAGCATGAGGTCCTTCTGTGAGGAAGACACTGAGCCAAGCACTTTCCATGTAACATCTCATTTAACCCCTACAACAACTCCAGCAAATAGAAACAGTTGTCATGCTTATTTTACAGATAAGGGCTGCCCAAGGCTGGTAAATGTCTAATTTCTCATCCTTAATCTTCAAACTGCCATGTACCCTCCTAGTTCCTGCGAGAGTGGTAGCCAAAAGAGGCAAGCTCCCTTGATCTAATTAGATCTCTCTAATTTGATCCTCACCACAACTTTGGAATGAACACAGCGGCAGACAGTAGTGTCTCCATTTTACAGATGAGAAAAATGAAGCTTAAATAAGTGGGAGTGGGATGATTTAATATCCCAGGGGTAGTAAGTGACATTATTGGAAAAAGCCCTAATCTTTTGATTCTGAGCCCAAAGGAAGCTTATCACTTAGATATTTTTATATTTTTTGTGCTGAACTTACATACATCTATCTAGATGCTCAGACTGTGATGAGCCTACAGAGGCTGTGTTCCCAGCTCACACTTTTTTCCAGAGCTCAGACCAGGGAGAATCTGTATATCAGTTCTGGAACTAATTTTAAAAAAGAATATACATGCACACACGCACACACACACAAACTCACTTAAAAACCACACATATACATATATAAAATTATATATACATATATGTATAATATATGTATATTTATACAATAGGGTTCCATTTTCACATAATTGGAAGTCAGAATTTTTCCAATCAGCTTGGTCTCATTTCTGGTCATTTATAACCCTAAACACCCAAGCGTCACATTTCTAGCAGGAACCTGAGAACAACAATCATGAGTGGAATCAGAATGCTCTCCAGGTCCATTGTGTATAGCTGGAGAGGAGGGAGCTTTGCAGGGGAGCTCTTAAATTCCAGAGCAAGCCTATAATTAGCTGTAATAGGACCCAGAGTAACTTCACTGCCATAATTCTCAGCAGGAAAACAATTATATTGCAGCTGTATAACAAGGCAGACAAACTGTAAATATAAAACATTCTCTGGAAATACAAGCTCTATATTTCTAAATACATGGAAAATTAAATCAGATACTTCTGTGTTAATATAGCAATTCAAGGCAGTATCATTTCCTTTCTTTTCCTCAACGCTTTTCCCTTTCCTGCCCAGCTATAGATTTTCCATCTTAAAGTATATGCTTAAGAAATACATGTTTTACTTTAAAAGTGTATTAAGGCCGGGCGCGGTGGCTCACGCCTGTAATCCCAGCACTTTGGGAGGCCGAGACGGGCAGATCACAAGGTCAGGAGATCGAGACCATCCTGGCTAACATGGTGAAACCCCGTCTCTACTAAAATACAAAAAAAATTAGCCGGGCCTGGTGGCGGGCACCTGTAGTCCCAGCTACTCGGGAGGCGGAGGCAGGAGAATGGCGGGAACCCGGGAGGCGGAGCTTGCAGTGAGCCGAGATCGCGCCACTGCACTCCAGCCTGGGCGACAGAGCGCGACTCCGTCTCAAAAAAAACAAAAACAAAAATATATTAAAAGAAATAATAATCAATTTAAAATCTGGTATGTTCTAGAGAGGCAATCCGGACTGAAAGGAACCCTGCCTTGGAGTCTGGGAGACTGGATTGTTTTTCTAGTCCTGTCTCTAACTGGGCCAATCATTTTACTCCTGAAGCTATAAAATGGCAGCTTACACACCAAGTCTGACAAGGAGATGACAGATGTCTTTGGAATAACCTGTGTAGTGCTTGTAAAAATAAAAAAATAAAAAATTTAAAAATTAAGGTCACATTTAAAAATCAAGGGATTTCACATAAAAGTATAGATTTCTGGCTTCAAATCAGATGTGGCCTCACTGGGTCCACATTTCTAATTGCAACAGTCAGCGATAGATGGTAAATAATGCTCCCTTTGGATAAGGCGTATGCTCTCCAGTTTGCCACAGAATTCATCTCTTTCAGTCACTTAGGTTGTCTGCTTTGTGGTCAGTTTCCTCACCTGTAAAACAACAAAAAGGCTCAATTGTATATTTTCCCTCCTTTCAGTTTGTGTTCCTATGCTGCTGATAGCCTGTTTTTACCCCTGGGAGAAAGATAATGATAAATCACAGATACCTGCAAAATCTGTAGCCTGTCTCTGCATGAGAATTTACACCAAGTTAAATGGATAGTCCCTTACACGTAAAGCTTCTTAAGCACTCGGAAATCTCTGGGTTTAGTGGGGTTAAATCAGAGCCTTGACATCATTTTAACAGTTTTATTTTCCTATGACCTCCATGGCTCCTATATAATCCTAAAATCATAGCTATTCCAAAAGAATCATTTCCCCCTGAATTCTGCTCTACAAAGACTATGCAGCAAAGAGCTCCACAGGCACAAAAGAGGGAAAGAACAAATTTCTGAGTTCAAATATACCAGGTTCTATCCCACCTACAAAAGCCTTGGTGCCCTTGGTCCCACCTTGGCCCCACTCATGGCTCTATGCTGAGAAAATGGCCAGTGAAAGATGGAATTAGATTTTATTGAATAAGAGTTATAGTGTCAGGGCTCTGAAACTGCCACTTTCTACCCTGGCACAACTTGCCTTCAGGGTAAGGACACAAATGCTTTCTCAAACCAACAAAACCGTGTAAATATCTTTGCATGAATTATCAAAGTGGAATTCTCAGTATTCAGGCTGTCTTTTTTAGCTAGTTAACTGAAAAAGGGTTAACCTGCTATTACAGGATTTGGATGAAATTCGTTATTCCTTAGCTAATTAAAATAATTTATCTGTAGATTATTTGGGGTGTTCTCTGTAGACAGTAATATTATCTCCAAGGAACAACTGTTTTGTTTTCCTTTTCAATCTTTGTACCTTTGTAAACCTTCCAGGATTTTTCCTTTCACTGCTATTGTTTGAATGCTTCACCTTCCAAAATTCATGTTGAAACTTAATCTACATTGTGGTGGTATTAAGAGGTGGAGTCTTTATGGAAATGATTAAGACATGAGAGCTCCTCCCTCATGAATGGATTAGTGCCTTGTAAAAGGCCTGGAGAAAACTAGCTTACTCCCTCTTTTGCCCTTCTGTCTCTTTCGCCTCGTAAGGACACAGCCATTGTCATCCCCTTAGGAGGATGCAGTGTTCAAGGCATTATCTTGGAAGCAAAGGCCAGGCTCTCACCAGACACCAAATCTGCCAGCAGATTTGGACTTTCCCGCTTCTAGAACTGTGAGAAATAAATTTCTGGTTTTTACAAATTATCCAGTGGAATACTTTCACCCTTTATTATTATCTAAAATCTTTGTTGTGAGGTTTCCTGCTGGTTTGTTTTTCGATATTTGTTATCAGGCTATGGAGGTTCCTTCTATTCCTGTATGTAAGAGTGTTTAATATGAGAGGATGTTGAATTTTATCTAATCTTTTTTTTTTTCTGCATCTATTAAGATGGGTCACATGGTCTTTCTCTTTTAATTGGTTAATGTAATCAACCACATTAATTAAAGTTCTAATGTTAGTTAACCTTGAATTCCTGGGGACATCCCAACTTAGTCATAGTTTCTTAATTAAACCGCATGCCTATTTCATTTACTTTTAGTTTTTATTTTGAAAATATGTAAATTCTAAAATATGTATTTAAGCCTCGTTATATGTTCTTCTGTAAATGTTGTTCTCACCACATCCCATAAATTTTGATATGTATTGACATTCAGTTTTTAATATTTTCTATTATGATTTCTTATATGCCATTAATTATTTTAATGTGATTTTGCATTTTCAAATGTCTGTAAATTTTATATGTTTTCGTTTTTTGGTATATTTGAAATTCTAATTTAGTTACATGTGGTCAGATAATATTTTAGCAGCATACCAATTCTCTCTAATTAATTGAGAATTGCTTTTTAATTGTTTTCTTTACACCTCCCACGACCTATTTTTTTTATGCTTGGTCTACCTATTTTTGCCTGATGTAACTTGAAGTTGTTAATTAAGTTTACATCAGTTTAGAATTGTTATGTCTTTCCAGTAAGAAACACTTATCAAAAAGTAATGGCCCTGTTTATCTTCAGTAATACTTTTGGCCTAAAGTTTAATTTGTCTATTATTAATATGAATACCTAATTTTCTTTCTTATTTCACTAATGTATACACTTTTCTTACTTTTGCTTTTTATATTTAACTTATTTTATATTATTAAATGTAACTTACATAAGAGAGGGATGACACAGCTGGGATGACCTGTCAGAGGTGTTCCAAACAGAGGAAAGCGTGACTGATCCCAGGATCCTGCATCTACCAAGCTGTCCCAAGGAGCAAGTCATAGACCTGAGCTAGGAAATTCCCTTTGGCTGAGGAAAATCCCTCGGAAGGGACATAGCTCAGAATCGTCAGTAGACAACAGTCTTGGATGCTGATGGAATGGAGCTCTTGATACCGAATAATGCATCTTGGTGGTACACCTTAGCATCCACTACAGTTAATTACTGCTCAGTTAATTACATGCTACAGTTAATTACATGCACTACTGAGACTTCCTAGCTTCGTGTAAGTTCATCAAATCTTGCACCATTTTTTTTCCAGAATTCATTAGTCTCTTTCCTGGATAAACTTACCAGATCTACATTTGGAGAGTAGGCCAAAGCCCCTGATATTGCCATAGAGTTACTCATTTCTTCCCTCCCTCCTTTCATTCTCAGATAGTACCCTTTTTGCTTTAGGTAGCTACCCAGTGAGATAACTCAGACCCTCTTTTCTGGTTAGTCTGAGCCTGTGGTCACCATTTTAAGCCATGGCAGGTTTATTTGTCCATTTGCCTTCAAAACTGGCAAGGGAGTACCAAGAGATTCTAGAGGGGATCATCTGGATGTCAAATATGTGTCCTGCTATATTTACAACTTCTAAAATGGTGATTTTTTTCCTTGCATATTGCTTTGTTGGCATAAGAGGCCTAAAGTGACAGTGCGGCACTCAAAACTTAAAGGTTAGTAGAACTCTTGCTATATATTTTGGTAGAAGCATTGCTCCCTTGGAACCAGGACTTCTAGATCTGCAGAGTGTAGAGTTTTGAAAATGGCAAGCACAAATTCTCCACGTTGGTCTCTGATAGTGATGGTAAGCAGAACCACCCCTATTCCATTTCTTTGTTCCTGGATCCATGTATTCAAGGAGGGGCCCATTGGATGATCATTAATTTAAGGTATGGTATGGTTTGGATGATGGTGTCCCCTCCAAAATTCATATTGAAACTTAATCCCTAATGCAACACTATTAAGAGGTATGGCCATTGGGAGGTGATTATGTCATGAGGACTCCATCCCCATTAATGGAATCCTCAGCCTTATAAAAGGGCTTGAGGTTGAAGAAAACACTCTCTTGCACCTCTGTCCTCTGCTGTGTGAGGATACAGCAATAAGGCACCATCTTAGAAGCAGAGAACAGCCCTCACCAGAAACCAATGCTGGTACCTTGATCTTGGACTTCCCAGCTTCTAGAACTGTGGGAAATAAATTTCTGTGGTTTATATATTTTCCAGTCTCGTGTTCTATTGTAGCAGCATAAATGGGCTAAGCCAGGGTGTATTTCCCGTCTTCACAGTATATTATCTCCAAGGTGATCCCTCAAGCATACCTTTAAAGAGCCGTTCTATCACTATATAAGGCCATTAGCTTCTAAGAGTGTGGTATGTGATAGGACCATGGTCATTTGTCAAGTGCTTTATTTTCTTGATCTGAAGCAGTGTTATATGGGATCCCCTGCTGGTAGGCCAGATACTCTGTGAGTCCTCATAGAGTGGTGGTGGTTGAGGCCTTATAGGAAGATAAGGCAAACACATACCAACAGTTTCAATTTGCATTAAGATAAATTATTGCTCCTTTCAGGTAGGAGAAATCCAATTTAACCAACTTTCCACCTAATAGTTGGCTGATTTTTTTTTTTGAATGATGGCTGGACTGGGGGGCTCACTATGGTCTCTTTCACTGAGAGTTTGTATAGTTAGCATTGGCAGTAGCTGGATAAGCCTTCCTCAGTGGCTACTCTTACTACTGGGCTCATGCCTAGCCTTCATCTAGGTCACCATGGCTCTTCCATTTGTGGTTACATTGTGCCAGCATTGGGGTGGCCAATGGTAGTGTATTAGATTATGTCAGTTTACCAACTCATCCTGTCTATTTGGTTAATAATACCTCTTCTGTTGTTGATGTTCTCTGGTGGTCATTAACCTATAAATCAAGCAGGCATAGCAGGTCATAACTGTAATTCCTGAACTTTGGGAGGCCGATGTGGATGGATCACTTGAGCCCAGGAGTAAGAGACCAGCCTGGGCAATATGGTGAAACTCCATCTCTACAAAAAATACAAAAATTTTGTGGGCATGATGGCACATCCCTGTGGTCCCAGCTATTTGGGAAGGTAAAGTGGGAGCATTGCTTGAGCCCAAAAAACAGAGGTTGCAGTGAGCTAAGATCAGTCCACTGCATTCTAGCCTGGGCAACAAAGTGAGACCCTGTCTCAGACAAACAGACAAACAAACAAACAAACACAGAAACAAAACAAAACAAAAAAGTCATGTGAATCTAAGATCCTATTTGTTCCTGTTCCACATAGTTCATCCACATACCTCTTGCTCAGACCTCCTTATTCCCGGCCTCCAGTCTCACTGTTTTTGGTCCCTTTCATCTCACACAGGGCGAATGACTATCTGCATCACCTAAAGCTCCACCCATTGAGGCTATTTCCTCTCACCACCGCCTTTCTGGGACATTTCTGGAGTGGAGCTATAGTGCAGCTGCAGTCCATTATTAGCATATATCCACATATTAAGCTGTTCAGCCTATGAACCAAGCTTGGCCTTTTTTCTCCTCTGCTAGCTGATCACAGGGACCTCCCTGCAATGTGGCTTACATGAGAGTGGAGGGAGAAGCACCAGTCAACACATGCAGAGTCATGGGAATCTGAGTTACCAGCTTGTGCTGCCTGCTTATGCCCTCTGGCCCTGTTCATGCTTGATCCCATGTATATTACTTCCATCCTATGCTAGATTGTTTCAGGACCTTCCCAAACTTATTACTTGATGAGTCTGAAAGAACTTAGCTCATGATGAGTCATTCTGTCCACCTAGTCACTTGATGTCCCAGGGTCCAGTAGTATGTCAAGAGAAGCTTTTCTAATGGTATAGAGTTTTCTGCTGCAAATGGAATAGCCTTGTTTCACAACACTAGTATCAATAATGTGATTGTTCTTTCAGGTTTACCAGAACTCTATACAGTACCATTTTTTTTCCATCCAAATATCTTTAAAATCCTAACACTGCTATATAGCCCATACATCAGAGTTATTTGCACCATATTCTGAACCTGCTATAGAGCCCTTTCCAGCTCTGCCCCACTTAGAGGAGGCAGCTTTCCATGTTATTTGATAAATGGTTCAAAGAAACATTCATGAATGTGACAGTGATCACTTTATTGCCTCACAGCTCCAAATCTACTCTTTATCACCCGTTTGTGATACTGGACCTGTATCTTATAAATGTTTTTCTTTTGACAGCTTGTGATAGGGAAGCTTTGTCAGTTGATGGATCTGGGAGGGGTTTTTCTTTCTAGTTCTGGGGTGGTTTCGTTGCTTCCTGTGGTTCTCAGCTGACATGTGGGACATCCAATGTACTCCTTGATTTCAATAGGGATGATGTTGTTATGGAGAAGAAGAGGCCAAATAGAAGCATTTAACTTCTAAAAGCAAGGTGAGTACACCTTGCTACCATGAAATGCAGCAGAAACATACTGGTAATCAGAATGCCTTGGCCTGGAGGGACCTTTGGCAGTGGCTAATTGATTGTGTTTTCCCTAGTAACAAAATTTATGGACAATCTACTGGAATATTGCTTGACCTATATAACCAAAAAAACCTGCTAGCTCTGGAAACAGAAAATCTAATTTGTGTCACCACAGTGGTGAGTTACAGCCTCATTTACACACATATGCCAATTCACAGATCCATGGTTCCTTGACTGAAGGGAAGTCTGAGTTCCCTAGAGGAAGGACCTTGTAACACTGTCACAAGTATATGCTATAAATCTTCTCCCTTGCCTTCTGCAAGGGACCTGTGGCCATACTACAGTGACTGTACATTGGAGGAAAATGAAATGCATAAGCCTGTAAGAGATTACTAGATACTGGCTTTGAATTGATGCTAATTCCTGAGGACACAAAGTGAGGGGCTTATGGAAACCATATAATAAATGGAATCTTAGTGCAAATCTTAATCATAATAGGTATAGTCTATCCCCAGGCTCATTCCATAGTTGTTTGCTCCAATTCCTGAATATATAATATAAAAAGATATACTGGGTAGAATAGGTGGAATATCCACATGTCTCTTTGATATATCATTTGGGAGCTATTATGGTAGAAAGGGCAAAGTAGAAGTCCTGGAACTTTTCCTCACCACCAAGATAGTTAACCAGAAGCAATACCCACAGCCCTGGAAAAACTGCAGAAAATAGTGACACTATCAAAGATTTGGAAGGTTCAGGGATATGAAACCTATTATATTTCCATTTAACCCACCTGTTTGGCCTGTGTAGAAGTTGAGAAGATCTTGGAGAAAAACTGTGGACTATTATAATTTAACTAGGTATTGACTGCAATTGCAGCTGCTATCCAAGATACAGTGTTTTTACTAGAGCAAATCGACATGACCCTTGGCAGTTTGTATGCAGCTATTGACCTGGGTAATGATGTTTTTTCCATACTAATTTTCAAGAACTACCAGAAGCAGTATGTTTCTGGCAGAGCCAACAGTACATCTTTACATCTTAGGTCTACATCAATTCTTCTGCTCTCCATCATAATACAGTCTGCAGTAATCTTCATCTTGACCTTCTACAAAACATCACACTGGTCTACTACATTGATGACATTATACTATTTGGATCTGATGAGCATGAAGTAGCATGCATTTTGATGCCTTGGTAAAATGTATATGAACTAGAGGGTGGGCAATAAAGTGCATGTAATTTCAGGGACCAACCACCTCAGCGAAGTTTCGGGGGGTTCACTCATCTGAAGCGTGTATGGATATCCCCCTCAAAGATGAAATACAAGTTGCTACATCTTATGCCACCCACCATGAAAAAGGGCACAATTCTCGGTAGTCCTTTCTGGACTTGGGAGTCAATATATACCACACACGAGAGGGCTACTTTAACCTACCTACAAAGTCACCTTGTAAGGTTGCCCATTTCAACTGGGGGCCAGAGCCAAAAAAGGGCTCTGTACCAAGTCCAGGGTGCATTGCAAGCTGTTCTATCATTTGGGTCTTTTGATCCTGCAGATTAAATGAACTTGAAGTCCCTTTGGCCACTAGGAATGCAGTATGGAGGCTCTGACAAGAACCAATAGATCATAACATAGACCTTGGGTATTTTGGAGTAAATATATGCCATCTTTTGTCAATAACTATTGTCTTTTTGAGAAACAGCTTCTGGTTTGTTGCTGGGCATTTGTAGGGACCAAATGCCTAATTAAGGGACATCAGATGACCATGTGGCTTGACCTTCTCATTATGAACTGAGTGTCTGACTCAGCCATAAGGTTAGATGTGCAACCATTATCAGGTAGAATGGTATATAAGAAAGAGCTCAGGCAGGTGCAGAATGTACAAGTAAGTCATGACAAATGACTCTTGATCCTTCAATAATAATTACTGTTGCATTGTTTCCTCTCTAATAATCCATATCCATGGTCTTCTATAGATTTTGTTACGATCAGGTGACTAAGGAAGAAAAAACTCAAGTCTAGTTGCAAGAAAGTCTCATGATATGCTGGTACCACCTGAAAGTAGACACTTATAACACTGTAGTCCCACTAAGGGTGACCCTGAAAGATGGTGTTTAAGGAATCCTCCGTTGGGTGAAACTTCAAGTGGAATATTTGGTTTTATACTTTGTCTGGAGTGAGAGATGGATGTAAAATAGAGATCAGCACTGATCTATAGGCAACTATGAACAGTGGTTGGATGGTCAAGTTTCAAAAGGAACAGAATTAGGAGATTGGTAACAAGATAGTGTGGGGAAGAATTATGTGGACAAACTTCTCAGATGGATGGGGGCTTTGAAAATATTTGTGCCTCATTTGAATGTTGTACGAAGTACATCCATCACAGAGAATAACAAAGTGAACAAAATTACATACTCTTTGGATGTCAGTTAGCCTCTTTCTCTAGCCACTCAAGTGATTGCTGAATGGGCTCATGATCAGAGCAGCAAGGATGAAAGCTACACATGGGCTCAGCAGCATAGAGGTTCTCTTACCAAGGCTGACCTGGATAGCACTACTGCTAAGTGCCTGATTAGGCAAAAGTAGATATCAGTGTTGAGCCCCTGATAGGATACCATTCTCTGGAGGGATCAGCTAGATACCAGGTGGCAGGTTGATGATTATGGAGAAGGCAGTTATTTGTCCTCACTATAATAGAGTATATCCCAGGTATGGATTTGCCTTCTGTGTCCATAATGCTTCTACCATGACCACCATCCATAGACATACAGAATGTATTATCCATCATCATGACATTCTACACAGCATTTCTTCTTATCAAGAAGCTAATTTTATAGCAAAGGAAGTGAATACATGAGGGTATGCCCATGGAAATTAACTAGTATCACCACATACTCCATCACCTGGAAGTGGCTGGCCTAAATGGAAAGTGAAATGACTCACTGAAAGCGTAGTTACAGCACCAGTTAGGAGATAATGCCCTGGAAAGATGGGATTCTGTCTTACAGGACGTAGTATATGCTTTGGATCAGATTCCACTGTTTGGTGCTCTTACCCATAGCCAGAATACATGGGTTCTTGAATACAGAGGTAGAAGTGGAAGTGGCTCCTCTTGTTATGATACTCAGTAACTCACTTGCAGTATTTTGCTTCCCATCTTGGCATCTTTGTACTCTACTGGTTTAGAGGTCCTAGTACCCAAGAGGAGAATGCTTCCTCTAGGAGAACACAGCAATAGTCCCATTGAGTTAAGTGAGACTGCCACCTGGCGTCTGGGTCTCCTTATAGAATTGTAACAATGGCAGAAAAGGGCTTACTCTGCTGGCTGAAGTGATTGATCCTGATCACCAAGGAGAATTTGGGCTGCTAGGCAATAGGGTCCAAAAAGCCCATGTCCATATATTTTCTGGGGGCATGCTTCTTAATGATTCCCTGCCCAGTAGTAAAGCTAATGAAAAACAAGAGCAACCAAAGAAGGGCAGGATTATTAGGACTCAAACCCTTCACAGTTAGGGTTTGTTCACTCCACCAGGTTAAAAAACAAAACAAAACAAAACAAAACAAATAAAAACACTGACCATCTGAGGTTCTGGTTTTGGGCCAGGGAAATAGTGAATAGAATAGGTAGTAGAAGAAGAAAGTCACAGATACCAGCTCCAGCCTTATGACCACTTTGCAGAAACAAGAACTATTCTGGTATTTTATCTTTGCTTGTTTTGTTTATGGGTTTATTTGAATATGCTAACCACTTCTTCTCCCTCCTTTTTCCCATTACTGTTATATACACCTTCAAGTTTTGAGGTAAACTTACAGTTTAGTCTTTAGGCAACAGAATATTTGGCAGTTGTCTAAATTTGAGGACTAAGTAGTAAAGTCAGATATGCATACAAAAGCTTTGAGACTATGTGTCTCCTTATTTAGGGGAAAAGCATGAGAACTTCTTTAATTTTATAAAGGATAGCTATATTGTGTGAGGTGAAAGTATATGTGTTTCATTGTATGGACATTCAAATGTGTATAGGAGAATGCATAGAGCAGCTGAATATTCAAAGGGGTGGACTGTGTCTGATACCAAGTTATTGCCTCTCATCTCCAAATCATCATTGCCCTACTGGTGATACTAGAGTTGAATGTTGTGAGCTTGTCTCCTTTGCCAGCTAGCATGATAGTAAGCTTTGGCAGTAGAGGGCGCTGGAGGGTCACTTCAGGAGAAAGAAGCTTCCATTCCTGGTTCTGGTGAATTTTCTTTGCTTCTACCTTCAGGGATGCTGAGTAGCTGTGGGGAACACCTTGTGGAGCTCACTCACAGAGCTCACTTAGTTTTAGCTGAATCTCACAGGAAGCTTCTGGTCAATCCCACAGACTCCAGCTGGCTTCCCAGTGGGTTCAACAGCACCCCTTATTGGCAGCTTTCTAGGAGTTTCTTTAACACCCAGGAGGCTGTTTTCTGTTTTCAGTCTTAGCCAGAAATCTCAGAGATGAATTTACTCCTTAGTACCCAATCCTCTGTTACTAGTTAGTAATTGTTTTCAGCTTTATTGAGGCATAATTGACAAATAAAAATTATATGTATTTCAGGTGTACAGCTTGATGGGTTTTCTTGTTTATTTTTGAGTCTCGCTCTGTCACCCAAGCTGGAGTGCGGTGATGTGATCACAGCTCACTGCAGCCTCAACCTCCTGGGCTCAAGCAATCCTCCAGTCTCAGGCTCTCAAGTACCTGGGATTACAGGCATGTGGCATCATGCCTGGCTAATTTTTAAATTTTTTTTTTTTTTGTAGAGACAGGGTCTCACTATGTTGTTTAGGCTGGTCTTGAACTCATGGACTCGGGCAGTCTTCCCAACTCAGCCACCCAAAGTTCTGGGATTATGCGTGTGAGCCACCATGCCTATCCCCCACCTTGATGTTTTGATGCATGCAAGCTAATTAATATATTCATCAGCTCAAGTTAATACTTCTTTATATTAACTTTCTTGACTGTACCCTACCTGACATACCAGTTTTAGAATATACTGCCTCCAGAACCTCTGTTTCCTCCTCAGTAGTAGAAGATGCAAGATGAAAGAATTTGTCCCTTAATTTGGAGAAGATATCCTGGAATACCCCAGTCTACTGGGCCCCTAAAACTTTTGCTGATGTGGTAGGACCCTGAATCTTTGTAGGATTTAATCTTCCACCCTCTGCCTAGTATGTACCTTACCAATTTCTCCATTATACTTAGCTCTTCTTGCTTATTTGGTCCAATTAATATGATGCCATCTATGTAGTGGACCATTGTAATATTCTGCAGAATTTCTAAATTGTTCAGGCCCAGGAACCTATTATAATAGCAGATAGAAAAGTTAACATAGTTCTAGGCAAGTCTAAGTTTATACTGTTACCCATCCTACCTGAATGTGACCCTCTGCTGACTTTCTTGATAGGAATGGGGAAAAACTCATTTGCTAGACCATTGACTTCATAACATATACCCAAGCCGATTAATGTGTACATGCCTTAATCTGCTCTATAAAGTTATTACTTTCGGCACAGCATGTGCAATGGGGGTTAATACTTGTTTGAGTTTGTAATCTACTGTTTTTCTCTAGGATCCATGTGGTTTCTGTAGAGGCCAAACTTACATTTGTTAATTAAGTGGGAAAAGAATGGGGGCATCTTTTCTGCATTCTTCAGTTTTAAAGCTGGCACTAGTTTCTGCTATGCCTCCCTCCACCGTGGAGTGCAGCATTATTTTTGATTTACTGTCTTAACCAGTTTCAGAAGCTTTCATTTGCTTTTCCCACTGTAGCAGCTGTACCTCACAGGCCAAGGAACCAGTGAGAGGGTTCTCCCAACTACCAAGTATGCCTCTTATGCAGCCAGGGACTAGGAAAATGTCCACTGGTTGGGTCTATGGATCCAGTGGATCCATTGACAGCCAGGCCTGGGCCAATATTCCATTTATTACCTGGCCTTCCTATACCTGGCCTCTCTATATGCTCCACTCTATTTATTAGCTGGCCTCCCTATATGCCCCACTCTAAAAACAGGTCCCCAGGTATCAGTGCCAACCCAGACCCTGTCTCCCACCGTGTTTTAAATATCTGAGGATTCCTCTTTTCTCAGCTCACTAGATTTAATGGTGAGAGGTCCTTTTGAAGGACTATATACACTGGCTGTAGTGTTGCCCTGTCCTTTTTCCTGAATACTTGGCTCTGGATTTCTTTCTGAAAACTGGTTTGTGTCTGGAGACTAGGCAAGGGATACTTTAGTTGTCATTGGAAGAGTACGTCTCAATGGGTTTAAGTCTCCTTGACAGTCTTTTGATTGCATGGTGTAAGCCAGGGGTTGGCTTACACTACTTACTTACTCTGTAAAGGGCCATATAAACTTACTTTGTGAAGGACCATATAAAAATATTTTAGACTTTGTGGGAAATAAGGTCTCTGTCACAACTACTGAGCTATTTCATCGTAGCATAAAATCAATCATAGACAATACATTAATGAATAAGCATGGCTGTGTTCCAATAAAACTTTATTTATGGTTACTAAATTTGAATCATATAATGTTCACATGTCATGAAATATGTTTGAGGATATTTTTCAGCAAATAAAAAATATAAGAACAATTCTTAGCTAGTGAGTTTTACAAAAACAGGTGGTGGGCTAGATTTGGCTTGGAGGCTATATAGACTGCTGATCCCTGGTTTAAGCAATGCCCTTGTTGGCTTCCCATTTATCTTGTTCCTAAGCACGCTGCATTCTTTGAACTCTTTCTATAGCTTTCTACAGGTCAGACACCGAGCTCCACTATGACTATAGAAACAGTAAGATAATTATGCTTCAATTCTAATAGTTAAGCACTGCCCCTTGGATTTATTGTCAATATTCTATCATCCCCACTGCTATTAGGAAATCCAGTGTGTAATAGTGTTTCTTATTAGCCCTGGTCTACAAAGGACAATCACCACTGAGCTTCTCAATGAATCTGGTCCTCTGCTCACCAGTGTATTCCCCCATTGTGTTGTAAAACATAATATCCTCCATGCTTTCTATGTCCTGCCACAGAACATAGCTGCTGCTGGGTTTTCAGCCTTACATAATCTGTACATCCTTGCGTGGCTACTCTTTGGGCCTCTTGATCTCTGTTCTGTCACCATCTGCCATCACAGTTCTGGTGTTTCTACTTCACTTCGTTTGATCCATTGCTTTCTCCAGGCTTCTAGGGGCCATCCTAGTCTGTGTTTTCATCATTTCCTTGGAACTTTCCTACTCCTATGTCCTTGGATCTTTGCCAGGAGAGCATGCCTATGAAAATAAACTTGACTTTATCCAATTTTATGTCCCACTCTCCCTTACTAGCAATGCTAGGCTTCATTTCCACATACATTTCCTTGCTCCTGCTGGTACTTGTTGGCTAGCGTGTTGATTATGATCCCTTAGTTCATGCCCATTTCACTCTGTTGCATATTAAATCACCAGATGTTATGATTCATAATTCCCTTATTCTGTCCAAGTCTCAGCTTTCCCATCTGTGAAATAAGGTAGATCCTCCGTGATATTTATTTGTAAATAACAGAACTCTTTTTAACTACTTTTGGCAGGTAATGAATTTATTAAAAGATGGAATTTCTACAAGAGGACGGAGCAGAGTCCCAGGCTTGGGGGCTATCCACCTGAGAAAAATGCCCAAATTATGCTGTCTCTCCCAGCAGAGATCTTTTTGCTGTCACAATTGTTTGGCACAGACATTAAATCTAGCATCATGGATAATGTGTGCAGTGCTTCCCATGGACCATTATCTCTGCTGCCTCTGGGGCAGTCTGTTTCTTCCTCTTGCATCCCAGAAAGTGAATTCCACAGTATGTCTGTTCTCACACATTGCTCCCTTCTGAATAGAAGTCCCAAGTGAGTGAGTCTGATTAAAGAAACCTGGATCAAATGCCTATGCTCTAGTTGCCAAGAAATCTAGAAAAAAGAAAATTATTCTCATTTCTACCTTTGGAAGGCAAGATTTGTAATGTGGGAAAGCCCTCAACATAGGCAGGCTGTTTAAATGCTTCCAAACGAGCACTTACAAGGTGAAAGTATATCAGAGAAGGAGAGCTATGAACAATACAGGCCTGATACTCAGAGTAAGTAATCAAGATAATCTCTAAGCACCCTCCCAGCTCTGACATTCATTGCTTCTATGATCCTAACAAAAGCATTGTTTTGTTTTTAAAGCACACTGACACATAACATAACATTAATACATTGAAAAAATACTTTGCCATAATTTTGTAGATTTGGCTGTTTAATTCTGTTTAGTACCAAAGTGTACACACACACACACACACACACACACACATCATATATACACATTTATATAAGTAGCTTGGGTCATCTGATTTTCAAGCTAAAGAATAAATCATCCAATTTCCTACTCCTGAGAATAGAAAGTTACTATAAATGAAATTACTTAAATATTTTCACTTATAAAGAAAAACAATTATAATCTCAATTGTTTTCCTAGGCATAGTCTCAAAACCTCCTTGGCTACCTATTCAAAGGATTTGAAGACGGTTCAACGAATTTAAGTTTTAAGTTACTTTTTCATACATCAGGGTTACTTGAATATCAGCTCAATGTATCTGACCAGATACCTTTTGCCCCCTCACCAAGACACCTAAAGATTACAATTTATTTTCATAAGCAACACGCCTTCACTGGTAGCACAATTCCCAGTTGGGGAGGAGGTATGCCCACCGGTTGAAAATGATTATTTAAGCCCATCCTAGGTTTCTCATACTTTAGCAGCATGTTAGAGTGGAAATTACATGCACCTAGGGCAGACTGTTCATTGCCTGCACAATATCCATCCTCCCTTTCTTCTTCCACTTTGATTCTGGCAGCAAAGTGCCCAGCCTCCTTTGTAGCTAAAGGTAGACAAAGCAAGTGGAAGTTATTCAGTGGAGAGCCTGAGAAGATGCCTTAAAAGATATTGACTCACCTGAGAGGTTCAGCCTTTTCATAGCTTGCTCTTCGTTTTCCTTCTCTGGTTTGTTTTATTGTTGTTGTTGTTTTGTTTGGTTTTGGTTTTGGTTTTGCCATTATCTGTATTATTATCAGCCACTAATGGTGAAGTATTGGATATCTGTGGTAGGCCACTTATGGAAGGATTTGGAGTGGGGAGGACCCCTCAGCTTATATTTTTATAAAGCAGTGGGCTGTGTTCCAGCATCTTTGTGGAGAGTGAGATTCTGGGGTCCACTAGTGTCTAACGCTGCAGAGGGCTGGCTAAGAACCCTGACTCTACTGTTGCTTTTGTGTTCTTGGGTACATTATTTAATCCTATGTGTCTCAGTTCCCTAATTTGTGAAATGGGGATAAAATTTGTGCCTAGATGAATAGGTTGTAATAGCTTTTGTTGCACACTCAATAAAAGTGTCTTATTTGTGGAACATTTAGTCATGAAGGTGAATTATTTTTCTCCTCTGCTGCTTTCTCCTTCATCTTGTTCTCCATTTAGTGAAAGAACAAATTTGGACCTAGTGGTAGTAGTAGCAACAGCAGCAGTTTCAAGGGGAATAATCACAGCCATCATAATTACTTTCTCCAGCATTTTCACAATATGCAATGGGGCTGCCATAGTAGCATGCAGCTGATGTCACCCCTCAGAAAATAACTTGCTACAAGGACTGTAAGAACCTGATGGCTTCCAGGTGCCATCCCTTGAGATCACACACAACACTGGGGTCAGGCTTTTCCTGCCCCATGGGGGCCTTCTCTAAAGGCAGTCTGCATTCCGGGCTGTCTGTTAGCCTGGCTGAGACTTTCTCATTGCTGCCTGGCAGGATGAGACTCTTTCTGTCCAAGTTTCCTGTCTGATCTTTCCCCTTTTACAAGTGTCAATCTGCATGGTACTCCAAAGGTTCTCCTTGACTCTCCATGCTATCTCTTTTCTGTGCCCTTCTGTCTTGGTCCGCTCAGGCTGCCATAACAAAGTACCACAGACCGAGTGGATTAAGCAACAGTATTTTCTGTTTTGGAGGCTGGAAGTCCCAGATCAGGGAGTTAGCAAGTAGGTTTATTTGGAGGCCTCGCTCCTTGGCTTATAGATGGTCATCTTCTCCCTATGTGTTTACTTGGTCTTCCTTCTGTTGTGTCTATGTCCAAATCTCTTCTTACTGTAAGGACACCAGCCAGATTGGACTAGGGCCCACCCATATAACCTCCTTTTAACTTAATTACATCTTTAAGACGCTTCTTCAAATACAGTCACATTCTAAATGAAGTACTGAGGATTGGGACTTCGACGTACAAATGGGGAAGGGGGTGAGGGGCTGGAACAATTCAGACCATAACATCTTCAAAGGCATTCACCCCAATAAAGCTCATGTGCTTCTCATTCTGTCATGCACCTGCTTCTTAGGGGACCTAAACTGACAAACTCACAAAGATTATTTTACCTAATCCTCTGAACAACCCCATTTTATAGGTAAGAGGTAAAATGACTTCACCAAGCTACTGTTACTAGTAGACTGTGGCCAGAATATACCTTCTCTCAGTCTAATGCAATCTTTTCTACATTTTTTCCAGGATAAACTATTTGTTTTATGTAATTTAACAAAGAGGTAACATTTTCCCTCCAGGCCTTCTTGTATTAAATTGGCAGTAGTACTATATGTTTTGGTTCTTCCTTAGCAAACTCACATTTATTTATCATTTTCTTTACTGTAATAATTAGTAATATTTTCTTTTTATTTTAAATGAATAACATTTCTATACTAATATAATATAATACTACTGAAGCCTGGAATTTTATTTTATTCTTCATTGTTTTTCTCCAAGTACAAGGTACTTCTAGTAGAGTACTTTGTACAGAATATACTCAGTGCACATTGCCAGATTTAACGACCATTCTTTGTGCATCATTCTAGCCTGTATTTCCAGTGCCTAGCAGTGCCTGACATATAGTACTGCTCAATATATATGTGTTAAGTGAAAAATAAAGGTTAATATTTATTGAGAAATGACTGTGTGCTAGACATAGCATTTTCTCACTTAAAATTTATAACAATTCATTAACAGAGAAATTGTTAATATCTCAATTTTTCAGATGTGGCTTAGAGAAATTCTAGATCTTGCAAACACCACACAGCTAGTAAGTGATGGAGCTAGAATATAAACCAAGGCTAGCTAACAACGACTTCATACTGCAGAATATCTTTAGTAGGCCAAGAGGCTGTACCACCACAAAGACTGCAGAAAGAAGGATAATTATCTTTCAAAAGTTTGAAATGACTCTTTGGCCTATATTTTGCAGTTGCACTAAGTATCATGACTCATTAACTGTAGGAGTCCTCTTTTTGTTTTTGGAGGATTAGTTACAGTCATGTAAGGCATCCTTAGCAGAAACTAAAAGTGGCTCTTCAAGACTTCAAATGAAGAATTTTAGGGCAGAATTTAGAAGAAACTAAGTTGACTTTTAGTTCTTACTTTGGCTTTTTGGTCATGTACCATTTGATCTGGAAGCTGAGAGAAAATTAAAACTATAGTCAGATTGCAAGCTTTTCATAAAGAGTTTCTTTTTCATGAGCATTGTGGAATACAGCTCTATCACAGTGTAAAGTGAGGCAGGAAATATTTTTCACTCAAAACATTGTTTTGAAGTTCTGACTGTAAAAAATGCAGTATGGAGGTATCAGGATTACAAAAAGAGATCAATTACAGTGACTGCCTTCAAAAAGTTTAAGGTCTTGTATAAAAAAGTGCCATGTGTATTAAACACAATATATGAGCCAATGTCTTTTGAGTGCTCTCTATGTAATAGACATTGTGCTAAACAGGGCAGGATTAGAGAGAGGCAGGTAAGGTACTTATCTTGGGGGCCAAAGGTTAAGAGAATGCCAAAAATCTTGGTTTTCAAGATAAATAATATTTTATGTAATGTTTTTAAAAATCACATAAATGCAAGCCAATCCACAGTGAAAAAATACCAAATTTTAAGTAAACACAGGATCAGTATTGCTGATTTTTTCCTTTTGCCTCAGGCTCAGCATGGCACTGCAGCTAAGCACTTGACATGTACATCAAATGCATGTGTTTCTGCCATCTGAACGATTTGCCTCCAATTAATTTCCCAGGGAGACGACTGGAAATTTGGAGAGCATTTAAAAAAATATCGTTAAGAGCACAGCTTTCGGACTCGGGAATACCTAAGTCCAAAGCTAGTCTCTGCTGCTTATATACTGTACTCTTGGGGGAGGCACTTTATTATCCTGGCCTCCATTTCCTTTTTTCTAGAATGGGGCTCATAGCACTTAGCTCCTAATGTTGTTTTTTTAAATGAGCTCATGCATGGAAAATGCATGACCAATGTATTTGATAAATGTTATGTAATATTATTATAACATAAAAGACAGAATGTAGTAAGCTATAGACATACAAATATTATATGTTGGGATCACAACATAATGAGTCATTTAAACAGGGGCCTGGGGTGTCGTTAAAGTTATAGCAGAAGTTGTTCTCTTGAGTCTTGAGGAATGAACAGAGATTTGATATGTGAGGCAAGGCATTTGAGACCAAATCAACATTATGAGAAAGGCAGGAAATCATGGATGTAAATGGCAAAATGTGAGTAGAGCATATGGTCCATAGAGGATAGTGGGAGGGAATAGTAGGATGGATGGAGATTAGGACAAAGAGTTCTGACAATTCTTTTTTTTTTTTTTTTTTTTAAATTATACTTTAAGTTCTGGGATACATGTGAGAATGTGCAGGTTTGTTACATAGGTATACACATGCCATGGTGGTTTGCTGCACCCATCAACCCATCATCTACATTAGATATTTCTCCTAATGATATCCCTCCCCTTGTCCCCCACCCCCTGACAGGCTCCAGTGTGTGACCTTCTCCTCCCTGTGTCCATGTGTTATCATTTTTCATCTCCCACCTATGAGTGAGAACATGCGGTGTTTGGTTTTTTGTTCCTGTGTTAGTTTGCTGAGAATTATGGTTTCCAGCCTCATCCATGTCCCTGCAAAGGACATGAACTCATCATTTTTTATGGCTGCATAGTATTCCATAGTATATATGTGCTGCATTTTCTTTATCCAGTCTATCATTGATGGGCATTTGGGTTGGTCCCAAGTGTTTGCTATTGTGAATAGTGCTGCAATAAACATACACATATATGTGTATTTGTGGTAGAATGATTTATAATTGTTTGGGTATATACTCAGTAATGGGATTGCTGGGTCAAATGTAATTTCTGGTTCTAGATCCAGTTCTGACTATTCTTTATTTGATGGGGAGTACCAGAGGTTTTGGGGAGGAAATGTCATACATTGACCTTGGCTTTAAAAAACATAACTGGTCCCAAGATAGCAGAGTTGATGTTTTCAAGAATAATAAAACTGAATATACATGGAAACAGAGAATATTTTATAGATTCTATGAAAGAAGAAACCGGTTTGAAGTTACATTTACAGCAAGTGATATTTTTGAATGTTCCACTGAGGAAAACAGTGGATCATATTTTCAGTATTTTAATCTGAACTGGAGAATTTAGAAAGACTCAAAATTCCTGTTTCATAGAGATTTGCCATATCTTTAGGAAAATATGGTACCTGAGGTATCATATAACTATCTGGGATTTATGACCCAGGGCTCGAAAGCAATGATTCTACTTAAAGCGATCAGTTTGTGGACACATAACAATTTATTTTACTACACTTGTATTTTCTTCAATTCTTATTTAGTTTTAAAATAGCATTAAAATAATTTAGAAAAATGTTTAAAAATCACCCATAGCCTCACCATTCTTATATGATTGTTTTATTTTCCAAGCTCCTGCTGGTTTCCTTTGTATTTATGTGAAGTTTTGCATGGTTGTAATCAAAGCACATGTATAATTTTGCATTCTGTTTTTTAAATCTAACGTTGCAATTTTCATTTTCCATTTTCCAAAAAGTGCATAATCACCAGTCCCTCCTCACCAAGGGATAGATAGTCTATTACAGAAAGTAGAGAGAATAGGTGTAATCGTCTGGGACTTAGAATCATAGAGATTACAGCTTGAAACACAGTTCACTTTTTACTAGACAACTAAATTTGAAAAAGTTTTTTAACCTCAGTCTCTTTGTAATATGAGGTGATAGTACATATTCGTCGGGAAGCAAAAATAAGATACGATCTTTATGGAAGGTACATTTCTAAGCACAAATGAAATGCTCAATATGTGGTAGCAACTATTATTATTCTTATCAGTCACTATACAAGACGCACAGTTTTATTCATCCATTTATTCAAAATATTTATTACAGGCTTACTGTATACCAGACACTATATTAAGCACTGGGGTGAAAAATTCAGGGTTCCTGCCTGCTAGCAGCTCTTAGTTTATTGGGGGTTACAGTTATATAAATAGATCATTGCAATAAAGTATATTGCTGGTATCTCTTTTTCTCTTGTTTCACACTTATGCCTTGGTTTTCACGCTGTCTTCTTTAGCTTTTGGGCCTTTGCATATTTCCTCACAGTCAGATTATCATAGGCCAAGCGCCCACTCGGTTTCCCTGGACACTTCTGTGTGAGTGTTGCTGTTCTTGGAAATACCTCTGTGACGACAAGAGCAGGCATTGCAGGCAGACTCCCAGCTTCTAACCAGCTCAGCCACTAGTTAGATGCAAGACCTTGAGAGGATTCCTTGACCTCTCCAATCTTCAGTTTCATCATCTAATGACACCTCCCTTGAGGGATAATTGTGAGTATTAAATGAGAGAGTCCATGTGATACTGTTAGCACAGACCTGGCCCTTAGTTAACACAAAGCAAATGGAAACTGCTGGCTGGGCATGGTGGCTCATGCCTGTAATCCCAGAGATTTGAGAGGCCAAGGTGGGAGGATCACTTGAGACCAGGAGTTCAAGACCAGCCTGAGTGAGAGAGCAAGACCGTGTCTCAAAACAAAAACAAAACATAAAAGGAAACTGCTTTTATCATGTGAATTATCACTGGCTTCATTTCAGCTGGACATTGCTTTTCTTTTCTGCACACTTTTTAAAAGTGTGACTCATGAAATGCTAGTGTCTTGAGAGATAACGAATGAGGTCTACCACATCCCCAAAAGAAACCTGAGACCAAATGTGTTTGGCAAATGCTGCTTTAACTTGGCTTCCTTTGTAATTTCCTGCTCATACCCTGCATCCACTCTCACGTCTATGCTTCTTCATTGATCCGCTATCTGTCCGCGGCCCTTCCAGTCAGGTTTCATCCCCACGGCTCCACTAAACAACCTCATCTACAGTCTGGCCACATCTGCCATTAACTTCACAGAGCACAATGGATGCTCTCAATGCTCTTCTCAGATGCCACACACACTCCCTGACTAGTGTTGTACTCACCACAGCCTGTTCCTGGCCTGACAGACCATCTCAGTCTCCATCTGCTCCTCTGCCTGATGGGAGGTTTTTTGGGTTTTTTGTTTCTTTGTTTGTTTCTACTTCTGATGTTTTAAGTGGAAAAAAATAGTCAGGCAGAGTACCCATTGGGGGTTGATTCCCTGGGAGCCCTTTTCTCCATGCACTTTTGTCTTGGTAGTATCTATGCCTCCTGTTTGCTAATTCCCTCCTACTTTCCACATGAAGAAAAAGGTTTTACAATTACACAAGGTTAGAGGTTCAGTCTACAGGTACTTCCCAAAACATGTCCTTATAATATATCCAAATACTCATATTTTTAAGGAGTAAGATTCACATGATATGAAATTCACCATTTTAACCATTTAAAAGTATACAATTCAGTGGCTTTTAGTACATTCACAATGTTCTGCAACCATCACCACTGTCTAGTTTTAGAACGTTTCATCATCCCAAAAGGAAGCAGCCACTTCCCATTCCTGACGTCCCCTAGTCCCTGGCAACTATGCTTTCTATCTCTATGAAATTGCCTAGGCTGAATATTTCATGTAATATGTGACCTGCCTTCTTTCACTAAATATAATGTTTTCAAGGTTCATCCATGTTATAGCAAGTATCATTTCTTTTTATGTCTGAATAATATTCCATTGTATAGATATACTACATTTTGTATATTCATTTATCATTGATGGATATTTGGGTTGTTTTCATCTTTTGTGCTTGCAAATAGTGCTGCTATGAACATTTACATACAAGTTTTCGTTTGAACTCTAGTTTGGGGTACATACCTAGGAATGGAGTTGTTGGGCCCATACTCCATGATATCTTACTTCAATATTTTCTTTCTTTTTTATCTTTTTTTTTGAGACAGAGTCTCACTCTGTTGTCTAGGCTGGAGTGCACTGGCATGGTCTCAGCTCACTGCAACCTCCACCTCCTGGGTTCAAGCAATTCTCCTGCCTTAGCCTCCCGAGTAGCTGGGATTACAGATGCCTGCCACCATGTACAGCTAATTTTTTTGTATTTTTAGTAGAGACAAGGTTTCATCATGTTGCCCAGGCTGGTCTTGAACTCCTGGACTCAAGCAATCCACCCACCTCAGCCTCCCAAAATGCTGGGATTAAAGGCATGAGCCACCACACCCGGCCTATCTTACTTCAATATTTTCTAACCATTAACTGGGTTTGCTAAATTTACAACATTAAAATCTCAAATATGTAACTTAATAGCATAAAGTTCCGGATTGCTAAAGAAAAAAATGTTTGGTTACATTACTCTGCTGAATCTCACATTTTTATCCTGGAAACACTTTCTGAGAGAAGAGGTAACCTGCATGGAAGTAATATTCGTGTTACTCAAAACCATAACAACAATAAAAATGACTCACATAAAACATGTTTTCTAAAGAAAATACTGTACCTAGAAAGTATTGGTGGAAAAATTATACACTTTTGAAGTCCAGAAGAATAGTGCAATTCTGCCTGGTTTTCCATAGTATGTGTGAATAATAGAATGTAGAGTCTTCTCCTTTAGTAATTCTGAACTGGCTGGCAATCTTCATTTTGCTCTTCTGCCCTCCACCAAGTCAATGATGAGAAAAATGAATGGAAATTGGAATTTGAATCACCTCCTAATTGTTTTACTTGGTTCAAATGGCTGCAGTTACCATATACACATTTTTCTCCACTAAGTAATCTCCAAATGATATAAAACAGTCATCCTTTTAAGGGACTCCCTCTGTTTTTCTTTCCAGAATTAAATTGGCACATGGCCTTCTACATCCACACTTGCATTTTGCTTTTTTAAAAAACCTAAATCAAACTCTCTTCATGAAATTTGACTTTATCTGCTTGACAAAGATCGAATCTTACAGTCACTGAATACATGCTGTTGACAAAATGGCATTCCTGTGTGCTGAAAATGTCTGTGCAATGTAGGGACATTTTAATAGTGGCATGCTGAATAATCAATTCCACTTTAAGGCACAGATCAATATTATCTTTGAGATGTCTAAATAGCCATTAAATATGAACAGAACAGGCCTAGCAAGCAGAAAAATGAGGAGGAGGATTGTTCTTGACTACAACATGAGGCTTCTAATGATTTTGAATGGGAACATTGACCTCTCTGGAAAATTAACTGTTATTTTTTTTCTCATTGATGAATCTAATTTAGTTAAGTTTTGTTTGCATTTTGTTTTGTTTTGGACTTTCTTGCTCTAAACATCTTATTATTGGAGGAAAGAATACTATATAGTTCCTGTAGATATCTCCTGAGGCTTTATAATTAATTATTGTTGTTATTATTTTACATTTTAAAAACTAAACTTTTTGTTTTAGAATGGTTTTCGATTTACAAAAAAATTACCAAACTGGTACAGAGTCCCATATACCTCATATCCACTTTCTTTATTATGAGATAATATATTATTATGGTACATTTGATAAATTAATGAACCAATATATATATTATTATTAACTAAAGTTGATTATAATCAAATATCTTGGTTTTAAATCAAATACAAATCAAATGGCTAGATATTTTGTAGGCTATCTCTCAACTGGGATTCATTTTATGTTTTCCTCACAATTAAACTGTGGTTATGAGTGCTTGGGAGGAAGACCACAGAGGTAAAATGTCATTTTCATCATATTACTTATTTTAAGAGTACATACTATCAACTCGGCATCACTATTGACATTAACCTTGATCACTTGGGTAAGACAGAGCTTTTCAGGTTTCTCCACTATTAAGTTCCTCTTTATTCCTCTTGCATACTATACTCTTTGGAGAGAATTCACTATGCCCAGCCCACACATAGGTGATAGAGGGTTATTTGTGTTCCATCTCCTTGAGATGGGAGTATCTACAGAAACTATTTGGAATTCTTTTCTATGAGAGATTTATTTCTTTGTCCTCATTTATGTATTTATTCAATCATATATTTCTATCAGTTTGGACACATGAATATTTATTGCATGCTTTGGTCTATAATTCAATACCTTTTTTGTTCAAACTGTTCCAGTGTTGGTCATTGTGAGCTCTTTCAGTTGGCTCCTTTGTCCATTTGACATACCTGATTACTCTGTGTGTGTGTGTGTGTGTGTGTTTGTGTGTGTGAGTGAGAGAGAGACAGAGAGTGTGTATGCGTGTATTTTGAGCACTTTCTTACTTGCTGGCACTATAAGATGCCCCAGAATTATTATTATTTTGAACATTTCTTGTCCCATTTATAGAATTAGACATTTCTCCAAGGAGCTTTGGTTCCTTTTATTGGAGAATGATATCAGAAATTAAAATCTGGATGCTACATGTGTGCAGTTACTGGGGTATCATTGCTTTTAGAATTTCTTAGGTGACAGAGAAAGGAAATATATATCTGTATACTATCCTGTGCATGTTCACATATCTATAATTATTTCTGTATGTATCCATCTGTATCTATATTAAACTTGAGTTAATACTGTTCTCTACCACTGTAATCCAGTACCACATGGATCTCTCTAGCCTTCTCTCATATATTTATAGCACATTCATGCATTTACGGTACAGTTAAATTCACCTGTCGAAGTCTACATTCCTTCTTGGGATCCCCTGACCTTCTAAATGATTTCTTAAAATTTGCATATATTGAGGTTCACTCTTGTGTTGTAAAGTTATGTGGTTTTTGACAAATGCATAATGTCAAATAGTTTTACCACCCTAAAAAATCCCCTGTGCTTTACTATTACATTCTCCTCTTCCCACAAGTCCCTGGCAAGCACTGATTGGTTTACCGTTTCTATAGCCTTGCGTTTTCCAGAATGTCGCATAAAACAAATTACATGGCATATAGCCCTTACAAACCGGCTTCTTTCGCTGTTAAATATATATTTAAGATTCATCCTTATCTTGTGTGGCTTTATAGCTCAGTTTTTGATCACTGAATACCATTGACTTCTACATATTATATGGATGTACAATTGATAAATTCCATTTATCAATTGAAGAATATCTTGGTTGCTTCTAGTTCTTGGTGTTTATGATTTGCCTGCTGGTTACTGTGTGAAGATATTTTCAAATAAGTGGAGTAAATACCTAACATTCATTTACTTGATTGCATGGTAAGACTTTGTTTAGCTTTCTAAGAAACTGCCAAACTGTCTTCCATTTTGTATTCTCATCAGCAATGATGAGAGTTCTTGCTACTAAGCGTCCTCATCAATAATTGGTATTGTTATTCTAACACCTTTAAATAGGTGTGTAGTGATTAAATTGGTTCAGTTTTGCTTAGTGATCATCCATATCCAATGGAAAAATATCACACATCAAACACATATATGGATTTATAACTGAATAGTTTTGATTGTTAGATGCTTTCCTTTACATAATTTTTTTAACCATTAAAACTTGGCATTTATCACATTTTTCCTCTAAGGATATAAAATATAGAATAATGTGTTGGTTGTTTACTTTAACTTTGAATTAAAGTAAACTGGGGTTTAATCTAGACTGTACCACTTATCTCTGAGACTGTGGGTAAATTATTAACTTGCTCTGCTTTAGTTTCCTAATCTTTAACACAGAAACAATAACAGAAACCAACTGAGGAGGTAATATACATTTAAAGAATTACTACATGGAAAGTTTTTTTTTTTGAGACGGAGTCTCACTCTGTTGCCCAGGCTGGAGTGCAGTGGCCGGATCTCAGCTCACTGCAAGCTCCGCCTCCTGGGTTTATGCCATTCTCCTGCCTCAGCCTCCCGAGTAGCTGGGACTACAGGCGCCCGCCACCTCACCCGACTAGTTTTTTGCACTTTTTTAGTAGAGAGGGGTTTCACCATGTTAGCCAGGATGGTCTCGATCTCCTGACCTCGTGATCCACCCGTCTCAGCCTCCCAAAGTGCTGGGATTACAGGTACATGAAAAGTATTTAGCATGATGCCTGGAACATGGCAACCATATGATAATTATTGTTATTGCTGTATTACTAGTACTGATATTATTACCAGAGAAGGGTCTTTTTTTTTTTTTTCTTTAAAACTATACATTTTCAATCCTTCACTTTGGAGCTGCACTGATCTTTTTCACCCTACCATGCCTCATACAATAGAATATACACACTTCACATTTATTACATTTCTCGCAGCATGTTTTTTCTACTCCAAAGAGCATGGTGGAATGGATGTTTGCAAAGGTAAGCTAAGTGTTACAACTCGTTGCCTTCCTGTTATTTTTTGTATTACTAATAATCCCTTGCATTTGCTCAGTGCTTCAGATTTTACATAGAACTGGCTTCACAGATTATTATCTCATTTGCTTCTCAGAACAGCTTTCTGAGGTAGGGCAGGGCATGCTTAGTAGCCTTTCATTTTGATAAGGTGAAGTAACTTGCCCCAAATTGCATAACAGGAAAGGGCAGAGTTAGAGTCTGAATCTAGGTTTTCTGAATCCCGATTTCAGTGTTCTTTCAAGGAAACCAGGCATAGGGTGAATCTTCAGATAAAATGGTAGATACAGGCTGTCTGGGACATTCATTAGTTCCCATTAATTCTGGAACCATGTGGTTCATGCTGTCGGGATTATGAGTGGCAGGGATCTTCAAAGGGGGATCCACTTGTACTTTGGGGCTTTAAATCAGCTATAACATCACCAACCCTCATATCTCAAGGGTGATCTCCTACAATCTAATATATGTATAATAAGATCCCCAACACAATTTCTAAAGCACTAGATTGCTCTTGGTAAGAAGTGTAGTAGCCAGATTTTTACACTCTTTCTGGTACTTATCCCAATCACCTTCCTCACTTTATATGTAATTCACAAAGCTAAGCTTCTAGCAGTTTTGTTGGTACTGTGAGTCTATACCCCTGGTTCTGTGTGATTATCCAGGAGTAGACATTTGACTCTAGATGGGCTAATGAGATGCTCTCTCCTAGTAGATAAGACCTGGGGCTCAGAGACAATAAGTTAAAAAAATACCTGTGAAATGCATGGGATAGACATTTTCTGCCATGGGAGCACAGATGCAGAGAGTTCTTTTGCAGAAAGAAGTATAAGCATAGCAAGACAATGAGTTGAAAAGGAGCATAGATACAGATCTAGAGATGGAGATAGAGATATATAAAAAGAGACCATATAAAATTGAAAAAGGTTTCATCCTGACATGCCAGTTCCTTCTAGAGACTTTGTTTCATTACTTTCCATGTATTTCTTTAACTGATTCTTTAATTTTCTGCCCTCCACCCTAAACTAGCATATGTTGGTATCTGTTACTCTGATAAAGAAAATAATCCTAATTTATACAGGGAGTGAAATTCTTGTAATGCAAAACTTACTATTGAGCTGTGGCCAATGCAGCTGTTAACAACAGCATTAGCTTTCACATATCGTGGCCACTACTTTGTCAGTTTGTGGATTCTACAAATCAGGATATACTCAAATTGCTAAATAGTGTTTCTACCTTGATGCAAATAACCCTTTATAGCATCCCAGAATCTCAGCAAAAGGGGTTACTTCTCAGCTATTTCAATCCAATCAGAATTCTTTCCTTCCATTTCCCTGCCAGTTTTTGCTTAAAATCTTCCATGGCTGGGAAACAAAGTATAAGAGAGTGAGCATGGATTTAGATTAATCCAGCTCTTTGTTCAAAACCTGCTCTGCAACGTTCCAGTCTTAAAATCCTAATTACTTAGCCTCTATGACTCTTTCCTCACTTGCAAATGGAGATTAAAATGTTCTACTTTATGGATTTTTTAATGGAGATTTTATGGAACAAAGTATTCAAAACACCTGCTCCAGTGCCTACTCTATAGTAGATACTTAATAAATGCTATTCATTCCCAGCTTTTTAAGCAATGCATCAGTCATTCTTCTTTATGCTGAAACAGTGGCTCCTGTGTAGTTTGCAGTATCCCTATGTAGGATTAACAGGCAGTCATGATGACTGAGTCTAAAAGCCTGAAATCAAATCCTAGACCTACAGCTTTCTTGTAGAACCTGTGATAAGAGAATCGGTGATAACTTCCTCAGATTCCTTTAAAATGAGGAGTTGGACTAGTGCACACTTGAGATCCCTTTACAATGTGAAATACTGTGACGCTAATATTTGCCCTTTAGGTTATGCTTTTATTTATATTAAATAAATTATAATACTTCCCACTCTAAAGTGCTATTGGATGGTAAACAGTAAGTACTTTTCTGTGGTTTATTTCCTGTGGCAAAAAAAATTAGTGACTTCAAAATAAGTCATTTTGAATTTTGGAAAGATCTAATTGTCAAGTATCTCTGTAGAGTAAGACAAAATCTGCGTCAATCCAAGTAATTAGTCCCACTTCTTCCTTTTCCTTGGTCAGTAGCTCTGGTCCCAGAATAAGATCAGGTGTGCACTAACATGTCTTGGTCCCTTCTTAATTTCTTTTCTTTCTCTAATAATATGTGCTAGCTACTCAGCTGCTTTCCTTCATCTTAAGCCCCCAAAGCTTGAAATTTTGTGAAGCGGTAAAGATGAACTCTATTGGAAAAAGAAATTCTGGCTGACAGTGGAATATTGGAATACATGATTGTTTTAGAAATGACTTTTTCTAATAGTCCATTGATGATGTTTCAGTAAAGTGGAGGTTTGAATAAATGTTTTCTTGGCTTAGCCCTCTCCTACATGCCAAGCCTCACTCCATCCTTCTTCAGCTTGCTCCCAGTCCCTAGCTTTAATCAATTTATGCATTCATTGATTGATTCACTCCTTGAATATTTATTGAGTTGCTACTACATATAAAACCCTCTGTTAATTTCTGACTTATATTTCAAAGATAAAAAATATTTGAACCTTGCCTTCAGGGAATGCACAGGCTAGTAGAAGAGATAAGATATACATATATATGCAACTAAAACCCAAGGAAAAAATAATTAATATCACAGCTCGATATTTTTCAAGCCATAAATTGCAGCCTATTTGCAGGACATGAAATCAATTAGTAGGTCATGACCAGCATTAAAAATTAAATTGAATAAAAATATTTAAGTGAATCACAAATTAAGGACACATGTTGTTTTGTGAAAGTTTTATTTAAGTTATGTGTGTGCGTGTGTAGGATTATAGTGTAATATGAAGTGTTTTTACTATGCATCTGATATGGTTTGGTTCTGTCCCCACCCAAATCTCATTTCGAATTGTAATCCCCATGTGTCAGAGGAGGGACCAGGTGGGAGGTGACTGGATTATGAGGCTGGTACCCCTATGCTCATGTTCTCATGATAGGGAGTGAGTTCTCACTAGAGCTGATAGTTTTAAAGTGTGGCACTTCCTTGTGCTCCCACACACTCCCTCCTGCTGCCTTGTGAAGAAGATGCCTGCTTCTCCTTCACCTACTAAGTTTCCTGAGGCCTACTAGCCATGCTTCCTGTTAAGCCTGTAGAAGTGTGAGTCAGTTAAACCTCTTTCCATTAAAATGACTCGGTTTCAGGTAGTATTCTTTATAGCAGTGTGAGAACAGACTAATACAGCATCACACTAAAAAGTCTGAAGACACTAGCTTAGGAGAGACACAGATAAAGAAACCCCTCTCAAGCTTAATGTATCTATGAATCAGCCAGGAATCTTGTTAGGATGAAGTTTCTAATTCAATTGCTGTGTGCTGGGGCCTAAGATTTTGTTTCTATCAAACTCCCAGACGCTGTTGTTGCTGCTGATCCAACCAAGGAGACAAAGTGCTAGGTGGAGAGACTATTTCCAGAGGAGGAACCTGAGGAAGTCCCTGAAGTCATTCGTTTGTGACTTCAAGTGCCTCCAAGGAATAAAAGAAAATACGTTTTTCCCTTCCTTTTCTCGTTTTTGCTTTTAGTTGATTGATAGAAATCCTAACTTACCCCATTCTTCACCAAGGGCGGTTGCTGTCCAGCTTCCAGGTGCTGAATATTAAAACCAAGGGACCAGATCTGTTTCAGACTAGTTATTGTGAAAAGCTCCACTGTTTTATCTGAGGGTTGGCCCTCAGTTTCCCATTGTGTCTTAAACATCAGTGCCTTTCCCTACAATGTCCCCTGCAATTAACAGCAGAGTCCTTCCTATAAAGCAGGCTTTTAAAAACAGAAGCAAGAAAAGTTTTATTTATTTTACTTTCTACCTGCTACCACATTTCATCAGGGCTTCATTTGCACCCAGATAGCTGCCTTGACTTCCCAATGTTTTTCTCTGCCTGCAGTTCCTTTTTTTTCTCCCTCTACCACCATCTCTTCCCCTCTTAAACCATCCTGTACAGGGATATACTGATTGAGCTAAAATGAAGCTTCCATTATTTTCTTTTGCTGCTTAAAAAACCCTTCAGTGATCCCTGCCCACCCATTGCCTAGGCAAGTTCTCTGCCCCTGCCAAGCTTGTTTGCTGCTGTTCCAATGCATCTTTCTTCATCCTTCATTTTGACCTCTCACATCCTCCTCTCACTTTTCCAGCTATTCGAATCCTGCCTACTCTTTAGGTTTTAGCTTAAATCCCACTTCTTTCATGAAGCCTTTTTTGGAAACTCCAAAGGGAATGAATTTCAATCTCTCTCTTTCTCTCTCTCTCTCTTTCTCTTTTTCTCTCTCTCTTTCTCTCTCTTTTTCTCCCTCTCCCCTCTTTTGCTGATGACTCGTCTCAGTAATGCTGAGCATAACCTGTGTACTGGCGTGTGGCAGAAAAAGCCCAGGATTGGCAGAAGGAGACCAGACTGGAAGCTGACCAAACTGGATGTGTGTGACAGCGGGCGAGCCACGTGTCTTCCCTGAGGCTCAATTTCCCTATTGAGATGAGAAGATTGGAGACGATGATGTCTAAGCAATCGCACATGGTGTCCAGTGTTACGTGTGTTTTGCTAACTTTTTCTCTTTAAAGTTCTCGATTTCTATTACCGCGAAATTTTCTTAATTATCGTTCTTGTTAGTATTATTACCCATCTTTTAAATTGTCTTTTTTTTTTTTTTTAATTCTAGTCTTCTGTTTTTCTTACTCATATCATAAAAGAACCTCATTTTATGACTAGGGCAATGAGGCCCAGGGAGAGCCTGCCTAAGGGGCCGCAGAGCAGAGAATACAACATTACTCCCAACTATGGAGGGCCCTGTGCTCCGGACGCTGCCCGGCGTCGCTCAGAGTGGGTGCTCACGAATTATTTGTCAATTGATTGGAGGTTGCCAGGCCCATCTTGCAAGACACCTCCCTTCTCCCTGGAAGGAGAAACCCTTGGAGTCTGTTGGTTAACGGGAAAAGTGCTTTCTCGGAGAGGAAGGCGGGGCAAGCCGGAACAAGCTCTCGCTGGGAATCCGCACACTCCTTCACCCGGTGTTTCTTAACCCCTTTCTTCTCTGGGGAGTGGAGAGCGGGTTCAAGGATACTACAAACCTATCCCCTTGGCGGAGACACGTAGTCGCCTCTGGCCGCCGCGGCCGACTGATCTTGCGGAGTGGAGCTCCCCCACGCCGCCCGCGTTTCGCTGGGGCTCCCTCCGCTCTGCAAAGGGAGCGGGGAGCTGGGGGAACCTTGCACACCAGTCTTCCTGGAGCTGCAGACGAGGAGCCCCGCGCACTCGGGAGCCTCTCGGCGGCTTCCCCTCTGCCGCGCGGCTGTGCAGCCTCTCCCCGCCGCCCCCACCCGCGGCTCGCCCTAGCTCCCTCCCTTCAGCCCCGCCAGCCGGAGCGCGCACACCGGGACTCCGGCACGTGGGCGCGCGGGAGGTGGCGGCCGTGCTGCCGCTGCCTGAGCCCGAGCCCCAGCTGGAGCCGGAGTCGGAGCCGGCGAGATCGCCCTCCATGCTGCGGGCGCTGCGGTCGCCTTCCGCTCAGCCTCTGGTCCCAGGCGAGCCTCGCGAGCCGGCGAAGCACCGGCGGGGAGGAGGACTAGAACAGGAGGAGGGGCACGGCGGGCTGAATCGAGCTGGGCTGTGAGCAAGGGAGACCCGCAGCCTGGAGGAACAACCCCGCTCTCTTGCGCGCTCTCTGCTCCAGCCGCTACTGGGGGGCTCTAGACAGCGCGATGCCGCTGCGCTTCTTCTAGGCGGCGGCCGGTGGAGGCTTTCCGCAGCCCTTTGGCCCGCGCCGGCCCCTATTCCGCTGGCAAGTCGCTTGTCTATCCCGGAGGGCGCACCCGGCCGCCCGAGCCGGAGCGAGCGCGAAGTCCGAAGTCCGCCCCCAACGCCGCCAACTTCCCTGTGAGCCCCTCTCCCCGCCGCAGCCTGCGCCAGACCTGGGAGCGATGCGCCCCCAGCCGGGCGGCGCGCCTTCTGCCAACTCGCCACCCATAGGATCGACTGCCCTCAGCTGCCCGGCTTGGAGTGCGTAGCCTTCGCCGCGTGGCCCAGGAGGGGAGCGAGACACCAAGGCGTTTCGCGGACTCCGCGCGCACCAGTCGGCTTGGTGGCCCTGCGGGATAGCGTCTATACCCAGGGGTGAGTAGGCCGCTAGTGGAGGCGCCCTTTACTCCCAGCTAGTGGCTTGCATGAATGGCAAAGAGACGGGAGAAAGTTGGGTCTCCCTGCACCTATCCTGGCATTGGCAGAGAAACGTAACATTGTTTCCTCTAACTCGATTGCCTCGGGGGCTTCCCCAATTCCCTCCATCTCTAAGTCAAGGAGGGAGTCCCCTTCCGCTTCCCGAGGAGAAAAGGGGCTCCCTAGAGCAGAACCTGACTTCCTCATCAACGTGCCATTTGGGGCTTTTCAGCCGCCCGCGCGTTAAGCTAGCTCCCAGCATAAGCGCTTAGAGATCCGCAGCCGCCTGGGCGCGCTAAGAGATCGTGGGCAGCCCTAGCCCTTAGGGGAGGCTAAGCGCGCTTCATTAAAGAAAAAAGACTGTTGGTATATTAAGGAAGTGTGTGTGTGTGTGTGTGTGTGTGTGTGTGTGTGTGTGAGAGAGAGAGAGAGAGAGATAGAGAGAGAGACAGACAGAGAGAGAGACAGAGACCGAGAGACAGAGACATGGGTGGGGGCACCAGAAAAGGTAGCCCGACTGGGAGGCGCTGGTGAAATTTATCTTTTGCTGACGGATCCAGCATCCGGAATGCCCGATTGTCTTGATCCGCGGTGCGGTGCGGGTTTTAGGGGAGCACAATATAGGGTGTCCAGAGTCCAACAGGTGGCCTGCGCGGGTTTCCTGTGTCTAGGCGCAGGGGAGGGGAACGGCTTCCTCCTCGAGCCCCGGGCTGCCTCTGCTGCTTCTAGGGGAGCATCTGAACATGGGCAAGGAAATGCGCTCCCTGCTCTCAGGCCCGATTTGGGGTGAGTGTGTGAGGCATCCCAATGCCTCCTGTCGGAAAACAGCGGCCTCATTGTGTGCCCGACTGAGGTTTCAACTTGCAGGCAACTGAGAGGCCATTCAGCTGGGCAGCGCGGAGTTGGCTGGTCCTCGGACTTGAGCCATGGCCTTCCCCACGGTCCCTGGCGGCAGTATCCCAGCTCCTCCGGCTGGGCGGCGAGCCAAAACTCAGAGTTTCGCTCCTCTGTACTCCACTGAAGGGAGGGGGAGTTGCGGGAACACCAGGACTCCTACTAGAGTTTATCCTTCTTTACCTGCCTCCTGCGTTTTTATCCAGAGATTCATACACAAGGGCAGGCATGGGCGTACATGTGCTGTGTGCGAGTGAGTGTGGGGACAGGTCGAGTTTAAGAGCTGCATGGAAGACATTAGAAAATTCTCCACCCGCCAGGGAGGCAAATTAGGAGAGGGCGCGGTTGAGCTTTGAAAAAGTTTCACCTGAACTCACCTTTCTTTGGTGACTTCAGGTGTGCCAAGTGCAAAGTGTTCTAATCCCCTAAAGCTGTGGACCCGCCAAAGTAGCATCTTCCAAAATTGCCGAGTAACTTCTTCATTCCTCGGCTTACTCATTTGTAGGTTGGAGACAATTATCCACGTTCATGGGAGAAGCTCTGGAATGTCTATAAAGGAGGTATTTAGAAGTGGATGTCCAGTTGGAAGGTAGAGCAGCTGTGTGTGTGTGTGTGTGTGTGTGGCGAGGGGGCACTAGTGGAAAGGGAGAGTTGTCTGGAGCCTACATGCATAGCAGGCACTCCGTTTTTACTTAGATTTTGTGTTTTTAGGAGGTTGGTTGGCTTGGGGAAGAGTGATGGAGATTTGGGGAAGCTCATGCTTTCCCAGCACACACTTGGCGCTGCAACATCACTGCCGGCTCACTGTGCAGTGAGATGTTTGTATATTGGAAACAAAATGATGGACACTCCAAAACACAAAAGAACCCTCTGCTGTTGACTCTTGCCCCAGTGGCTTTCCCTCCAGAGGAAGTTCTGGAGACCACAGCTGTTTAGCCTTGCTGCCTTTACTTGGGAATTTTGCTGCATTCTTCCAGTCCCAATTTAGTTTCCCTCCTAAGGAGAGCCCTCCTCACCCAGGGCCTCTGGCAGCAGATCATTAAGGACATCTAAGTAGAGTGATTTCCTGGATGTGTAGCACACACTGGGTGATTTAGCATGGGGCGCATGCCTCACCAGAAACATGCAGGAGCCTTGGTGTTTGAAAGGGAGCCAGGAACTGGGGGCCAAAAGGAGATTGGGCAGGGAGATATTGTGTATTACAGAGAGACAGTCAGACAGTAGTACAGAGTCAGAGTAAGAAGAAAAAGGAGGCACAAAGAGGGAGGGAGAGAAGGGCAGAAAGAGATGGAGAGAGAGGCAGTGACACACAGAGATAGAAAGAGAGGGAGGGCAGAGAGAAGAAAGTTTCAGGGTAGACAGGGCAAAGAATAAGAGGAGGCAAGAGTGGCAAAGAGAAAGGGATAGAAGGGAAAATAAATCTGAAGAAAGAAGAGTGTGAGAAAAGAGAACAAAAAGGGAAAGGAGTGGGAGTGGGAACAGGGGTGGAGAAGTCAGGTAGGGAGGAGGGAAAGGGTGGGAAAAGAGAGGTGCCCTGAAGTCACATTCTTTTTGTATTTAATTTTCATAAACCATGCTGCCATTCTAAGGAAGCTGACATAGTACACATCCTTAAGTAGCCAGCCCTTGATTCATGTTTGTTTCTCTGGGGAGTCGTCAATTATGCAGAAATTGGACACCTACTTGGAACCCATTGGAGATGACACGTGTGTAGGAAGTTCAGATTCTTGGTAAATGCACACATGTATAAGTGCATCTGTAGTCATTGTTTTTGTTTGTAGTTTTCTGGGTAAATACATGTTGGAGAATTGAGGCAGAGTGTTAGCTCACTGACAATATTTGCCAATGATTCTCTAACCTTGTTTTTAGAAAAATCTCTTTGGTAGCTTCCGAGAAATACAGATTACTGGACCCACTCCCCTGGGAGCCTGTTCTACTACGGACAGGAATGTGCTACTTGGAGTGCCCCAGTTGACTATAAAGCAGGTAGTCCCTGAACTGGGCTTTGATAAACATGCTGTAGATGGTATAACACCCTTCTCTAATTTGTTTCTGGATTTCTTCCTAAGAGATGCTGTTTAACACCTCTCTCTCTTATCCTGTTCTCTCCAGAAAAGCTCATTTCTTGTGAATTTCTCTTAATAAAAGGAGAAGCCCAAGGAAGTTGCTCAGCCAGGGTTACCTTCATGAGCCTCATTAATCACAGTAGTTCCAGGGGAAGGCAGATGGCTCCTCTGGTTGACCTTGTCAGGGGCTTTCATAACTAACAGGTACTGAGGATTCCTCAGGGCATTGCCTTTGGCATTCTTCATATACTATCTGCCCATTTAAAACTCACAGAAAGCTACGCCACAGGCACTGTTATTATCATCTGCATTTTAGCTGAGGAAACTGAGACTTTGAGAAATTCTATAATGTGTCCCAGAGAAATGACTTTAGTTGTCAGCAGTCTAACTACTAGAAAGTACAGTGCTAAAATTTGAGTCCGGGTGTGGTTGACTCCAGGATCTCTGATCCTAATTACGTACCATGGTAGCTGCTAATCCTAACACCCCATTCTAGGCTGATGGAGCCAAAGGTCCTTGAAGATCTTTCCCAAGCATTCTCCCTTCCCACTCTACCATTTGAGAAAAATGAAAGTGGCTGAAGAAACTGGGAAGTGTCTTGCCAGAGATCCTACAACCTGCAGGTGCCGGAACTTGGACCAGCACCCAGTCTGGAGTCTTAGTCCAGCCTTCTTCTCACCACACCAGTAGTTGTCATGTCTGGCTAATCATCAAGGCCACTTACATCATAGTCAAAACACAAGTTGCTGGACTCCCCTAAAGGCTTACTGAATCAAAACCTTGGGGCAGAAAGGCCAGAGATCTATATTTTTAGCCCATTCCCCAAGCCTACATCTATTTATACCTTACTGTCTTCCCCAGTTTTTCCCTCACTCCTGGATTCCAACACTGAATCCTTTCCAGGCAGCTTCAAGAGGAGAACTCTGAGTCCCTCCTGCTTCCAGCCAAATAGAAATACAAAAAGTAGTAGACTCCATGTATGTTGCAGCCCACTGATGTGCAAGGAAACAAGCAGGCCCACCTGGAGGCAACTTTGAAAGCTCTTTGAGAAGTATAGCAATCACAGTGATGTTTGTTATACTCGTGTTTTTTTTTTTCTCCTGTGCCAAGTCGGAAAGCATTTATGGAAACATCAAATGCTCCTTCAGTGCATGAGTGTCGGCATTTGTACTAATACTTGACACAAAATGATGCCAGGAGCCAGGCCAATGTGCCACTATGTCAAAAGTGTGAAATTCAGTCTCCCAATTTAGTGGATCTAGCTGTGGTGTAAGAAACACTCCTTTCCTCCCCTTCGTTATTGTGCTTTTGACTCCCTCAGAATAGATCAGTACCTCATTCTGCAGGTAAAAAGGAGCTGTCACACACGTTCTGTCTCTTTCTGGCCCACTTAAATTGTTTTCTCAGTGACCTCAACATCTTTTCCCTTCTATTTCGTTGAAAAGTGGCCAAAGGTGCCAGACATCTTGTCCAGCAAACTGTTTTGTCATCCTTCCCTTTTCAGATCCAAATTTATCTTTTGAATATTTTACTTTTAACCCTGACCTCTAGATGGTAATTGAGCCTTAGGTAGCTTTGATAAGCAACTCTCTGATACATGTATTTTAAATAACCACAGCCATTTATAAATAGAACATGAACCAAGGAATACCTTATATTTATAATCTGCTTCATTAATATGCTGGACACTGTTTTTTGCCATTTCAGTGGTCAGAACCTACTTTCCTGGCATGACTGGCAGTGGAGAAGTAAAAGGTGAAAGGAAACACTTAATGCTTAAGTTTGGCCCTGAGGTCAAAGCCTGCCTTACTTTTATAACTTTGGTGTGGTGATTTGACTTCTTCATTTCTTCATGTACAAGCTGAAGACAGTAACAGGTTGTCTTATGTTGCAAGGATTTACACTGATGAATGATTGAAGTGCTTAGCATGGTGTCCTGCACACCTGTCAGCTAGCATTGTTACTGCTTTTTGTTAAATATTTGCTGTGTGCCAGCCTCCATTTAACCCAGGAGCTGATGTTGGGAAGGTTAAGCAATTTGGCCAGTTCACACAGATTCTCTTTTTATTTTGTTTTTATTTATTATTATTACTATTACTTATGAGACAGGGTCTGGCTCTGTAGACCAGGCTGGAGTGCAGTGGTACCATCTTGGCTCACTGCAACATCCACCTCCTGGGTCAAACCATCCTCCCACGGCAGCCTTCCGAGTAGCTGAAATTACAGACATGCACCACCATGACTGGCTAATTTTTGTATTTTTTTTTGGAGAGATGGAGGTTTTGCCATGTTGCCCAGGCTAGTCTCAAACTCCTGAGCTGAAGCAATCCTCCATCCTTGGCCTCTCAAAGTTCTGGGATTACAGGTGTGAGCCACTACTTGGCCCATACAGATTCTAAGTAGCAAACTGACAGAATCCAGATCTCTCCTTTTTAAACTCCCCCTGCCCTTACTGTTGCATTGTTGTGAGTCCCTGTTCCTTATACTTTAAGACACTGTTGCATATGAAACATATTCTGGTTTGTATTTTTTAAAAACCCATTTTTGCAGAGAATGTTGAAGAGAACAGTGGGTTCTCTTCAAAGTTCAAAGGTTCAAAAGATTTTGAACTTTTGGGGATAATTTTTAGGTGGTGAAATCGCCTCCAAATATTTGCTTTTCCTTTTCTAGCAATTGGGATGTTTCATAGATCCATCACCTGTTGCAATTGCTTGGCTGACTCCCACCTGTTTATAAGGTTTCAGTGTAGATATTGCTTCTTTGGGAAAAATCTCCCTTGAGTCCTCAAAGGCTGTGTTAGATGTCTTTATAATGTGTTCCTCCATTTAAACTGGAGTATACTTTTCTGTTTACTTCTCTGTATCTGCCACTCAGTCTATATATTAGTTTCTTGAGATCAGGGGACTGGTTTTATTGGAATTTGGATCTACAGCACCTAGGACAATGCCTGACATATAGAAACCTCACAGAAACATTTTTGGATGACTAATTGAAACTTTGAGCTAATTCTATGTGGTTCAGAAAAAGTGGCCATTGTCCTTAAATGCTAAAAGAAAAACCATCCAAACATAGGAATTGAAAGCCCTGAGGTCTAATGCATCCCTAGAGGCACCACTTCTTCACATAGGAGTATAATGGTGTCAGTAGTTGTTGATTAACTATGTTGGTAGCTTTGGGCAAGTTTCATTGTGATGTTGCTTAAGATATAATTAAAAGGGACATTCTGATTTATAAGTTAATGTGATTTTATCTGTACATTTAATTAGTTGCTCAGAAAGACACATTTGTTTCTCAACCCAAAAGTTTTAAAAATTAATAAGCTTTCTGGAGTGAGAACCGAGGTTAGAGATAATCTAGTCCAATCAGTTTGAAGAAGAGATGAGGAAACTGAGGCTCAAAGGGGGAAAGGGACTTGCCTGAGGTCACCAAGCAAGGTAGTGCCACAGCCAGTGTGAGTGCCAGTGGTTTCTGGCTGCTGGCCCAGGACTCTTAATGCCCTGCTGAGAGTGATTAACACATGTGTGGTGAGCTACTTGTTTGCTTTGAAGGCATGCTTGCAAGCCTTCTGCATAGCCTGCAACTGCACAATTCCCAGATGAAGCTCTTGCTGAAAATGAGTGAAGCAGACCTGAAATTAATTGCTGATCGGCAAACTCCTGTAGTCAAGGGTGTTTGTTGGAGAGCCTCTTGGCAGGTCCTAACCTGTAAGGCCTTATGGGCTTCTGGGATTCACAGTCTAGTTTTCAAATAAGAAAATGTGTCTGGAGTAGGTTCCTCCTTTGATGTTCTTGTATGTGATATTTCAAGAATTAGAGATGTATGGATGTTCATTGCCAATCCCCTGGCACAGGGTCATTGGCAAAGTCATGATCAGTTGATGCTCCTCATTCTTCTTAACCCTTTTTTTAGATGGGAAGCAGTCACCATGGGATCCTTCTTTCTACCTCTGGGATGCTTTGGAGTATGACTAAACGAATCAGCCTAACTGCATCCTCAGACACAGAAACATGTGTGGTGTACTTAGACATTGTTAACACACAGATCTTTATCACATAGTGTCAATATTATGGAGACAGTAAGACACAGATCATTGGTGTGATGTATTGTGCATGATCCTTTGAAAACATTATAATCAGGACTGACAAGGCAGAAGAAATATCTCAACCTTGCATCTTCCCTGCATCCCAAAAAGCTTGCCAAACCAACCCAAACTAATAAGACTCTGAATATTCAAGGAAAGAAGGCCCAGATAACGATTCACTTTGCCCTTCTACCATAATCAGGCTGAGATTATTGGTGTTATTTTCTGATTTGGTATCTAAGGGTCAGGTGCAAGGCAGAGGTACCTCTCTTTATTCCCCTACCACTATAAAAAAATTGCTCCCTTTCCTACCTCATAGGTTTCTTAAAATTCCTCCATTGCATGCTAATTCTTGGGGCCTTTGAATAATTTAATGTTTTCTATGGTCCTTTATTGAAATGCAAAAATTTCCTCAGTAGGATATTGTTGATAACTAGACCTAACATCTCACCCTATCTTCTCACCTTTTAATGGGCATTGAGGATAAATACTACTCTCACTGCTGCCACCACCACCACTACCACATCCTCCTCCTACTTTTGCTACTGTTACTGTTGCCATTTATTGAGTATCCACTATGTGCCAACATAGTTCTAAGTTATGTACATGTATTTTTCTCATCTCATATTTTCAGTAACTTGATGTTGTGGTTGTGGGTAGAGGAATTAAGAAATCACCACAGAGATGACAAAAATAATGATGATAGGATTAACCAGAATAGAGAAAAGGTGATAGTCGGATCAGGAAAATACTGGAAAGCAATGTAGAAGGGCGGGAGGAAAAGTGAGCTCTCTTTCCTTTTTCCTATTCCCAAATATTCACGTCTCTAAGTGGGATCTTTGGAGAATGCACAGCAAGCTGAGGCTTGGGCAAGTTAACTTGCACCTGATCCTCACTGCTCTAAATGGCAGGGCAGGGCTTTGAATCCAGACTTTCTTATTTTCAAACTTTACTAGGTAATACTGTCTCCAATTGACTTATAAAACAATGAGCTTGAAAAGAGCTTGGAGAATATCTTCTTCTATGCCTTGCAAACGACTATGAGGTATGTTAAGATAAATACACTAAGGTATTTTATGTCATTAGTATATACCCCACATGCAACTGACACAAAAGTTTCAAAAAATATAACACTTACCCTTACTGTGGGTAATTTACTGATATCCTCTATTCTGCTTTGTCCTATTATTTACTTGCACATTTACATGTGGAGACACAATATATTCACTCATATCATTGAAATAAAAGTTTTGGAAAATCATACTCTTACTATAGACAGTATAGTCTGATATTTTCCATTCTATTCCCATTCATTAAAAAGAAATCATGCTGTGGTACATAGAATTGATTTCATGACACTAATGGGTTGAAAAGCACATTGTGAAAAACACTTACCTAGTCTGACATTATGGACTTTTATAGGTGGAGAAAGTAAGGTTTGGGAAGCGGAGCCATTTTTCCTAGTTCAAGATCCCATGACAGGCTAGTGGCAGAGCCAGGGTAGAACTCAGGCTTATGACCCCCCACTCACGCCTGAGAGTGAGCACCCTTGACCGTGGCTTCTGGGTCCTGACTGAGCTTCAGTCTGTCAGTAGATTGTTGTCATTGATCACTCGTAATATATTCCCTTTGACTTTGACCTCCATTTCCCTCATGTAGCATTGTTTAGTGAGATTTAAGTGATAGGTTAATTTGCCATATATGGGTTTGGCGGTGGGAACTTGTGGTGTAAAGAGATAGTGGAGGAGATGGGACGATGTTGAGGGCCCTGTGGCTTGTCTGTGAGCCTTGCATACTCTTTTGATTGAATAATTAGGGAACAGATCCTAGAGGAGGGAAGAAGCATTGATGCCAACTTGAGTGCCCGTAATCCCTATATCTGTCTCTCTCTGGACCACTTCTCCTTCCACAACCCAGAGGGTATTACTCTCATGTTTAAAGACATTAACACAAGGACTGAATGTGCAGCCCAGTTTGCCACACCCGATGTATGAATAACCCTTTCTGGAAACTCTAATGACTACTTGAACCGGGGGCAGAATTTTTTGAGACAGTAATTTTTAATTTATTTAACACTACATGTGCATGTTAAGCCAAACAATACAAAATGGTAGAAAGTAAATGTGCCCTCATCCCTGATCCCAAGTCCTTAATTCCCCTTTTCCTGGTAAAACCATGTTTCGTGTCTTGTGCATCCTCCGAAAGATAAAGGTGGACAAAAATCATGTTTTTCCTCTTTTACCCAAGTGACAGAACATAATGTACCTTGTTTTTATGTAAATAACAAATCTTGGGGATTGTTGACGTATGCTTCTATTGAGCTGCCTCATTATTTTTCTGAGCTGTATAATGTGCCGTCATATAAATGTACTGAGATTTATTTGGCTGTGATAAAGTGTAATGATTAAGAAGCTAGATTCTGGAGCTGGCCTGCCTCTGAGAGAGAGAGTGTGTGTGTGAGTGTGTGTGTGTGTGTAAGAGTGTATATCTGAGAGAGTGTGTTTGTGTGTGGGTGTGTGAGAGAGTATGTGTGTGAGTGTGTGTGAGTGTGTGCGAGAGAGTATGTGTGTGAGAGTGTGTGTGAGTGTGTGTAAGAGAGTGTGTGTGTGCGTGAGAGAATGTGCATGACAGTGTGTGCGTGTATGTGTGTGTGAGTGTGTGTGAGAGTGTGTGAGAGAGTGAGAGTGTGTTTGTGTGTGAGAGAGTGTGTGTGTGAAAGAGAGACACAGAGAGAAAGAGAGAAAAAATAATAGGAAACATGGAACCAGGGAAGGCTTCGCTAAATTAAAAGCCATTTGTGCATATTTTCAAGAATTCAGTTTGTAATATTGTATGAACTTTTTTTCACACCACAAAATCACCAACAATTATTTGTTGAGAATATTTTGCCTTTGGATGCTGGAAAGAGAGGAGACAAGTAAAGATAATGGTCCCTGCCCTTGAAGAATATGGAGACAGCACTTATTTACCCAGAACAGGTTGAGAATGATAAATAATTGTGTGTAATTGCGACCAAAACTGGATGTTGTCCAGCAGGTATCTGCTAAAAGATCGTGCCATGCAGCAGGAAAAGCAAGTACAAAGGCTGTGATGTGGGACTGTGAGTTTCACAGTTGAGAACCAGTGAGGAAGTCAGTGGGGCTGAAAGCAGAGGAATACGGTGGGTCGGTGGGTGGGTGGTGGGGGAGGGCTGTTGATTCCTAGGAGAGAGTTGCTTTAAGGCTAATGTATAACCGTGTAATAAAATGAAATATTCCATCCAACCTGCCTCAGTTAGCGTTCTATAGAAGGCTTAAAGAAGGCTCTATGGCTGTTGTTAAATTATAAGAAAATACATTTTTCATTACAGAATTTAGGATATTTTAGAGAAACTCTGTTGCCTGTAATCCTGGTGAGTTTGAAAAAAGCATAAATATACCCAGTAAACATTTATTCAGTGAAGGAACATACACTTGAATAAAGTAGTGAATGAGGAAGTGAATGCACTAGTTTGGCTAGTGTAATAATGATGGAAGAGACTGAGGCAGCTCCATCCTGACTAGTGGGCAGAAAACTCAGTGAAATTTGTTAAAGGAGCAAGCTTTAAAACTTGCTGGGAATTTCCATATCATCCGAAGTAGGAAGGAGATTTGAGTTTGTATTTAAACTTCTAGGTTTTTATCATTTTAATACCATTTATTTTGATGGAAGTAGAATAATGAAATTGTACCATGGAGAATTATTACTAGACAATTCTGCTTCCCTGCCCTACCTTAAAGAAGCTTCTGCTGTGATTTCTGCAGTGTTAACCTCCACTAGCTCAAACAGAGAAATGAAGGGAAACTGCATCCAAATGTTTGAAATGCATTCATTTATTTTTATTGAATGACATATGTTTTTGTTTGTTTATTTTAGAGACAGGGCCTCACTCTGTCACTCAGGCTGGAGTGCAATGGCACAATCATGGCTCACTGCAACCTCAACCTCCTGAGCTCAAGTGATCCTCCTGCGTCAGCCTCCTGAGTAGTTGGGACTACAGGCAGACGCCAGCATGCCCTGCCTATTTTTAGCAACAAAAGCATCTCTTAACTCTTAGAAAGATTTTTATTTTTATACATTATAGTGAAAAGTGTTGTAGAAACATATCTAGGACCACTTGATGTTGAGAAAATATTTATATTGAACATTTTCCGTGCATTTGTTTCTGTTAAGAAAAAATAGCAATGAAAAGCATTATCAGTCTGGGTGGTTCTTTTTCAGATGCAAAAATCACTCAAACTGAAATCCTTTTTATACTCAAATTGGGCCTGCCAGCTTTAAAAGAGGGCAGTCAGGATAATATGATAAACTGGCCCATGCGCTCAATCTTAGCTCATCAAGGCTGTGCCAGAACTGACATTTTCGTACAATATGACTTGATGTTCTGATTACAAATTGAACTTGAGCAGCTATACTCTTTGTTATTTTATTCACTGAGGGATTGTGCGTGTATCATTAGGTTTGTTTTGGTTTTGAAACCTGAAGTGAAAAATATATCACTGGTTCCTCTCTCTTGTTTTGGAATGTGATAGAGAAAAATATCCATCCAGAAACAAGTGTAATTTATTGTGTGCAAAATTAAGAGTTTTGTTTTCCTTCAAATTGTCAACAAAAAAGAGTCATATCTGTGAAATATTTGAAGAGATTTATTCTGAGCCAAATGTGAGGACCATGACTCATGACACAGCCCCAGAAGGTCCTGAGAACATGTGCCCAAAGTGGTTGGGTTATAGCTTGGTTTGTATATATTTTAGTGGGACAGAAGTCACAGGCAGAGGCATAAAGCAATACATGTAAGGTGTACGTTGGTTTGACCTGGAAAGGTGGGACATCTGAAGTGGAGGCTTCTATGTCATAGGTGGATTTAAAGATTTCCTGATTGGCAATTGGTTGAAAAGGTTCGTCTCTGCCTGAAGAGTTGAGGTCAGCAGAAAGAAGTGTTTACAGTTAAGGGGGGTTGTGGAAGACAAGGTTTTATTATTTAGATGGAGTCTCCAGGTAGCAAGCTTCAGGGAAAATAAATGGTAAATGTCTCTCGTCAGACCCTTTTAGGTGCCACAGTCTTAGTTAAATATCTCCTGGATCAGGAAAAGACCTGGAAAAGGAAGGGCATTCTCTACAGAATGTAGTTTTTCCCTGCAAGAGACACTTTTGTGGGTCCATTTCCAAATATTTCAAAGAAATATGTTTTGGGGTAAATTACTTTTTCTTTCAGAGCCTACTATCTGTCATGTGATACTATACTAAAGTCAGGTTGGAATTTGGTATCTTATTTCTAGAATGAATCCATTTGGTCACTCTTAAGGTCTCTGTTTTAATGGTAATGCTGATCAATTGTGCCTGAATTCCAAAGGGAGAAGGTTATAATGAAGCAAGTCTGACCCCCGCCCCCTACTTTCCCATCATGGCCTGAAGTAGGTTTCTTTTTTTGTTTGTTTGTTTCTTTTTTTGAGACTGAGACTCACTCTGTCACCCAGGCTGGAGTGCAGTGGTGTGATATCAGCTCATTGCAACCTCTGCCGCCTGGGTAGAAGTGATTCTCATGTCTCAGCCTCCCAAGTAGCTGGGACTACAGATGTATGCCACAACACCCAGCTAATTTTTGTATTTTTAGTAGAGACAGGGTTTTACCATGTTGCCCAGGCTGGTGTTGAATTCCTAGGCTCAGGCAATCCACCTGCCTTGGCCTCCCCAAGTGCTTGGAATTATAGGTGTGAGCCACTGCGCCTGGCCACCAGAAGTAGTTTTTCAGGTTTACTTTGGAAAGCCCTAGACTGAGAGGAGGGGTCCATTCAGTTGGTTAGGAGGCTTAGAAGTTTATTTTTGGTTTACAAAGTCAGTGATAACATTTTCCCTCCCATTTCACTCGGGAAGTTTTACAGAAAAGGGTTAAATTAGGGTTTTAAGAAGGGTGTTAGGTGTTTATAATTCTTATTGTTGATTATACTTATGATAAAAAGATACATTATTTTGGAAAAAGAGAAGATCTATAGTTACTCCTCACTTTTTTTGCTTGTTGTCAAAAATTCTATTTTTAATTCAATTGTATGCACTTTTTTCCACACAATGAAATTACCAATAATCATTTTTGATCAAGGACCTTTTGTCCTTGGGTTCCTGGGAGAATAGAAGACATGTAAAGACAATACTTTCTGTCCTTGGGGAATCTAGAAGCAGTAAATACTTACCCAGGGCAGACTGAGATTGATAAACTATTAAATGTGATTAAGACTTAAACTGGATGATAGAGACTGTCATGCGCGTCCGTGTGAAGAGACCACCAAACAGGTTTTGTGTGAGGAATAAAGTTTTTTAATCACCTGGGTGCAGGCGGGCTGAGTCCGAAAAGAGAGTCAGTGAAGGGAGATAAGGATGGGGCTGTTTTATAGGATTTGGGTAGGTAAAGGAAAATTACAGTCAAAGGGGGGTTGTTCTCTGGTGAGCAGGAGTGGGGGTCACAAGGTGCTCAGTGGGGGAGCTTTTTGAGCCAGGATGAGCCAGGAAAAGGAGTTTCACAAGGTAATGTCATCACTTAAGACAAAGACCGGCCATTTTCACTTCTTTTGTGGTGGAACCTCATCAGTTAAGGCGGGGCAGGGCATTTTCACTTCTTCTGTGATTGTTCAGTTACTTCAGGCCATCTGGCCAGACATGCAAGTCACAGGGGATGTGATGGCTTGGCTTGGGCTCAGAGGCCTGACAGAGACAATGAATCCATGAGGATTCAGAGAAGGAAGTAACTGTCAATGTTTGAGATAGGAAAAAAGCGAACGTTTTTCCTTCTGCGTTCAGACGTTACAAACCTCAGCATAGATTACCTTTGGTCACCAGAATGTTTGTGGTTCCCCCCACGTACCTCACACCAAGCAAGCCATTCTCCAGCAGATACTAGATGGGTATCCCATAATTCATTTCTCACTATTTACCTGGAGGTAGTGTCAGATCCCACAAGTTAAGGGCTCAGTCCCACAGGACTGCTACTTCAGATCCAATCACAAGCTTCAGGTTGTGACTTGTGCTTCTGACCAACCAGCTATAAATTGTGGTTCTATTACCCTCTCCTCTGATTTCATTAATTTGCTAAAGAGGCTCACAGAACTTAGGGAAAAATTTGTTTGCTGATTTGTTATAAAGGGTATTACAAAGGATACAGATGAGCAGCCAGATGGAAGAGACGCATAGTACAAGGTTTGGTGGGGGGCACGGAGCTTCGATGCCCTCTCTAGGTGTACCATCCTCCAGGAACTTTCATGTGTTCAGTCTTGAAGCTCTCTGAACCTAGTCTTTTTGGAATTTTATGGAAGCTTTTTTAGGTAGTTGTGATTGTTTACATCGTTGTTCATTGTTGATCAACTCAGCCCCTCTCATCTCCTTTCCATGTGATTACAAAGGTTCAACCCTTCAGTCACATAGTTGACACCTCTGGCAACCAGCTCCCATGGGGAGGCTATCCAGGAGCACAATAAAGTCGCATTAGAACAAACAATGCTCCTATCACTGGGAAGTTACGAAAGTCTTATGAGCTCTGTGTCAGGAACTAAGTTCAAAGACCAATATTACAACAAAAGATTCTTCTAGCACCTCAGTCTACAAGAATTTTAGGATCTCTGTCTCAGGAAATAGGTCAGAGACCAAATATATGTATTTCCCATTATGTCACAATAACATAAACTAAAAGCAATGTATTTGGGTGAAATTTATAACATGTCATCAGAGAACAGTGAAAAGATTTATATGATCCTGATTGCATCACCTGAAATCTCACAACAATAAATTAAAAACAAATATTCTATATTTCCACTTGACAGACTACCTCAATGGGCCCGTATGCTACAAAACACCTATACCATAGTTAAACCTAGGTTTCAATGCACTGCTAGGCTTGGAGCAAGTAAGGAAAATCTCCATCGCTCCATGTCTGCAAACACCATCTTAAAATACAACAAACCTTGAACTTAAACCAATGTGGGAAGTGCTGAGCAAGGAGCAGATGAAGAAAATCAAAATTGTTCTAACTGCAAATACCCATATATTGCTGCATCTAAGAATCAGCCTTGAGCAAGCTAGCTGTAAGCCAGAAAGTAAGAAATCTGAACCCAAGATTCCTGCATGAACTCAGGACTTGGAAGAGGATCAAATGTCCCTTGGTTGGTAGCTTTCTTTGGCTTCCAACAAAAGCAATAGTAAATCTTCTTTGTAGGAAAGCATGTCCTGTTTAGGCCTACAGGAATCCCACAGGTGAAGATAAGAAAAGGATCCCACAATTAAAGATGACAAAAATACACATGAAAACCAGCCAATATAAATCAGAGATATCAGAAAGAAAACAGATTTCAACTTCTAAGATTTTCAGGTATCGGAATTATCAGAGAATATACAATTACTATGTATCAATGTTTGAAAGAGTAGGCCAGGTGTGGTGGCTCACGCCTGTAATCCCAGCACTTTGGGAGGCCGAGGTGGGTGGATCACAAGGTCAGGAGATTGAGACCATCCTGGCTAACACAGTGAAACCTCGTCTCTACTAAAAATACAAAAATTAGTCATGTGTGGTAGCACATGCCTGTAATCCCAGCTACTCAGTAGGCTGAGGCAGGAGGATCGCTTGAACCCAAGAGGTGGAGCTTATAGTGAGCTGAGATCATGCCACTGCACTCCAGCCTGGGTGACAGAGCAAGACTCCATCTCAAAAATAAAATAAAATAAAATAAAATAAAATAAAATAAAATAAAATAAAATAAATGAACATTTGAAGTAGTAAAAAGCAATTATTTAAAATACGACCATACAATAAAAGACCGTAATAACTGATTAGGAATAATTTACAAAGAACTTGTTAGAACTTTTTGAAAGACAGAATTGGTAGAATAAACCCTGAACTGGTTAGGTAAAATAGCATTGTAGACACAGCTGAAGTTGGAGGAGGATAGAGAGGAAGACATTACCCCAGAATTCAGCACAGAGAGAGAAAGAAATGGACAATATGGGAGAGAAGTGAAGAGATAGAAAGGATAAGCTGAAAAGTTTGTTTGATGTTTAATCAGAGTCCGAGAAAAAGAGCAAATAAAAGAGGTACAACATTTGATGAGATAACAGCTATTTTCTAAAACTGATGAATGATGTTAATTTGCAAATATACTAAGTTCAAATAAGATGAATAAAATGTGAATCCACACATAGATATATTGTAGTGAAATTATTGATACAAACCACAAAGAGAAGGTCTTAGAAGCATTCAGAGAGCAAAGACAGATCCGCCTGCAAAGGAACCACAAGTAATACTGACAGCAGGCTGTTCAATGGTAGCAATGGAGGAAAGTAGATCTGGAATAATATCTTCAAAGCCCTGAGACAAAACAACTGTCACGCTGAAATTGTTTTCCTTTTAATAATAGGAAAAAATAAACACATTTCCACAGAAAGAAGTCTTTACTAAGGAAACTTGAAGAGGTTGCACTTACAAAAGAAAAGTAATCCCAGAAGGCTGATATAGATGGAATGGTTGGTTAAATAAACTGGTAAAAATGTGAGTGAGTTTAAACATTGTCCATATAATATGATATTATGATAATGTTCTAACTTGTGTAATATTTTGGAGAAAAAGAAAATACTAGACAATAAGAGCAGGTAGCTAATCAAATGCAGAATCCTTACCTCCTAAGCTACTCTATAATCTGGCCATTTGTCTTCTCTCTTCCTCTCCCTCCCTTTCTATTTCTCTCTTTTTTCCTCATCAGTCTTAATAAAGGATTGTTAATTTTATTACATCAAAGAAAACCATTGCCTTTACCAATCTTTTATTTAATATTTTGTTCTTCAAAAGACATGTAAAGTGAGAGAGAAGTTACAAACTGAAAAGTTTTTGTTTTTGTTTTTTTGCTAACATAGGATTAAGAAGTTGTGAGTAGAATATATAAAAAAGCTACTACAAAACATCAAGAAAAGGTAAGTAACCTCATGGAAAATGGGCAAAGTTTACTAAGAAAAGGAAAAACATGAACAGTTGTATAACCTTATTTGTACTTGGGGAAATGCAAAATGAGACATCAATTCGGTATCTTTTATACTCACTAGATTAGAACAAATTAAGAAGTCAAAGTACAAAGTGTTGGAATGAACTGCAATACATTGCTTTAGGGAATGTAAATTCTCCATCATTTAGGAGTATACTTTGGCATTTTCTTGTGAAGTAAAACATTGGCCTACTCTATGACTCAGAAAATCCTCTCCTGTGTGTACACACTGCAGATATTCCTGCACGTGTGCTGCAGTTGACATAAATATTTATAAAAACATTGTTTATAATAGCAAGAAAATGGAAATAACCAAAATAAAATGTCCATCATTAGGAGAGTGAATCAGCAAGTTGTAGAATATTCAATGGATTACATAACAAAGAGAATGAATGGGATACAACTGCATGCACTAATCTAGAGATGAACATCAGGATCAAAATATTGGATAATAATAAGTAAATTATGGTATTGTTACTGAGAAGTGTGAGTGTCCTTGGGTCTAGTCTTCTTGGAGGAAAGAATTCAGCCAAGAGACAAATTGTAAACTAAGCAAAAGGTTTATTCATTATTATATTCCAGGTTATTCTAAAGGTTATTTATTATTGTACTCCAGCCTGGGTGACAGAGCAAGACCCTGTCTCAAAAAAAAAAAAAAAAAAAAAAAAAGACACTCCCAGAGAGGAGTGGGCTGACAATAGCTGCCAGGGTTAAGTAGTAGCAGAGTTTATTTAAAGAGACGGTACACTCTGAAAGGCAAGGCAGAACATACTGCTCAAAAGAGAATTAGCCAATAGCCTCGAGAGTTCTGTGTTGTGGATTTTTATGTCACACTCTTTCTTTAAATTCCTGTCTCTTGTCTTAAGGCTCTGCTTTTGTCTAGTTTCCAGCTTCTGTCTTAAGTCTCTGCCATGTCCCCACCTAGTTCCTACCCCTGTTTGTAGGAATCTTCCTTCCTGCCCTTGATGATGTGTATATGTGGGCCCAGTGATCAATAGGAATCCTCCCTAATGGAGGCAATGCTCATTATCACCACCCCAGGAAGGTCATATAGCAGTTAAATCTGTACTTACTGGGCCTGCATATCTCTTAGGAATCTCCTCTTTGCCCTTCTTTCCCATTTTATCAGGATGTAGCTGGCCACATTCTGACAGATTAACTGCAGAGTCAGCAATTACTGGGTGTCTTAAGGGTGCTTTGGGGCATTCCTTTCTGCACAGGCGTTTTCCCTCCTCTCTGCTCATATCCAGCATGAATGTTTTGGGTCGTCTCTGGGGTGTGAGATTTTCCAGAGCTTCCTCCTCCAGGGACTCCCTCTCCTGCTCATGTCTGGCTATTTGCCTACTCTAACAGTATGATGTTATTTATGTTATGATAACATTTTGAATTTTGATAAAAACAAAACTACTTTTCTGGTTTATATATATAAGGTAGCACAACATATTCTAAGATAAATTTAAAAGGAAAGAAATTTAAACAAAATGTAAGGTAGTGTGTGATAGTGATTAATGGAGTAGGAGGCCTGGAGGACAGAATAGGAATAGAATACAGTAAGTGGAGTTCAGGGATGGCTTGACTTTCAGAAGCAGAGGGTTTCGGAATCTGGTTGCCCTTTAACTATGAAAGTGAGGTTTCTGGAATTGATTGACTTTCAGAAGGAGGGAGTGTCACTTATTAGCTGGCTTTCAGAACCTTGTGTACTCATACAAAGCTGTCATTGATCAATTTGTATAGGTTTAAAACCAGTTTCTTGTGATGATAGCTGCAGTCTTTTCCTTGGAGGACAGGGACCTTTTATTCTCACTTATGAAGTGAGTCTTATTATTTCCATTTTAAAGATGAGATGGTGAACTAACTTGCTCAAGAGTTGCCAGCTACAAAGTGGTAGAGCTAGGATTTGAACCTCAAAATCTTGGCTCCACAGTCTTCTGTCAACATAAGGTAGCTATAGCTGAAGTAGTGCTTGTCATATTCCCTGCTGTCAGATTATGATGAGATAATTTTTATGGGAAGTCTTCGAGTTGTTTTCCTAGCTCCTGATGCTCCTCCCCACTTATTGATCTTGGCTAAATGGCACCAGTTGTGCAAACAGAAATCTGAGATTATCCTTGACATTTCTCAAGATTTCACCCTATCTCTTCTAATCAACTAGGGTCCTAAACAATTTAATAGCCTGACCATTTATCTCTATCTGCACATTGTTGCCTGAATAAAATTTCAGAAAAGGCAAATCTGAACCTGTCACTTTTGACCATCTTGAAAGTATTCTGCTATATTCAATTAGCCTTAGGGTAAGAATCAAATCCTTTCCCTACCTCTCCATCTTATCTTATACCACTCTCCAACTCTGACCGGGGCTGCTGACCTTTGTTTTTTTCTTGTTTCTTTTTTTCTTTTTTTGTTTCTTCCAGTCACAAAGACCTTCTCTTGTACTGTTTGATTTGAAGTTCAAGCCACTAGACTGTGTTACCAACTACCCTTTCTTGTTATGGTCATCTACAAACCCTTAGGTCATGCCTCCTCCTAAATTCTTAAAGATTTTTTCTTCTGATCAGCTCTCTCTCTTTCCTTGAAATTACTCTGGCCACATTTCTTGATGATTGAAATATTTATATAGACAATTTACCTAATATCCTGATCAATTCCTTGCACTCTCCTTCAGTGTTCTTGTTCTCTAACCTACCTAATCTGACTACTACCATAGACATACCTGAGGCGTATGGTTCTCAAATTTTAGCACCCATCAGAATCACCTGGAAAGCTTTTTCAAATCCAAATTGCTGAGCCCCACTCCTAGAGGTGTCACTCAGTAAATCTGGGGTATGGTCAGAGTTTTGATTTACATTACAACCTCACTCCAAAACAGGGAAATGGATTTGCAACACATTTTAAGGTTCTGTTTGGAATGATGTGATACAACATGCAGTCCAGGTCACATGTATTAAATTCATTTGGGGGACACCACAAAGAGACTGAAAGTCATTGTCCATCGTGGCCCAAGCTGATGAAGATCAAGAGGCACATGCACCCATCCATTGAGAAAGATGTGCTATACTTCCTGAGACCTCATGAATAGTTCTAAAGAAAAGTCCTATTTTAAAAGATCTGTGAGGCATAGGCACGACTTGTGATCAAATTGGTCCTCACAATGGCAAAAGTCTCTGGAGCAGTAATAGGAGAGTAAGGAGCTATGGGGATGCAAACATTTCTGAATGATTTTCCCAGGTAATGCTGGGAGTTAATAATGACAACCGTGGTTTATTAGAAATCTATATGCAAACCCTGCGATAGGATGCAAGTAGGCATCATAATGGATGCAGAGTACTTACATAGTATAGAGCAATTAATGATTCAAATAAGTGATAGATATTACTGTCTTTATTGTTAATATTATTATTACATTTAATGTTAGTCCTTATTATTCCTTAAGAGGTAGTTATTATTGAGATTTTATAGAGGGGTGAACTAAGACTTAAATTAAGTTCTGGGACCATACAGCTTGCAAGTATCAAGGCCTGGAGATGTATCAAATACTAAAACACATGCTACTCCTTCTACTTCATGCTATTTCCTCCTTTGCAATGGAAGAGGAGCTTGACATCAAGGTATAACTCTTAGTTTTTTCTGAAGAACTGTCAGATTACTTCCCTGGCTATGATTATGCAGTGGATTCAGTTTTGAACTTAGAACAGAAACACATGTTTATCCTTATCAAGCATTTATTGTTATTGGCCCTATAATCTTGTCTATTTACATACATTTGAAACCCAAGAATTTCATTCAGTGTATTAAACTTGTAATGTGCACACATTTGACAAGCATGACTGATTTCAGACGTTTTTGTAGTTTTTGATTAAAACATATTTAAAGGGGGGGGGGGCAGCCAAAAAAGGGAAGGAAGCAGACAGAGTCTTATGACAGACTGTGAGAGATTCCTTCATTCTTTAATCTATTCAATTTTATATCATTCATGAATGGAAGTTCTTTGTCGTGGGTGGACTTGGTATACATTTACTATCCTAATCTCACTGTAATCTATCCCACATTTGTCCCATCTTGTTCATTCATTTATCAAGAAATATTTTGGCAGACTCTTTACCAAAACCTACACATTCCACAATTATGGAATTTTATCAATCTGCAAGACTCATAAGCTTATTTAAGATTCAGCTGATTTTAAATCAAGTTTTAAAGCAAATGTGCTTTGCTTTTGTTGAAGCCGTAATGACTTTAGTTGTCACTGCTTTCTTTATGAATCATTCTTGTTGTTTGTCTGAGAAAAGTAATACATCCATTTTTTTTCCATTTAAAGATTCTAAAATGATTTCAACTTTTAAACTAACTTTTGGTTTAAAGGTTTAGTCTATCTGGGGAGGTGAAGAGTCCTAGGAGCCTAACAAGCAAGTTATGAAGCAAACCTTCACTGTTACCTTTAGAATCTGGGCACTTGTAACAATTTTGTAATCAAATGCCTTCAAGATGAATGTACAGATGTGCTGCAAATAGAAAAGATATTTTTACACAATTTAGATAAATAATAGTTTTGGTGTGGGTGGATTGTTCTAAGAATGTACAGAAAGTTAATGCATTACTCATTCCTTTGCATCTTGTCCTTCCATAGGGAAGAGAGTTTGTTTAAACAGAGACCAGAGCCTGCATATTCCATACATAATTTTCCCCTATCTCATAGATAGTTAAAAGGAACCACCCTGGAGAGATGCATGAAAGGATGCATTTAATTTGGGAAGAAAAAAAACAACCTGTATTTGTCCCTTTTAATTATTATATGAAGAACCAGATTTCTCTAAGGGTCCTCTTTCTAGTCTATATTTATAGAACAGCATCTTAAAATGGCAGTTTCCCAGAAGAATGAGAATTTCTAAAACATGCCATACTTTATATCAAAAAATAGATTTTTAAAAAGTACATTATATTTAATAATGTTTGAGCAGTTAGGGATCTTTCTCTGTAGAGTAGCAAACACTGAGGGGCTCTGTGGGCTAATTTTGGCCCTTGGCCAAAGTTACTTGGGAGTTCTCAAGTCTGTGTGTGTGTGTAGGTTTGTGTTAATTCATCCCAGTTGTCTTTTGCTAGTTCGTAACAGTCCTTACCCCCACAACCTGCTGTATTCATTTACTTTCTCGAAAGGGCCTCTGCAAGCATTTGGATTGGTGACTCCTGGGGCAAAAGAAAGATAGGTGGTCTTGGGGAATGGGGTAAGAAATTTAGATGAGATGATGCTTCCTCTCTGGAATTGCTACAAAACTCCATAGGTACTTAGGATTGACCCTTTTTTTTGTTGTTGTTTTAAACAAAAAGTGATTGTTTGACTATTTTATATTTGCTTAACACCTATGTATGTAAATAGAACTACCAAATATTTTGGTTGAATATGCACACAACTGAGTAATGGATGTATTTGTTTTCAAGTATGATGATAAGAGACTATTATAGAGCATAGTTTTAGCGACATGAGTGGTAAAATTATTGGCTATCAGGAGTTTTACATTTTTGAGTTTGACAAGTTATCAATGGATATAGGTATGCATGTTTTTATACCTCTTGATCTATGTATTTAAGCGTTCAGATGACCTGTGTTTGAAAGTTATTGTGGAACTCTAACTCTGAAATGATTGTGTGTGTTTGTGGCATAGATTTTCTTTTCTTTTTTGAGACAGGCTTTCACTCCGTTGCCTAGGTTGGAGTGCAGTCACAGCTCACTGCAGCCTCGACGTCCCCAGGCTCAGGTGATCCTCTCAGCTCAGCCTCCCCAGTGGCTGGGACTACAGGCACCTAACACCACACCAGGCTAATTTTTTTTTTTTTTTTTTTTGATGGGGTTTCACTGTGTTAGCTAGGATGGTCTCAATCTCCTGACCTCGTGATCCACCCGCCTCAGCCTCCCAAAGTGCTGGGATTATAGGCGTGAGCCACCATGCCTGGCCTCACACCAGGCTAATTTTTCTATATTTTTGGTAGAAATGGGGCTTTGCCATGTTGCCTAGCCTAGTCTTAAACTCCTGGGTTCAAACGATCCCTCCTAAAATGCTGGGATTATAGGCGTGAGCCACCATAGCCAGCTTGTGGCATAGATTTTATATCAAGGTTTAAAAAAAGAAAAAAACACACATTTGTTTTGCTCAAACAAAAACCAAGGTTCTGCTCTTTTTTGTAGTTACATTTTTAACTCATGTGGTGCCATTTTTAAAGGAATTACTAATTTTGTGGAGTAGTCTGATTATCCAAAGGCAGGCTGGGATAGTACAAAGTGCTTTGAAGTCAAACTTTTGGCCCACTGTGTGAACTGTGTGAACTTGGACAAATCACATGACTTCTCTGAGACTGTTTTCTGTATGCTAAACATGACCAGTAACCTTCTCTCCTGGGATTTTATGATTAAATGAGATAATGTATGCAATGTCTACAATAAAGAAGCAAGTTATGATCTATATAACATTGACTAAGCACTATCCTCCCACTTTCTCCATCTCATTGCCAATATCTTAGCCAAAGTAACCATTTGTGTCTCATTTGGACAAGTGTCATATTCACTTAACTGTCTCTCCCTACTTCCCATTGCCTTTTTCTCCATATGGCATGCTGCTAGAATGATGTATTTAAGAAGCAAACATGATCTGATCAGTGCATGCTAAACTCTTCCAAGGCTTTCCATTGCTCTGAGAATATGGTCTAAGAAGTTTCTGCATGATGTGGCTCCTGCTACCACTCAGCCACTTCAGAGTCATGTTCCCCATAGATCTCATCATTCAAGCCATCCACCTTTCCCGTGATTTCTTGCATGTGCCCTGCTCTGCTACACCATCCTCTTTCCCTTGGGACCCCTCCTTACTCAGACCAGTCTTTCTGCTCAGGGATGTTTATTCTGTACCTAGTTGGTTGATACCTACTCTTCTTTTAGATTTCTACTCCTTTATTGCCCTTCCAGCTACTTCCCCAGTTTCCTGACCTCCCATTGCCTAGCCAGGTCTGATTCCTCCCTCCCATAGGGCCATAGTCTTCTACAAAACACTTAGCAAAGTTATAATTTATTTGTGATCATTTAATCAGTGTTTATCTTATTTTCTAGAATAAAAGCATCATGATATTAAGGGCTAGGTCTGTATTTCTAACACCTGGTAGATGACCCTCCATCAATATTTGCTGGATGAATTAACTTTTGAATGTCAGGGACCCCTTAAGCTTTTCACATTGGCCCCTTATAATGACACTGTGAGGCAGATGTTATGATCCCTCTCTTATAGAAGATTATAGAAGAGAAAAATGAGGTTCATGGCATTTTAGAAGGATTTTGCTCAAGATTACACAGCACATAGAGTGTGGTACTATGATTTGCATGCAGGTTGCTCTGCAGCTGAATCTTATACCCTTAGCCACTGGCCTTTGCTAACTCCTAAAGAGTAGTGAGTGCTCAGAATGTGGTTGCTCTGGTTACAATAAGAAATGGTCTCGGCCGGGCACAGTGGCTCATGCCTGTAATCCTAGCACTTTGGGAAGCTGAGGCAGGCAGATCATGAGGTTGAGAGATCAAGACCATCCTCACCAACATGGTGAAACCCCTTCTCTACTAAAAATACAGTAATTAGCTCAGCATGGTGGCACATGCCTGTAGTCCCAGCTACTCAGGAGGCTGAGGCAGGAGAATTGCTTGAACCCTGGAGGCAGAGGTTGCCGTGAGCCAAGATTGTACACTGTACTCCAACCTAGTGACAGAGCAAAACTTTGTCTCAAAAAAAAAAAAAAAAGAAAGAAAAGAAAAACAAATGGGTCTCATCTCATCTAGCTCTGTCTGTTTTGTGTATTATCAAAGTACCTGGACTTTATGGAATCCTCTGTACTTCATTGTCAATCATTTATTGGTGCTAAAAAGGGTCAGACACTGTGCTATTGCAGGGAAGCCCATGTTTTGGAGTAAAATGCACAAATAATTTATCTTGCCTTGCAAACACTTTTTTTTTTTTTTTTTTTTATCATTGCAATGTGCACAAAGGGCCATGAGGACCTGCAAGAAAGCCTGCCTTATTCTGACCAGGAGTGGGGAGCTGATGAGAGGCTTCACAGAGCAGGTGATGTTTAGAGAGGAATGTCTGCCATTTCCTAGAAGCCTGTGAGGCTCTGAAAACCAGGAATCAAGTTTCCCTTGTGAACTCAGTTCTCAACTGTGCAGGGATAGGGTTCCCAGGTATGCCTCTACGTGTAGAGGCTCTATTATTCCCTGGATATACATTGATATGCATGTACAATGCTGGAACCACCAGCCCCCAGGTCCTCTTCCCAAGTTTGCATGTTTTTTGACCCATGTCACATTTTAAGTTTTTTCAGTTGACGTGTTTTTAGGCAGAGTTCCCAAAACATCCATCACTTTGCCATAGTTCCCTGTCATTCCATATTGTCTTGCACTGACATGATTCACTTATTGATATTACCTGTCGGGTCCCTATGGCCTTTGAGTTTGCAGACAGTGTATGCAGAGTACCAGGAGAAAATACTTCTTGAAATGGGAAGCCAACCAAATGTTGTGGAAAGAGAACTGAACTATCATTTGGAGTCCTGAATTTGCTCTTGACCTGGCAGGGACCTGTGACCATGGATGCTTTTTTAATCTTCTGTTGCCTGATGGATCTGTTAGGAATAGTAATCCCTGCTTTGTCTCCATCATGGGCTTATTGTGTAAACTAAATGAGATAATGGGCATGAGAAAATTTTGTAAACAGAGAAATGGCATCCAAATATAAGGGACTATAATTAAGAATGAGTTTGACTTCAGACAGTGAGCAAGCAGGCCATGAATAGCCTGCCCTATGATTTCTGACACTTGCCACAGGAGGAAAGGACTAATTAAGAGTGCAAGAGTTACAGAGTCATGACACACAGGCACAAAGGGAGAAGGTCTCCTGTTTCCAATCTCCAGCATGGAGGAGTAGGAGAAACGAGATAACATTAGTTGCAGCAGAGTAACAGGGATATACAACAATTACCCAGATAATCACATTACATTGTATTGCATTGGTTTGCAGCAATATGTTATGGCATCAATTATAAAGTGGAACATTAAACACTCTAGTTTTAAACCACTTAATAGTGTTAAGAAAATGTCATTCAATAGTGAATTTTATTTATTTTTCAACATACAAAAGGGAGGAAGTGTTTTTCTAGCCTTAATTTATAACTGGAAGTTTATTGATAAGGCATTTTATTTCATAGGGCTTAATTTTATGCATAGTAGTAGTTGCAGTTGTCTGGTGATGATTTATGCATTTGTAATTATTTCTAACCTCTGTTTAAAATTCTCCCTTAACTTTCCACATTTGATGACTTTCCAAATACAAATGCTGGCTTAGAGTCAGCCCAGTTTTTCAGCCATGAAAGCCAGAGAGGAACCAAAAAGATGGGTGATGCACATATCAGCCACCTGCCCTCCCCAGGCTGCCACCTCTGAACTGTGATAATAATGTACCATTAACCTCTGTCTCTTCAAGTCAAAAGACTTCCAGAGTGCAAAAGGCCCCTGATGCTACATTTTCATAGAATATGGTGCATTTTCTTTGTGATTCACCATGAGATGCTATCATAGCTTATGGAGAAATATTATTAACTTTAATTTACTGAAATTGAGTGCTCTATGAAACATTGAATCAAGCTGCTTTCTCCTAACTAGTAAACACATTTATTAAAACAAAAAGATTAATAATTTATTGTGCCCTACCTGACTGATTCACATAAACCATGAAAATAACATTTTCACAACCTAGGACTCGATATTTTATTTTATTTCTGTTTGTTTGTACTGCTCTGAGACCTATGCTAAGAGACTAATAGCACTATCAGACTTCTCAGATCCAACATCATAAAACAATTTGTCTTGGAGTCGTTTACTTTGTGGAAGAAAACATATACTTGACTCTTTGCTGTAAATCAGAATATTACCCAGCATGTTGTCATAGCTGAGGGTTTTCTCTCTAGTACATAGTGATGGGTAAGTTGAAAAGGACTGGTTCTTGGGATTCTTTCTTTTATGGAAAGAATTGCACTGTACTTTTATTTTCCTCATAGATTCCTGGGCATGCCCCTGGCGTAGGCTGGATCCTTCTGTGTTCTTGTAACCTTGACAATATTTCTGAGAACACATTTATTCTGTTCTGTGTAACTTCTCTTTTATAGGGATCTCTCCTTCTCCAAAGTGAATTACTCAGGAGCCGACTCTCAATTTGTTAATGTTTATGGCCCTGTTATGAGTAGAGTATTAGATAGGTAGTGGGCATGCAATTGATTGTGGTTAAATACATGAATGGTTTTTGTCTTCTGTCATTTTCCTCTTCAGAGTCATAAGGAAAGAAATCGATAGAACTTTGGTGATTTAAAGTTAGGAATAACTTTTATCACCTTGCTCGTATTGGTATCTTGTCATTTGTTAAATTACAAAGTGTATATATAATGGATAAGAATGATGAGGCTCTGGAGTTAGCCAGACATGGGGTCAGGTGTTTCCTCTCTGTGCTTACCAGCTGCATGACCTTGTGAACTTAACTGCCTCAGTTTTCTGATCTGTAAAAGGGTGTGGCATAATAGAGAAAGCTGATCTCACTTCTGTACAGCACCACTGGTCAATCTTTGATCAACATGCAGAAGTGTCAGTGGGTTAAGGAACTATTCAGAGAAATGCAGCGGATTATCCATAGGGTACTGATTATCCATAGGGTGCAACTTTCACATGTGAAAGTTACTTGGAAATCTAGAGATCGAGAAAGTTTAAGCTGTTTCTTTTCTGAGACTTATTTCCTTATAAAATCTTTCTGCCCTGTTGCTAGATAGCAGCCTTTTAAAATTCCATCAGTTGATCTTTCTTCCTCTTCCCATCACATCCCCCAAATTGTTGATATCTTGGCCATGAAAAGAGACCTTCTGTGAATATCACACAAAGCCCGGTTACTTTCAAGCACCATCCCTAGAGTTGTTACAGGGATTCACTGAGATTATGTTTACAAAGTGTTCAGCACAGTCCCTAGCACATAGTGAACCATTTAATAAACATTAGCCGTTGTTTTTTATCATTGTTGCCCAGGCACAGTTGCAATTGCATGTGGCTAGAATTGATATAAAAACATTACTGGTTTCTGAGAAATGCAAGGTGTTTTGCAGGTATGGCTCATGAATATTAAACACTTCCCTGAGAAGCTGTCCAAGGAATGACAATGACCTGCACCACAAATAGTGAGTCTGAAAGCTTACATTGAAATCGGCTTGAATAGTACATACCGGTGTGTGGGTGATGTCAACTATAGCAGTGACATGAGTTTGGCATCAAACTACCCCTCCTCGGAGCGCCTTAGACTTTGATTTTGTCTCAGGCTCCTGGGATAAATGCCAAGGTTGGGTGTGTGTCTGTATCAGGTATTCATGGTAAGCAGTGGGTGATACCAGTCTATCAGTCTTGGACCACAGGCCGACTCTATGCTGGAAGAGGCTATAGCTGCCACTTGGCTCATCAGTGGAGCTTCTGTCTTGGCATTGTATATTCTGTTTCAATTTCTGAGGAGGGTGGTGGAAAACATGCTGGTTTTGGAAACTTGCATTAAATTTAAATTACAAGAGATAGAGTTCATAGAATAATAGAAGGCCTAGAGCTGGCAGGGACCTCAAGTCTTAATCTATAGTAACAATGAGCCAGTATTTATTGAATAGGTACTACATGGCAGGTACTTCACTAAGTGATTTTCATATATTCTAACTCTAATATAATTCTTGCTATAGCCTTGCAAATTAAGCAATATTTTACCCATCCTTGTATGCAACAGGTACAGGCTAAATGTTTTGCACATGTAAAACCTCATTTAATCTTTATAACTTTCAGTGGGGCGGGTGATATTTTCTTTGGAAATGGAAAGACAGAACATTGGAGAACCAAATGCCTGTTTAGCCATAAATATTTACTAAGTGACAGAGCAGGATGATCAACCCAAGGGTCTCTGACAGCAAAACATAGACACCCAACTACTGTACTCTCCTGCCTTACCTGTTGCTTATTGTGGTTGAGGCCAAGAACTGAAAGGGACATGCCCCGGATTGTACAGGATGTTGGGTGGGTCCTCTTCAGGATCAGAGTTCCTTCCATGCTCTCAAACTCTCTGTGTGAACTTGCATGGCTTCCAGGGTTCTTAATAGTCCTTGATATGGTTTGGCTGTGTCTCCACTCAAATCTCATCTTGAATTCCCAGATGTTGTGGGAGGGGCCCTGTGGAAGGTAATTGAATCATGTGAGCAGGTCTTTCCCATGCTGTTCTTGTGATAGTGAATAAGTCTCATGAGATTTGATGGTTCTATAATGGGTAGTTTCCCTGCACAAGCTCTCCCTTTGCCTGCCACCATCTGTGTAAGAGGTGACTTGCTCCTCCTTGCCCTCTGCCATGATTGTGAGGCTTCCCCAGCCACACGGAACTGTGAGTTCTCCATTAAACCTCTTTCCTGTGTAAATTGCCCAGTCTCTGATATGTCTTTATCAGCAGCATGAAAACAGACTAATATAGTCCTCCTCTGGTGTTGTGAGTCATTCTCCTTAGTGGATACCTTGAATTGAAGTTTCCCATGTTTAGAACATGGGAAAAAAGGAAACAAAACAAACAAACACAAAATAATAAAGTTTTCCATGTTTGGTTTTACTCTGAGTTATGAGCAGAACCAGGCTGTAACAGCCACGGCAAAGTGATTTTCCTGATTGGTGTCAGCTCTGCAGATAACATTTGTATCTGTGTAAGCAGAGCTCTGCTTATCACTGTCCTCACTAAACTATTGGGAAGGGAAGGACAGTCTCTGTTTTCAAGTTATTGATGATTAAAGTCATCAATACTTTTATAACATTACACAAGTGAAATTTGCAAAAAGATAATTTGCAAATGTAGTTTCACATTTCATGTGGCCTAGACCAGGGTTATGGACCAGTTCTGGTCCATGGCCTGTTAGCAACCAGGCTGCACAGCAGCAGGTAGGTGATAAGCCAGCAAACATTACCGCCTGAGCTCCGCCTCCTGTCAGATCAACAGTGGCATTTGATTCTCACAGGTGCACAGACTGTATTGTGAACTGCGCATGTGAGGGATCTAGGTTGTGCACTCCTTATGAGGATCTACTGCCTGAAGATCTGAAGTACAACAGTTTCGTCCCCAAATCACCATCTCAACCCAGCCCAGTCCATGGAAAAATTGTCTTCCACAAAACTGGTCTTTGGTGCAAAAGGTTGGGGACCACTGGCCTAGACTGATTGACTGTGGCTCTTTTTTCTTCTATATGGATATGACAATTCTGAAAGGCTAACTACCTCTTATTTTATGCCTTTCTTGTCCTCAGGGAAGTTGGTGGTCAGTTTACCATGATATTTGGTCATGAGGTTGGTGTATTATTCTGTGATCAAAAAGCTTTTCGAGTTATTTTTATTTTTATTTTTTAAATTTGTGTTAGAGTCAAGATTGTGCTATATTGCCTAGGGTGATCTCAAACTCCTGGGCTCAAGTGATCCTCCTGCCTTGGCCTCTCAAAGCACTAGGATTATAGGCATGAGCCACTACACCCGGCCCAACTTTTCAAGATTTGATGAAGCTTCCAATTTGTCTCAAACCCTGTTGTAATAAATTTTTATTATAATATTTAGAAATTAGCCTTGGTTGAGCAAATGTTTTCAGTATCATAGCTAAGGGGCTGAAATTAATATTTCAGTTATGTAAAATGTAGAACATTATGGTGTTACAAGTGAATTTCATACACCATCCCCTTCTCTCTCTCTCACCAGCTTTTTTCTCTATATTGCTTATTCATTGCATTCCTGTTTTTATTTTCTCTTTCTGAAATGTAACATTCTACATAGGTGATATTAATGCAGAATAACCATTTATATTTATTATTTAAGACTTTTTTGAAAAACTGTTTCTGAGATTACAAGCAATGACACTGTGCTTGAAATCCCAGAAACATCTTTAAATATGCACATTCTGCTGCTCAGGGCTCGTGTACAAGATACCACATGGGCAAGGACGTGTTATCTTCTTTGAATCCGTAAGTCAGCAACGTGCATATTTCACTGTAAAGAGTAATCATGGTGAGATGTTCGCCGTCAGGAAGTAAATGACCAAATTTATTTTTGATTAGTAAAGTGCCACATTTTGAGACATCTTTCCTTTCTTTTCTTCCTCTCCATCCAGTGGACAGGTTATCTTGTTTCAACTCTTAGCTCTGTATTGACCTCCAAATCTTAGTTACTATCACATACTTCTCAACTGTTATCAAATTCATTAGGTTGAACAGCTTTCAAGCCATTAACTCTGCTGCCAGGAGGCAAGAGATATTTTCCACGAAGTAACTTATGTCACATTTCTGCACATACATTTCATCAGGTTAGCTTATGTCAAAGCAACTTCCAGGAACAGATCCACAAGCAGATTTTATTATCCTCACCATCATCATAATAATTTTTGAGATGTTTATCTCACCATTGTTATCATCATCACTCTCTCCATCACCCTCTGCATCATACCATCAACACCCTCTCCATCATCATCTCTATCACCTTCTCCATCATCCTCAGCATCACCTTCTCCATCGCCTTATCCATCATCCTTCCCATCATCCTTCTCCATCATCCTCTCCACCATCATCTCCATCATCATCTCCATCATCCTCATCTATTTTCCTAACCATTATTGTCATATCTGCCAATTTTTGAGCCCTGACTATATGCCAAAAAAGTGTGCTAAGTACATTTCCTAACTATTTCATGTTATTCTGTAAGGTAAGTATTGTTATCTCTTCTTTACAAATATACACTTGAATCTCAAGAAAGTAAAATTATTTTTAAAAAGTCCCAGCAGCCACTAAGTGGCTGCACTGGAATAAGATGCTGCTTCTGTTTGATTCTGAAGCCCATGCTAAGTGTCATTATACAGTTATACGATTTGTTCTTTTTCTGACTACCCCCACCCACCCTTTCCCAGGCTTGTTGAGGAGGGATAAAACAAATACAAGGCCTGACAGCTGTGAATGAGTGCTGGCCAGCTTGAGCATGTGATGTCAGACAAATCACTGCTGGAATTTAGGTTATCTACCTGAAAAAAAGACAGCTGAATGAAATTATGGTTAATGCGTCTTACAGCCAAATTTTCTATGATTCTCTGACCTCTCTGCTAACCACTTTGGAAAACAGCAATAACATCTTTGACTTTTCCTAAAATTGCTCCCTGATAATAACTATGACATCTTTCTTGCTTTACAGTTTGCAATGTACCTTTGCATATTTTAACAACAATAGTAATAGCAAAAGCTGTCATGTATTTGGCACTTCCTGTGTGCCAGGCACTCATTTAATCTTCATGGCAGCTCTAAAGGTTTGTTCTTAACCACAAGCTTGTGAGGGACCTAGTACATGTATTAATGCTACTAATGTAGCTATAATATAAGTGATTCATCCAGGGTCACCCAGGGTACCAGGTCATCTAGCAGCTGACCCAGGTAGGACTCTGACCTAGTTTTCTAAATCTAGAACCCACACTATTTCCATTAAACATGGTTGCCTCTCCAATAGTGTCCTATTTCACTTTACTGAAACATACCTGTGTATCATAATACAATTCATTGTAGTATGGCAATTTTTCTAATACTTAATTCCTTATTTCTTGTGTTTCCAACCTAACAATGGCAGCATATATTAGGAATCAGGAGTACCCTGGGTAGGTTAAGTCAGCCAGTATATATAGTCAGTAACACATCAAAAGGGAATGGACGTTACTTACATGGCGTGTCTTCTTTCCCCACTCCTGAACTGGCATTTGTAAAGGTAAACTGAGGCTGGAGCTGAACCGGGAACGAAGACACAAGGCAAATGGCAGTGAGAATAGCTTTTATTAGGGCTTGCGGGCGAGGTTCCTTGGTCCAAAGGCGTGGGCCGAGGAAGTCGCGCTGAGGGATGAGGGTAGGGGCTTTTTATATCCCAAGAGGTAGGGAAGCTGGTTGTGCAAACAGGGCCTGGGGGGTCGTGAAACTACTAGGGCAGGAGTTGAGTAAGTGTCATGAGGAAGGGGTCTTTGGAAACTGTTAACCGAAACTGCTGTTTACGAACTTGTGGAATGCAGGTGAGCTGCAGGTCATGGGGGAGTGTGGTTGCCCAGCCGGAACTCTGACGCATGTAAGTCTGCAGGTGTGTACAAGGATGAAGGGAGTCTTTAACAAAAGGCCTGCTATGCCGGGTGGCACCGCCATGTCGGGTCTAGATCCCTGCCTAACAGCATTCTGGCCTCGGATCATTGCTACTGGAAAGATAATATGCTGAGAGCAGAAATCTTTGAATGGTGCTTCACTTTTATTCCAGAGCTGTACAGTTGTTTCTTTTGTTTTAATTTAATTCTTCAATTGAACTCTTTTATTATTGGGATTAAAACCATTGTAACTTGCCCCAGTTTTTGATCATTTTGCTCTTTGAAGACATGATAGTACTGAATTTTCTAATTTCAGGGCTGAAGGAATTATAATGAAATCTGATGCCCTGGAAAAATGATTCTTACCCAGAGAGGCTGACCTCTTAGAGGGCATATTATCTGAATTTTGGAGACAGAAGGTGAGAGGGCAGAAGTACTACCAATTGAAGAATAAAACATATTCAGCATTCTAAAATAATATTATAACAGTAACAGAAAGTAATGAACATTATTCTGTTAATTAAATTGTGGAGAGTCAAGCTTTATAAAAATCTACTTTACTAGTAGGGCATAAGAGTTTAAATGCTCCCAACAAGATGGGTATTCCTCTCTCAAGGTCAGAGTTTGAGAATGTCTCATGGGATTGGCCACGTTCAAGAGAAAAATATAGGCATGTTCTCAGACACATCATTTGTAATAGCCAATATAAAAAAACTAAAGCAACATCAAAGAGAGTATGGCTGCATAAAGTATTATATCATAGAATGGGGTATTATTGAGCCATTGATGTTACTGAATATATGTGTTCATATTGGAATTTCTCTAACATTTAAGTTGAGACAATGACAATGTGAAGTACACAATGAATAGTATGATTCTTTGGGTATAAGAAGCAATGACACCCCACCAAAACCCTATAAAAACTGTAAAAATCTCATTCTCTCCCTGCTTCAATTATACACCTTTATCTCTCTCTTTCACTCTCTCTCTCTTTCTCTTCTCTGTCTCTCTCCTATGCTATACATGTAGACAGACCTTTTTCTTCTTTTGGAAGGATAAACAAGAATTCTTCTAGTAGAATTCTTTGGAAAGAGACACTGCAAGGAGAGAAACTTAAACTTTCATTTTGTACCTTTTTGTTTTTTGAAAATTGTCAAACTAATTATCCCCTTCTTTATTCAACAAATACTTGAAAGGCTGCTGTGTCCCAGACAGCATAATACTCTCTATAAGATTGGCCAGATCCCAACTCTCAGAAAGTTAAATCAAGTGAGGAAACAAATGGTAATAAGAAAATATACAAAAGATAATTCCAGAAAGATCTAAGAGCTAAGAAAAATTTAAAGGTTATTAGATAATGATTAATAGGGGGAGGCCACTTTAGATAGAATAGTAGTTAGCTAGTACTCCTTAAATGCTACATAAACAACATCACCACCAACAAAAAACATCCCCAAACATAGGGCCTTTCGACAAGCATTTATTATCAGGCTGAATTCGGCAGGTCAACTGTGGCTCAGATGATTGAGGTTAGGCTTGGCTGACCAGACCTGTTTTGAGGTGTGGGTCATCTGTGCTTGTAGGTTGCAGGCTGAACTCAGATCTGCTCTGCATTTGTTCATACTGGAGGCTGAAAGGTCAGCAGCTGTTCAGGGAGGCCCTTTTCATGGCAGATCACAAAAGAGATCACAGAGTACAAAGGAGCCAAGCCAAACTGCTGGAGCCCATTGAAAACCTTTGCTGGCATTATGTCTGCCGATGTCCCATTGGACAGAGGGGGTCACATGACCAACCTCTGACTCAGTGGAGTGGGGAATTATATAGTCCATTCATGGGGACAGTACATGGAAGTGAGTGTTTTCTGTAAAAAAATTGGCACCATCAGCCAAGGCCTTTCTGATAGTTGAGTTGGGAACTGAACAACAGCAAGAAAGCTGTGCTAAGACCATGATAAGATCTGGGGGGAGGCAGAAGAAATCATTCCAGGCAGCAAAAACAATAAATACCTAGAATTACTATCTAAATTCTCAACTTCAATTGATTGACTCCATTGGAAACCTTTTTTTAAAAAATTTTCTATAAAAATAAACTAATAAATGTTCTTTCAAAAGCAAGTAGCATGGGTTAAACTTGTCTAAGATGCCTGTAATCTCAGTGCTTTGGGAGGTAGAGGTGGGAGAATCACTTGAGGCCAGGAGCTCAAGATCAGCCTGGGGAACATAGTGAACCCCCATTTCTACAAAGAAGTTTAAAAATTAGCAGGCATTGTGGCATGCACCTATTAGTCCAAGTTACTTGGGAGGCTGAGGTGGGAGGATCACTTGAGCCCAGGATGTTGAGGCTGCAGTAAACTGTGATTGTGCCAGTGTACTGCAGCCTGGGCAATAGGGCAAGACCCTGTCGAAAGAAAGAAAGAGAGAGAGAAGAAAGGAGGGACGGAGGGAAGGAAGGAAGAAGAGAGAGAAGGAGGGGAAGGAAGGGAAGGAAGGGAGAGAGGGAGGGAGGGAGGGAGGAAGGAAGGAAGGAAGGAAGGAAGGAAGGAGGGAAGAAGGAAGAAGGAAGATTTGTTAATCTGAAGCCATATAGGCAATCTAATATAATCTATAGAGAAGAGAAATTATGATCATTCAAGTAACAGGACACAAAAGTGAACTTTTCTTCTGAGGCATCAGGATGCAACTGATACTGCATGCCAAAGGAAGTGCTGGATCATATGCAGTATTTCAAAGTGAATACCCAAAAATCAATTGGATAATCATTAAACCTCCCACTCACATGGAGGAGTAAGTAAAAATAAAAAAATGAAGAGATGGGTTTGTAAGGATTTTCTTGAAAGTACTGTGCTGGGATTCCCAGCTCCTCCCCACCACCATCAAATCCACCAAGAAATCTTCGGTGGTACCTCCTGGGAAGAATTTAAAGCTGTGGTTGGTGAAGCTGGACTCACACCTGAGAACACTCAAGCAGCCTGTGAAGGAGACAGCTGTGCTTCGGTGTGACTGCATTCCCTCTTAGGGACTCAGAAGAGTATGAGTCCTAGAGTCAGATAGAGAACTTGCATCTGCTGGCCTTGGGTCATTTGGGTCATTTTAAAGGGATCCTGCCCATCAGGGTGAGGGGACTCGGACTGGAAGAGGCTGGGTTGTTTCTCTAGGGATAGAAAATGTGAAAGGTAGAAACCAAGGCGAACTGCAGCGGAGGTACCTAGAAGGGAGAAGCCATAACTGTGCTCATGAGAGATAGAGGGTGCATTAAAAACCCACTAGTCTCAGGGAACAGGAAGCCGTCAAAGGAGAGTCCAATCCACGTACATTCATCTCTCTTCCTGTCCAACCTCTGCCATGTACACTTGAACAGTGGCTACGTGAAGAAGAAGGAAGTAAGCAAAGAAGAAAGCTGAAGCGCACCACATCCCTTCTTCATTGGCAGCTGTCTATAGCTGTCTGTAGCTGGGGGTGTGTTGGAGAGTGAAGGGGTCCTGGCTTTGACAGAAGAATGGACTGTGTTTACCTGCTAGACTAGCTATGGTAATTCCTCAATCAAATCTGATATTGAGTGAGAATAATGAAAAAGCTTCCTAAGAATGATTAGAAATGCCATTTGATTCCCTGCATTGTTATCTGGGGTACCCTTCTGCAAAATCACAAGGCAGATTTTAGGGGTAGAGCTAATAAAAAATAAATTCACTTTCATGATTATGTCCCTTTGAATCTTGTCCAACCTACACATTACATTAAGAATTACCAGAAGATGGCAACTGAAGCATTGTGTTAGGGATTTTATAGATATTATCTCATTCACTAGAACTCTATAAGGTAATTACAGTTGTCACCATTTTACAGATGAACAAATTAAAACCAAAGGAGTCTGAGTGATTGTCCAGGGTCACAGAACAGTGCATGTGAAAGCTGGGATTCAAACCAACTCCATTTCACCTGACTCCAGAGTTGACGCTCTTAGTGGATCTGACTTTGTTCCCTCTGAGTAGCCAGTCCAGTGTGTGTAGAAAGTGACCAATCATGCTCTGCCAGGCTTCCTCTCCAATCCCCAGGCCAAAGGGGCCCCACTTCTACAGCCCATCCTTGAATGACCGGGTTGTGGTCTGTCCCTATCCAGGCCACTCTCCTGACCTTGTTCCTATTAGTCATGCATGGCCCCCTGAGCACATGTGAATGCTAAAAATGATCTTTCACCACATACAGGTGTGACTTAGCAGATGCTTCAGTACCTAACTATCGGCAGCTCCATGGAAGTGGGTCAGGTTGCTGGTGTGCTTTCCATGGGCTCTCATCTCCTGCTGTGATTTTCACCAGTGTGGCTGAGGAGGACTCTCCATAGGGTGGCCTGAGGAAGGCACGTCAGTTGCCTGAACTTCCCCCCCGGGGATCCATTCTGCTCATACCTGTAGAGAAATCATTGCATCTGCTTCTCACCCAGTGAGGCCCATATTGGCTGTGGCGCCTTGTTAAAATGAAGGACTGTCTTTTGTATTATAGATAATGTGAGACAAACTACATTTTCTGCTACTGATCATATGCTTTGCTGAAGATAAAGTCCAGGGAAAGTTCTTGGTAGGTTTACCCTGATTCAAATCCTGTTTTTCAGGAACAGCAGTTTTGGAGATTGTTTTTATAAAGGGAAGGGACAGGAGGGGTTGTGTTTTTTGTTTGGCAGGAAGTACAGTGGAGCAAGTGTGATTTTGAAAATGACTTGCTAACCACAATGATAATATGCATACCTGAAGGCTGTTGACAGAGTATTAAGGCTGTCCTGGTACCGTGCATTCGTGCAGCATCTGTTGTTCTAATTACTAACTTCTGCTAGCTTGCTTCCTACTTTAAAGGAGTCTTACTAAGCCACGTGCACTGTTTCCCAAACGTCACCCGTTCAAATTCCATCTTCCCAATGGGTGCTCTTTCTCTGTACCCTTTGTGCTATTATTTGTTTAATATATTTATCTGACAGATTTTTACTTCTAAGAAATAATGTCTGAAATCATGGGTGTGGTGTATGAGTCATATATGTATTATATGTAGAATTGTATAGAGAGAATTTTATACCTGTAAAATGAATGTATATTGAAGAATATGGACCCCTGCAATTCTTAAAATCTTCCAGGGTTTCACTAGTGGTACTTTCAGTAGTACTGTTAGATGATTTTCACTGAGTTCCATTTTTAGAGGAGAAAAATAGGTGAGGGGAAAGCTGGAGATGGGTGGAAGGAAATGAAATTTGTATTAGGAATTGTCTATGTTATTCTCCAGCATATTTCTTACATTTTATGAGATGCAGTGAGAATTTAATAGTGGTAGTGTTTTTGTTTTTGTTGTTGTTGTTGTTTTAGTTTCTTTGTGTGTGAGATTTTTTTTTTCAAAATATTTTGAAATAGTTTTGTTGTGTGGCTTCTCATTTGCTCACTCACTCCTGCATTCATCCGTGCAACAAATGCCTGTTGAGTATCCACTCTGTATTAGACACTGAGATACAATAATGGAAAAGGAGCTCCCTGTTTTTGAGGGGCTCAGAATCCTGACTGGGAAATGGGTAAATGAATCAATTGTCATGCTCTGGTGGAAAAAGGGCTAAATCGAGGTGTGAAACAAAGGCTGTGAGAGCACCCCGGAGTTGGTGATTGACAGTGTTCAGAAATGTTAGGCTATGTTAGTCATGGCGCTGGGCTAAACCACAAAAAATGAACTGGCTCCAGAACCCCTCCTTTTGAGTTCTGCCTTTATTTCACAGAAAATCACTTGTCTCCTACAGGGCCGGGAGAGATGAATGTTGCGTCTTTCATCCAGAAGGACCTATTTGACCTTGAAGTGAATCACCTCAAAAATTCCTCTTCATTTACATGTCGTCCTTTTATGAAGAGAGGCTGGTGTGGCTCGGTGAAAGGATATGTCCCCGATGTCCTTTTCAGATCTCATGCGTCCTCCTGGATTGCTCTCTGGAAAGGTTTAGTTGTTTAATACTTTTGCCATGTGCTTAAAGAGACAATCAAATTACTGCAACAAAGATATGTATTCAAGGATGTTCACTGCAGTATTGCTTATTATAACAACTGAAAGTATCCTAAATAACCATCAGTGGAAGATTGAGTAAATGCATTACAGAAGATGCCACAAAAATAATATCAAATTGTCTTTTGAAAAGATGAGTAGGATTTGTATATATTGACTAGGAAAATTATTCATAATATATAAAGTAAAAAAATGTAAATAAGGGAATTAGAGAACCACAAGTATAATATTATACTGTTTGTGTAAAAAAAATTGAGTTAATACAGTCTATTACATACAAAGTATGCTGGAATGTATTCCAAACTGTGAGGAAGCTATTGTGGAGAAGGTGGTATGTGAAGCGCTTGAAAGGAAATTTCACATTCTTATTTAAGCATGCACCTGTATTTCATGCATTTTAGATTATTTTTACAAACAGCCAAAAAAAAAAAAAAAAAAACCAAAAAACTGAATGCATATTCAATTGTATAAATGACAAAAAAAAAAAAAAATTTGGAAGGGAGACTTGCCTAGCAGAGGGACAACATGCCAGAGGGTACAGTTTCATGAGTCTGGTTCTTCCACTTTGCTTCTAAATGGTTGAATGGTAGCCAGGATGGAACCCATTGTCTTCCTTCTCTAACTCGAAATCTTCTCTCTTCCTACATCCCCCAGTTTTCAACCTTGGCATAGTCCTGGAGGATTTTTCTTTTCCTTATTTACTTGCATTCTACATCCAACTAGCCTCTAAGTGTCTTTCATGCATTGTCATTCTTTCCTTTTTCTTTGTTATTCTTTTGTAATATGTTGGTGTGGCCTATTGGCATGGCCTTCTTCCCAGTATCCATCCATTATACATTTGTACTCACGGCAGAGTAATCCTTCAAAACACAGAAGTAGTACTTTTTGTTAGACCTCAAGATTCTACATGATGTCACCTCACAAGTTCTGTCCTTTCCTACGCCTACACAAGATTTCTTTCACTCCTTAGGCCATGCTTTGTCCTTTTTCTCTTTCATTTTTTATTCATAGGACTTACTTCTCCATTTTTTTTCTACTATGCAAACTCTTAAGGTGTATTACTTTATGTTGTAGCTATGGTAGTTGTACTACTCTCCTTTTCTCATGCATTCATTCATAGTGTGACTTCTGGGTACCTGGTATTGTGCTGGGTGCTGAAGATACAACAGACCACCACACCCTTCTCCCCTCCCCAGGCTTAGGCAAAGCCCAAGGAGGCAAGCAAATCATATTTTACAACTTGGGAGAAGCACTGGGGGGAGACTAAACATAGTACCAGGAGAATAATAGCAATGATAGAGTGGGCACAAGAAGGAGGGTGTGGTTAGGAAAAGTCTGGTTGAGGAGTGACATTTAATTTGGACTTGAAGAGCATAAAGGAGACAGCCATAGGCTGTAGGGGGCAGGGGTGGGTGGGAAGAACATTCCAGGCAGATGGAATATCGCATAGAAGCATATGTTCAAAGACCTTGGAGCAAGAAAATGCTTAGCTGTATAAGGATCTGAAAGAGGAGTTTGGCTGGAGAAAGATGATTGAAGGGCGCAGTGACAGAAGATGTTAGAAAAGTAGTAGCCTTAAAAGTTAGGACTTAAAAGTCATGTTATGAATTTGGATTTTATTCTGAGGGCAGTGGCATGCTGTTGGACGGTTTGAAGCAGGGAGGTAAGATTATAAATCCAGCTTTATCCCTTTCTGCCTTCCCCCCAGAACCTGTCGCAACATCCTGCACATAATTGTTTCTCAGTAAGTACTTGTTGCATTATTGAATGCTGTGACTGTGATTGATTATAGAATTAGCCACATGTCAGCATAGGATGAATTGAGTCCCCTTTATCAGTTTTTTATCGCGCAAGCTCTGTAAGTTCATAAAAAGGTAACTTTCTTAGTAATCTCCTATTTTCAGTTCATTAATCACATACTGAATGATAGCTCTGGTTTTGCTTTAAAAAACAGATGTGATCTCTCTTAAGTATTCTGGATATTTGAACATTCATTTAAATCCCACTGAGAGGTTTTAATTTTTTTCTTTAACAAAAGAAGTTTGAATTTTAGACATCACAAAAACACAAAAGTACTCCTGTCATCTGAACCACAAAGTATATGTATTTGTAGTGACTTAGAACATAAGTGGACCTTTGCAATTTGTAGATAAAGAAAATGAAGCCCAGAGAGTCTAAGTCCCTTGCGTGCAGTCATTCAGTTTGTTAACACTCAGATTTCCTGGGTTCCACCATGCCCTGCCATGTTGCAACTCTCATTTTACTGGGGTATTTCTTTTTTTCTGGATTTTTCCTATTTTTAAGACAGTGACTTGTTCTGTCACTTCCTCAGGCTGGAGTGCAGTGGTGCCATCATAGCTCACTCCATGCTCAAACTCCTGGGCTTAAGTGATCTTCTTGCCTCAGCCTCCCAAGTAGCTAGGACTGTAGGTATGCACCATCATGCCCAGCTAATTTTTTATTTTTTATTTTGTTTTAACGGAGTCTTGCTCTGTCGCCCAGGCTGGGGGGCAGTGGCGTGATCTCAGCTCACTGCAACCTCCACCTCCCGAGTTTAAGTGATTCTCCTGCCTCAGCAGGGGCTGGGATTACAGGCATGCGTCAACGTGCCTGGCTACATTTTTTGTATTTTTAGTAGAGATGGGGTTTCACCATGTTGGCCAGGCTGGTCTTGAACTCCTGACCTCATGATCCGCCCACCTTGGCCTCCCAAAGTGCTGGGATTACAGGCTTAAGCCACTGTGCCCAGCCTTAATTTTTTATACAGATGGGGTCTCCCTATGTTGCTCCCTTTTCTCCTGTCCCTACTTCCTATTAATCCCTATTGAAATGCCAATAGAGCCTTTTACCTGTCTTTCACCAGACACTTCCTGCAGGGCAAGTTTATCTTACTATGTAAATCAAGTCAACAGTTGATTTACACACCAAAGCATGCCCACTGTGGAACTCTCACCCACCAGGAGGTTACCTCTAGTGCTACTACTTACAAAGTAAGTACTCTCTACCTTAGTAAGTAGTACTATGCTACTGTCTCCCCCCTGGGGAGTTTTTGGCCTAGTCTTGCCCACAGGGTGCCAGTAGTCACCCACTTGACCGCCCAGTGAGTAAGGCACCTGAGCTAGCATGTGGAACTCCCCACCCTTGCTCACCTCCTCTCCTGCCTTTTTGAAGTGTTCACTTCTGCTCCAAAAGTGAAGTAGTACCCTTTAAGCAGGAAGCCTGTACTCCTTCCCTTAAGCTAGTTTTGGAATAAATCTTTCTTTATGCCATACCTTGCTCCTGTTAATTGGACTTTGTAAACAGCAAGCGAGTAAACTGCATTTTAGTTACAATTTTTTATTATTTTTTCTTCATAGACATGGGATCTCACTATATTGGCCAGGCTGGTTTTGGAACTTCTGGCCTCAACTAATCCTCCTGACTTGGCCTCCCAGGGTGCTGGGTTTACAGGTGTAAGCCACCATGCCTGGCCTGCCCTGACTTCTTGAACAAACATCTTTAAAAATGCCTGTGACGTTTTAGGCCTGGTACTGAGTATGTAGGATTCAAACTCGAACAGGGCATTGTCATTGCCCAGGAGAGACTACCAGGTAGTTGGGGAGACAGATATGTGAGCAGATGATTATAATAATGGGGTAATTGCTAAGGAAACTCTATTCCAAGATGGCAGGAGGACAAAAGGCAGGGAGTGTGTCTAGGGGTAAGTCAAATAAAACTTCCTGAAGGAGACAACATTTGGATCATGCCTTGAACAATATTTAAGATTTAGTGCCTTTTCTAGCCCTTTGAGTTTGTGGATGGAAGAAGAATGCTGCAAGCAAGGGGTGTAGTATGTGCATAGGCCAGCAGAAGGTCATGATGGCATGACAGGAGCACAGGATGTGGTGGAGACCTGAGGGTGGTGTGAAAATGTTGTGAGGGGGAGCATGAAACTGTTTCCTTACCCCAGAGTCCTCTGTAAAATTGTAACATACATGTTGATAGTCGAGTTCTAGAATGCTTGATACAAGTTGGAATCAGAGTTTTATAATTATGCCTCACCTCTCAAGGACCCAATTTCTGTTTGGAGCCCATTTTCCCGTTCAGTTAACATGTAAGAGTAACAACTGAGGAAATTTTATTCGAATTCCACAATGCTGGATTTTAACGTGGCTCAAAATCTTGGGTCACTTCAGGATATTTTGGGTTTTGGAGGCCAGCCTGCTAGCTTTATTTTAGGACTGTTGCTGTAGAAAGCATTTTTCACAATTTTCAGCGATTTCTACCTGTGTGTAAGTAAACCCTGAACTGGGGCACTTTCATAACATTCTTTCCCCTTAAAAATGGAAGCAGAAATCAAAGACTAGGAGCCATTTTCCCTTTGTCCTTGTTGTGGTTTCCGACTGTTGCCATAACAGATTAGTGCAAATTTAGTTACTTAAACAACACAATTTATTTTCTTCCTGTTCTGGAGGTCAGAAGTCCGAAATCCATTTCACTGTGCTGAAGTCAAGGTGTTGGCAGGGCTGGTTCCTTCTGGACACTCTGAAGGGAAAATCCATGTTCTTGGCTTTTTTCAGTGTTGAGTGCTGCTGGTATTCCATGGCTCATAATCTCTTCCTCCATCTGTAAGACACATCACTCCAACCTCTGCTTCTGGTACCACATCACTTTCTCCTTCACAGACTCCTCCTGCACCCTTGTGATAGGCACTCCTGGGATGACATCAGGCCCACCTGGATGATCCAGGATCATCTCCCCACCTCAAGGTCCTTAACTTGGTCATATCTGCAAAGTCCCTTTTGTCACAGAAGGTAACGCAGGTCCAGGGATTAAGTCAAGGACATTTCTGGAGGCCACTATTCAGGCTTCCACAGGCCCCTACCAGTTTATGCATCCATAAGCTTTGGTGGCGGCAGCTCTGGTACCTTCTCAATCACATTGATGCTGCACACAGTTCTGTAGTTGAAGTTTTGTGTACTTTTTGTCTAATTTGCATCTAAATGCTTTTGAATTTACCATACAGAACCATTCAAACAAGGAATTCAGTGATCTAAATTTAATATCATTGTTTGTTAGAGTTTCTTAAGACTTGCTTGACAATAAGGGTAATATTTAGCATAAAGTTGCCTTAGTAAGTTTAAAGAAAGAAAATATTTATTTATTTATTTATTTATTTTTTGAGACGGAGTCTCGCTCTGTCACCCAGGCTGGAGTGCAGTGGCCGGATCTCAGCTCACTGCAAGCTCCGCCTCCCGGTTTATGCCATTCTCCTGCCTTAGCCTCCCAAGTAGCTGGGACTACCAGCACCTGCCACCTCGCCTGGCTAGTTTTTTTGTATTTTTTAGTAGAGACGGGGTTTCACCGTGTTAGCCAGGATGGTCTCGATCTCCTGACCTCGTGATCCGCCCGTCTCGGCCTCCCAAAGTGCTGGGATTACAGGCTTGAGCCATCGCGCCCGGCCAAGAAAACATTTATTTTTAAAGACCTAGAGTGATTGATTGATCTCCCATGATGTCCTGTGATGTCTTTATTGTATTTTCAGGGCACTTCCTCTGCTTTATATTCCTGTTGTTTGTGTACATGATTTGTCTATTAGACTGTAAGCTTCTTGAGGATGGGGCCCTTTCCTGATTTATCAGTCTATTTCATAGAGCACATAACACACCTGAAATATGATTAGATGCTTTGCATGTATTAACTTTTTAAATGCTCACAAGAAACCCATGAGACAGAGACTCAGAGGATATATCACTTGCCCCAAATTAGACAACTAATAAGATACAGTGCTGATACTCAAACATACTCTGACTCCTGCGTCCAAGCTTTTTCCAACTCTATTATGCTCCTTTTGACTACTGCGCTCTATGCTGAATGAATTATAATTATTGCTTTACAGCTAACACAGCACTTATACATACCTTATTAGATGCCCATTAAAAAAAAAGGCAACTATCACTTGCTTCTTTATTTTAGAAATAAGCAAACAGGGTCAAAATGGTCAACATGTCACTTTATTCACTCATTCAGTCTTTGAGTATGCAGGCATTGGCTGAACTTCTATGAGGTGCCAAGCCTGGAGTATGCCTTGGGAAACAGTCGTAGACAGGGAGAGAACTCTGTTCCCTCAGGGAGCTTATGATGCTACAGGGAACACAGCATTACCTGGGCCAGTTCTGCTCCAAAGGAGAAGTAGAGTGTTTTGTAGAAACAGACAATAGGGGATTCAATCTAGGTCATCACAAACACTTTGCTGGCCAGGGTATATTAATGAATGCACTTTTGGTTTCCAGTAATAGAAACTTTATTCAAAAAAGCGAAAACTTTTGGGTAGGTATTGACTTACATTGCTAAAAAAAATTTCTGGATGTAAACTAGCTTCTGACTAGGTCCAGAAATTTATATGATGTTATTAGAACTCTATTGGATTTATTCTTCACAGATTATCCTACTTGGCTACAAAGGTGGCAGTTGGGTAGTGATATGCCTTTATTTTTCTTAGTGGTGGAGACCCAGGAAAATAAGAGGGCAATTCTTTCTTGATAACTCCGAAAAACATAGTTCCTTAGGGGGACTCAGTTTGGTCCTGTTTGGACCACATATCCAAATATCACTACGGCCAAGGGTTCCGAGTACATTGGACAAGTCAGTTTGTCCCCTTTGAGCCTCATTTTCCTTATCTGCAAAATGTGAATAACAGTTATTATCCTCTTCACAGCTTTACTGTGGGAAATAAAAGAGATAATGTGTGTATGCATTGAACACAGAGACTGGCACATAACAGACACTGGATAAATATGGTTATTTTAATAATTATCAAAGGAAATATTATAAAATCTTTAGGATGGAAGAAACCACAGAGGTGAAGTCCAACTCCAGTCTTCCTTCAACCCTTACTACCTGAGTAATACCAGAGCACTTTGGCTAGACTGTGTCCTTTCCGTGCCGCCCCCGCCACCCGCTCCCCACCCTCCAACCCCCTCAGCCCCACTATGCAGGAAGCAGAGCCTTGTACTCGACTTTGGAAAAGGATAGTTTTCTGAAAGGCAAATTTCCTGAGATTTTTCTGGCAAAATGTCTGGTAATCTTATGAGATAAAACTAACTGATATTCCTTACAGACTCACAGAGTTAGTATAGTCAGTTATACTATGGCATGAACCACATGTTTTTAAAAATCAGCACATTATGCAAAGTCAGCCAATAAAAGCCAAGAACTTATGGGAAAAATGGGGTTATGGGCACCACAATCACACTTCATCAGTGAAACATCAAAGGTAGCAACCTCATAAAAACACTACTATAACTTTATCCATGGATACTTCAATAAATATGGTACCTTTGCTTGACAAAGATCTGAAGTGCAGTTGTTGGAGATGGACAAGAAAAGGGTTCCTGCTTGTGAGTTGTTGGGAAATGGTGGAAGAAGCATTACCAAACTTGGTGATCTTTTGCAGCCTTAAATTCTGGAACATGGGTTTCTGCCTTTTGGAATAGGTCTTTCATGGTATACATTTATAATTGATACATATTTCATCAAAGTTGTAAATTTGGTCTAGTATATAACCACCTTCTTCAATTAATATCTATATTGTTCCTAGAGGTTCTTTTATAGATTTCTTTTCTGCATTTTGGCTTCACCAAACAATTGAAGGCTTTGGAAATTTGTAGTGTTTTTCTTTTTTTTTTTTTTTTTTTAAGGCGGGGTCTAGCTCTGTTGTCCAGGCTGGAGTACAGTGGCACAGCTATGGTTCACTGCAACCTCCACCTCCTGGGCTCAAGCAGTCCTCCCACCTCAGCCTCCAGTGTAGCTGGGGCTATAGGCACATGCCACCACACCCTGGTAATTTTTGTATTTTTTTGCTAGAGATGGGATTTCACCATGTTGCTCAGACTGGTCTCAAACTTAGGCTCAAGTGACCCACCCCACTGAGCCTCCCAAAGTGCTGGGATTACAGTTGTGAGCCACGGTGCCCAGCCATAGAAATGTTTGAAACCACCAAATCTACCTCTGTTAGCAGTGAAAGGGGCCAAGTACTTTTTGCATGATTTGGCCTTTTCTGCTTATGGTTTTCTTATATAGATGGTGTTTTCTTTTTGTGAAAAAGGTTGTTTCTGAGGTTTTTGTTTGTTTGTTTGGTGTTCAATCCATATGCTCAATAATGTTTCCATTTCTTCTATATGTACAGGCCTTGCAGGTCCTTACTGAATTCACAATACTGAAAGTTGTTCTAGCCGTAGACATTTTCTTGAATTTTCTAACATTGCCTCTCATGCTTTGTAATGTGGATTTCTTTATACCTATTGCTCTAGAGACACATATATTCTTTTGTTTATTTTAAAATGCTCATTTTGAGTTTCTTCTCAAATCTTACAGCTTTCCTTTTGCATGTACTTCTTGGCATTTTTTGAAACTAGATACTTAGACAGGAAGGGAGTGTCGAAAGGGCATTTTTAATGTAGACTAGTTCACAATTGTCATAGAAAGGCAAAATATAGCATTCTAGGATAATGCAAATGGTAAACTGGTTGCTGGTAGATATTTGAAGTGTGTGTTTTATGTCCTGCATGGCTTAGTTCAGCTGAGTGGAGATTTTGTGTTCCTGCAGCATAGTAGTTTTTGGTGAAAAAAAATGAGTTCATGCAAATGCAATAGTCTGTATTACACTTAAATTGTTTCCTAACGTATCAATTGCTTTACCACAAATTTTCCTTTTCAACAGAAGAAATCCAGAAACATTGTCTGTAATTGGAAGAGAAGAGAATAAAACCCAGGATTTCTAGCTTAGCCACTTTTTCCCCCATACAGCAGTGTTTAAAGGGATACCAGTTGTGTGAACATTCGGTATTTAAAATATAAAGAAATGTATTTTAAACACGGAAATGCCAGAGCCTTTGCATCTAATTTTATTACTTCGAGAGGTTATAAGGCTACACATTTATTTTTAAGCTATTGCAACCACTGTTTAAAATGCATTTGGAACAGGTTTGGTTTAGCCTTCATCTCCAGACCCATTTCAAGGTATATCCTAAAATTGCTTTTACTATTTTATTATCAGCTCTCCAACAAGTCTTTCTGCTTGATTATTACTTTTTTCCCTGACTCTATCTGGTTCTGAAACATATACTAAAAGAGCTGGAGTTTGTGAACATATTTTATAAACCTTAAAGAATTATACTAACAGAAGTTGCTACTTTATGTCTTTGGCAATAGTCACTCAAAAATGAATTACCTTCTTCAGATACAAGCTTTTCCACCATTAAGAATTTCTAAAATAAAGGGCCAGGGCCTTTAAAGCCAATTCTAAAAGGAGATCTCTCTAAATAATTGAATTTTGTTGGGAAAATTGTATTGCCATATCTCTTGGAATAAGACTCTGTGATCTCTACTGGAATGTATGTTTACTCTCATATTTTATATTCTCCATATATATTTTATTCCTACCTGATAAAACGGAATTGTCAAAACTTGAGCACTGGTTCCATATTTTAATTTTTAAAAAATATTTATCCACGTGCAGACTCCACTTTGGGAGGCTGAAGCAGGTGAATCACTTAAGTTGAGGAGTCCAAGACCAGCCTGAGCAACATGGCAAAACTGCATCTTACAAAAAGTACAAAAATCAGCCAGGTGTGGTGGTGCATTCCTGTGCTCCCATCTGCTTGGAAGACTGAGGTGGGAGGATTGGTAGAGCCTGGGAGGTTGAGGCTGCAGTGAGCTATGATCCTGCCATTGCACTCTAGTCTGGGTGATGGAGTGATATGCTGTCCAATAAAAACCAAAAAAAATATTTTATTTAGAACTGTTTTTGAAATCTATTTTGTTGTTTTAAACCTAGTATGTTGTTTCCACACTGTGCTCTGTAATAAGTATCCTGCATTGTTCTTATTTGTTTTCTCATTATTCTCATCTTACCTTAAAAAATGTTGTCTGTGTTGACCATCATGTACATGTTCCTTTATAAACCTCTTGAGAATCTGTGTGAGAAACTTTGTGGACCAGATAGTGAAATGTTAGACTCCTGGGCCATAGCACATATTTATACCTAATTTGTCTGAAAATGGCCAGATTGACTTTTAGAATAGCTGTTTAAATTGACAGTCCCCTCAGTAATTCTCGCCCTCCTGCATCCTTGCCAACACTTGGTATGATGTGATTTTTCATATTTGCTTTTGTAGTGGGTATGAAGGGATATCATATTTTAATTTTTTGATTTGTATTTTTTTATTAAGAGTAAATCTGAGTACTTTCTAATATCTGGTGGGCACTCACATTTCCCCTTTTATGATTTTCCCATTTATATAAACTTTAGGGCAATTTTTAACAATTCTAGAAGGACACACACTAATTAACTGAAGAAAATTTTATTCTTAGACTTGCAGGAATTAAGACACTAGAATAAACCTAGATAATCTCTTGGTAGATTTGGATGATATGTCCATTTTTTTTTTTCTAAATGCACAGGAACAATGTAAACAAATTCTGGATTCTCTGTTTCTCCATCTGATTATAGCATGGAAGATTAGCTCATTGCATGACACCAAGTTCTTTCCCCTAAACAGCTTGACATGGCCACTTTTTAAAAAGACACTGGGGAAGCTTTGTGGTCTTTAGAGCCATATTGTGTTGTCTATATATCTGAGTAAATTTTATGTGCTCCAGCAGGATTTGATTTCAAATAGTTAGAAAATACTGTCTTTGTGAAGTCAATTAAAGTAGTGACATAGATGGTGTGTTCTTTTTCTTTCTCTGTAGCGGAACTCCTGTCAGAGTCCCTGTATCTTAATTGGCTCTATTTGAAAGGAAAATTCGAAATCCCCTGCTGCAGTATAAATGTACTTATTTATCCCTTGAATTTCCATCTGGTGCCTTCACGACTGCTGAGAATTACTTGTCTTGCTGCTCTTTGGAAATGAGATGCAGTGGCATTTGAATTGATGAGAGCACCAGCACCTCAGATGAGGTGGCATTCCATAATGATGGCAGGTGGAATGCAGTTTCATTAGGTGCAAAGGTGAAAGCATGATTTCTAAAAATACACAGTTGAATATGAATGATTTAGTCAATTAAAATTGATTTCTAGCAGTGATTCTCAAACTATTTGCATTCATAATATACTTTGGAATAAAGAAAATTTTTTGACCTCTCATTTGATGGGAATAAAAGACCCCAAAGGACTCTAAGAAAGATAACACTGTATGATATAATGAATCTGACATTATCAAAATGTCTCTCACACTTTGTACAAGCACCTGTAATTATCACACCACTGACTTGGTCATTCTTCAGCACAGTGCTACAATTTGAGTATTAAGGTTCACCATGCTGGCTTATTTTTCTTATTTCTTATTTAAGCTTTTACTGTGTGTTCAGTTTCTTTCACAAGTCAAGTGAAACTTTCAACTTTATTAAAATGATAGAATTTTAGGCTTAGAAATTACTATAGACATCTTCTGGCCTGATCTTTTTAGAGAAGTCAGGTTTCCTAAAAGTCAAGAAGCAGTTTTAATCAGTTTCTTAGGTTTTAGGAAATTATCAGAAGGGAAATATCTCCTTGCTGTGGTTTTGTTGAAGATTTTTTTGGTATATAAGACATGGAGTCATATGGGTCTCCTGACTTCAGGTGCTTTGGGGATTCCCATCCCACCTCATGAACCCTTGCATGGAAGGACACAGGGATTCCCATCACACCTCGCAAACCCTCACATGGAAGGACATGAGAAGAAAGGAATCTTTGGTATGATTCCTAGTCTATGTCTTGATATTTTACAAACCACATTTTAACCTAATAGGTATTATCAATTACTCTTTTTTGAGACAAGGTCTTACTTTGTCGCTCTGGCTGGAGTGCAGTGGCATGATCATGGCCCAGTGCACCCTTGACCTCCTGGGTACCAGCGATCCTCCCACCTCAGCCTCCTGAGTAGCTGGGACGGTAGGCATGTACTACCACACTTGGTTAATTTTTTTTTTTTTTTTTTTTTGCTTTTTGTAGAGATGGGGTTTTGCTATGTTGCTTAGGCTGGCCCTGAACTCCCAGGCTCAAGTGATCAGCCCACCTCGGCCTCCAAAAGTGCTAGGATTATAGGCATGAGCCACTGTACCTGGCCTGTTTTCAATTATTCTAAATCTTTGTATTCTTCAAACTACTTGATCATTAAGGTCAGTTCAGGACATCATCCTAGGAAAAGAAAGAATAGGAGAGAGTATAGTTAGTGGCCACCCTTGGATCTCATGAAATGCAGAGATTCCTTATGGTTTGTCTTGATACAGGCATCTTATGGAGGGAAGGGCAGAGTGGATGGAGTAAATACAAGTTTTCCACATTCATTTCAATCACAGCCACATGTTTTCATTTTTCTTTTCATTTATTTATTTATTTATTTATTTATTTATTTATTTATTTATTTTTGAGACAGGGTCTTGCTCTGTTGCCCAGGCTGGAGTGCAGTGGCATGATCTCGGCTCACTGCAACCTCTGCCTCCTGGGTTCAAGTAATTCTCCTGTTTCAGCCTCTCAAGTAGCTGGAATTAGAGGCACCCGCCACCATGCCTAGCTAATTTTTGTACTTTTAGTAGAGACAGGATTTTGCCATGTTGGTTAGGCTGGTCTTGAACTCCTGACCTCAGGCGATCCACCCGCCTTGACCTCCCAAAATACTGGGATTACAGGCATGAGCCACTGCACCTGGCCTTATTTTAATTTTTCTTAACATGAATTTGGCTTTCATGAAATACTCCATTTTAATGAGAATTTGGCTGCTACAAAAAATTTGAAAAAAACACTTCTAAACCTGAACCACTCCTAAAGCTCCTTTAGAAAGAAGATGAGTTGAATTAATACAGACTAGTTCATTATTAGTAGTGTTTGCAGTAACTGTCTCAGGGGGGTGAGAGCACACCTTTTATATGGTAAGAGCTCTTATACTGAAAAGGAGTTTTTTCCCTAAATGTTCTAATGCAGTGGTCTCTAAAACTCAGACTGTGGAATGGCCTGTTATGAACCGGGCTGCACAGCAGGAGGTGAGCAGTAGGCAAGTGAGCATCACTGCCTGAGCTTTTCCTCCTGTCAGATCAGCGGTAGCATTAGATTCTCACAGGAGTGTGAACCCTATTGTGAACTGTGCACACGAGGGACCTAGGTTGTGTGCTCCTTATGAGAATCTAATGCCTGATGATCTGAGGTGGAACAGTTTCATCCCCAAACCATCCCCCTCAGCACCCTGGTCAGTGGAAAAATTGTCTTCCATGAAGCCAGTCCCTGGTGCTAAAAAGGTTGGGGACTGCTGTTCTAAGAGAATTGGAAAAAAAAAAAATGATGCGTAAGGAGACAGGATTCAGCTCCACTAAAATAAGAATTGCCTAAAATCAGAAGATTCATCTGGAACTAGAATGATTCAGTGGAGGGGAGAGGGAGAGCTTGTTACCTCTCTGAGCTTCACTTCTGCCATGTGGAAAATGGGAAATAAGTATCTATTTTTCTGAAGCAAATTCAAGATTAAATGACACAGTAAATGTAAATCATGCATGTATATGCTATATGTACAGAAGAGAACTCCATAATTATGAGTGCCTTTGGTAGGAAATTCAGTGTTCCACTCCACACACTATTAAAGCTTGGGAGAGTTTTGCAAAGAAGGACGAATGACAGAAATATCAACAGAATTTAAAGGACTTTTTAAAGTTACAAGTGATACAGACCTAAAATATAAATAAGTTGGTGGTTTACTTGAATTCATGGATGACTCATGATTAAGTGGAACTTGAATCATACTAAAATTCTGGGCTTCTGTGACCTGTGGGGCTTCTCTTGATAACAGATAATCTTAACTGCCAGTGACTGATTTGGCCTAGTACAGAATTCCCATATCCTTAAGAGTGAGGATCTAAAAGGGATTTTTTTTTTACACACTCTGAAAGCATAGTCACTGGAAGTATTCTGTGTTTGTTGTAGTGGGAATTAATGGAACACGAAGAAACTAAACAACCTAGAATAAGAGAGATTAATTGTCCTAGATTAATAGTAATAACACTTGTTCACTTTGGAATTAATTTATGCTGAAAATTACATTGCAGCACTATCAAACATTTCCCTTTCTAGATCTCTGATTCCAGGAAAGTCGAAGCTTACCTAGAGCATTCTCTTCCCTTTGTGGAAATGAGTATGTGTTTTGAACACGATATGTGGTAGTAACAAAGCTACAGGAACAATCTACAGCTATATGGATGCTAGAGGAAACAAGAAAGTTTGAACGTGGAAAGAAGGAGTGGGTTTAGCATCATTTCTTGGTCTTCCCTCCTCATGATGTCCACTGTATGGCTCCAGGCCATGCCGTTACACAGCTTAGATCTTTAAGATATTTGCTGATGATGAATGTGAGCCACTGTAGTCAGCAAACAGGCATTGGTCCCTGCTCAGAAAGGACCTTCTAGTCCAATAAGAAGAAACAAATAAAGATGAGGCCATATGCCATGTAGGGACTGGGATCTGGGCTGGCAGAAGCCTGGGGTGCTCTGGGAGCCTGGCACCCCTCCAGGCCTTGAGGGTTACAGTGTTTCCAGGAGGAACTCACATCTAATCTGTTACCACAAGAAGGAATAGGAGTTAGTCCAAGCAAGTAGTGGGTTGGAAATAGACAGGGTATGTCTGAAGACCTGGGGTTAAAAACACAGGGGGCAGAATTAAAAACCATTGAGTCATGTTGAAGCATAGAGGTTTTCAGGACGAGCAGCAAGCTGTGAAGCTAGGAAGGTAAGCACAGTGGGCCGAGGGTGTCAGTAGTGCCATGCCGTTTTGAATTTGACTGAGGAGTCCCTGAGATATTTTAAGCAGAGGAGAGTTATAGTCAACATGGATTTTAGCAGGATCACTTGGGATGCAGCTGGGAGAGACCATTTAGAGGATGGTTGCGGTAGGCTTGGTGGGGGATATGATGTGGCGGTGTTTCCATGGGGCTGTGTTGGTTCTGGCTGTACAATTGGACTGAAGAGATCCCTTTTTTTTTTTTCATGTTTTTTGCATCCTCTTGCCTGAATCCTTGTTTCCAGTACCCACAAAGAGTATATGTTAAAAGTGTTTCAAAAGTTGTGAATATATGCATAAATATCAGCTATAAATAAGGAAAAAAGGATGAAATTGATCAGATTATACATACTAGTTTTAAGCTAGGTAGGTATCCCTCCTTTCACCATTGTGAGTTTTTTTTAAACATGACTTTATGTTTTTAATTTATGAGGATTCTATTTTTTCTCATTAATATTCAAGATTTTTAAATTGCTGATGGGAATGTAAATGGACCCATCCACTTTGGAAACCAATTTATTATGAATTTGTAGTGAGTTTGAAGTTGAATATATCCCATGACTCCTATATCCGTCTCTGGGCACATACCCCAGAGAAATTCTTACACAGTTTGCGTAAGAGATATATTTAATAGCACGGTGTTCATAGCAAAACTCTTTGTGGTAATGAATGAATGACGCATAGAAAATATCTAACAGGCCATAATAAGGAAATTCATAAATAAATCATGATTTATTCACACTATGAAATACTAAAGAAATCTTGAAATGAATGAGATCTATCAATTTGTCTCTCTCCACGGACAAGTTTTACTTGTAAATTTTATTTATTTTTACATTTTTAACACACATAATTGTAGGCATATGGGTACAATGTGATGTTTCAATACATGTACACATTGTGTAATGATTGAATCAGGGTAATTAGCCTATCCATTACCTCAAAGATTTATTGTTTCTTTGTGGTGGAAACATACAAAATCCTCTCTTCTAGCAGTGCAATATCTTATTGTTGACAATAGTCACCATGCCATGTAATAAGACACCAGAACTTCCTTCTTTGTAATTGTAAACTTGTACCCACTGACCATACTCTCCCTATCCTCTCCTTCCCCTTCCCTTTCCATGGACAAAGTTTTAAAAGCACAAATTCAAGCAAAAAAAATTGAAGTCTTAAAAGAATATACCATAAAGGCAAATTTTAAAATATACAGACCAATATATTTTATTACATATGCACACATACATATGTGGTAAAAGTATAAATGCATATGTGGAAACAACTCAGGCCAACTTTGTCACCAGTCTCTTTAAAAATACCCTTCTAGTACTTTAGTATATTTATATATAAAGAGCAAGATAAGTTCTACCAGAAGATCGATAGAGCTATAAATGAAGCCTTTTTCAGTATAAATAACTTATGTGGTCCAGATATTATTACTATGACTGTTGCTAGTTTCCAGTTATTTACTGTTTACTTTGTAGTTTTCCCATTTATGTGCTGGACTGGACCTTAGGGAGTTCACTAATGTTACGTTGCGGTATGTGAAAGCAGTATTTGTCATTCATGACAACATCTGTTTGGAATATGTGATCATATTTTCTCTCTAACTGTGCTGCCTAGGAAATGTTCAATAAAGAAAAAAGAGTGTGAATAGTGTTGCTTTTTGGAAAAAAAATGCAGTGCCCCATTTGCAATAATGTCTCCTTTCCGCCAAAACTCATTCTGTTGCAAGTAACAGAAACTGAAGTCCCACAAGTTTAAGACAAAATAAGGATTTATTGACTCATGGAACTCAAGTGATGTTGTGTTAGCCATGGCTAGACCCAGATGCTTTTACACGCTTAGAAGATCCGTCTCCCTGTCTGGCAACAGTCCCAGGCAGAAACAGTCTCAGGTCACACATGCCCAGCTTAGCCACCTAAGGAGCCAGTGGCCATCTCTTCTGCAGAAACGCCCTGGGCAGACTTGGAATTGGCTTACTTTGGGTCACAAACCCATTCCTGAAACAGTCATGGAGGTGTAGAGATTAACTGGGGTATTTAACAAGCTTAAATTAAAAAACAGTTTGGGACCCAGATCAGGATGAACAAAGGAGGAACATTTTGCTAAAGGGAAAGAGGTACATGCTATCAGGAATCAGGTCAAGGCAAAATATGGTGGCAATACAAAAAAACTAGAGCTGTCAAGGACCACCATCGCTTCTCTTACTGTCATCTTCCTCTTCCACACACCTAAAGAGAGAACATAATAAACAGGTTATGTATGTTTTAAGCTCAAGCATTCCTTAATTTTAATAAAGCATAATTGACTTCTAGAAATGAATGGCCTTTCCACACTAATATTCATCATCAGTAGCATTTGGCTGAATGAGAATTAGGGAGCTCCTCTAAGAGACATCCCAGAAATTGCCTTGTTCAATGATAGGCTTAAAGACAAAACCTGTGGTTGCCCACTTTGAGAACATTAGCAATTGGAGCTAGTTCATTAGCTGCCTTAATTTGCACAGATACTGATGGAAGACAGGAGGACCCACCTTCATCAGAATACCAGCAAAGTACCAGCAGAGTGCAAGTGGGCTTTGCTATTGAAAGCCCAGTAATGGCTTGCATCGGTTTATGCAGATTTGCGTGGCTGGTTACTCTGTGCCCTGGACTTGGCAATGCCCAGATCACATTTAAATCAGGAGCTAAGTGTAATTAAGTACTACCCTCAGCACATCTCTTCTTTTAGGACACTTTTATTCACCATGATTTAGAACATGACAATTGGGTGAGATTAAAGCAGCAAATTGCGCCTATAAAACAAACCCCTGAAAATAGCAAGGGACTATAAAATTTTATAAAGGGAATACTGCACATGCCTCCAATCCGATAAAACTTTTGTGAGCTGGGAGATTAACTGTGAAATAAAAGTAAGCCAATACAGTATGTGCCACATCCAGACTATAAATCGCATATTATTGTTTAGTATCACTTTTATATTCCCTTTCCAAATGACTCCTTAGCATCGTGAGGATGCCCCACGCAGGATACAATTAATTAGCTTTCAAGGGAATCAGCTCAAGGGACACTGGGCCACTCTGCGAATGGAAGGAATGTGGGCGAAGGTATTTCAACAGGATAGTATTTGGTCTTTGGGGGAGTGTTGTGGTTCTTCCAGTTGCTACTTTAGTTTCCTTATTTTCTTGGCTCATGTTTATGTCCTGTATGTTGTAACGGATGGAGCAGATTTCCAAGGCTCTTGAAAGCTATTTGCTTTTTGCTTAGAATCCCAGGGTTTTTATAGCTACATGGTAACACCCATCTACTGCAGGACTTCCTTTTACAAATAAAGAAATGGAGGTTGTAAGCAGTAAGTGGCTTACTTAGATTCGCACAGTAAGCTAGGGGCACACTGGATTCTCCAGGGATAATCATGCCCATTCTGTCTTTTTCCTAAAGCTTTTATAGATTTTTTATCTCATTAATATTGCAATATTGTATAGGTATTTTGTCCTGATAATAATGACAAAAAAATCATCTTTTAGAACGTTTGGAAAATTTGAAAAATAATTTGAAGTAAATTTTAGAAAATTCATCTGCCTTCTCACCAATCAAAGATACCCACTTTTAACATCAGCCATTTTTCTAGACACACAAAATATATATAGGTGTGACTCTTTACCCTGAAAAATAAAGAACATTCTGTTTTTTTCAATTAATACATTTATTGGGAAGATTTTTTCACATGCAACATTTTCTCAAAACGTGGTTTTTAATAACTTTCTACTTCAAAATAATGTCTCTTAAATAGTTTAAGTATTCTATTGTTGTTTTATTGCTAGTTCCTTTTTCCCATAGATCAAGCTACTGAAGAATTTTAAACATTAAAAATGTCTTAGAGAGACATGAAGAATGACAGAATATTGATGGAACATAAATCTTTTTAGTCTTTTATGTCCAGGGTAGTTTTACGTGAATAATTGAATCAAGTTTTATGTGATAATATCCAAGTTTTTCAAACCAGATTAAGATTGGATAATATTATTTCTATGTCAAGATACATCTATGTGAGGTAGAATTCTTATAATTTGAATTTTCTTTATTCTATGTGTATGCTAGGTTATAGAGATCAGTCTGTATCACTTTAAGATACTATGTCCTTTACTAGGTCTTCTATAGCAACCATCCATTAATCTATTCATCTGTTCTTTCATTTAAATGTGCAATTAAATTATTGCCTTTTCAGCATATGCCAAGCATTATGATGTGTGGACAATAGAAAGATAAATATGACATTGTCTTTGCCTTCAAGGAACTTATACTTTATTTGCAGAGGCAGATAGGTGAACAGTTTACCCATCACTGGGCAGAACATCCTGTGAAATCACAGGAAGGCCAGGTTTCACAGCCTGAAGATCAAGAAGGATTTTAATGGGCAGAGAATGATGGTTCAGGCCAAGAGAACTGCAAAGATGTAAAACAGTCAAAATACCTGGCATGGTCAAGGAATGCTAGGGTGATTGGAGAAAGCATTTGGAAGGAGAAAAAGAAACAAGATCATAGACTGTAAAAGGAGATAAACTTTTTAAATTTGCCATGTAGATATATAAGGAGACAAGTATTTTTCTACCTGTTTCTGTTACTGTTGTTAATTTAGGTAGGCCAGTAGGGATTATCAAGGTTATAAAATTAGCTGGGATTATCAAGGTTATAAAATTAGCTGGAGACCAGGGAGTTACGAGTTCTGGTCTCTTCCTGTTGCTTAATGATACACGGTCGTGTTGCTTATGTTCCTTTCTCTTTTTTTGAATGTAGGCTTTGTTTCTTAAGTGTGAAATGGCAGTAGCAAAATAAAATATCAGGCATGTTCACAATATTTAGATATTATAATTAAAAAGTGTTATTAACTGTTTATTGAAATTTGCATTGAACTAATTTTGTAGCTTTAGGCTTTTCTCTCTCACATCCAGATAGCGTAAAATTTAGACTAATACTTCAGTTAGCTGGATTAATAGAGACCCTCTGAGATTATTAGTGAAAGAGAAACACAGTTTTATTACTTTCATATACATAATTTGAATTAAGCTAATAAAGAATTGCCTAATAGACGCCCTGATGAACCTGCTTTAATGAATACATGAAAATAATTTGTAATTATAATAATAATTTTATGCAAATGAAAGCTGACAAGGTTTTCAAGTGCCTGAAGATAGTTTGTTTTCTGAAATAGGGTAAAAATGCCTCTTAAAGTTATACAAATAGTGATTCTTGCATTTACGTAGTGATTTCTCAGTTTTCAAAGCATAATACTTTAAAAAGCAAGTTTTTATTTGGTCCTTAAAATGACCTCACAAAGTATGTTAGAAGTTTTTAGGTTCATGTCAAAAAAAGAATTCAGAGGTTGATAGAAGTTAAATTATTTGCCACACGTCACAGAATTAGTAATTGACGAAACCAAGTCTGGAAGCTAGGTCCCTTGTTTTTAATCCATTGTTCTGTATCCCAGTGTATACTATCAATTTTCTTAGTATTTCTTCTTTTTTGTGTTAGCTGGAGTCTAGATGACCTTTAGCACATGTGTTTTGTACTTTCCATAAATTCAGAGAGCAATAAGAATCAAGTTACCTTGATTATATTCTCTGAAAAAAACATGCATATGATGTTGACCTTATGTTTGCCTCAATAAATTGAAACAAACCCGTACAATTCAAATGCTGAAACAAAGCTTTACTCTCATGTTTTTAGAATTAAGAGGAATTTTTCTAGTTTTATAAGATGTTACTATAGGTCTCCTGTTATTAATAAGATGGAAACATTTAATTACATCAAGAAGACTATAGGTTTAGAAAAGTTAGAAAGTCACCCAAGATAGCATGTTTGTTAAGAATATACCCTAGAAAGAAAGAGGCAAGTTTACATTCTTACTCTTCCTTGATTGCTTTTATGAACAAATGTGGAAAACTTACACTTCCAGAGAATTGGATTAATTTTTGGTTCTTTGTTTAAATACTAGCATGGAGACAATCACCAGATCTATAATTGCAAGGTTAAGTAATAAGGTATAAAAGCAAGTCCCTGAAATGATATGTTATTAATAATTTTATAAATATGACACATCAATATCAAATGATTTACCATATTTTAGTAAAAATATCAGTGACTGTCTTCTAAATACATAGATTTTAAAAAGAAACTATAAACTCTAAAAGCATGAGCAATGTGGAACTTGACTGTATCATTTCTTCATTGTATTATAGAATTGGTATAAAAGACCTCTTCCTTCAGGTCTATGCATCAAGATTTATTGCTGGAAATAACAGATATTCTTCGTTGTTCCTCTGTGTCTTTCATATAAAAGCCTGTGACATACATACTCAGGGCAGCATTCATCTTAGGCTGCAAGACAATGATTTTATAGTACTCTAAGTAGTATTATAAATTCCTTTGCACTGTGCAAACTTCTTTTCAGATACTTAATATAAGGATTTCCTACCTGTCTTTCATGACACCCTTTGAAAGAACTGATGGACTTTATTACATGCTACATGCTACAATAAACAAAAATATAATGAGGGTTCTGAATAGGATGGAATGACTTGTGGTAGAATAATGTTTCTTTGGAAAATAAGTAGAAAATATGGATAATCATTTTTAAAATTCTGTTTAAATATATCAAAGAGGTTTTGAAATCATGATGATTGGAATGGCTACAATTTCAGAGACAGGAAAACCAAGGAAAGTTGAGCTGATGATTCTCTACTTTTTTCCTGGGAATATTTGCTATTTCTGGATGTAGACAGCTGGGTAGAGGGCTACAGTTATGGGAAAGAAAAGCCTGCTGAACTTAAGGTGGTCTCATGGAATAGAGTCAGGATGGGAGGGAAGGTAACTTGAGGAACCTCACAATACAGTCTGTCAGAAGCTAGAACCATTCCTCTCGAGAACTGAAACAAAACAAGGATGCTTACTCTCACCATGCCTATTCAACATAGTACTGGAAGTCCTAGCCAGAGCAGTCAGGCAAGAGAAAGAAATAAAAGGCATCCAAGTAGAAAAAGAAGTCAAACTATCTCTCTTTGCTGATGATGTGATTCTATACATAGAAAACCCTAAAGACTCTGCCAAAAGTCTCCTGGAACTGATCCACGAATTCAGTAACATTTCAGGATACAAAATCAATGCACAAAAATCAGTAACATTTCTATATACCAATAACATTCTAGCTGACAGCCAAATCAAGAACACAGTCCCATTTACAATAGCAACAAAAAAATGAAATACCAAGGAATACATCTAACCAAGGAGATAAGAGATGTCTACAAGGAGAACTACAAAACACTACTGAAATAAATCAGAGATGATACAAATAAATGGAAAAATATTCCATGCTCATGAATTGGAAGAGTCAGTATTAATAAAACGGCCATACTGCCCAAAGCATTTTAGAGATTCAATGCTATCCTTATCAAAATACCAATGTCATTTTTCACAGAATTAGAAAAAACTATTCTAAAATTCATGTGAATGCAAAAAGAGCAAAAATAGCCAAAATAGTCCTCAGCATAAAGAATAAGGCCAGAAATATCACATTACCCCACTGCAAATTATACTATAAAGCTATAGTAACCAAAACAGCATGATGCTGGTACAAAACCAGACCCATAAACCCAGCTGAGAGCCCAGAAATAAAGCCACGCATCTACAACTATCTGATCTTCAACAAAGTTGACAAAAGCAATGGGGAAAGGATTTCCTATTCAATAAATGGTGCTGGGGTAACTGGCTAGCCATATTCAGAAGAATGAAACTAGACCCCTACCTTTCACCATATACAAAAATTAACTTAAAATGGATTGAAGATTTAAATGTAAGACCTCAAACAATAAAAATCCTGGAAGAAAAGCTAGGAAATACCCTTCTCAAGATCAGCTTTGGCAAAGAATTTATGGCTAAGTCCCCAAAAGCAATAAAAACAAAACCAAAAATTTACAAGTGGAACCTAATTAAACTAAAGAATTTCTACATAGCAAAAAACAAAAACAAAAACAAAAACAAAAAAACAAACAAAAACAAAAAAACAAAACAAAACAAAACAAAAAAAACAGAATAAACAGGCTACATAATGGGAGAAACTATTCACAAAGTATGCATCCAATAACAGTCTAATATCCACAGTCTACAAGGAACCTAAACAAATGAACAAGCAAAAACCAAATTATCCATCTAAAAAACAGGCAAAGGACATGAACAGACACTTCTCAAAAGAAGATATGCAAGGAGCCAACAAACATATGAAAAAATGCTCAACATCACTAGTCATCAGAGAAATGCAAATCAAAACCACAATGAGATACCATCTCACACCAGTCAAAATAGCTACTTTTAAAAGTAAAAAATATAACAGGCTGATGAGGCTGTGGAGAAAAGGGAATGCTTATACATTGTTGCTGGGAATGCAAATTAGTTCAGCCACTGTAGAATGCAGTTTGGAGATTTGTTAAAGAGCTTAAAAGAGAACTACCATTTGACCCAATAATCCTATTACTGGGTATATACAAAAAGGAAAACAAATGGCTCTACCAAAAAGACACATGCACTTGTATGTTTATTGCAGAGCTATTCACAATAGCAAAGACATGGAATCAACAAAGACAAGGAATCACCCATCAGTGGTGGAATGGGTAAAGAAAATGTGGTACATATACAGCATGGAATACTATGCAGCCATGAAAAAGAATGAAATCATGTCCTTTGCAACAACAGGAATGCAGCTGGAGGCCATTTCCTAAGGAAATTCATGCAGCAACAGAAAACAAAATACTGCATATTCTCACTTATAAGTAGGAGCTAAATATTGAATATGCATGGACATAAAAATGAGAACAATAGATGCTGGGGATTACTGGGGAGGCAGGGGCATAGACTGAAAAACTACCTATTGGATACTATGCTCACCACCTGGGTGACGAGACCCTTTATTCTCCAAACCTCAGCATTATGCAATATACACATGTAACAAACCTGCACATGTACCCCTGAAACCAAAATAATAATTATGAAGAATCCAAAATAAAAAAGTATATGGACTAGATAGTAGATTATAATATCAAGCAGTTATTTTTCCTTTTGACAGTTGGTAGTTATATTAACGGCCTTCTGGTTATATAATAAAATGTCAGTTTTTTTTTGTTTTTGTTTTTGTTTTTTTTTTTTATTTAAGAAATGGAGTCTTGCTCTGTTGCCCAGGCTGGAGCACAGTGATGTGATCTCAGCTCACTGCAACCTCCACCTCCTGGGTTCAAATGATTCTCCTGCCTCAGCCTCCCGAGTACCTGGGACTACAGGGTTGTACCACTACATCTGGCTAATTTTTGTATTTTTAGTAGAGATAGGGTTTCACCATGTTAATCAGACTGGTCTCGAACTCCTGACCTCAGGCAATCTGCCTGTCTTGGCCTCTCAAAATACTGGAATTATAGGCATGAGCCAGCATGCCCAGCCAAAATGTTAGTTTTTAAAGAGAAAAACAAAGAAAGCCCGTTTGCCTGTTTTCCCCTCAACATACTTGCTGAATTCTGAAGTTGAATAAAGTGGGAAGCAAAAATGGAAAAAAAAAAAAAAAAAGAGAGAGAGAGAAAGAATAAAGCTAAGCTAAAATCTAAATACCTGGGAGGGAGTGTTGAAGAAACAAAGATTAGTGTTCAAGACATGCTGGGATAATGAGCATGGTGAACAGAGCAGATATTCAGCTGAAAGCTGTACAGGACTACACTGTAGGAGGAGTACACCTTACGGAGGTAAACTGAGCATTCCTACAAGTTTAGTCCAGCCTCAAAGCAGATCAGTCTCTGGTTGAATTAAGGTGATCACATCGAATTTTTTGCGTAACAGAAAAAAGGGCAAATCTGACTGGAGGAAGATAACATATTCTGGAGCCTCTGCAATTTTTGTTATAATATTTGATATTAAATTAAGTATTACTGCCCAAAAAAATGAGATAAAAACATCCTGTCAGTAGAATAGAATGTAATATATTCACAGGGGATCAAGAAAATGGCATCATATGACAAAGTTTTTGAAATGACTATGATTTGTGCATTCAAGAAACTAAAGAACTGTGTGAAAATAGATAAAAACATGGATTTCTTCAGATAAGTAAAATCTATAAAAGGAATCAAATGAACATTGTAGAATTAAATAATATAACAAATTAATTATTCAGTAAATAAGTTTAACATCAAATTGAATACAGCAGTAGATGGGAGCAATAAAAAAACCAGTAGACAGCTTAGTAGAACCTATCCACCTGCAACACAGAGAGGAAATAAGAGAATCTCAAACGGAAAAAGATAAGAGATATGAAACATAAGGTAAGTGTCTAATGTACAACTAATTGGAGTACTGGGAGAAAAAAGGTAATTTATGGAAGAATCAATATTCAAAGGAATAATGGCTATGAATGATCCAAATATGATAAAAAATTTACTCACAAATTCTAGAATCTCTGTGAATCACAAGTAGAAAAAATTGGAAAGAAAAACTCAACACATCATAGTAAAACTGACAACCAATAAGAAAATCATAAAAGCAGCCAGGAGGTGGAATGGAGAAAAGTAGCCAAGAAAAATATGACTTATTATTTTCAAAAGTGCTACAATAATATTGACAGCTGACATGCTAGCAAGAATAATGGAAGCCAGAAGATAATGGAATTACATCTTAAAAGTGAAGAAGTAAAATAACTGCCAGACTCTAACTTTTTACTGAGAGTGAAAATGGAGGTAAAATATAAACATTTTAGACAAAAACTGAAATAATGTATCACTGGAATCTGTAATAAAATATATAGATTAAGTTCTTCCTCAAGGAGAAGGAAGCACAGAGATGCAGGAAGAAATAAAGTAGAATGAGAAATACATGACTGGATATAATTAAATACTGATTGTACAAAGCAATGATGATGTCCTATGGAGTTAAATAGATTAGGAGTTCATCAATAATGCAGTAGCAACACTAATGCAGATACATTCTTGGATGAGTATAAATCGAATTGATATTGTATGTTCTACCACTATCAGAAGTAGTAAAAGTAATGTTTTTGACTGTAATTATTAAAGAATGCATATTTTTGAATAACCACTAACAAACTAGTAAATTATTTTTTACCAATAACTTACTGGAGGATAAAAAATAGAAAATAATTTATTAATTTAAAAGAGAAGAAATATGAACAATTGAATATAATAAAACATGAATGATTAAATGGTGTATATTAACAATAATAGGTCAATAATCTCACAGAAAATGTATTATTTCCAATTAAAGAATAATTAAAAGACTAAAATTGTCTTACTATTATAGATAATTGCAAATATGTACTTCTTATGAGAGACCCACTTTAAATATATAGACACACATTTTAAAGGAGAACAGTGAAAGATGTCATCTACAGTGTAAGCAAAAGACAGCTGCTGGAGTTTTTTAATCCTAGAAAAGTAGATTCTAAAGCAAGGTGCATAGGAGGAATAGTACATAATTATTAAGAAGGTATCGGCCGGGCATTGTGGCTCATGCCTGTAATCCCAGCACTTTGGGAGGCTGAGGCGGGCGGATCACGAAGTCAGGAGATTGAGACCATCTTAGCCAACACAGTGAAACCCTGTCTCTACTAAAAATACAACAAAAATTGGCTGGGCCTGGTGGCAAACACCTGTAGTCCCAGCTACTCAGGAGGCTGAGGCAGGAGGATGGTGTGAACCCGGGAGGTGGAGCTTGCAGTGAGCCAAGATTGCACCATTACACTCCAGCCTGGGCGACAGAGTGAGACTCCATCTCAAAAAAAAAAAAAAAAAAACAAAGAAGGTATCACAGCCTAAATTTGAATGCACTCAGTACCATTGTTTTGAAATATTTAAAGCAATAAATGACAAAAGGAAACTGAAACAGACAAAGCATAATCATAGTGAGTGACTTGAACAAACCTTTTCTACAACCAATAGAACAGGCATCCCCAAATCAATAAGGATATTGAAGATCTGAACAATAACTTCACCTGATTAACAGATATGAGGCATTGCATACAATCATGACAGAAATTATATTTTTTCGAAGTGTGTACAAATCATTACCCAAACTGACCATAAGGCTTTTAAACCAAGCCTTATCACATACCAAAAGACTTGTCATTTATTCAGATTATATGATTTGGTTACAAAGAATTGACGTAGAATAAAAAAACAAAAGATAGGTAGAAACAAATTGCTTGGAAATTAAACCTTACTCTCTAAATAACCTGTGTGTCAAAGAAGACATCACACTGGTCATTTAAAATCTTTTTATCTAAGTCTGATGAAGAGATGAGTTATCAAAACCCATGGGATGCAGCTAAACAGTGAATAGATGATAATTTATAGCCTTAAATTCACATATAAGGAAAAAAAAAACACTTAAAAATCAATGATTCAGGCTTCTATCTCAAGAAACTAGAAAAAGATTAACAAACCACAAAGTGTAGACAAAAGGAAATGATGAAAATAGGAGCTAGAATTAATTAAAGAGAAAGCAAATGTACAATAGAAAAAAATCAACAAAACCAGAAGTTGTTTCTTTACAAAGATTAATAAATTTAATAGCAAAACTAATCAAGGAAAAAAACACCAATGCTAGGAATAAAAAGGGTCAACACTACACATTCTAAAGATACTACAAAGATATTTCATTAATCAATTTGATAATGAAAACTGAAAAGTACAATTCCTTGAAAAACATAACCTACCAAAACTAGCAGAAGGAGAATAGGAAGACAGAATCTGTTATTTAAAATCTTCCCATACAGAAAATTCCACACCTACATAATTTCACCAAGGATATTTTTCAAACATATAAGGTAGAAATAATGAATCTTTACAATCTGTTTTGGATAAATGGCTAGCGGAATACTCCTTATCTTGTTTAGAATCATCAAAGTAAGTTGCAAAGACTCTAAGAACTTTGGTAAAGCTGAGAACCTAGGTATTATCCTGAGTTATAAACTAATTTAAAAGGAGTTCTAATAAAAACTTTTATTATATACATTTTAAGTATATAACCATAGTATTCAAGACAGACTGGTTTGTAGGAAAAAAGGCCAATATAATTGCTATTGAATTTTAGTAAAGTTTTATACAAGTGGACAGAAGTACAGAGTTGCATTTCAGTCGAGTTCCTGATAGATGTATACAACTGGAAAGTATATTCATTTGGGATTCAGAAGACCCAGGTTCTAATTTTGGCTCAAACTACTGTGACTGTAGACAAAAAAACCCATTGTTTCCTCATCTGTGCAACGAGAGGGTTGGGCCGGAAAATCTTTAAGACCCCTGTTAAATAAGATGACATCTGTGTTTTCTTTCCATTCTACCTCCTTGAGAGAGGATAAACCACCTTTGCGAGTGGCAAGATTTGAAGAGATTATTCCAGGTATTGAGTTGTCCCAATTAGCAACCCAAGAAAACTCGAAAGTCATCATACCAGTGAGACTGCTGATCATTTCTTCTGTGCAATGATGCTGACATGTGACCTGGAGAAAAAGTGCAATTTCACAAACTCTTGATTTACTCAGTTGTTCCTCACTCACTGGGAAAACAGGTAGGCACCCAAAACACCACATTCTCTAGGTCACAATCTCAAGCTACTTCCTGTTTACTTGAACCCCTCTCCACAGGTTCTAAAGTCATTTTTTCCTGCCTATAAGCCACACAGATTCCATACAGTTCTTCCTTTTTACTTCTTGTCATAAGAATGTTAAAATTATTGAATCTCTTCATTTTTGTTATGCTGATATCTCCAAGTAACTTGCTGCCAGACACAGGTTCTGACTAATGTTCACCCAGTTCTACTGATTGAGGATACTTTGTTTTTTTTTTTTTTTTTTTTGAGACGGAGTCTCGCTCTGCCGCCCGGGCTGGAGTGCAGTGGCCGGATCTCAGCTCACTGCAAGCTCCGCCTCCCGGGTTCCCGCCATTCTCCTGCCTCAGCCTCCCGAGTAGCTGGGACTACAGGCGCGGCCACCTCGCCCGGCTAGTTTTTTGTATTTTTTAATAGAGACGGGGTTTCACCGTATTAGCCAGGATGGTCTTGATCTCCTGACCTCGTGATCCGCCCGTCTTGGCCTCCCAAAGTGCTGGGATTACAGGCTTGAGCCGAGGATACTTTGTTTTGAATGAAGTGACACCAAGTATTTTCAAACATATCATAACCACGTGGTTATACATTTTTCTTTATGAAACTGCTAAACAGAAAGATTTGATAGACTAACTTCACGCTTGTTTTTTTTCTGCCTTCCATACCTGCAATGTAACTTGTTTCAAATGCTTTTATCCTCTCCTTATTTTTACTTCCTATTCCTTTTTTTTTTTTTGGAGATGGAGTCTCACTCTGTCACCCAGGCTGGAGTGCACTGGTGTGGTCTTGGCTCACTGCAATCTCTGCCTCCAAGGTTCAAGCAGTTCTCCTGCCTCAGCCTCCCAGGTAGCTAGGACTACAGGCATACACCACCACTCCCAGCTACTTTTTGTATTTTTAATATTTTAGTAGAGATGGGGTTTCACCATGTTGGCCAGGTTTGTCTCGAACTCTTGACCTCAGGTAATACACCTGCCTTTGCCTCCCAAAGTGCTGAGATTACAGGCGTGAGCCTCCACGCCTGGCCTTTATTCCCATTTTTTTTTTTTTTTTTGTGAGACAGTTTAATAGCATAAATCTCCTTTACAGTTGCCATCATAAGTTCTTCCTTGGCACTCATATTACCCATTCCCTGGGAACCTTTTGTGTTGTTTCATTGCTTAATGCTGTATCCTCTTTTGTTCATCTTCCATATTCTCTTAAAACTCTGTGTGCATATTTGTTACTGGTTTGGAGTATTTTTTCCAAGTGTTTCTTTCAAATTAGGCAGGTGTATGCTATACTCTCTCAGTTACTGCAGATCCTAGATTGTCTTTCTTTCATCCTGATTGGGGAATTATATCTTGACTGGTGAAATGTTCTTGAGCTACTGCCCTTTTCTATATTAGTTTGAAGGTGTTTTGGCTTTCAGTGTTACAGATGAGAAGTCTGATATTTATGTGATTTTTGGTTTCTTTGAAGGTAAACTTGTTTATTTGCCTGAATGCTTATAACATTTTTTTTTCATCTTAAAACTTCAGAGATTTTATCAGAATGTGGCTGGAAGTATGTCTTTTTTCATCATTCCTGCCCAGAACTCCCAAGCCCTTTAAATTTTCAGCTGCAGATCTTGTCTAAGTTTGGGGAATTTTTATTTTTGTTTTCCTTAATATTGGAATAATTCTTACTATTGCCTTTTCTCCATTTGTTCCCTTTTCTCCATTTACATTATCTTGAGTCTGTCCTCTTAGTCTGTGTTTTCCTTTGTGATTTCCATATTTTTTTCTTTTTGTTTTGTGCTTTGGATATTTCCTATGCTCGACCTCCCAGGCCACTAATTGTGTTCACCACAGTTAAATCATGCTTGTCTTTAATTCTTTCACTGATTTTCTTGGTACAATCATTTAAGTTCCAGGACGTCTTTTGTACTTGAATCACCTTTATAATGAGTGCCTTTATTATTTTGTTTATCTGGTGCTCATCTCTCTTCCTGGAGTGGAGTCACACCTATGGAGGAAGATTGGAACCTAATCCACCTCTCTGCCTTCTTGGCCTTCCAAGGAAGGCAGGTATTTTTCTCTATTGACTCACTAGGACTCAAGTTTGTTTGTTGAAATATCCTTAATTGTAGAAGTCCTGTATCTGGTAAAAAACAAAGACATTTCTTGTCTTGTGAGTGTAAGACTTAGAGCAGGGTGTTAAACCTCTCCTACTGCCACTCTACATCTGGTCTTCCACTCTCCTAGCCCTGAAAGTAGAGAAGACACAGCTCATTCATTTTACTCCCTCTTGGCTGTTTAGAGCTCAGGGAGACTCAGCATTCTCAAAAGGGTTAATGTTGAACTCCTCTTGTCCAACTTTGCTGGGTTTTATAGATCTGCAATTATCATACTTCATAGAGGACTCTGAAGCTCTGTGGCCCTTGCATAGAATTTGTTTCAAATTCTCTCCTCAGGGACTTCAATAGATTCTGAGTTCTACTGGAAAAGTGGTAGTAGCTGCTCTCCTTAGAGAGGCAGAAGACTGAGCTGGTGAAGGAGAACAAATGCTGTAGGTGGTCATATTGTAGAAAACTTGCTCAGTTCCTTAGAAATAATGATAATAGTCATAGCTATAATTAATATCTAATAATTAATAGCTGTAAGTTACCACAGTCTTCCTGTCACAGATTCTGTTACATAGGTAGTAACTTGGAATTGAGGAGAAAGAATTCTAGAGATTGATTCAAGTACTGACTCACATTAATCAACTGTGCAACACTGGATGGATGGTTTAACCCTTTTGTGCCTGTTACTTGTCTGGAAGATCAGGATAATTGTAATCATAATTCCTTGTTGGAGTTTAGATACTGTAAGGGCATCTATGTCACCCATTACCCTGTTCCTTTCCCCACCATCTTGTCTTTTAGAATTGTTTTGTCAACTGGGGTGGTCTATGCAGTCTTACCTATACTATATGACCTTGTTCCCCCAGCTACAGCTGATAGGATCAGAAGTGGACACCTGACCCAAGCTGGGTCAGATGAAGTGCTTTTCCCAGAATGGGGAGTTTAGAGATCCTCGTCAGTCCCAGGAGGCCACTTGAACTGAGGGCAGGCTAACATAGATGCTAAGAAGACTGTTGTCAAGCACCCAGCCATCTCAGTCATATCTGAAAAGAAGACAGAGAACCCACTGGCACAGATATGAGACCACATAAATCCCAGATTAGAGAGAGCAACATAGTGAGAAGCGTTCCTTGGTTCCTGATGGTTTTCTGGTTCCTGGCCGCAGTCTTCCTCCATAGGCTTATTCAATTTTCTCTTCCTGGGATTCATAAGCTTGCTTCTGTGTGGCAACAAATTCTACCTATATTCTATGTACTTAGTTTAGTTGGGGTGAGTTTCTGTTGCTTGAGATTGGAGGATTCCTAAGGCACTTATCTTTATTGCTGGCAAAATGAAACACATAGAAAATGAGAATGAAAAAATGTCTTGGAAAATAAAACAGAATTATACAGACACAGTTCTTATTGCTTTGCTGGCAAAATCATATGCTTGTGTATCTATAATTTGGGTGTGTTCTGCATATGTTTTTAGCAGCTCCTACACTTTAAACCAAGGTTATTAGTCTTGTATCTAAGCCATTCCATTCAGAAATTGCAACATTTTTTAGCAACGAATTGCACTGGATATTGGTCACATTTTGGAATTAAACTATTTTCTCTTTCTCCTGTATTTTTAGAGTTGGAGAAGAGATGAGAAAAGGGGCCAACATGCTGGCCCTTAGAAGTTCAGCTTCCATTTTCTACTTTGCATAGATATTTTTCATCTGAGGAATCAGTCTCCTTTGGGAGAATGGTGTCTTTTTCCATAAAGGAAAGCTGATCCATGGGGAAAAAAAGTAGTTGCTGCTTTGACAGTTTCATCTAAACTTATATTCCTGAAAAGAAGACATCACAAAATATATGTTTTCTTAAAAGTTACTACTTTAAGGCCATACAGGCAATGCGAAAAAATCCAGATACAATCTCTTTCTCTAGCTACTCTGTTCAAGCATTCTTTCAAGATGTAGATAGGAAAAAACATCATCTCCCAGTTTGTGTCTATCAGTGTCTGATCAAGAAAACATAAACCACCCTATGTATTTCAACAGAGGGAATTTAATGAAACAGATAATTCATTACATAGGCAGTGGAAAAGCTGAGAGAGCAGCCAGCAGCATGAGGCTACTAAAGGGTTGGAGAAACAACGTCGAAGTCAAGATGCCAGAACCGTCAGACAGGAATGAGAATATGGGCATGGCTACCCTGGCAGGAGTTGGGACCATGGAGAGAAGGCCTCTTGAGAATGAGTTAGATCATGAAGGAGATGCTGCCTCTGCCAGAGAAGAGACACTACACAAGACAGAGTAAGAGGGGAAATAAATGCTCTGACTTCTCCTACACTCCAGAGCCTCTTGCTGGATAAGCCTACCTAGAAGGAGTGGGTAAAGGAGCCTGGGAGATGTAACTCTCTAAGACGCTAAGCAGAACAGAGAGAGGGAATGGGGTAGAGCTGAGAGCAAGCAGGCAAACTCTGTCATATAGTTTATCTAATTCTTGAAATTTCAGTTATTTGACTGTTTCTATTATACTCTCTTAAGGCCAAATCCAGGAGGCAGATTTTGGCTTGGGCAAAAGATTTTAGCAGGTGGTGGTACTTCCTTTCTGGGGGACTTGGGAAATATGTGTTTCTGAGGGCAGGTTTTCGTGATGGGGCATAGGGTATACTCTTGGGATTTGGAGGGTGAGACATAGATGTTTAGTGTTCTATAATGCACGGGGCAGCCCAGCACAATAAAGAACTACTATATTGAAATGCCAATAGTGACCCATTGAGAAACACGGTGATTTTATGTTACACAATCATCTGAAATAGAAAAGATTATCTCAAAAACCAGTACATCTATGGTTGCTTAAGGATTTCCACCTGGACCATCTTTGGCAGAGATGTTATAGAGAGGATTAGAAACTAAGGTAGTGAGAACAGAGGCAGGATTGGAGTTGGACTTGACCTCTGTGTTTTCTCACATCCTAAAGATTTTATAATAATCCTTTTGATAATTATGAAAATACCAACTTTTATTTGGGGCCTGTTCGGTACCAGTCTCTGTGTTCAATGCATACACACATTATCTCATTTATTTCCTTCAATAAAGCAAAGAAGAAGATAATAACTCTTTATCCACATTTTGCAGATAGGGAAATTGAGACTCAAAGGGGAAAACTGACTTGTCCACATTACCCTGTTAGAAAGTGATAGAGGAGGAACTTGAACCCAAATTATTTAACTCTTAGCCCATATCCTTAGACAGTATGCTCTGAGACTTCCCTATTCCAGTTTTTATGTCCCCTCATCTCTGGGTTTTGAATCTTCCCCTTCATATCTGCGTTATGCTGTATGATTGTATCCTCTGTGTGTGTTTCTTGCTGTGGACGCTGGTGCTTAGGCCCCACCTACTCCAGGAAGCTATTCAGTTTAGACTCAGGTTGTGCAACCATCACATGGCCTCAAAATGTTAACTTCCTAATTTGTGACCCTGCTGTTTCTCCTGGTGCCCTCCAGTTTATTCAGTACTCAATCTGACCATACCTTCCTACTCATGACCAACAGCGCTCTGCATGGACTAACCATGAAAGAGGAATTTTCAGAAAGTATCTATCTTGGTTGTGCTTTTATTTCTCATATACATAGAGTAAGCAGAAGTTAGCATACCTAGGATCAAGATAACTTCATTCATTTACACAAATATTGATCAAACACCAACTATGTACCAGACATGTGTATGATGAACATAGGTGTTGCCTGTAATTCTCATAGGGTTTAGAGTCTAGATGCTGTGCTACCCAGTAGAACTTTCTGCGGTGTCCAGCACAGTTGCCACTAGTCACATGTGGCTTCTGAGCTCTTGCAGTGTGGCTAATGTGATTGAAGGACTGAATTTTAAATTTTATTTAATTTTAATTAATTTAAATTTAAATACTACACATGATTAGTAGCTACTATATTGGAAAATATGGGTGTACAGGGAAAATAGGAAATTATAATGAAAGATACACATTTAACATTTACAGTGTCTGCAATGGACTAGTCAAGGGATAGAGGAGTAAGACTCGGCATATTGGAGTTCACAGTCTAGGAAGGATATAAACACTTCTATAGATACCATTGTAAGCATGGTTTGAAATCGAGTCTCAAGCAAATGTGGTAGGTAGAAAGCGAGGTAGTGACTAGCAGTCTGGAAAATTAGGGATAGTTTTAAGGAAGAGGAGCATTTCAGTTGGACCTTGAGAAGTGAAGGAATTGCCTAGGCAAAGACGTAGCATTTCCGGTAGGGAAAACTTTCTTAATCTGGGCACTATTTCAGGCTAGATAATATATTAATAATAAATATTCTGGGATGGAATATTTTCTTTGAGGGTCTGTCCTATGTATTGGATTATGTTTAGCAGCATCCCTGGCCTCTAACCACCAGATGCCAGTAGCACCACCGCCTCCATTTGTGAAAACCAAAAATGTCTCCACTCATTGTGAAATAGTCTTTAGAGAACAAAATAGCCTCTGGTTGAGAACCTCTATTGTAGAGGAAGTGTTGCACGAGAGCTACAGCTGTGACGTATGGGAGGATGGTGTCAGCAGAGAGGAGGTGGGTGAGTGTAGAGCCAGATATCAAAGAGCTCAGGCATCTGGTGTGCAAATGATTCTGTAAGCAACAGAAACTGGTGGAGTTGTGTATAGTAGGACAACCACAGGACTGATGTTGTTGTTTTGCAAGCAAACCTAAAGTAAGGTGTTCTCCTACATGTTATGCCAGGTGGGAAACAAACCAAGCTGGGAAGCAATTAGAAGCAGACCATATTGGGGCTGGCTTAACCACAGGCAGTAGCAGCTAAGATGGGGAGGAGGTCAGCATACATAGCCAGTAGCATTTAAATGAATTCGGTCCTTCCACTGATGTCTTGAGTGTGTTCAAACTGACAAAGACATTCTTAGAATGATAGACTTTGAAGACATTCATATGATTTTTAAAATAAACTCTATTTTGGACTTTACTATTTTCTTTTTTTGGTAGGGAGGTGGACAGAGTCTCAATCTGTCACCCAGGTTGGAGTGCAGTGGCACAATATCGACTCACTGCACCTTCCGCCTCCCAGGTTCAAGCGGTTCTCCTGCCTCAGCCTCTCAAGTAGCTGGGATTACAGGCACCCACCAGCATGCCTAGCTAATTTTTGTATATTTAGTAGAGACGGGGTTTCATCATTTTGGCCAGGCGGGTCTTGAACTTCTGACCTTGTGATCCATGCGCCTTGGCCTCCCAAAGTGCTGGGATTACAGGCATGAGCCACTGCCCCGGCCGACTTCACTATTTTCAATGGAAATGCAACTCCTCTCTAGAGTGATGTTATGTGTAGATTTGTTGAATTAACAATGTCAGAAAATATATTTAATGCTGTCTTGGGACAGAGAAGGTAAGAGTATAATTTTAATCTTCATTTGTTATAGATCATCAAGATGAAATTGAATATATCTATGTAACATACCTGGAGAATAAGAAAAATGTTGGGTTTTTCCATGAACAGTTTGAGTATTCAGCAGTATTCATTATAATTACTTCATATAAATACTTTGAATCAGAAAAGACAGCAATGAAATAATAGAAATCCTGTGGTTTTTAGGCCATTGTTTCTTTTAGATAACATTTTGTGGTTGCATTAATTTCACTTATAAGCGATCTGATTAATTTGTTAAGCTACTGTAATTCAGAACAGAAAACAATAATCTCAGTAGAGTTTATAAGTTGAAGTTATTAATATTCAGAGTTAGGTTGACCTCTAGGGCATATACTATGTCAACACTGAGACAGTAGCTGTGAATGAGCAATGGATGGATAAATAATAACACATGTGCATAATACATAAATGCAATTATTATATACACAAATAAAAATTGCTTGCCTTCTTAGCTTATTTTAAGTGTTAAAAAATCCTTTTAGATACCTACAAGGATATTTCTTTTTTACCAAGATTTACAGGTTGACTGAAATGGAGAGCAGCCTTCTCTGACTGAATATCACTTGCCTACTAGTTCTCGTGGTTTAGCTCTGAATTTTATTCTCTCTTGTGCATTTAAATCCTTGTGAAAGTGAACCAGGTACTGTTTATAATAGCACATAATAAATTGTGATTAGGATCATCCTTTCCTTTGGTTGGTTTTTCCTTCTATAGTAAGTGAGGAAGCTCCTTGAAGGCAAGGGCCACCTCCAGTGTCTCTGTGAGATTTCTAGAAAAGTAATTGGGATTCACTTGTGTTTTAATTCTTCCGATGCTCTGACTTGTAGTTAATATGGTTGAAGCTTGGGCCAGCCAGTAAACTGTGTGTTTAAAAATCAAAACAAACCCAAAATGCCAACCTGGCATTGAATGATGTTTCTTATGATAAAACTATGATCCATTGCTGGAGATAAGTCCGTAAATCCCATAAAACACTCCTTCCAAGCTTTCTTAGATAAATTTGCCAAGTTTAGCCCATGAAATATCTCCTGGTCATTTCAAACATTTTTGTTTCAAAGAGTTTTCATTGTTTTATGATGCAAAGCATTTGGTATATTCTTGTGGGGAACTGTTACATATGTGTTTATTTGTTTGTTTGCTTATAGTGGAAGAAGTTGTATCAGAACCTTTGGAATGCCACATAACACTCCAGGAAGGACTCGTTTATGGAGAGAGGATAGTTTTCTTTTTAAATTTTTCTGTCATCATCATCATCATCATCATTGTTTTAAACACTACTATTTTATGAAAGGTTTTACTTGCTCAAGAGTTTTCTTTTCTGTCTCTTCAGCCTATCTTGGGGTAGGATGGAGGAGGATGATATGCTACAAAGATAAATAATTAGAAAAGGAGGCTGTGTTGATTATTAGAGATGAAATAGTACCCTATAGTTAGTAATAAACTGGCTCTCTGGATACTTAGTAACTGGAATTGTTATATCTGCAACCTTTTAAAAAAATAAGCCTTGAATGAAATGAACCTGCCTTTGGCACTGAAGTCCCCAGTAGGAGTTCTGAGGATTCTGCCCTGCCTTTATGATTTCATCTCCCTAACTTGTTTGCAGTCCGGCCACATACCGTGTGGGCCTCATTGTTTCCACTTGGAGTGAGAACAAACAGTTGGCGTCTTGATTTTGTGATTTACCCCCTTTTTTTGTTTTGTTTTTGCTTTGCTTTTGGCATTTTAAAAACCTTCATTTGTTTCCAAATCTTATTATTTCTGACCATTGAAAAGCAACACCCACCAGAATGCTATTTTTAAAGGTGCTTGTGTAGTGTAAGCAGGTACTGGACAGCAAATCAATCTGGCTGCATTTTGTTCTCATTACAATTTTGCACCCACCCCTGTTGGCAGAGTGGGAGAGGAGGAAACACAATGAGAGACAGAGACACCGGGTCTCTCTGCTGTTGTGAAGAATCTGTAGTCTTCTTGTGGGATACGTAGTGATTTCTCTGTCCCATATTTTTTCCCTCATCTGGAAAATCCAATGAAAATTGGATGGCATTGGGCAAACTATCGCATCTGAGAAATGGACCCAAAAGAATTCAAATAACAAAAACACAAAACCACAACAGAGCCATCGATGTAAAAATGAAATAAACTTTAGGGATTATCTAGTCAATAGATTATTATTCTGACTTTAGTAGAACTCTTGAGCAAGTAAAACCTTTCATAAAATAGTAGTGTTTAAAACAATGATGATGATTGATGATGATGACAGAAAAATTTATTGAGTGCTTCTCATGTTGTAGTTACATTATTCATGTAAGAAACTGGATGGTAGAAAGGATGTATGTGCCAAGTCACATAGTTACAAAGAGACAGATCTAGGTTCTTAATGACGCGGTAGAACCACCTTCACCAACCCTGAAAACTTCTACTTCTAGACTTCTTTATATAGTAGATTATTACATGTTTTTATTGCATTAGCTACTGCCAGTCAACGTCTTACATGAGGTGAACATATTAAGTGCATTGTAAGAGAACTCAGCTATGCAGCTGTGAACACACAAGTCTATAGCTGATAATTAGCCAATTCCCTTCAGGCCTCTGAACTGTTTCTAAAAGCCAGGATTACCTGTAGAAGACCAGGCAGTATCAGGAGTTGAAGGTGCATAGTTTCTGTTGTTCTCAAGAAATCCACTGACTGGCACTGAAAGTGATGTGATGCATTTTTGGGAATTGAGTGGTCACACTGGAAAATAAGAATAACACCTTGAAGCATTTTTATCCATCTCACTGCTAACTAACAGAGCGAGGACAGAACTGATCCTCATTGTGTATTTACAATCATTGAGATGAACCAAGAGATGACCAATGTTGTGGGTTAATAAGGACACTAGTCTGGAGGTATGTCTCACTAAACTTTGAGAGTTATGTCACCAGGTTTTTTTCAACCAGGGTCTTATATCACTGATTGTTGGGGTAAGTGAATGATCTTACTGACTTTCTTACCTTACTAATATCTGAATGTGTGATAATGAGTTGTAGATTGACAAAAAGAGAGAAAGAAAGAAAGAAAAACATGAAGAGTGAGTAGAAATAGGGAAGTGAAGACAGGGAAAAACAGTAAAGAGAAAGAGAGGAGGGAGGTGTGTGATGAAAAGGGCTGAATATAGCTATGAGAGATGAGCATCATGTGGAAAATAAACAAAAGTCTAAATAAGTGAATAAAAATATTGGGCCCTGAATGAACATCAAATACTCCTGAACCTTGCAACAGATATTTATGATTACTTCCTAAAAGCATATTTTTTAATACAAAAAGACTAGTAAATGAAGACAGTTCTATAGTCATCATCTGATGAAAGATATACTGAACTGGGTGATCCCGGCAAGTTAGTGGCCTCAGTTGTCTCTTGTGCTAAACGAAAAGTGCAGTAAATGAGCCTCTTTTATTAATGCTAAGATCATTTCCTCATCTGCTCCTTTCCTGTTGGCTTAAAGATTGGTCATTTATTGCTGTAACAATAATTGATGTAGGGTTATTACTTTAATTAGATGTAATTAACAAAAAACACACGTGCTTTGGTATTTTTATTTTCACTAAAGATAATGGGGATATTAACTGACAGGTTGTTCAAGCACCAATAAAATGAGCCATTATACTTTTTAATTTTGTTGCTTTAAGCTAACTAAATATGTGTTTCTCTACTTTTCTTCATTTTTATTTCTTGTCATATGGTCTTTCTGACAGAAAATATTTCTTGTCTTTACTGATGTTCATTTATGTCTATGCAGAAGTCAAGTCATCTTTTAATAATTTAATAATTTCTTGTTCTTTTAAATAAAGCAAAAGCTTTACAAGACATTTTGCCTCTAGAAGGCTGTGCATGTTATTTCAATATTTTTACCCTTCTTCTAAATGTCAAATTATTTTCTAGAGCGTTTTAAAGGACTATAGTTACCATTTTTATTTATTTATTTCATAATTGGCTAGACAGCTCCTTTTGACTGGTTGCATCGTTTATGTTAATTGTCTTTAATACAGTTGCAACTAATCTTCCTAAGTTAAATAAAGATAAAATGAAGAACTAAATGTGGATAAAATTCATCCAAAATCTTTTATGAGAAAACATTCACTTGATGAAAAGTAGATGTCTGAAAACTTTTGCAGTTAAAAGTAAATAAAAATGATTTGGTTCGAAAATATCAATCGTGATTTTGTGGAGGAGAGAGGTTTTCTCTGAGTAATCCTCCTTTAGTGTCTGCTTTTAACTGATAATTTCCATTCAGTGAAAGATTGCAAGTCCCAAGTAACTACCAATAGATTATTATGTTTTCCAAAAAATGTTCTTTCCTGCTTGTCACCCAACTGATACTGGATATCACATGTAAAACTGTGGCACAGGTCATCTATTCCACAGAACAACAACAACAAATTGTGGGCTTTTGAAACTAGCACTCAGTTCCATTCCTGGGAATTGGCATACAGTTAAAAGGTGTTTGTAGAATAAACCTGGATTCTTACGAAAAGACATGTTTCTTAGAGAATAACTTGGGCCAAAAAAGAAGCACTCATTTATGGTCCGTTGTTCAGAACAGTGCTCTAAGCCATTGTCAGTCTGATCTCACTGTGACAATTCTGTATTGAAGGCATTAAGCTGGGGACAAGCATCCTCAGAACATTAAAAACCAAAAATAAGGCACCATACGTTTATGCTAGAAAGTTATTGTCAGTTCTTAGTTTCTTTAAGAAAAATTTTGGTCACCAAATATAGGTATGTGGCTGAATTCTGCCTTCAGCATGTGAATAGGGAAATATAATTAATCAAAAGAACAGGCTATTTGAAACATTGCAAGTTCACCTCAACACTGGAAATCAGTTTCTCAAAGTATCTTCGATGGGACATTTGAGTAAGAATCATGTATGAGTCCAGTCACCAGTGCAGATTTCCAGACCCCAATAGCCTGTTTACACTCATTATTTGGGGGCATACACAAGAATCTACTTTTTCAACTGGTTCTCCCAGAAGGTCCTCAACTAGATAAAGTTAACTTCCCCATGAAGCATCATTACCATGGTTCTATTTGGGAACAAACCAGGCATCATTGCAGCTTTGTGCAGGGAAGTTATGCTTTAAATGAGACAGGTGGAATGCTTGTTTTAGCCTTGCATATTTTTCTGAGTCTTTGGGCATCTTATTTTAAGTTGTAGAGTTAATTATCTGATGATAGGATTTTTTGAAAAAAGAAGAAAGGAAGGAAAAAGGAATACAGGAAGCTAGTTTTCTTGGCCATTGCATCTAGCAAGCAAAAACAGAGCTTGATCACAGTGAATATGTGGAGGGGAAGTGAGAGGAGGTTAGACAAACGTATTGGATAGGTGGGAGGTATGGGATGCTATGTAGCAAGCTTAGAATTTTCAATTTTATTCTGTAGGCAATGGTAAGTCAGTGAAGGTGGAGTAGAGGAATCGGATGATCAAAGCTTGTCTTGAAAAAGTAAAGAAAGAAAGGCAAACTATCAAGTGGATTACAGTGGAGAGAGCAGTATGTTTAAAACTGCAAGAGATTTTTGCTTGCATGCATGAAAAGAAAAGGCCTGTGCATGCCTGAATTCAACCAAGGGCAAAGGGCTAGTTGCTAGCTAGAGAATAAAAACAAAATACCTGCTGATCAGAAAAACACCCTGTGAGCAGATTTTAATCAAAGCCCTAAATATGATCACTGAGAAGTGATCATATTCCCAGGTCACTGTTGGAGGACAGCACTTCTCTTCTAGATATTTTTTGTGTTGTTGAGTTTGGCATCCTGCTTGGGATTCTTCTGAAGGTTTACGTAGACTGACTCTGTAACCTCAGAATATTTGCTCAGGATTTGATGGTTTTTGCGGGAGACTGCACTGAGATTCTGCCTTGGCTAGACTTTTGCTTTGATTATAGAGGGGTCCGTTTGTCTGGTAGCCTCTTCATGTATTCCTTTGAATGTTAGTTGCAATATAATGCCACCATGAAAGGATAGATGGTAAAATGGTAGTGACTGAAATGTTTCCTCTCCTACCACCATTAAATCAGAGTCCTCAATAACTCAGAATCTCATTATTCTTTTGATGGAGAGATGAAAGGCAACTCATTCTTTCAGCCCTCCAGTAAACATTGAATGCCCTCTATGTGTCAGGTACTATCTGAGATATTGGCACTGTGAAACTATGAAACAAGAATTTTCAGTCAAATGTGGGGGAATGGGCACCTACATGGCTAATTACCGGTTACCATTGCTCTTATGATAAAATCACTAATCTTTCATCTAGTCTTAGGGCCTCAGGTCTTCTAGCCCCTCTGTACTTTCTAGGCACATTTTGTTTCACTCTTTTCACATTAGGTGCCCCACCCACATGGCTCTCGTTTCTAACATTACCTTGGTCCTCTCCACTTCAGAGTTTTCTTGTTTGCTCTTTCTGTATCCAGGAATGTTCTCCTATTTCCCATTTGTCTGGCTAACCTCCATCATTCTTCAGAGTTTACTTTAAACTATCACTTCTCTGAGGACACTTTCTTTATCCTCTAACACTGGATATTCACCTCTTGTTATGTATTCTCATTGCTCCTTCTGTTTTCCTTTCATAGCACTTTTTGATAAGAGAATTGAACATTTTCATAATTTTTAGTTAGTTTCTATTTCCTGTTCTAGACTCTAAGCTTCATGGGAGTATGGGGAGTGGCAGAGGCATTCACTGTGGTAACTTCAGCATGCTGACCAGACCGTAAAGGGCACTTGGTACACATTTTTAAAAATATGTGAATGAATAAATGGAAGGTGGTGAGTGCAACAGTTGAATATGCATGGAGACACAGGATGAGCATACCAAACTCAATTTGGAAGGATCAGGGATATCAATACTTTAAACCCAGTATCTACTTAATACATAAAATAATGCCCTGTATCTCTTTAAGATCCTAACTCATCAACCACAAACTAAACCCTAATGACTATATTTACTATGATGGTAAAAGTTACTACTATTTTAGGAAGAGTTTCAACAAAAATCAAAACAAAATGATTTCTAATGTAAATCTTAACTATAAGAAAATAAGCACATTTTCAATTAATGGACATGTTTCTATAGAATAAAAAGTGGCTATTTCTATGTTTGATCAATTTATATATAATCCTTTCTGAGTAAACATTCCACTATCTGGTTTAATAACTTCAATACATTTCTTAAAGATTAACACGATTATTTGCTTCATTTAGTCTTAGTTTGTATTAGTGTACCTGCTGTAAATTGTTTATCTCACTTATTTTTTATTTCAGACATATCTGTGTTGCTGTATACCAGGTCAAATCATATTCTAACTGGAGTATACATTTAAGGGTTCTGTATTCTCTCACCATCTAAGTTGATAATGACCGTAGTCATTTTCATTCTTTATCAATTTGCCTGTTTGCTATGTATTCTTAAGGTAGTTCATTGAGGAAATTATAATCAAACTCTATGAAGTTTGACTAATTACTACTCTCAACATAAAGTTAAAATCCAAAAGATCTCTGTGGAATATTGGTCAGACAATGTATGAAGGCATATACATGATGCATAGTAAAACTGAATCCATTTGAGCGATCCATTATCCTAGGTTATCACATATATGTCAATTATTAACCAAAATTAGCAGTAAAGTGTTGTATTAGTTAGTTCTCACATTGCTGTAAAGAACTACCTGACACTGGATAATTTATAAAGAAAAGAGATTTAATTGTCTTGTGGTTCCACAGGCTGTATAGGAAGCATGGTTAGGGAGACATTCAGGAAACTTACAATCATGGCAGAAGCAAAAAGGAAACAGGCATCCTACATGGCTGGAGTAGGAGGAAGAAAGAGCAGGGGAAGGTGCCACACACTTTTAAACAACCAGATCTCATGAGAACTCACTCACTATCGTGAGAACAGCAAGTGGGGAGACTGCCCCCATGATCCAGTCACCTTCCCCAGGCTCCTCTTCCAACACTGAGGATTACAATTCTACATGAGATTCGAGTGGGGACTCAAATCTAAACCATATCAAATGTAAAGGCTGGAAAGAAAAAAAAAGTCAAATGTACACAGACAAAAAAAAAAAAAAAGTCAAATGTACACAGGTTTTGCACATTGGAAAACATTTACTGGTGGTCGTATTTACAAGTAACCTGATTAGATATTTTGAAGTTAGAAAATTTAGGGTTTGGTCCATTGAGCAAATATACTGAGCTTTCCCTGCATGAAAACCTTTGTACTAGGCTCAACTGAAAATAGTGGGGGTGGGGAGAGAAGATTTGGCCTTTCAAGAATTTGAAGTTTGTTCAGAAGGATAAAAGCAAATAGAATCTAACATCTGAATAATGCTTGGAACATGACGTGTGAGTTAATAAAAATACATCAATTACAATGCTCTTTAATTACAAGTTAGAGGCGCCAACCCCCTGCACAGATGACCATCCTCATATAGCTTTTGACTCCCCCGAAACTTAACTATTAATAGCCTACTGTTGCCTGGAAGTCTTACTGATAATATAGATAACCAATTAACATATTTTGTATAATACGTATTATATACTGTATTATAATAAAGCAAGCTAGACAAAAGAAAATATTATTAGGAAAATCATAAAGGAAAGAAAATAAATTTACTATTCATTAAGTGGAAGTGGATCATTATAAAGATCTTCATCCTTGTTGACTTCAAGTTAGTAGGCTGAGGAGGAGGAAGAGGAGGGGTTCGTGTTGTCTCAGGAGTGGAAGAAGCAGAAGAAACTCTGCATATAAGTGGATCCATGAAGTTCAAACCTGCACTGTTCAAGAGTAAACTGTAATTAGTTTTGGGTACAGTGATAGTGAATAAATGATGCGAGAGGCACTGAAGGAGAGTTTCCTAGAGAGGGTGAGTTTTGAGCAAAAAGTTGAACATGTGAGAGCTTATGGATTTGTGGGGACAAGGCAGGGTCATGACTTGGTTTTATTGGAATGAGTAAGTCCTATGCAGGTCCCAATAATAGTATAAAAACAATTAGAAACTATGTCAGTTGGTAACTAAATGGCTGCTAAAGAAGTAGCCTGGATAGTAAAAATTACTAATTTTAATGATGTTTTGAGGATATTATACATTAAAAAGTAAATTTTTTTATTAGCCTGATGCCTAAATGCAACTACTGCACAACTGTTTTCAGTTTTATATAGGGCTCTACAAGCCTTCACTACATATGTATATTTTACATTGTTGCAATCATAGTATATACAGCATTTTGTATTTTGCATTTCTTATTTAACTGTACATCATAAACATTTTTTACCTTTCCATATAGTTACAATAACTTTAACAGTATGAATTTTATCATGTTGATCTATTGCAATTTACTAAATCATTGCCTTAATATTGAGTATTTAGATTGCCTCCCGGTTTTATTTTATTCTTGGTAATGCTGCAATAAATACTGCTGTACATACACTGTTTTTTTCTTCTGTCCAATTATTTTAGAGTACAAATTCACAAAAATAGATTTATTGAATGTAAGAGTTAGAACATTCTTATAGTTCTTGTTGTTTTGCCATTCTGATATTAGGGTCCTGCAAGTTTTACTTGGCCACTATCAAGGTATCTGGGAGCTGTTTTTCCCATAATGTATGCCAGCAATAGGTTTCATTACTAGAAATGTTTTTGTTAATTTTATAAGCTTAAAATGCTATTTTAAGATAGGTTTATTTAGGGTTTCTTACTTTCTTGTGTGGATGAGTTTCTTAATTTGCTTATTTTTTGTATTTCCGTTCATGTAAATTATGTTACTCTCATTTGCCTTTTAAGCTAAAATGAAAACTATTTTTCTTTTTTTTTTTTGAGACGGAGTCTCACTCTGTAGCCCAGGCTGGAGTGTAGTGGGGCGGATCTCAGCTCACTGCAAGCTCCGCCTCGGGTTCCTGCCATTCTCGGCCTCAGCCTGCCGAGTAGCTGGGACTACAGGCGCCCGCCACCTCGCCCGGCTATTTTTTTGTATTTCTTTTTTTTTTTTTTTTTTTTTTTTTTTTTTGAGACGGAGTCTTGCTCTGCCGCCCAGGCTGGGGTGCAGTGGCCGGATCTCAGCTCACTGCAAGCTCCGCCTCCCGGGTTTACGTCATTCTCCTGCCTCAGCCTCCCGAGTAGCTGGGACTACAGGCGCCCGCCATCTCGCCCGGCTAGTTTTTTGTAATTTTTAGTAGAGACGGGGTTTCACCGTGTTAGCCAGGATGGTCTCGATCTCCTGACCTCGTGATCTGCCCGTCTCGGCCTCCCAAAGTGCTGGGATTATAGGCTTGAGCCACCGCGCCCGGCCTATTTTTTGTATTTCTTAGTAGAGACGGGGTTTCACTGTGTTAGCCAGGATGGTCTCGATCTCCTGACCTCGTGATCCGCCCATCTCGGCCTCCCAAAGTGCTGGGATTACAGGCTTGAGCCACCGCGCCCGGCCAACTATTTTCTTTCCTAAATAATAAGAATTATTTAAAGGGCATGAGATTTATGTAGGACCAATGGAAAATATTCACTCAAGAACAAACGAGGGGAATTTTTTTGTCCTTCCCCTGTGAAGCCTGAGCATATCTTAATACATAAAAAGATAAGTAAATGTGCTGCTGCTGTCTCTGGTTGAAATGGCAGGTAGGGGGTCCACTTACTTGGGCTCTTTACTTTCCTGGCTGCTGAAACAGCTCTCCAGAATGAACATTAACATTGTTTTACAGTAGCAGATACATATACTTGAAAAAATAGTCTATGGCTGATGTTCAAATTGTAAGTTAAAGCGAAGCTGTTTTAGAATCATGACACTATAAGGAAAGTTTCACTGTAGATTTTTTAAGACTCAGGCATGCAGAATACAATTTTTCCTTATTCAGTTTAGTAAACTATAAAACAACATATTGATTGCCGAGAAGAATACTAAAGTCAGCTAGGTTATGATTTAGAAAGCTTTCACTATAGAAGAGGAGATAAGGTACATATACAAATAGCAACAAGATATGGGATTATGAGAACATTCTCTAACTGAAGAGTAAATAGATTTTATTATATACAGAGGGGAAAGAGAATTACTTTATTAGAGTAGGGGGCAAGCAGGACTCATTTCAAAGTCTTGACAGGAGATTCTAGTAGGCAGCATTCAGGGTTGGAAGGAGGGTATTCCAAAAAGAAAAGTCAACAAGAGGCAGGTCAGAGCAACAGGTATGTGGGGAGGAGATTGAAGGAATGGGCAGAGTTCAGATTTGGTTGGACATGCCTCACGTAAGAGGGGTAAGGCTGAAACCTTCGTAGGAGAGGAGAGGGGTGCAAGCCTGAGAGGTGTGACTTAGGGATTTTAGACTCTTGGTTTTGGGAATGGAGATATTTTATTTTTTTTGAGATAGAGTCTCACTTTGGCACCCAGGCTGGAGTGCAGTGGCATGATCATGGCTCCCTGCAGCCTCAACCTCCTGGGCCCAAGCGATCCTCCCACCTGAGCCTCCTGAGCAGCTGAGACCACAGGCACATGCCACCAAACCTGGCTAGTTTTTAAATATTTTGTAGAGATTGGGTCTCCCTATGCTGCCCAGACTGGTCTTGAACTCCTGGCCTCTAGAGATCCTCCCACCTTGGCCTCCCAACATAATGGGATTACTGGTGTGAGCCACCATGCTTGGCTGGGAATGGAGATAATTAAGAAGGAGAGTGACAGGACTAAAACTACCTTTACTCCACTTCCAACTTTTTTTTTTTACATAAACTTTCAAGTAATGAATTTTTCTTTGGCAATTTCCATCCTTACACATTTTTTTTTTCAAGAACTTTCTGTAAATTGTTTGTGTACATGAGAAAGAGTAACCCATTTCAGAAAGACAACTAGACTGAGCATCATGAAACTGAATTATAGTCAGCATACTGGGTTATTTGGGGTAAGGAAATCTGCCTCTCTGGGACTCAGCTTTCCCATGTGTCAAATGAGAATCAACTGGGTATTTCCCAAGTTTCTTCCACTTCAAACATTCTGAAATCCCAAATATATTTTGAGATACATTAAAGATTCATTTTCTTAAAATCTATATGTCTTCTCTATAAACTTGAAATTCTGTCTTGAGGGAGGCATTTCTTTGTATTTTAACTTTTAAATCATCAGTAGTTCTCTTTCCAAATGAGAATAACCCAAAGGTAATATGGCAAATCAGTGGGGTGTTGCAAATTCAGCACAACTTAATTATATTAACCCTCTCTCGCTTGATAGCTGGGGGAGTAGGAATGTGTCATGTTAAAAGTGATGATTGACAAGAGGGAATACTTAATAATGGTAATAATAATACAAACCACATACATAGCACTTACCATGTACTTTTATGTGAATTAAATCACATAATCCTCCCGACAACCTTGTAAAATTGGTACTACTGTATTATAGTCACCACTTCACAGATGAGAATGCTGAGATATAGATATATAATTACTTCCTTAAGGGCACACAGCTCATTAGTGGCAGAGCCAGAATTTGAACCCAGGAAGTCTGACTGAGCATCCATGTGTTTAATTACCACACAGCACTTTTTCTGAAGGGTCTGCAAAGAGAAACATCTGTAGAACTGGATTATGTCCATAGAAACACAAAGATCTCAGTCTCCAGGGGACGTGAGTACAAGGGTTTAGGAAGGGAAGATACAAATGTGCCAGTAACACTCTTGTGACCTCAACATTTTGCTCAGGAATGTCATGATCAGAAGTATCATTATACTGATCAAAACAATATTACCCTTTCCCTTATCTGAACTGTGTTTTAAAATGTAGAATTATAGTTATACCACTTTAGCATGCATTGATTTCAGTTAGAGGAATTTGCAGGTGGATAGATGAGATTGTTATTTGGAGCTCTTAGTATATCGCAAGACCAGAATGTCCAAGCAGTGAGGCTGTGAGAATAGGGAAAACCAGTTGGGTTTTCTAGTCCTTGCATCATGTTGAGGAACCAGGGCTCCTTTATGCATTTCTCAGCTCAGCTCTTTGAAAGGTCAAGCTTTCATCAAAGTCTTAGTATTTTTTGCCAGTTTTCTTTAAGAAATAGTTTTCTCATTTAATCTCTTACAAAAACTACTTTTTGTTTTCTCTGAGTTTGGCTCCTCAACCTAGCAGACAGGCAGAGTTGGGAAGAAAGGTCTTGTCTTCAATCTATAGAGGTGATTAGGTGATCAATTAAAATATTGTATGTACTGTCTGGGCGCAGTGACTCATGCCTGTAATTCCAGCACTTTGGGAGGCCAAGAGGGGTGAATTGCTTGAGCTCAGGAATTCGAGACTAGCCTGGGCAACATGGTGAAACCCTGTATCTGCTAAAAATAAAAAATAAAAATAAAACTAGCCCAGTGTGGTGGTGCATGCCTGTAGTTCCAACTACTTGGGAGGCTGAGGTGGGAGGATGGCTTGAACCCAGGAGGTCAAGGGGGCTGTGAGCTGTGATTGTGGCTCCGCACTCCAGCCTGGGTGACAGAGTGAAATGTTGTCTCAAAATGAAAATAATGGTAAATAAAATACTGTATGTGACTGTGCTTTGTGACTTATTAACTGCCCTACAGATACAAGAGTTGTAGTTATATCCCCTGAACATTTATATTTCCAGTGACCACCACCAGAGAAATTCTTCTGTTGAAGTGTTTGAGCAATCAAGATCATGGCTTTTGACACCAAGCAGGCCAGGGTTTTAATTCTTAGGGTTCCGTATGTCACAGACCACAGAGGGGGCATGGGATTGATATCCACACTGACCCCGTAAGCTTGTTTTGGGGCTTGGATGGGGTAGTACATGTAAATTGCCAAGTCCAGCCCCACAGAGGGTACTCAATAAATCTTAACTTTTATTGGTAGCGGTAGTGATAATCATAGAAGCACCATTCTAAAGCAAGGGTCAGAAAAAGCAATAGAACAACTCTAATTACCCAGCATATACCTAAACTGAAATTAAAAGGTAAATTTTAAGAAAACAATTGTGTATCCCAAATCTTTAGAAGCTCATTCTCTTTGACCCAGTTATTTCACAGTTAGGATTCTATTCTAAGTTAATTGTCAGGGATTAAGGTAAAGACTTATATACAAGAAGAGTCATTGAAGAGTTGTGTGTTTTTTTGTTTTGTTTTTGAGATGGAGTCTTGCTCTGGAGTACAGTGGCACAATCTCTGCTCACTGCAAGCTCTGCCTCTTGGGTTCACGCCATTCTCCTGCCTCTGCCTCCGGAATAACTGGAACTACAGGTGCTCGCTACCATGCCCGGCTAATTTTTTGTGTTTTTAGTAGAGACAGGGTTTCACCATGTTAGCCAGGATGGTCTCGATCTCCTGACCTCATGATCTGCCCGCCTCGGCCTCTCAAAGTGCTGGGATTACAGGCGTGAGCCCCAATGCCCGGCCTGAAGAGTTATTTTTAACAGTGACAATCAGAACCTACACGTCCATCCATAGGAGAGTGCTTTAATAGAGTGCAATGTTGTTATAATGAGATATTTATTGTGCAGATTGTAAAAAATTATTCAGAAAAATATGTAATGACAAGGAGCAATATTATTTAATATTTCCGAGAAAAGTCAAGATTATATTATGGTTTTAATGTTATAAATATACTAATATTTATAAAATATGTGAACTAAGTAGATTTCCTTGGCTAAAAGTGGAGATAAAAATAATAGCAATAATGCCTATCTTAGAGGAATTTTGTGAAGACTATATGATGGTTACTACATGTCTGACATATAATACATGTTAGCTTTGTCATTGGATGTTGGCTAAATTTAACTTATTTTCTAAATGTTACGTAAATTTCATCATACACTAATGAGAATCTCTTATAGGAACTGAGCAAGATGCTGGGGATACAGAAATGATTAATTAGGGACACTGAGCATATGACATTCACAATTCAGTGAGGAGAGAGGTATATAAATAAGCAGGAATGGTGGACTTAGAACTATTTAAATTCTAGAGTCAGCTCCTAAGACATGAAACACATATCATCAAAATAATCAGGTGCACGGCCATTATGGCACCTTTTTGTGAGTTTTAAAAAGGTGGCCCCTCTCTTTAAGAATGAATTATAGAAAGGTACCACTTGCCCCCAGCCTAATCAGCTGCACAGTAGGGTACAGGCTGGGTTTCAGCCCCTACTGCCCTCTCCTGGTTTATTCCTGCTGGGTGCAGCCTGCTCACCTGTTCACAGAGGCCCTGAAAATACCGTTGAAATGTCCTGAAATCGACTGTGAAGCACAGTAAATATGATTTGGTGTTTATAACCTTGAACAATAATTATTTTGCACACTGAGGTTTGAGAAATACTGAACTAGATTAAATGATGGAACAAAGGAAAAATCTATAGGCAGTTGTCTGGATAATCCCTAGTGTTGTATGGGAAATGTGCGGAGAATTCTGAAGTGTTTCTGCTCAACTGCAGAGCTGTCTCCATTATATTTTAATAGTAAGTGTCATAAGTTGAATACACATTGATAGTTTTGTTTTTTCGAGCATTGCATAATATAAGGAAAAGCATCAAGCCCAGGGATTCACACATAGCAAATGTTTACAAAGTATTAGTTAACCCAAGTGTTAATCTTGTTTCATCATGTCCATAGACATATTGTGCTTTGAAAAGTTATAGAATAGTGCTTGCCTCTCATGTTTTGTTTTCCTCACTGAGGTCCTGCTAAATAACTCTAAGCAGTTATCACTCCCAAACCCATGGCCATTGGATTAGGCAGAGTTCTCCAGAGACAAAGAACCAATGCAGGATATTTACGTATCCTTGTTTCTGTCTGTATTTCTCTCTCTCTCCATATATATACATCTCTATTTCTAGATCTCTATATCTATCTATCTATCTATCTATCTATCTATCTATCTATCTATCTATCTATCATCTACCTCCCTACCTACCTATTTATCTGGCTAGCTATCTAGCTACCTAGCTAGCTGTCTAAAAGGAGATTTGTTATGAGGAATATGTTCATGGGATGACAGAAGCTGAGATGTTCCACATCCTGCCTTCTCCAAACTGGAGACCCAGAAAAGTCATGGCGTAATTCATTCCTACAGCAGGATAAGATGAGCTGTCCCAGGTCAAACGGTGAAGCAGAAAGAAAAAAAAAAAGGTGGGGGGTAGTGGATTTCTTTTTCCTCTACCTTTAGTTCTATTCAGGCTCTCAGTGGATTGGATAATGGCCACCCACATTTGGGAGGAAAATCAACTTTACTGATTCTACTGATTCAAATGCTCATTTCATAGGAAAACACCCTTACACACATGCCCAGAAATAACATTTCATCTGGGCACCCCATGACCCAGTCAAATGGACATGTAAAATTAACTATCATGGTTATTTGTCTTCTCCAAAGTTGGTATTCCCCCCATGAGCCAAATGGCGCATGATGGAGCTATGCAGGAAAACAATGTATATTAGCATAGGGTTCTAGACAAAACTGTAAGGTGCCCCTAAGAGAGGCAGAACAGCTTCTGGTGACTAGCTGCACATTCACTATCTTGCTACAAGTTTAAATAGTAAGCAGTAGCTATAAACTTTGGCTTCAGTTTGTTAGACAAAGCATTGCCTGGCTCTTCTTTACAGTGTCATTATTACTAGTTTGTTTGTACCTAACGCTTTCCTCCAGGGAGTTCAGAACTGTTCAGCTGCAAATTCATATTTGATGTTCTTGTTCTAATCCCAGATTACCGCATGAGGACAGCTGGAACAGACCGAAAGAGAGAAACTCATAGGGGGAAGGAAATCATTAGCCTGTCTTGAGTCACCAGGATCTGATGAAAAGTCAGATTAGCAAGGCTTAAGCTGCTATGGAAAGCCAGATAAATGCCCTCAAATATTAATCTTGAATATTTCCACTCCACTAACATTGCCTGGAAGTATTTTAACATTCACCAGAGATAGGCATCCCATCTTCAAGAAGCGATATGTTTCTGTAAAAAGAATAATGAATTATGTGAGGATTGATTTTCAGTATGGACTGTAGTCCTGTGTAGTAATTGAATGTGGACTAGGGAACAAGGCTGTTTGGATTCACATCCTAACATTTCACTTAATAAGTTGCCTCATCTGTAAAATGGGGACTGTAGTAACATCTACCTCCTAGGGCTTTTTGAAGAATATTAACAAAACAGAATCTTGCAAAGGTTAAGCACTCAATAAATGTGAGATACTATTATTGTTGTCATTATTATAACAGATAAAAGTTGGCAGATATTGGTGGATGTATTCATTGTCAAATCTCCCTTTATTAGTCTTTATATTATTAAATAATTGGGAAAATAAATTCATTTTATTTTATATGCACCATAACTTGTTCAAATTGTATTTTTTAATATTGATAATGATTTATCATAAAATTTATAGTTTATAGAGTACCTTCACATGCATTTCCTCCTCCAAGCCTCATAAGGATGATGCAGCTGAGGCTCTGGAAATTGGTTATTTAATCCAGGGTGCCTGATTGGCAAGCAGTTAAGACTTGAACCCATGCCTTCACACCCCAGATGCATTACTGTAGCTGTTACACTGAGTGGAGGGAGCGGGAGATTGTAAACACACACAGGCTTCGTTGTTGTTAGAATCTTGATTTGATTGTACCGCTACCACTTACTATAGTTCATTTTGTGAGCAATTGCCTGATTTCATGGAATCTCAGATTTTATATCAGTAAAAATTAGATGACAATGCCTTCTGTCTACTTGCTGTATACATTTTAAAAAATAGATCACATACAGAGATGGATTTATCCCAGCTCTGGGTCCATGGTAGTTAATGCAAAGGCAGTGTCTTCCTTCATTTATCGTTGATAATGTACCACAGATAGTACCACACTGTCATTTTTTTATCAGATCAATATTTTCATCAGTGAAAGCCGATGTTAGAGTTTGATTCTAGTGGCACCAAGATCTCCTGTAATCCATGATTGCTTTTGCCAGCCATTCATGATGATTAACATACTTTTGCGAAAAAGAAGTGACAATGAGGAGAATGAAGATAAAAAGGAGGAGAAAAAGAAAAGCGGACTTCTCTCGACTTAGAGAACATACAAACTTCATTAGCAGCTAAACAGCAAGGGGAGAGGGTCCCGAATAATGATTTCATTCCTTTGCTCCTGTGAACTAGGTGTTTCAGACATAAAAATAGAGGAAAGACAAGAACATGTGTTCAGTGGGTAAATGGCACGCTGTGTTATATCATCCTGGTGAGGTTTTCTAATTATTCAGAATTAACATTTTGATTGTGAAACGAACGCTTGGTTTAGGGGAATCTTTGGATTAGACTGTGTGCTCCTTGTACTTCATTTCCATATGGTTCTAGGATTTTAAGGTGAAATGCTACAAAAATGTAGGTGAATGATAAAGTTGCTAGAAGCATGTCAGAGAGGTGTGAGAATTTTGCCTGTTCGTACCGTGGGGATTATTTTGTACACTGCTAATTTTATGATTAGTCTTGGATCCAGGAATGCAAACAATGGATACATCTTAGACGGTTGACTTTATTGTTTGTTTGTTGTTGTTGTTCTTTTTGTTTTTTGAGACAGTCTCACTCTGTCACCTAAGCTGGAATGAAGTGGCACAATCTCGGCTCACTGCAACCTCCACCTTCTGGGTTCAAGCAATTCTTGTGCCTCAGCCTCCCAAGTAGCTGGGATTACAGGCGCCTGTCACCATACCCAACTAATTTTTGTATTTTTAGTAGAGATAGGGGTTTCACCATGTCGGCCAGGTTGGTCTCAAACTCCTAACCTCAAGTGATCCTCCTGCCTCCCAAAGTGCTAGGATCACAGGCGTGAGCCACCATACCTGGCCTAGTTGACTTTAAGTAACACAAAAGGAAGTTCCACTGAAAAGGTGAATTCTATTGCTGGTGTAAAGTGTAAACCATTAGTAAGTTAAGCGATTCTAGCTCTAAAATACAGCCAAATCTGCCTACTGCTCCCCAAATTCAGGGCTGCTATCCTATGTCAGTCACACGTGTTTCCCATGTTGATTACAGTATTGGGCTCCCAACTGGTCTCCCTGTTGCCACTCTTTCAGGCTCAAAATCCACTTTCTACTCAGTCGCCAGAGTTATCTTTTAAAAACATAAATGAGATGATCTTACTTCCCTGCTTTTGAATCTTCCTATAGTCTCCAATTTTACTTACTATACTTACAATAAACTCAAATTTACTGTCATGGTCTACAAGACCTGATGGAATCTGACCCTTCTGTCGATGACTGCATCTCTCACTTTTCCCACTGTGACTCCATGTCATCCACTCTCCCTGGCCATCTTTCTGATGTCAGCCAGACTTTCTTCTGGCACACATATTTGCATTTGGTGTTCCCTCTGAATGACTAAAGCCTTCTTGTCATAAAAGTCTCAGTCCAAATATCACTTCTTCGGGTAGATCTTCCCTTTTTGTCCAGTGTAAGGCACTTTATTTGAAGAACCCTAAATGAAGTTATATTACTCATTTATTCACTTGTTTAGCTGTCTCTCCCTTAACTACAGTGCAGTTTCCATGAGAGCAAGGATGATGTTCATTTTTTGCTATTATCATTCCTGGTGTTCAGAATGCACTCAAGAATCTTTGCTGAATGAATGAGTAATACAACTTAGACTACTGGTTTCCATGAAAGGACTACAACCAGTCTGCAAGATCTTTAGGTCAGGACCTGGGCCTTGTACTGGTTTCCATGATGCTGCTCTATACGTGCTCAGGAAATATCTGTTGAATTGGATTCAATCAAAACATTTGATTTTCTGTTCAGTGAGAAGTGTTCCCTATGTAAGAAGAAATTTCAAGCTATGTTTTGATAACACTCTTCTGAGAGAAAGCATGCTTTTCAGTTGACCAGTTATCCCAGTTTGCCTTGGACTGAGGGATTTTCTGGGGACATGAGACTAATGGGTCACCCTACATGCCTTCCCAAGCTTTAGAGTCAGAAAAACCTAATGGATCAGTTAGGAATTATATTTAGGTGCTAGTAACAGAAGCCTGAAATAACAGTATTTAAACCGTAAGAGTTTACTGTTTCATGTAAAATGAGTTCAGGAGTGGGGACACCAGGGATGTATGGCAGTCCTGGTGCATCCACTTCTGAACTCATTTTATGTGAAAGGTCATCAGTGACCCAGGTTTCTTGAATGGTGTCCACTGTCCTTAGTGTGTGACTCTCATCTCAGAGTAGCCTCATGTTCCAATGTGGCTGCTGTAGCTCCTTCAGCTACGACATATACTTTACAGCCAGTCAGGTAAGGAGTAAACAGAGACAGAAAAGCATTTGCTTTTCTGTTTGTTTTCTGTCTGTTTTTCTCTTAAAAAGAGTGTTTCATTTAAAATCTGTTTGTATTTCACAAGCTTTCTGTGTAAAGGACAGATTGGGTAATATGAGATAATCTTTCAGCCAGGCACATTGCTTCTTCTCTGAATAATTCTTTTTTTTTTTTTTTTTTTTGGAGATGGAGTTTTGCTCTTGTTGCCCAGGCTGGAGAGCAATGGTGCAATCTTGGCTCACCACAACCTCCACCTCCTGGGTTCAAGCAATTATCCTGCCTCAGCCTCCCAAGTAGCTGGGATTACAGGCATGCTCACCTGTCCCGCTAATTTTGTGTGTGTGTGTGTGTGTGTGTGTGTGTGTGTGTGTTTAGTAGAAACGGGGCTTCTCCATGTTGGCTGTGGTTTCAACTCCTAATCCCCAGGTGATCCACCCACCTCGGCCTCCCAAAGTGCTGAGGGACAAGCAAGCATGGTTTCTCACCATGCCCAGACTGAATAATGCTTATTAAGAAGTTCTGTTACAAAGAAAGACAGATGGGGTGATGAGTAATAGACACTTACTTAGCATCTTCTGCCACATCTAGATTCACTGCTTATTAACTTAGTGATCTTATGAGGGTTGTTTCATTTCTCTGTGCCTATTTTAAAATCTGCATTATGGCGATGCAAGCAACAATAATAGTAATAGCTGCGTATCTACTGGGTTCTGTTCTTTGTCAGGCATTTTATATAGGTATGGTCACCCTCACAATAATGCCACAAAGGGTAGGTAATTATCCTTGTTTAGATCAGAGGAGTGAGACTTAGCTATTGGTGGTAAAGCCAGAATTTAAACTCAGAGCAGTTTGGCTCAATCCCCATTCTTTCCATTACACTTTGCTTTCTACCTTATTGGCTATCCAGATTCAATGAGGAAATGAACATAAACTGCTTGACCCATAAATTTTTCAAATAAACCAACACAATGATTCTGTAAAGAAAATATCTTTGTTTTCTCTAACGACAACAACAACAACAAAGTATCTATGGTAGACGTGTGTAGGAAATGATTTGAGGTCACCCTGAAGCTAGCTGACTCTGAAGAACAACGCTTCTTCTTCCCAACTTCTGATGTTGAAGAACTCTCTTTTTCAGAACATTATCTTACTAGTCTGACTCAAATCACTTCATTTTTTATTTATTTATTTTTGTTATATTTTATTTTTTTGAGACAGAGTCTCGCTCTGTTGCCCAGGCTGGAGTGCAATAGCCAGATCTTGGCTCACTGTAACCTCCGCCTCCTGGGTTCAAGTGATTCCCCTACCTCAGCCTCCCAAGTAGCTGGGACGACAGACATGTGCCACCATGCCCAGCTAATTTTTATATTTTTAGTAGAGACGAGGTTTCCCCATGTTGGTCAGGCTAGTCTGAAACTCCTAACCTCAGGTGATCTGCCCACCTTGGCCTCCCAAAGTGCTGGGATTACAGGCTTCAAATCACTTCTGTTATTATTATTCTATTAATAGGGAGAGATAGATGGCCTGGCTGTAATTTTTTAAATGCCACAACAAGGCAGTTATGAAGTCATTTCTCACCCTTCTCTCTAAAAGTAATCAAGAGGTGAAAAAAGTCTCCCATGAGTTGTTCTAAGGAGATGAAAATTTCCTAGTCCTGGGGGCAGGATGAACTATACACCTTTCTTGATATTTGGCAATAAATATTCTATGTAGTGCAGCTCTTTCCTTTGGCATTCATGTCTTCATGAGCCCAGAGCCCAGAAAACAGTTCCCACCTTGCTCCATTTTGAAGTGAGTGAAGTGTTTTGAAAACTCGTGAAGTTTTAAAATATCTTCTTTTGTGAAATTTGCTACAGCCATCGGTCTCACTAATAATGCCTTGAAAATAGCCAATTCCTGTAAGGTGCACTATGCTCTTCTCTCATCTCAAAGCCTTTACAAGAAAATTTCCCCCAGACACAATGAACTCCTGTGCAGAGAGTGATGGCTGTATTTATTTCCAGGGAAGAATAAATCAGAAGAAAGCAGGGATAGTATTCACATCCTCGGGCCTCTAAGGAGGCTGCTGGGAAACAAATGCAAGACAACTGGTTTTGGTAAGATAACTCATAGTCTGTTTGAAAATCCACTTTGCAGGAAATAGAATAGAATCAAGAAGCTAAAGTAGCAATTTCTTTATGTTTCCATTGATCATTGTGTTCCCTGTTTTACACATCCTTGGTTTGGAAAAAAAAATGTAGATTACATGTAACCTTTGTGGGTATGGTTTCATACAAAAGTATTAGAGGACTGGGTGGGAAAACCAGGAAATGAAAAGTCTCAGGTTGTATTACCAATCAAGGATCATACAATCATAATTTAAGTGAATGCTTATCAGGGGCTTACTATATTTCTGACATTATGCTGAGATCTTTAATTAGAGATCCCTCATTTAATTATACAAATAACCAAAGTAACAATATGTAGTGGAAAATGACATCATTTCTGTGTCACAGATGAGGGGATGGAGGCCCAAAGTCTCTCAATAACTTGCCCCAAGTCACTCCATTGCAAGTGGTTAAGACTGGATTTGGACCAATCTTAATGGAAAACCCCATTTGTGTTTTACGGGGAATTACAGTGTATTAGACTTCTAAAGCTACTGTGACAAAATAACACAGACTGGGTGGCCAATACAATAGAAATTTATTTTCTTATAGTGTTGGAGTCTGGGATTTCAAGATCAAAGTGCCAGCAGGGTGGGCTTCTCCTGAGGCCCCTCTCCTTGCCTTACAGAATACTACTTTTTTGCTGTGTCCTCACAAGGTCTTTCTCTGTGTGTATAGGGTTGTGGTGTCTCTTCTTCTTATAAAGACTCCAATTCTACTGGATTAGGGCCACACGCTTATGACCTCATGTAACCTTAATTAGCTCTCTAAAGCCTCTATCTCCAAATGCAATCACTTTATGGGGTATGGATTTAACATATGAACTTTGAGGGGAGACTGTTAATCCATAACAAGAGCCAATAAATTGAACCAGTGTATTCAGCTCTTGCTCTGACAGTAGGACTTTGATTAAAGTTATAACTTCTCTGGCCTTGCATCTCTCATGGATCTAAAACAAAGACAATTTGATCATTTAGTTTTTAAAGACTTCTGTTAAAAACTCTTAAAAACCATATAATTATGAAATTAATATTCTGTAATTTAATAATAAATTGTCACTATTTGTATAAAATTAAAATGAGGTGATTCTCATACAACCTGTTGTGAAGGTGGGAGGCGTAGAGATTTCTTTTGGGGGTCACATAAGTTCTTCCCCCTGATATTACCATTTTCCACTGGTATTATTGGCCCTTTTTTATTTTTAACGCAAATGAATGCACTTTTTCTTTTTGCTTCTTTACTGCCTTTTCCAGCAAACAATTATTGTTTATTTGATGCCCACCAGGCATTCTTCTTTTCAAGCTTAAATTCATTAAATGCTTGTTATGTGTCAGATGCTCTCTGAAGGCCATACATTCATTGAGTCAGATTTAGCCTTTCAATAAGCCTATAAGGTTGTACAGATAGGGAAATTGAACCTTTCTGTGGTTAAATAATTTGCTCAAAGTCAATCAGCCAGAAGGGGTGGAGCTTGTATGTGACTTCAACTCTCTCTGATTCTGAAGCCTGCATCCGTAGTCCTTAAGCTACTGAGATGAACTGTTATTTGTGCTTTTGCAGTCTCTGTGGAGTCTGCTCTTCACCTGCTCTTGCGGTTTTGATTTTTGCTCCTGTTGACTGCCTCTCCTTGATATCTTGGTCTCTCCCTTTCTCCACGCCTCCCTCTCCTAGTTCATTTCATCTTGTACAATGCACACAATATGAAAGAGGGAGATTTACCTCTGTTTTACTCTTAAGTTTAATTGCATTGCCTTTTTTAACCTCTTGCTGATTAAATAGTGGCAAATGTAGAAATAATTGTCAGATTTTTAGGAGAAAACAGGTTGAGAAGTGCACTTGCTTGTTGAAGGATGCTTTTCCTTTTCACTGACATTACCTGGACTTTTGTATGCAATTGCTTTGTGTCTTCCATTATTTTTAATTTCAGCTTACAATTAGAGCTTGCAAATTGAATTGCTGTCTCTGAGGAGCTGTGATTTCTCTATTTGGCAAGTGCGGGGCACCCCCAACCCCCCGCCGCCACAAACCCCAACTTGCTCACTTGCTCAGCTGAAATTAATGTGGTTGATTTTGTTCTCTTGTACTGCAATCGGGTCTGATCAGTAGAATCATGATCTCACTTAGCAATTGCTTCCACAGAGACTGTAGGAAGAGAGGATATGAGTGGTGCTCTGCCTGATGAGGAGAATGGAGGTTCTCCAGGGGAGTACAAGGGAGCTTTAGGCAATGATCTTAGGGATTGTAGAGAGCTATCCCTCTTTACTTGCACTCAGAAATCTTGTGGTGTTTACCAAAGCCATTAAGGCCCCTGATGTTGGAAGTGTCCTCTTTGGAACCAGGATAAATTCAAAGATGTGGTTAGTTGTTATCACTCACAGATGCTGCAAAGGGAAGCATATTAACTGTGGGTATTCTAGCTCAATGCCAGCTTGGTTCTGGTTATTTTTATTAGGGAAAAATCTTAAGATCTAGTCAATTCTTCAGTTCTTCAATTTCATGTTTCATCTCAAAAAAGTTGATTTGAGTTTCGCAAATGAAAAAGAGATTAGTTTTTCATTAAGAGATCCCAGGGTGCAAAATGAGATCCTTTGTAGCTTTATGAGTGGTGAGTGGCAGGTCACTGGAGGTATTCAGGAATCTAGACTGGGTGACCTCTAATGCCCTTTCTAATCCTGAGATGCATAATCCACTCCCTCACCTCTTTCTGTTCTCCATATGGTAGCAGTGTATAACTCTGTAACGTTTATGAACTTTGTGGTCTCTTAATACCTCAGTCTCTTTTGTGTCTCTATGTCTTTGTACTTCCTTTTCCCTAAATCTGGGAAACTTCTCTCTGGTCTTCTGCATGGTTGACTCCAATCTATTTTTCAGGATACAACGCAAGCATTGCTGCCTCTGTCTATACCAAGCCCCATCTTTAGGATTGAGTTAGGGGTTCTAGTCTGCTCCTGATGCTTACTTATCACCCTGTGTTATAACTGCTGGCAGCCTGGTCCCTCCTCCTGATGTGAGCTCAATGACAATACTATATTGATTGATTAAATCACACATTGAAGATTTAATAGACATGCAAAAAATATTGTTGAATGAATGGAACAAAATAATGTTTGATTACTTTTGTGTAGAGAATTATAGATTTTAAAAATAATATTTTGAATAGAATTTTAAATTTTAATATGTAATTTTCATGGTACTTAGTTTTCTCTTATATGTACCTTTTCAGCCATACTCTTTCTAAGAATCTTGTGTACTTGTTAGTGAGCATGTATCTCGGTTTTTAAGAAAGTCAGGGCTGGGCACGGTGGCTCACACCTGTAATCCCAGCACTTTGGGAGGTCGAGGCGGGAAGATCATGAGGTCAGAAGTTCAAGACCAGCCTGGTCAACATAGTGAAACCCTGTCTCTTCGAAAAATACTCTCTCTCTCTCTCTCTCTATATATATATATATGTGTGTGTGTGTGTGTGTATATATATATATATGTATATATATATTAGCCAGGCATGGTGGCACGCACCTGTAGTCCCAGCTACTTGGGAGGCTGAGGCAGCAGAATCACTTGAACCTGGGAGGTGGAGGTTGCAGTGAGCTGAGATCGCACCAGTGCACTGCAGCCTGGGTGACACAGAGAGACTCCAAAAAAAAAAAAAGTCAGAAGGTACTGATATCTTCTAATGTTCAGTATAAAGAAGTAATCACTGTGTAGTGCTTATTTCTATAGACAAAACATTTTGTATTTGTTACATTAAATATAATGGATAGGGAAATCTTTTCACCATTTGGTGAGTGGTTATTAATCCCATGGAAGCAACTATCCCTTTTATTTGCAAATTGGAAAGGTTTTTCTGGTAGTGATGGGCCTTCAAGAGACCTCCTTTCCAACAGAGGGTGCTGCTACTCCACAAGCTATGAGGGACCCCACCAGATGAAGACATCAAAAGAATTGTTCTAAGTGCATCACAGCTGGCTACTTGGAATTATGATTTATGTTCAGCTGTAGCCCAGTTTGAAGAATTTGAAACCAAGGGGGAGAAAGTCTATCTGTTCATTTTGTGAGCTCCCGTCTTGTTACATGCAATGTTCCAGCGCTTCTCAGGTGAGCAGCGGAAAGCGTAGTTCATCTAGCGGAGCTGTGCTTTTAGAGTGACCCCCGCCCCCCATGTCACCCCTGTATGATGTATGAGTACCTGTGCTTCTCAAGGAACCCACATTTGCTGAGTGCATTTCTATTTCACTTTCTAATAATTTTAGATCAGGTCAACCTATTCAGCCTCTGGCTACATGAGAACAGTGACTACAGAATGCAAAATGATTAATAGGCACAGTGAAAGGTCTAGATAATTTGTTTTCTTAGAGACCCTACACTGAGTCGTGGAAGGACATCCGCCTTCCTTTTACACCTGCTTAGTTTTGCTCATGGTGTGGTTATGGCCCTTGCTGTTTCTCTGCCTTTTAAATCCTTACCATCCTTTAAAGACCAGCCCAAATGCCCATGCAGTTAAATATTCATTCCCACATACTCTCCTGCTCTGGTTATTATTAATGTCACTTGCTTTATTTTGTCTTGTGTAATTATTAGTTGCTTACCTATGTGTCCCTCCTTTAAGACTGTAAATACTCCAAGGCAGGAACTGTGTCCTGATCCTCCTTGCACCCTTCAGTAAGAGCCTGCACATAAAAAGTGCCCAATAAACCTTGATTGATTTGAAATGAGTGTTTCTGAGAACTGTACTGCATGTAAATATTGAACTCAGAATAAGTAAACCACAGCTTTATGAGCTCTTTAGAAGTGCAGTTGGCTATACATGTTCATAACAATTGAAAGGATAAAAAGTAAATGGTAAGTGAAATGTGACTCATTTTGTAGTGGGCATAGGAGTGATGCTCCAACTCAGGAGATGGCGTTTTGTAGACCTTATCATGTGATTGTATTCAAGGGTTTTACTTATTATTGATAATATGTTTTCCATTTTCATGAAAAATTAGTGTTTGGGTGGTTGCACAAGTGATGGGGCTTGCCACGTTTCACACACTATATTATAGTTTGTGTCATGTACGTTTGACAATTCTCTCGTGCTTTTCACCGTTTAATCTTTTCATCTTTGTGACAAGAAAAAGTCACCTAGCCTTTCCCTGCGTTTCTCTCCTACACCAACTTTGTGGTGAAGATGTGGTGCCTTGTGGTAAGTGCACTGTAGCAAAGAGTCCCACCCTGCCAGTTGTCTGAGAAACCATTTGTGAGAAACTTGGAACGTAATCTTTTATTTTTATTTTTCTTGAGACAGACTCTCACTTTATTGCCCAGGCTGGAGTGCAATGGTGCAGTCTGGGCTCACTGCAACCTCTACTTCTCAGGTTCAAACAATTCTCCTGCCTCGGCCTCCTGAGTAGCTGGGATTAAAGGCGTCTGCCACCATGCCCAGCTACTTTTTTTTAGTCTCGCTGTGTCAGCCAGGCTAGAGAGCAGTGGCGTGATCTTGGCTCACTGCAACCTCTGCCTCCTGGGTTCAAGCGATTCTCCCTGTCTCAGTCTCCTGAGTAGCTGGGATTACAGGCGCCCGCCACCATGCCTGCTAATTTTTCTATTTTTAGTAAAGACAGGGATTTGCCATGTTGGCCAGGCTGGTCTCAAACTCCTGGCCTCAGGTCATCTGCCCGCCTCAGCCTCCCTAAGTGCTGGGATTACAGGTGTGAGCCACTGCGCCTGGCCTTGTAATCATTGTTTTTGAAACAAAAACCTTTATCACAAAAGTAACATGACTCAGTGTGAAAAATGCAAACAATTTAGAGAAATATAAATGATGTGGAAAGTGAGATTCTTCCTTCACATATTCTCTAAATCCTACTCTGTTCCCCCAGAGAACTGCTGTCCCTATTCATTTAACAATATGTGTGTGTAACACACACATGACATATTTTTCTCTTTCAGTTTAAAAAACTGTATATATTTAGGTACACAGTATGATTTTTGATGTACATATGCATAGTGAGATGGTTACTGTATTCAAACATATTAACGTGTCCATTATCTCACATAGTTACGTGTGTGTGTGTCAATTCTTTTAGCAAAAGTATTGTATTTGGGAATTTTTGCCATTTTTTTCTTGATAATCATTATTTCGATTGCCCATCTCACCTAATGACAGAAAACACTTTACTTAACAGTTCTACTTTCCATGGTTTCAGTTACCCACTGTCCAAATATATTAAAATGGTACATTCCAGGTGTAAACAATTCATAAGTTTTACATTGCATGCCATTCGGAGTAGTGTGATGAAATCCTGTGTCGTTCCCTTCCATCTTGCCCAGGAGGCGAATCATTCCCTTGCCCAGGGTATCCACTCTTATATCCTACCCACCCTATATGGTCTAGGAAAACATGGTATATATAGGGTTTAGTACTATCTGTGGTTTCAGGCATCCACTGGGGGTCTTGAAAAGTATCCCCTGTGGATAACGGGGATCTACTGTATAGTCAATCCTAGCAAAATTATTTCAAGTTTCAGTCCTGACTGTTTCAGTTTCCCTAGCTCATCCTTCTCTGGGACTTATTTAAATACTGGGAATTTAAGGAGTGTCATAGTTTCTGGACTGAGGAGACAGTTGGACCTCCATGGGGTCTGTCCACCATTGAATTTGCTAGGATGTACATCATTCCACCCTGTTCCAGACATGGAGCCCTCTCTGGGCATCCAGTGAGGTGTTGGCAGTCTCACTTGGTTCTTGGCCACACTGATTATGCCACCATCTGCTGGTCTATCCAAGAGCCTTTCAGGTGTGTAGACTTTCTTCCTTTTTTTATTCTGCAAATGAAAATGATTCTTCAAGAATATAGGAAAGTTATGGGGCTACCTTGGAACTTCTCTACCTCTGATACTCCCCTACTCAATCCAGCCATCTCTTTTCAAGTTTTCTCATACCTTGATAGAGTGAGAAGCTCCCTCAGAAGAGTTCGCTGTCAGGGTTCAGAGGAAAAGCAGGCATGGGCAACTCTGCTCTCAAGCCCTGTACTGATCTGAGAGTTCTATTTCTCCCATCCACTTGAGTTTAACCTTCTTGGAGAGCTCAGAGTATGTGGCCTCTTTTCAGATATATAACTAGTTTATACTACTTGTTTTATTTTTCCTTGTTCTCCTGCCCAGGGAAAGGTATTTTTCTCCCCCTGCTAGTATAGGAAAACAAAATGTTTGCAAGTGTTTTACAAGTGGATCTCAGCTTTTGAAAACAGAAGTGTCCAGAATTGGATGTCTTTTTCTATCTCCGGTTCTAGTGTGACATCTTTCCCTTAAGGGCAGTGGCGTAGCCAAGTTGGTGTTACAGGGTAAAAAGGAGTTTGGGTGAAAACATACTTACTACTCTCAGAATCATCCATGTCCACAAATGCACACGTGCACACTTGTGTTGTATTTGTATTGTTTTGTTTCTGTTTGTTTCCTCTTTGCATAAATGGGATCAAACTTCACATATTGTTTGTGGAATGTTATTTTTTCCTTAGCAATGTGTATGAATGTATTTTAATGGCTACTAGGATTTTTAGTTTTTAAAATTTTTATTATTTATTTATTTTTGAGACAGAGTCTCGCTGGGTTGCCCAAGCTGGAGTGCAGTGGCGTGATCTCAGCTCACTGCACCCTCTGCCTCCAGGGTTCAAGCGATTCTCTTGCCTCAGCCTTCTGAGTAGCTGGGACTGCAGGTGCCCACCACAATGCCTGGCTAATTTTTTTGTTTTTAGTAGAGATGGAGTTTCACCATGTTGGCCAGGCTGGTCTCAAACTCCTGACCTCAGGAGATCCGTCTGCCTCAGCCTCCTGAAGTGCTGGGGTTACTGGCGTGAGCCACTGCACCCAGCCTTAAAAAATTATTTATGATACTTTTCATCATGAAGAATTTTTGAAGATATATACTACTGTTTGCCAGGGGCACCGTAAAACATGTCTGTAAGCCTGTGTTTCCCCACATTTACACAAAGAGGGACATAAGTCATGGCATCCAATAGCCTTCCTTCCTTCCCCATTCCACTCACATTCACAAGCCCCTTCAGGTCCCTACTCTGTAATGTAGCACAGAGTAGAAATGTCTAGAAAGCCTATTGTCATAAAAACAATCAGAACGCAAGCACTAACATCATTCAGTCTGCTTTCCTTACGTAGAAATCAGCAAAATCCCTTTTTACTCGGTTCCCTGAATAGTCATTCCGAGTTGAAAAGCAAGGTCTATCCTGTGGGGGTGTTGAAACTGCCTTTTAATGAGCTTTTGTTCCGATTGCATTTGGGGACCTCAAAAAGGCATTTGGCCTGCTGAGCGCCAAGTTTCAGTGGACATATCTGGAGACTTCTGTCTCTTTTTTAACTCTTTTTTTTATTATGAAGAAATGAAAACATACAAGCAATTGGAGGAAACAGCATAATGAACTTTGTGAACCCATCGTCACACAGCCTCACCTCCTACCCGTGTTCCGTCCTTTCTTCTAACAGACTGTTTCGAAGCATATCCTGGGTATCATATTGTTTTATCTGTAACTATTTCAGCAAGTATCTCTAAAAGATAAGCACTTTCAGTAAACGTGACCATAATGTTGTTCCCCTACTTAAAATATTTTAACAATTATTTAATGTTAACAAATATTAATATTAATCAGTGGTTAAATTCCACCAATTGTCGCATAAATTCCTTTTTAAATAAATTAATGTGTTCAAATTAAGATTCAAACAAGGTCCTCACATTGCACTTGGTAAATAAGCCTGTTAAGTTCCCTTTAGTCTATAATTTTCTCCCTGCTCTGTTTTCTCATAATTTATTTGTTGAAGAAATGAGATCATTTTTCCATAGGGTTTCTCACATTCTATATTTTGCTGATGATATATTTTGCCCCCGTGTCTTTTAATATGTTCCTCTGTGTATCTTGTAAATTGGAAGTTAGGTTAGAGCAGCAGTTCTCGAAGTGTGTTCTGGGGATTCATGGGAGTTTCTGAGACACTTTCAAGGAATCCATGAGATCAAGACTAGTTTCACACTGATAGTAAAATACAGTTTGCTTTTTTAAAATATCATTCTGTCATAGGTGTACAGTGTTTTCCAGAATCTATTTGACATGTGATATCACAACACGTTGAATGCAGTGCAGATGTAAAACTCAAACTCTCTTCCATTAAGCCATGTATTAAAGAGATTTGCAAAAAGCAAAACAATTCAATCTCCTTTTTATTTTTTTAGGGAAATATAGCTATTTTTCATAAAAATGTGCTATTTATGTTAACATCGATAACCAAAATGAGTGACTGAGGCAGGCATCTCAATCAATTGGAGTTTTAAAGCCAGTTTTAGGGCACAGCCAGAAAAATGCAAACCACAGAGGCATCTGTTGCTGTTTTTCTGAATAGGTTTACAGAAGGTTTATATTTATACATTTTCCTAAAGGGAGAAAGACATGTAGGGAAAGAGGTGGGTAGGAGCAAATGGTAACATTCTTGTGAGACTTTAGTTAATGCCCAGCAAATCTACATTTCACATAAAATTAAGGTGAATATTTGAAGAGAAAAGAAAAAAGAGTAAAGGAAGAATCAATTATGCACACATTTCTGGGTAGGTGGAGGAATGATTGATCTTGTCTCTGTTCTGCACCTGGAGAGAAAAGGTTGTAATGATATCATCAGTGTGGAATCAAACAGATTTTAGTTTTAGGAGCTAGCCTTAGATTGTAGACCTAAAGTTACAATTCTCATGTCCTCGTTTATGGGAGGCCAGCAACAAATTTGCCTATAAATGATTTGTGGGGCCAGTCATTCAGAGATGCCTGAGGCCTTTTACCTTTCCTGGGGGTTCTGGCTAATGTATAATGCTAGTAATAGCTACTCATTAGGAGGAGGGTGTGTGACTCAGCCTCCAGGCTTAACTTTCGCTTTGGCATAAGGAGTTTTGGGGTGCTGAGATTTTTATTTTCCTTTACAACATATAATGGATTCATCTTTGTCATTTTAAAATGAATTAATAAATAAATATTTAACACATCTCCTTCTCCCCCATTTAATTTATTCAATTATTTATTTATATCTGTATTTACTCATTTATTTATTTCCTACTGTGAAAGGAAATGAAGTGACTAAGGCTAAGGCTTTCTAATTAGAGTGGAGTTGGGAGATTGTGAGAGGATTTCATTCACACCTGCTCAGGGTCAAACCACAGACTATTCCAATAGACTTGAATAAACAGATGAAGTCAGTATCTGCCAGCCTTCATCATCTCTCAGGTGGGCGTACCCTGGTTAGCTAACCAATCAAACCCTGGTTAGCTAACCAATCAGAATGAGTTTATGATTCAGGATTTCTGCCCAGCAATGATCTGCCTTTGAAAACATTTTTTTGTGGAAATCCCTGGTAAAAAACCTCTTCTGCTCTTGCTGTATAGGACATAACTCAGGGCTGCCCTGATTCAATGTGCCAGAATTGCAATTATAGGTTTATAGGTTTACCAAAGAAATGCTATTTCCTTTGACTTTTGTGTCAGTCTTTTTTTTTTTTTTTTAGTTAACAATACTTAGGTTTATAATCCAATACTGTATTTTGTTGTTTAACTTTTTCCAACTTTGGCTATTGAGAGTTCTTTCAGTTGACTCCTGTGTCCCTTGACACATCCCCTCAAGGTGTGTTTTTTGTTTTGTCTTTTTTTTGTGTGTGTGCACTTCTTACTACAGGATTATCCAGGTGCATGTATTTTCTGCCTCAGTTCTAGAATCTAGAATTTTCCAAAGATCTCTGGCTTCTTTTATTGGAGAATGGTATTAAACATCAAGACGTAGGCCGAGCATGGTGGCTCACGTCTGTAATCCCAAAATTTAGGGAGGCCAAGGCAGGCAGATCACCTGAGGTCAGGAGTTCAAGACCAACCTGACCAACATGGAAAAACCCTGTCTCTACTAAAAGTACAAAATTAGCTGGGCATGGTGGCACATGCCTGTAATCCCAGCCATTCAGGAGGCTGAGGCAGGAGAATTGATTGAACCTCGGAGGCAGAGGTTGCAGTGAGCCAAGATCTCACCACTGCACTCCAGTCTGGGTGACCGAACGAGACTCCATCTCAAAAAAAAAAAAAAAAAAAAAAAAAAAAGACCTGGGCACTTGGGCACTGGGTGTGCTTATTGCTACTTGGGCGTTGTTTCTTTTAGGGCCTCTCAGTTAACAGATGTAGAGGCCTAGGGAAAACTTTCCCTTTGCCCTCTGAAGGGTCACTGAAAATCAATTGGCACAATGCTGATTAATAGGAGAAAAGATGTACAAATGTATTTGATTATACGACAAGGGAGCCTTCAGAATGAAGACCAAAAGATACAGGGGAAATCATTTTTATGGTTGGATTCAATGACATATGGACAGTCGTGTAGAAATATAATTGCATAAAAAGGGTCTGATCTCTAGACTGAGTGGGGAAACCCAGAAAGGCCTGTCTGTCTAGATGTCTCTTGGTGTCTCTGTGCAGCATTCTTTCCTTCTGGGTATGGGGTGGGACCCTCTCTGGAATGGGGATCTGATGACCTACAGTCAAACAAGGTAGGTCAGATAATTCCTTTATGGGAAGTTTTTACACAGAAAGGCAAAGGGGAACATTAGAGTAATATTTTTAGGTTTTATGGCTAGCCTTGGTGAAAAGGGGTTCTGGTTCTCTGACCCATCCTAGGGAAGAGGGATTCTAGTTTCCATGGCTAGTCTAAGGGGAGAATGGGACTGAGAGACAGAAGAGCAGGAAAAGGTCAGAAGGTCAGAGAGAAACTTTTGCTTCTGAGGGCTTCATTTTGGGGTGTCATTTTCTGATCCCCAACACAGAGCTTAATCTATATCAAACTAAGCATGAATTTATGCTGATGTATCTGACTCTTATCCATTTCCACATGGATCATTCTAGATCCTCCCCTTGCTTTCCGGTGAACTCTCACTTCAACAGTGGGAATGTGTATATGCATGTATTAATCAGTGGCTGTTTCCCTGCTACTTTGCCAATAACCTTCCCAAACTTTTGGATTTTTCCCAATTTAGTAGGTGAGAAATGACCCCTCATTGTAGTTTTAATTTATATTTTTCTTATTATGAGCAATGTTCACATCTTTTCAAACGTTTAAAGTCCATTTGCATTTTTTTTTTTTTTGGTGAATACTCTGTTTATATCTCTGCCCATTTTGGGGGGTTGATGGTCTTTTTCTTCTCTACTTTATAAGCTCTTTATATATTAGTGATGCCAAACATTTGTCAAGTGTATTACAAATATGTGTTTTTCTAGTATGCCATCTCTGAAAGTCTATTTTGAAGCTTATAGCAAATATGATTTTCCCCCATTTTACAGGTTTTGTAGGGAAACTATCCTTTTCTCACTTTATAAGAATCGTGTTCAGTTCATATGGTTTAGGAGGATGTGACTACACTTTCCTCCCCAAAGGTTGAAGGGGAAGAAGAAAAGCCCAGATGTATTTATGTTATTTCTGTCCCAGGCCCTCACCCAGTCCTGGCCAATCATATAGGACATTCTTCTAGACACAATGATTCTTCTGGTGGTGGGGTGGGTCATGGCCCAACCAAATGAATATAAATCCTTTTGGGCTAAGTGAAATAAGTGAAATAGATGCCTGGAGAAAGTCCACCTTATCACTATGAGCTTGAGCTGTGGGGAGAAATGTCAGCTGCTGCTTTGAAAGACTCAGTTTGAAAATGAAGCTAATATCTAGTAAAGAAGAGAAGAAACATAGGGCAAGAAAGGGAGAAAGATGCCCGAAGGCAATATTTGAACCTCTGGATCTAGCTATGCCTCTCTCTGGACTACTTGATCATATAAGTCAGAAAAGTTCTTTGCTGCTTTTTCTTAAACTTATTTGAGATTGTTGTTGTTGTTGTTGTTTTTCTAATAGCCAAAAAAGGAAAAGATAACTGACTGGTCAGGCACAGTGACTCACACCTGTAATCCCAGCACTTTGGGAGGCTGAGGCGGGTGGATCACGAAGTCAGGAGATAGAGACCATCCTGAACAACATGGTGAAACCCCATCTGTACTAAAAATACAAAAATTAGCTAGGCATGGTGTTGTGTGCCTGTAGTCACAGCTACTCAGGAGGCTGAGGCAGGAGAATCGCAGGAGAAGGCAGGGAGTCAGAGGTTGCAGTGAGCTGAGATCGTGCCACTGCACTCCAGCCTGGCAACAGAGTGAGACTCCATCTCAATGAAAAAACAAACGCCCAAAAAAAAAAAAAAAAAAAAAAAAACCCCACAAAACTGACTAAAATGAAGTTACTTTGAGCTGAAAAGATCAAAAGATGCTTGTTAGTGTCTAGTGGTGGTGGCATATATCAGTTCTGATGAGCAGCTATATTATGAAAACAAAATAGAATTTTAATAAATTAGCACAGCATCACAAAAAGTTCTCCATATAATTAATGGATTAAAGTGTCTTAATACTTTTGTCATTAATTCAGTTTTGAGATAACTGAAAATTTAAAAAATCTTCAAAATATTTAACTGTTCTTAAAAATACTTAATTTTTAATATCAGGGCATCATCCCTATTCTACTTCTGTTAAGACATTGATTGTAATGGTGTCTGATCAGTTGTTTTTTGACTCTTCTCCAGCCTGATTATAAGACTATCAACTCCACGTAAGAGTTTTCAGTTTATATGAAGCCATATTCTTCAAAGACACCTTGGAAACTGCATCTTTATTCCATATTCCAATTTCTCAAATAATCACCTTCCACCCTCAAGAATGGGTGCTGGTCAAAGAGAAATGTTTGTACAAAGCAATGTATCTTATGTGAGGATTATGTTAGAAAGTCTAGGCATAAGGTGAAAACCATATCTACTAAAGTACATAGCTTTAAGTACTAGAATGACTTTCACTTATGCTCACACACATACACGGATACTCATGCTGAGGTGAAGGGAGGTAACAGCAGATTTATATCTTCCAAATTATGCATACACCAGGTCACATACTCAGGGAGTAGGTCAGCAGGCTGACTTGTCCTCACTTTAAAGATTATATATCTCTTTCTGCCATGTATGTACAGTTGAAGGCTCAACATTTACATGCACAGGCGATATGAGTTAATTGAACTGTATGACCTTCTCATTCTGCCCGTGGCAAGAGCAATGTAGAACAGGAGAGGTGACTTCTGGCTCAAGGCAAGATAATCTGATTCTGTTTCCTGTAAATGTAGAGCTGGGAATAAAATCATGGACATGGAGTAGGGGGGCTACAGCTAGGACATGATGAAGCCTCAAGGCTGGGCCGGCACCTTGAACCGCCAGTGGCTGCCTAGTTCATGGTCCCAGCATTTTACAAAGCACAGAAACACTTCTTCCCTTGACTTGGTTTCACTGGACACTTGTATATTTTTTCTAATAAATTTTGTACCCTTTCCCCACAGAATATTGCTCACGCTAACTTGGAATGGGTTTCTGTTACATCCAAAAGATCTGGATTAATACAGTGCTATACTCTGAACGAACACAACCAGTTGCTCTTATAATGGTATGAGTGTCTTCCAGTAAAACTGATACTTTGAAACTGAACATTTATTTACTACAAAATTTAGAAAAAATGTCAGTATTCAAAGGAGAAAAACCAAGCAGCTTGTGAAGGCCTCACACTTATCTGAAGTTTGTGTTGTTTCTTCTGACCTAGCGTGTCTTCTCTGCACAGAGCCACACCTCTTTGACTTGCTGGGGCAACTTCCTGCTTTTCTGTCTTTCTCTAGTCCTAAAATTTTGAATTTTTTAAAAATAAAATTTATACTGTGCTGTATTTCCCTTCTTCGTTGTAAATTTTCCATTTTCCTTAATAAAGTTCTCCTTACATTTAAAGAGTAAAAACTAATCCTGAGGAAGCTTGTTCATTGCCACCAGAGGATATTGCTAAGGCTTAATGTGTGTGTGTGTGTGTGTGTGTGTGTGTGTGTTTTATAAACAAGGCAGTTTATCACATGTTAGAAGAAAGTTGTGACTCAGGGATATTAGAAAGAAGTATAATTTATTAATAGAAGTGTTCTTACAATGATGGAAAGAAAGAAAAGATTAGATCATAAATAAAAGAGAGAAAGAACTGACCTTTACATCAAGTGTTTTCCAGTCACTTCTTAATTGCTTTCCACCAAAACTTAATTGAGGAAGCTTGGTGCTGTCCTGCTCATATTTTAAATGCTGACCATAGAATGGAATACTGTATATGGAGATAAAAGGCAGTGAGTGACTCACCTAAGGACACATACTTAGTTAAAAACAGTAGCATATGAAGCGGTATAGCACAGTGGCCAATTCTGAGTCATCCAATGCATGCCATATAAGGACTGGATGACATTAATTATTTTACTTCTCTGTGCTTCCATCTTTTTTTTAAAATTATACTTTAAGTTCTGGGGTACATGTGCAGAACATGCAGTTTTGTTACATAGGTATACACATGCCATGGTGGTTTGCTGCACCCATCAACCCGTCATCTCCATTAGGTATTTCTCCTAATGCTATCCCTCCCCTAGCCCCACATCCCGACAGGCCCCGGTGTGTGATGTTCCCCTCCCTGTGTCCATGTGCTCTTATTGTTCAACTCCCACTTATGAGTGGTAACATGGAGTGTTTGGTTTTCTGTTCTCATGTTTGCTGAGAATGTCCATCATCTTATTTTAAAAATGGGTTTGCCTACCTTCCATGAACTAATGTGCATGAAGCACTTGTCACAGTCATTTTCCCATTTATAATAATTACTACCAAATATTAACCTACAAATTCTGGGTACCTGCTGCCTTCCATGTCACCTCTGTGGCTTGGTCATTTGATGATGACAGTAGGAAGGAGTGAGATATGTGCCTTCTTCTCAATGGATTTGGCAGAAAAATGAAGGAGCCAAATTGTAAGGCCCACAACTGGTTTTATAAATTACCTTTCCATTCATTTTCTTCTTGTCCAAATGAATTTATGACAATGAAAAATTTTAATACAACTCTCTTTCTCCAAAAATGTGCAATTTTTTCATCCCACTTAACCATCAGCTGGAAATAGAACTTGGAGATATTTCACAGTTGTAACCACAGTGGTGAAAAGGTGGGAGACTTTTAGGAAGACATCAAATGGCTTTTTATATTTCATACAACCTCCTGGGAGGTGGAGGCTAGGAGTCTCTGGCAAAAGTAATTCATTATCTGTAAACCTGTTTTTTATGCCAAGCTGGACCTCACAGAGGACCAGGACAGAATGCTATCTGAATTACGCTGTCTCTTCAGGGTACTGCTGTCTCTCTCTTAATCTTTGATGTTCTGTGTCACATGCTCATTTTTCTGGTCCATTTGCCCAGGTACTTTGGTCTGGATAGGTTTGCTTTTTTTAATTTCACATATAAACTTGAGAAGAAAGGAACTTGGGAGTTTTTCATGATTGGTAAAGCAATCAGCTCTGTAGCTACCCATGGAAGATTATGGCGATGGATGAAACCAGCATTCTGGAGGTCATCTCCAGCAACAAAAAATGACTAGAACTTTCTTATCTCTGTCAATAATTTTATTGATGATAACTTTTAGTAACTTGAGGAAACCTTAGTGTATTCACCTTTACTATGGCATTTTTCACAAACATAGAAAGTTGCTAATGTTAATTTTATTATAATTTTTAAATTAGCATACAAATTACATCCCTCTTGACTTACTGCCCCTATAGCTAGAGTCATTCAAAAAGTCAGAAATCAGCCTCTTTGCAGTGGTTTCCTTTAGCTTTTCAGGAATATAGATGTTGAACAATTAGTAAAATTCTCAAACGACAGACACTTTTTTCCTCACTCTGAGTTATATGTGTTTGCTGATGTGAACAGATGGACTCGGTGATTGGGTGGGACTTTTTTAGCTCTACTTTCTGTGTGTCACTCATTGTCATCACTCGTGGTTAGGGAAAGACTTCCCTTCACATTCTGTTATATTCTGATTCCGTATAAAACCTAAAGATGATTTCTAAAAGCCATTGGTTTGACTCACCAGATTTCTCTTTGGTTCTCAGAGTGTGTATTCGCTTAGCCTATAAACCCACCACTGCCATCTAATCGTGCAATTTCTTCATCTGTAAATGTATTTGCTCACGATTCTCTGTATAACACAAAGTAAAGAAATAATGGAAAATAATATTCTGCTTCTAATGCTGCTGCCTGCTTAGATCTATTTCATTTCTTCTAAGACCCTGTCATATTGGCTAGTAATTATTTCCTGCCTCTTATTTTCTTCTTTATTTTCTATTCAACCTCTCAACCTCGCCTTCATGAGCTGCTGGTAACTGAGTTTGATTCATTGCCCAATAAGAATTTTCATTGTTCCCAGTCATCTCTGTAGATGTGGTCACTTCAAAAGCATGTGTTTAAAAATATGAAGTATAGGATTATCAAGATGTGGGAAAATTCATAGTACCATTTTTGTACCATTCTTGGTGATAACTGCAGCTAATATTCCTTGACTCTTTACCATGTCCCAATGCCTGGGCCATGTGTGTGCTCTGTTTCTGTATGCACATGAGTGGGTACATGTGCATGTATGTCTTCAAGTGCATGTGCATGAATGAAATCTCATGTAATTCTTAAAACAGTTCTATGAATTTTGGGCTGCAAAACTATCTTCCTTTTACAGATAAGGATGCAGAAATTCAGAATGTTTAAGTAATTTTCCCAACATCACATACCTGGTAAGCAGCAGAACTCAAAATCACATTGGGTAGATACCTAAGTCTTGCTTTTGATGCCGGCATTGCTCCCTTACTGGTACTTTTCTTTTTGCCTTATGGCAGAGTTATCTGAGAATGGGTTTTCCTCACTGTAGTAGATTAAAGATGCTGTAAATTCTTTGACACTCTTCCCATCAAGAGGTAGGTTCTATGTCCCCTCTCCTACACTCTGGACTTGCCTGAGACTACTTTGATAATAGAGTGTAATGTAAATAATGGCGGGGCATTCTGAGCCTTGCCCTTAAAAGGACTGGCAGCTTCCACTTTGATTTCTAGGAACTCCGAGCCAGTGTATAAGACGTCCACACACCCTGGGGCTATTTTACTGAGAGGAAGCTTAAACCAGCCACTTGGAAAGGCCATGTAGAGATAGAGAAGGCTGTCCAGCCAGTCCCACCTGTCCCAGCCCTCAGTCATTCTAACCCTCCAGCTGTTCAAGCCATTGTATCTCAGGCCACAAACTTCATGGAGCAGAAGCTAGCTAATTCTTACTATGGATTGTCCTAATTCTTGACTAGAGGAATCATGAAATATAATGATAATAAATTGTTGTGTCAAGCCATTAAGCTTTGGAGTTGCTTGTTACTGAGGAGGAGATAACCAAAACATCCACATTTGTGAGTAATATATTCTTTGAAAACAGAGATGATGTCTCATTCATCTTTATATGTCTAGCATTTTGTGTCATTGGAGCTCAATTAATTTTAGATGATTGAATGAATAAATGAATGAGTGGAATGAAGCTATTGGGAAGACAAGCATACCAGTCTCATGGAGCTTCTGTTCCAGATGGAGTGAGGGAGAGAAAGGTACTAAAGACATAAATAAACATTCTCAGGAGGTGGTGAGTACTATGATTGGAAAACAAGGCAGGGTAAGAGGACATTTTTGCAGAGACTGAATGAGGGAATTGAGTGAGCCTTTTAGTACCTGCATGCCACATGGACTTTGACTTTCGTGCTTAAAACCCGAGAATCTGGCTTCTATGTTCTCTATGTCCATATACCCCTGAGTTTTGTGATGGCTGCATCATATCTCAGGGCCTGAAAAGAGGTTGGTGCCAGGGCAAAAAGTGTAGGCAGAAAAAGCATTGATTAGGATATCACTCAACAAAAACCATCCCCGGAATATGCTGCATTCTCTCTTCCAAATCCTTGCAAGTGTAATCCCTTCTGTGTGGAATGCTCTTTACAACTGCAAGCCCTCTAATCATTTTCTTGTCAAGTTAAAATGTCCCATTCTCAGACAGATAAATTTCTTCCTCTACTGTGTTACAGATTTTTGTTTCAATAGTACTTTTCTCAAATGCTTGCTCATCCCCTCTAATATAAAAACTATTGTTATATAGCTTTCCCCGAGCTATTTGTGAAATAAATGAGGGTAAAGGATCTGTGTCTTCCCATCATCTCCACTATAGCTCTTAGTACAGTGTATTGCAGTAGAAGATGCTTATTACATGCTCGTTCAAAACAAGAAACAGAGGGAAGAGATAAGGAAGGAAAGGGCCATGGCTCCTTAACTATATTTATGTAAGAAACAGCTGGCACATAAAATATATTCTGTAAATAATGAATGAATGAATATATGAATGAATTAATTCATGGGTAACTTGGTACTATTTTCAGTATTTTTGGTCATAGGTTCATTTTCTCCCCTATTAAATTCTAAAGGCAAATATATTTTTTTCAAATACTTGAGTAGTCCTCATTGATGATCTGGGCAGCACACTTTTTGTAATGTACATAAGGAAGAAAATTACCTGGTATTGTAAAAATTGGTCACCAGAGCATGTCCTCAAGTTCTGTACATTTAACTAAACTAATGTTGTAATGGTAACCAGATTCTCACAGTGTGAAAGCTGCTTCTGGGAAGTAACTTAGGAATTTTTAGACGCGAATGTTCATTCTCTCTCTTTCTCTCTATCAGAACATAACCTATAACTATTTAAGTTCACCAACTGAAATATTAATGAGCTAAAAATGCTAATTTTTAATGCTGAAATTGCCTAATTTAAATCTAGAAAAAAATTTTTGCAGTAAGATGCCTTAATGTGATGCAGGCACATACACCCACCACCCTCCTCCACACACAAACACATTTTAACTATTTTGCTATAATCCAAATGAACAATTTGTGAAAATACATTTCCCCCATACATACCTGTGGACTCTTTACTGGTAGCTGAACTTAAAACTTTCTTTCTTGTGTAAGTTTCTGGAAAGATATTGATTAATTAGAATGTAATGGCATTAACTATGCCACTCTTGTTTCAGTAGCAATTTCAATTAATGGTGTGAGATGTAGAATATGTAAAAAAGGCATCAGATGTATTGTCTTTGCATTAAAATGACAATGGATTCTGTTTATATCATTCCATTATGTCAGACAGTACTGAATGGCTTAGATGTATTAATAGACACCCCAAATGTTACTCTCCCTTTTAAATATCGTAACTGGCAGAAGTACAAATGTTAGTGAAGGTACAAAACTATTTCCTGATTGAATGGGAGAAAATGACCTTGAATGAGTTGACACAGTTAAGGAAATTAATTATTGTAATTCAATACATTTGAAGAATTAAGTCAGAGACTTTAAACTGGGACATTACAATGAATGACCATATCATTTCCTGTATAAATATCAGGAATTGAAAGCTTGTTTGTTATTTGCTGCTTGTTTAATTGGTTGGTTCCTGGCTGTAAAGGGAACATAGGGCTCATCCTAATTGATTAAGTACCTTGTTTCCCCATATTCTTTAATTTGGGATTCAAGGCTTGTATGTAATCTGTTTGATGGTTTTATTTGCTTTTTTCTGTAATGCAACTTTGCTGACTAGGAATTGGTTTACTCTTTCATGTCTGAAGGCTCTAATAAATTGAGAAGCTTAGGCAGACAGCTCTTTTATCCAAGGGCTGTTACTGGGCTGGTGATACTGCTGAAACCTGCCTAGACTCAAAAAACGCTCAGAGAGGGATAAGAGTCCTGCAGGGAGGAAGAAACAGGGAAATTTTTTTTTGTAGTGACCTCAAAATAGAGAGAGAGAGAGAGAGAGAGAGACAGAGACAGAGACACACAGAGAGAGAGAGAGGGAGAGAGAGAGAATGAATCACTCACATGGAAGTCTGTGCCAAAATAAGAGAATGAGAGTAGGCTGGTTCTGCTTTGGCTGATGAAAGGATGGTGAATTGAAAAAATGATCAAAAGTGACATTGTGGGCCAACTCAGAAATATCAAAGGAGACTGTACTGCCAATCAGTCACGGAATTCACCATCCACTAGGGAGCAGCTGCACAAATGTTTGCTGAGTGATTATGTAGAAACTGTAGTGATTGGTGTGGTAGATACAGCCATAATGCTGACTGGGTTCTCTCTGTCTCTTGCTTTGCTCCTTGTCTTTCCTTTGGACTTTCCCCTTGCCCTTGACCTTCTCTTTCTTTTCACAAAGACAGAGCTATGTCAGGGACATTCCAGGAGATACAAAGATGCATGGGACATAATTCCTGCCCTCAGGGAAGTCTCAATCTGATGGAAGCGACAGAAGAAGAATTGGCAATGTTTACCTGTATTTTTTGTTTTGCTTGAAAACAGATTCTGATAAAAGTACAGGAAATCAATGGGGTTGGGGGAAGTCTAGTTACATTAATTAATGAGATATTAATTTTATTACTGTCAAAGGGCATCTATTATATCTGATTTCCTTTATTTTGGGAATGCCAGTTAATTAAAAGCTTTACCAATTATGTTCCAAGTGGATGGTATCTTTATCTTTCTGAGAAAATTTAATCTGCATTCCTGTCTTTGCCTGTCTTAGTCACACATATCAACTTAGGATTCTGCCTTACAAATCTGGCATGAATATGGCAAAATGCAGTGTGTTCTTCGGGATTAATCTTTAATATTTTGAAGATCCACATCAATTGAAGGATCTGAGTTGATGAAAAGATGACTTTCAGCTTTCTGGAGGAACTCAAGAGGGCCTGGGGAGTTTATTTTGTCCTTGGATGAAAGAGAAAGGGGTTGTTGTGGGGATAAAGCAAAGGCACTTTCCATGGTGAGCTGACATCTTGGTGTTTTTTTTTTGTTTTGTTTTTGCTTTATTTTCTGGCTTCCTCGAGCAACTCATCATCAAAGGAGCCATCAGTGCCTTTGGTCTTTTATGTACAAAAACACACCAACCAGTGGAGGAATATGATGTTTGTGATCAGTGCTTATGGGTAGTGGTGACTTTTGATAGTTTTGGGTTTCTGGTGCTAGCAAGCTACCTGAGTGTCAGTGAAGAGTGGCCCTAATGATACTGTTATACAGACACAGCTCATAATAAAGACTCTCTCTGTGCCTGGAAGGCCCTTCTCTACTTTTTCCAAATACATCCTGGCCTCATGGACTTTCACCTGCTTAGAATCCATTCCTCCTCTTCCTGTACCGCATCTTGATATTTTGGAGATCCTCTTCTCCCTCAAGCTGAATCTGTGGGAAACAGTGTAGTATAGTGTTGAACTGGATGGTGTCTAGAGCCAGAGTTCCTGGGTTTGAACCCAGTACACACACTCATCATCAATATTGGATATGCTCTGTTCTTTGTATTGATCTTTCTGTATCTGTCCTCAACTGACTGAGCTCTTTGGGAGCTCCTCTAGTTGTCATTTCCATGTGGACAACTTCAGCTGCTAGCCCAGAGCCTGGAACGTGATAGGAGCTCATAGGATTAAATGAAGGAACCCCTGTCATGGATAATGACAGGACTTGCTGTGGAACACTGGCATGGCATTTTCCCTATTCCACCTGTATGTCCATCCACATTGATATAAAAAAGTTTTCACCTGAAATTAGAGAACAATGTTTCCTTCCACCCTATCACTTTCTAATTTGCCTTTTTCTTGTAATTTTTTTCAAATGTGCTATGCATGTTGCCCAGGTCATTGCATGAGTGGAGTGTTTAAGGTAGTTCAATCCTTTGGAAACTGTTAATAGACTTGAAACTTTGGTGATGTTGCCTTACTATCACTAATGTAATGGTTTTTTGGTGTGTGCAGATAAGGTCTTTTTGACAAGTTGAAAACATGTGAACCCATATACTTCATGTATTTTGGCAGATGCATTTGTGACGAAGACTTCTTGAAGATAATAGCCTAACTTTTATAATTATTTCTGTATAGTAAATAATATTATCTTAAAGAAGAATTGTTTTCTTCCCTTTTTCAGTACTACATGTCAAAGAAGTAGGAGAATGGAACAAATCTGAATATGAATTTCTCCTGCAGTAGAAAAGTTAACATATAGTTCACTGAAAACTGTCTTGGTCAAGTAAATGAGTATTGACTTTGGGGAAAAAAGAAAACTGAAGAAGAAAGAAATGTAGAAAAAAGTATAATTCATTCTTTTAATGCGGTGGGTTTATATGCTTTAGCATGCATCTTTTTGTTGTTGTTTATAGGCCTTGATGTATTGGTGTCTTACATCACAGATGCTAAATCAACTCTCAGTGCATTTTTAAGTGCTTAAGGCAGAGTTGTTCAAGTAATAGAGAAAAAGTACTAGCTCATGTGGTCTGAGTCTTGATTTCTGAGTGACAATTTTCTTCTTACTCCTCTCATTTATGTTTTTGTACGAATTGGAGCATGCTCCTAATAATTCCTTCTACTCTGACTTGAGTCACTATTGCATTTTGCATTTTCATATGCTAAATATCCAAGCTCTAAGACTGGAAGAGTTTTAGTTATAATATAATGCATAGAAACATCCATTATTATAATAGAATGGATAGAAACATCCATAATATTATAACTGATATAAAATATTAGTACTGTTATTTAACAGTTGATTGTTAGCATGCATTGATTGATATTTAATAAATTAAAAATTCAGAGCCCACCCTTCTATCTCTTTTAGCTTCTTACAGGGGAAAATCTGTTTCAGGCTCTTTAGTTTTGGTACAACTGTGCTATAAGAAAGCAATTTCAGTAGAAAAAATGGATTTGGATCGCAGTTTCTTGTTGGGTTTTGTAGAATTTGTCAGTTAGGAAAAAAAATGGCCTTACTGAAAATGTGTTTGCTTCTCTGCTTACACTTTCTAACTCAGTTCTGATGCTATTTGAACAATTGTTGACATGCCTCTTTACCTTCCAATAGTTAGGAGTAAAAACATTCATTCTCAATTTTTGTTTTGCTCTTGTGTCTTTAAAAGTTGATTAAAAGTCGCCAGGTTTCTCAGAGTTCTAACAGAATAGACATTGTCATTAGCTCTTTGATAATGTTCTCTGTGTTCTATAAATCAAGTAATCAGGTTTAACTTGTACTTGTGTCAAAGTTCCCAGAGGGATTGCTAATGAAAACAAAAAGGCAATGTATGTCATTGTAATAAACCATCATTTTGCTTGAAATAATTTCAAAATGAGTATTTTAGCCCCATGTGCTACATTTCTGATCTTAGTTTCCCCAGGTTCTTCTCTGTCATTATTTCAGCTATTACAAGTCAGGGTGAATTAACCAAGGTTATGTCTACACCAATGTTTTAATTATCTGGCTTTGTTGATGGCTTGTTGAAATTGCTTTCATGTGGCAGGTTGAAACACAGCAAATTTATAGTAGGGATGGTTGCCCAGCATTCAAAGCCTTCTTTATGTATACTTCTTTTCATAGGAAGACTATGTTTTTTAACATTTAGAAAATATACTCTATTTAACCTTATTTTTAAAAATAATATTGCACAACAGAAGTATTATTGTTTAGAGATCCTAGAGGTTTATGGCATTATAACATAGACTGTAAATTAAAGTTCCTTAATCAAGGCACAACTTCAGTTGTCAGGGGCTATTCTGTGCTTTATAGGGTGGGTAGCAGCATCTCTGGTTTTTACTCACTAGATGCCAGAAGCACCTTTCTTTCCACCAATTGTGACAACTAAAAATGTCTCCAAACTTTGCCAAATGTCCCCTGGGGGAAATTATTACTGAGAGTTGAGAACCACAGCTCTAAATCGTTGTTTCATACAGGTTTTATTATTTTGCCCCATTTATGTTACCCTTTGGCGTGTTTCTATGACATAGGTAGTCAAATTTTAGCTAATTTTCCGCTAAGAAGCTTTTCTCTTGGATGTAAAAATACATTTTAACTTCTATGGAAAATGTGCCTTGCATTACAGCTTCCTGTATCTTGTTTAAGTCCTCTTGATTACAGGTGGATTATGCTGATTCAACTTGTTGGACCAAATGTTTCTGCAATTAAGAACAAAACAATAAATTATTTCTAGAAGGTGAAAATGTTTATATTGGACATTTAATAATATTTGAATCGAGACCCAGAATAAAACTCTTGTAGTGTGGAACTTCCTATATTGATGTACCCTTATCTCTTAACAGAAATATTACATGTCATACAAATCTCACAGGTTTAAATATAGTAATAATAGAAATTATTATAACAGCGGCAGATATTCGCCAAGCACTGATTGTACCTAGTAATGTACCAAAGCTTCACTTAAGTTGAGTCACTTAATGCTTACAAGGGCCTCAAAGCAAGTACTACTGTTATTTCATAGAGAGAGAATAAAGAAGCTTTAAAAAAAGTTAAATCACCTACCCAAGTCAACTATTACTCAAGGTGGGTGCCGTGAGTTAAACCAAAGGTTTCTGACTCTTAAAGATGCTGCTTTCAACTCCTGTGGGATTCTTCCCACCACTTTCAGTTGTTCTCTATTGCGTCTCCTCAGGCTCACCTCTGTAGTGCACTCTGGACCGACCTTTAACCGCCAACATCTGAATCTCTGCCTGAGGGAATTTTTGGTGTTAGGGACTGCCCTGCCCACGTTCAGAGCAGGTCAGAAGTTCTAGAAGATCAGCACCAACCTTGGCAACTCTAACTAGTGACTGGTAGGAGTTTTTTAAATACCTCAACTCCTTCAACCCTAAGCTGAGATAACTCTGAGGCTGTTCTATACTGAACTGCAAGATTCTACATCAGCATTGAGCTCCTTTTGCCCATGATGATAGAGAATTTGTTTGATAATATGCCCTTTATTAACTGCCTTCCTTTTTCTGTTTCATTTACCTACCCCCTTCCAGTGTTTCCTGAATCACTTCCCAAATAATCTTCTTGTAGTAGAATCCTTACCTCAAGGTCAGCTTCTGGAGGAATCCAAACTAAGCCAGTTTTCTTTCCAAAATGTGCTTTGATGAAGAACTTGCTTGATATATGGTTGATGTTGAACCCATACTAGAGTTCCACATTGATCAGCTAAAAACTTAAAATTTTACATTTTTTGTAGAGTGGTAGACCAGCAGTTCACATATTTTCAACTAGTGTATTACAGTGAATTTCTCATGTTATAAAAATTTACCAGTTTACTACTTGGAATTTCCAGGTTGAGATTCAGAGAGAACAAAAACAGGTGAAATCAACAGTCTTCTTGAGTTGAAGGGATGGAACTGGAAGTTCAGGGAGGTCAAGTCAGGAGAATTTGCAAAGTACTGGGCAGGAGAGAGCTGCATAGACAGAGGATAATCCAGAGATTTTTGGCAGAGAAGTACATTAACACAGTTGTAACTGTATTCCATATGTTTAAGAAACAGGAAAAATTGATTATATTAAGAAATGGAAAAGATCTTATATATATTTTCCCAAAACTTGTACAGATGGATATTAAGATGTTGGAAATGAAAAATGTAATGAATGAGATTAATGACAGATTAAATGTTGCAGAAGAAACTATTAATGAACTCGAAAAGGTAGCAATACAAACTATTCAAAATGAAACACAGACAGTAGACTGAAAGAATTGAAATAACACACACATACATACATATACATATGTATGTACACTGTACATACACGCACTATGCATTCTAAAGCAACCACTAAGATATCACTACCATGAGTTATAGTTAAGAAGCCAACACAAGAGATAAAATGCAGTAATAAAAAGCATTTGACCCAAAAAATGCAGAAAAAGAGAAAAAGAATAACAAAGAACAGATGGCACAAATGGCAAACAAATAGTAAGATGGTAGATTTAAACTCAGCCATGTTAGTAATCACATTAAATGTAAGCTGTCTAAAAACTCTAAAGACATAGGCTGTCAGTTTGGATTATGAAAAGTAACATCAAAGTACATGCTGCCTATTGAAAACCACTTTAAGTATACAGACACTGAAAGCACAACCAAAAAAGGAAAAAGGTAAATTGGACTTTAAGAATTTTGCTCTTTCAAAGACACGGTTAAGAAAGTGTAAAAGCAAGCTACAGAGTGGGAAAAAAATTTTTAAATCACAGATCCGGTAAAGGACCTGTTTATAGAATACATAAAAATTTCTTAAATTTTAATAAAAAACCAAAACATTGGAATTTAAAAAATGGGCAAAAGATTTGGACAAACACTTCACCAAAAATATATATGGAAAGCAAATAAGGACATAAAAGGATGATTAATTTAGTTATTAGAGAAATGCAAATGAAAACTACAATGAGATGCCATTACACCTTTATTAGAGGGTCTAAAGTTAAAAAGAAGAACCATAACAATTATCAGAAAGGATGTGGAGCAACATGACTCTCATACACTGTTGGTGAGAAGACAAAATGGTACAACCACTTTGAAAACAGCTTGGCAGTTGTAAAAGAAGTTAAACAGGCCAGGTGCAGTGGCTCACGCCTGTAATCCCAGTACTTTGGGAGACAAAGCCAGGTGGATTACTTGGGGTCAGGAGTTTGAGACAATCCTGGTCAGCATGGTGAAACCCCATATCTATGAAAAATACAAAAAAATTAACCAGGCATCATGGTGTATGCCTGTAATCCCAGCTACTCGAGAGGCTGAGGCAGGAGAATTGCCTGATATATTTGATGATTTTGTTTATTAAAAAATAAGTCTAGTGGGGCACGCCCAAGATGGCTGAATAGGAACAGCTCCAGCCTCCAGCTCCCAGCGTGAGCGACACAGAAGACGGGTGATTTCTGCATTTTCAACTGAGGTACCGGGTTCATCTCACTGGGGCCTGTCAGACAGTTGGCGCTGGTCTGTGGGTGCAGCCCGAGCAGCGAGAGCTGAAGCAGGGCAAGGCATCGCCTCACCTGGGAAGCACAAGGGGGAAGGGAATTCCTTTTCCTAGCCAAAGGAGATTAAGACACACAACACCTGGAAAATCGGGTAACTCCCACCCTAATACTGCACTTTACCAAGGGCCTCAGCAAACAGCACACCAGGAGATTATATCCCACACCTGGCCCAGTGGGTCCCATGCCCACGGAGCCTCCCTCATTGCTAGCACAGCAGTCTGAGATCTAACTGCAAGGCAGCAGCGAGGCTGGGAGAGGGATGCCTGCCATTGCTGAGTCTTAAATAGGTAAATAAAGCTGGCCAGAAGCTCAAATTGGGTGGAGCCCACCACAGTTCAAGGAGGCCGGCCTGCCTCTGTAGACTCCTCCTCTGGGGACAGGGCATAGGTAAACAAAAAGCAGCAGAAACCTCAGCAGAGGTAAATGCCCTTGTCTGACAGCTTTGAAGAGAGCAGTGGATCTCCCAGCACGGAAGTTGAGATCTGAGAATGGACAGACTGCCTGCTCAAGTGGGTCCCTGACCCATGAGTAGCCCAACTGGGAGACATCCCCCACTAGGTGCAGACCGACACCTCACACCTCACACGGCGGGGTACACCCCTGAGACGAAGCTTCCAGAGCAAGAATCAGACAGCAACACTTGCTGTTCAGCAATATTCTATCTTGTGCATCCTCCGCTGCTGATACCCAGGCAAACAGGGTCTGAAGTATACCTCAAGCAAACTCCAACAGACCTACAGCTGAGGGTCCTGTCTGTTAGAAGGAAAACTAACAAACAGAAAGGACACCCACACCAAAACTCTGTCAGTATGTCGCTATCATCAAAGACCAAAGGCAGATAAAACCACAAAGATGGGGAAAAAGCAGGGCAGAGAACTGGAAATTCAAAAAATCAGAGTATATCTCCCCCTCCAAAGGAACGCACCTCATCGCCAGCAATGGAACAAAGCTGGATGGAGAATGACTTTGACGAGTTGAGAGAAGAAGGCTTCAGTCAATCAAACTTCTCAGAGCTAAAGGAGGAACTACATAACCAGCGCAAAGAAACTAAAAACCTTGAAAAAAGAATGGATGAATGGATAACTAGAATAATCAATGCAGAGAAGACCTTAAAAGAACTGATAGAGATGAAAACCATAACACGAGAACTACATGACAAATGCACAAGCTTCAATAACTGACTCAATCAACTGGAAGAAAGAGTATCAGTGGTGGAAGATCAAATGAATGAAATGAAGTGAGAAGAGAAGTGTAGAGATAAAAGAGTAAAAAGAAATGAACAAAGCCACCAAGAAATATGGGATTATGTGAAAAGACCAAATCTACATCTGATTGGTGTGCCCGTAAGTGATGGGGAAAATGGAATCAAGTTAGAAAACACTCTACAGGATGTCACCCAGAACTTCCCCAACCTAGTAAGGCAGGCCAACTTTCAAATTCAGGAAATGCAGAGAACACCACAAAGATACACCTCAAGTAGAGCAACTCCAAGACACATAATTGTCAGATTCACCAAAGTTGAAATGAAGGAAAAAGTGTTAAGGGCATCCAGAGAGAAAGGTCAGGTTACACACAAAGGGAAGCCCATCAGATTAACAGCAGATCTCTCGGCACAAACTCTCAAAGCCAGAAGAGAGTGGGGGCCAATATTCCACATTCTTAAAGAAAAGAATTTTCAACCCAGAATTTCATATCCAGCCAAACTAAGTTTCATAAGTGAAGGAGAAATAAAATCCTTTATAGACAAGCAAATGCTTAGAGATTTTGTCACCACCAGGCCTGCCCTACAAGAGATCCTGAAGGAAGCACTAAACATGGAAAGGAAAAACAGGTACCAGCCATTGTAAAAACATATCAAAATGTAAAGACCATCAATGCTAGGAAGAAACTGCATCAACTAGCAAGCAAAATAACCAGTTAATATCATAGTGACAGGATCAAGTTCACACATAACAATATTAACCTAAAATGTAAATGGACTAAATAGTCCAATTAAAAGACACAGACTGGCAAATTGGATAAAGAGTGAAGACCCATCAGTTTGCTGTATTCAGGAGACCCATCTCACATGCAGAGACACACATAGGTTCAAAATAAAGGGATGGAGGAAGATCTACCAAGCAAATGGAAAACAAAAAAAGCAGGGGTTGCAATTCTAGTCTCTGATAAAACAGACTTTAAACCATCAAACATCACAAGAGACAAAGAAGGCCATTACATAATGGTAAAGGGATCAATTCATCAGGAAGAGCTAACTAAATGTATATGCACCCAATACAGGAGCACCTAGATTCATAAAGCAAGTCCTTAGAGACTTACAAAGAGACTTAGACTCCCATACAATAATAATGGGAGACTTTAGCACCCCACTGTCAACATTAGACAGATCCATGAGACAGAAAGTTAACAAGCATATCCAGGAATTGAACTCAACTCTGCACCAAGTGGACCTAATAGACATCTACAGAACTCTCCACCCCAAATCAACAGAATATACATTCTTCTCAGCACCACATCACACTTGATCCAAAATTGACCACATAGTTGGGAGTAAAGTACTCCTCAGCAAGTGTAAAAGAACAGAAATTATAACGAACTATCTCTCAGACCACAGTGCAATCAAACTAGAACTCAGGACTAAGAAACTCAATCAAAACCACTCAACTACATGGAAACTGAACAACCTGCTCCTGAATGACTACTGGGTACATAACGAAATGAAGGCAGAAATAAAGATGTTCTTTGAAATCAATGAGAACAAAGATACAACATACCAGAATCTCTGGGACACATTTAAAGCAGTGTGTAGAGGGAAATTTATAGCACTAAATGCCCACAAGAGAAAGCAGGAAAGATCTAAAATTGACAGCCTAACATCACAATTAAAAGAACTAGAGAAGTAAGAGCAAACACATTCAAAAGCTAGCAGAAGGCAAGAAATAACTAAGATCAGAGCAGAACTGAAGGCGATAGAGACACAAAAAACCCTCCAAAAAGTCAATGAATTCAGGAGCTGTTTTCTGAAAAGATCAAGAAAATTGATAGACCGCTGGTAAGACTAATAAAGAAGAAAAGAGAGAAGAATCAAATAGACACAATAAAAAATGATAAAGGGATGATATCACCACTGACCCCACAGAAATACAGATTACCATCAGAGAATACTATAAACACCTCTATGCAAATAAACTAGAAAATCTAGAAGAAATGGATAATTTCCTGGATACTTACACTCTCCCAAGACTAAACCAGGAAGAAGTTGAATCCCTGAATAGACCAATAGCAGGCTCTGAAATTGAGGCAATAATTAATAGCCTACCAACCAAAAAAAGTCCAGGACCAGATGGATTCACAGCTGAATTCTACCAGAGGTACAAGGAGGAGTTGGTACCATTCCTTCTGAAACTATTCCAATCAATAGAAAAAGGGGGAATCCTCCCTAACCCATTTTATGAGGCCAACATCATCCTGATACCAAAGCCTGGCAGAGATACAACAACAACAAAAAGAGAATTTTAGACCAATATCCCTGATGAACATTGATACAAAAATCCTCAATAAAATACTGGCAAACTGAATCCAGCAGCACATCAAAAAGCTTATCCACCAAGATCAAGTGGGCTTCATCCCTGGGATGCAAGGCTGGTTCAACATACACAAATCAATAAATGTAATCCAGCATATAAACAGAACCAAAGACAAAAACCACATGGTTATCTCAATAGATGCAGAAAAGGCCTTTGACAAAATTCAGCAGCGCTTCATGCTAAAAACTCTCAATAAATTCTGTATTGATGGAACATATCTCAAAATAAGTAGAGCTATTTATGACAAACCCACAGCCAATATCATACTGAATGGGAAAAAACTGGAAGCATTCCCTTTGAAAACTGGCACAAGACAGGGATGCCCTCTCTCACCACTCCTATTCAACATAGTGTTGGAAGTTCTGGCTAGGGCAATCAGGCAAGAGAAAGAAATCAAGGGTATTCAGTTAGGAAAAGAAGAAGTCAAATTGTCCCTGTTTGCAGATGACATGATTGTATATTTAGAAAACCCCATTGTCTCAGCCCAAAATCTCCCGAAGCTGATAATCAACTTCAGCAAAGTCTTAGGATACAAAATTAATGTGCAAAAATCACAAGCATTCTTATACACCAGTAACAGACAAACAGAGAGCCAAATCATGAATGAACTCCCATTCACAATAGCTTCAAAGAGAATAAAATACCTAGGAATCTAACTTACAAGGGATGTGAAGGATCTCTTCAAGGAGAACTACAAACCACTGCTCAGTGAAATAAAAGAGGACACAAACAAATGGAAGAACATACCATGCTCATGGATAGGAAGAATCAATATCGTGAAAATGGTCATACTGCCCAAGGTAATTTATAGATTCATTGCCATCCCCATTAAACTATCAATGACTTTCCTCACAGATTTGGAAAAAACTGTCTTGAAGTTCATATGAAACCAAAAAAGAGCCCGCATTGCCAAGACAATCCTAAGTATATATATGTATGTAAGTAAGTATATATATGTATGTATATGTATGTTATTTCAATTCCTTCAGTCTATTGCCGGTGTTTCATTTTGAATAGTTTGTATTGCTACCTTTTCAAGTTTATTAATAGTTTCCTCTGTAACATTTAATCTTACATTAATTTCATGCATTATATTTTTTATTTTCAACTTTTTAATATCCATCTCTACAAGCTTGTTTGTGTATGGTGGATAGATTCATGATGTTAGTGGTGGTGATGGTTTCATGTATACACACATGTGTCAAGACTTATAAAATTGTACTGATTAAACATCTGAAGTTTATGTCAATTATCACTCAGAAAACTTGTTTAAAAAAACATAATTTTGAAGGAATCTGTGTAGAAGCCCTCTAAATTTATACCATCTTTTGTAGTTGTCATGTTCACATCAAATTCAAGGATATTGGTTTTATAAACTCATCTTTATTGAGTCTTTACAAAATATTCAAATAGTTTTCAGCAAATCAACTTTTTTTCACACTCAAAATACGTTGTTTAATGTGATATAATTAAGTTATGTAATTAAGAAAGCAAATGAAAGTGGCGTATGCTGTGTTTGGAACAAACACAATCAATGTGTGATAAAAATCCCAGCTTCTCATTGGAGGAAAAGTTCTGGGTCGATTAGAACCTGATTTTAGGTGTCATCTGCAGGCCAGCAGCATCAGTATCTCCTGGGAGCTTCTTAGAATTTCTGACACTGCCATGGATTAACTGAATCAGGTTTGCTAGGTGATTCATATGCACATTAAAGTTTGAGAAATGTTTTCTTTGGGAATAGCCTACTAGTTTTGAGAATTGAATGTGTTATGGTGCTTAGGCAATACATTTTTTTTTCCTCATGGAAATAGAGTGCTTCAGTTTCAAGCATCAGCCAAATAAGGCATTGTTTACATATTTTTTACTGTTATAATTTTTATTTTTTCATATCAGGTTTTCTTTTCTTTTCCTGTTTGAAACTGGGTCTTGTTTTGCTGCCAAGGCTGGAGTGCAGTGGCATGATCATGGCTCACTGCAGCTGTAACCGCCCAGATTCAGGCAATCCTTCTACCTTAGCCTTCTGAGGACTACAGGCACGTGCCACTATGCCTGGTTAATTATTATTATTATTATTATTATTGTTGTTGTTGTTATTTGTAGAGGTGAGGTCTCACTATGGTGTCTAGGCTGTTCTCAAACTCCTGGGCTCAAGTGATTCTCCCACCTTGGCCTCCCAAAATGCTGGGATTACAGGCATGAGCCACTGTGCTTGACTCATATCAGGCTTTCTTGAGGTATGATTGGCACACATTAAAATTGATCAATTTTATGTGTAAAGGACAATGAGTTTTGATAAATGTATAGAATCCTGTAACTATGACTTTTACAGCCAAGATACAAAATATTTCTACTTCTTCAAAATATTCCCTTTTGCCCCTTCGCAGTCAATATTTCCTCTAATCCTTGGCCCTTGCTAGAATTTCATATAAATGGAATTACCTCATATTTCATCACTTTTTTGTTGTTGTTTTGTTTTGTTTTTCACTTAGCACTTGCTTTTGAGATTCATCCATGTTGTCATATCAACAGTTCATGCCCTTTTTGGATGCATAGTATTCCATTGTATAGATGTACCTTATAGTTGGTGGTGGAAGGCAGGCCTGAGACTGGTGTTCAGGGAGCCTAGAAAAACTCATATGACCTTATGTGGTACAGAGGCTGCCATGACTGTGACCTTAAAAACTGGCAAAAACGTTGGAAACATGGATTCTAGTGGTTGAATCCTTACCCTCCAATCCAGGTGATCAGAAAATGATGCTGACCAGCCCATCCACTCTATCACAGAGCCCTGACAATCCAGACATTTCCCTGAAAATTTGCAAATCTTCTTGTCCCTTTCTATCAGGACATCTCTAGAGGCACAGCCCTTCCCCTGCTGTAAATACAGTGCCGTTTGGAGAGGAAAGTGTGGAGGGAGAGAGAGAACAATTTACCTTAATTGCTGAATATTTGCCTAATGGTCTTCAAATGTTATTGCCTATGGGCAAAGCCAGTTGTTTTTCTTCTCCCTTCTACCTGTATGTAGAGAGACCTGAGGAAATCAGGCCAATAACTCAGAACATCACACGATATAAATTTTGGAACAATTTGTTTCTAATAGAATTTATTTTGGAAGGTTACCTGAAAACCTCAAATGGTTATTTCCTGCTTTTAACTGACAATCCTGACAATTAAACGTTTTAAACCTATTGGTATATTTTATCATTTTAGAAAGGTTGCATCTTGTTTTTATTATTAATTTTAGTTGGGAAACTGAGTCAAACCTTAAGTCAGGTTTGACTAAAGTTTTATTTATAGTTAATTTTCCTAAATATCCTCCAGTAGTGATTAGAATTAGCCACTGGACAACCATATCAGAACTAGGAGCTCGATACTAAAACAAGAAGGATGGAAATAATCAAAGAGGATTTGCAAATGATTAAGGTACTGAATTTCAGGTGTGCCTTCGAAAAATTAATTCCCTCTTTTTGCAAGCCGTTGCATCTCATTTCACCAGGTACCTTGCAAAGTTCTTGATGAGATGCATGCTTCGTGGGAATCACTCTTTCCCCTGTATTTGGGTATGCTTACTTGCAGGCTCTCAAGAGATTTACTTAAGATTTTCAACATTTCTGCATTAGATATTTTTAAAGAGAAAAATAAAATCCAGGGAATATAGCTTCTGAAGTGGAAAGTCTGAAACAAAAACAATATGATGACTGTCACAGACAAAGCTGCTAGAGCTCTAAAGTATAATGCAAGGTTTTTATAAACTCCAAGTTGTAGGTTACTCTTTGGCATATAATAAATTAGTTCTGAGCCTAGAAGTGCTTTAATCTGAAAACTTCATTTGAGGAAAAAGCAGAGAATTTGAAGGTATTGAATAGGATACACACACACGTATTTTTCAGTGTATATCCGTACATGCATACATAGCTCATTTATCACTTGTTCAACAAATATTCACCAAATTCCTACAATGTGCCAAGCCTAGTCTCTGCCCTTTATTGCCTGCCCCATGGTTTAGTGGGGGAAAACTTAGGTAATTAAAACAAGTATTATGATTATGGTAGTGCCTGGTAGCACAGAAGCATATCTCAGGAGGAAATAGTTTCATTTCGGGGCCAAAGACTCGGTTGAAGAAATGATGTTTCACTATATTATTGTGCAATGTCTTCATCTTATTTAACTTCCAACACCTTGCAGAGCTATGCGGAGAGCAGTTCAGGGCTCTGTTTTTTGTTATTGTGGCATAGAAGTTGCCCATTCTGGCCGGGCACGGTGGCTCACACCTGTAATCCCAGTACTTTGGGAGATCGAGGCGGGAGGATCACGAGATCAGGAGATCGAGACCATCCTGGTTAACATAGTGAAACCCCGTCTCAACTAAAAATACAAAAATTAGCTGGGTGTGGTGGCGGGTGCCTGTAGTCCCAGCTACTCAGGAGGCTGAGGCAGGAGAATCCCTTGAACCCAGAAGGCAGAGGTTGCAGTGAGTGGAGATTGTGCCACTGCACTCCAGCCTGGGCAACAGAGCAAAACTCCATCTCAAAAAAAAAAAAAAAAAGAAGTTGCCCATCCTTCTATCTGTGTCTGATTTGAAATTCCATGGGAAAAACATCTGAGAACTAGAAGATTTTACCAGGGGTGAGGAAGGATCATAATATTGAAGCCATGTACGGAACATTCACTTTCTACCAGCCATCTTGTTCTGTGCTTTACAGAAGAGTCCCATCCTATATGCACTTTATGTACTAGCTGCTGTACCCCATCCCCTCTTGAGAGAAGGAGATAGAGAGAAAGAAGGATATAAGCAGCATAGGTGATGCTGCTAGCTGTTCTTCTCAGTGAACCTTGGTCCCAGAGAGATATGTCTTAGGAGATTTGACACATTTCTCGTGGCACTTTCACAGTTTGAGCATCTGGCTGAGAACAACTGTGTATGATTTCTAGGATGCAAATGGTGTTTTCACCCTATGCAAGCCTTCACTTTATTTTTTGTTTTAGAGACTCAATATTTACAGTTACTTTTTCTAAATATTTTCCTAAATATTTAGTATTTATAGTTACTTTTCCTAAATATTCTCCTGTAGTGATTATAATTAGCCACTGGATAGCCATACCAGAATTAGGATTTCAGTACTATAAAAAAGAAAGATGAAAACAATCAAAGGGTCACCTAGACTAGAGTGCAGTGGCACGATCATAGCTAACTGCAACCTTGAACTAAAGCTCAAGCAATCCTCCTGCCTCAGCCTCCTGAGTAGCTCAGACTACAGACATGTGCCACGATACTCGGCTAGTTTTTTATTTTATTTTATTTTTGGTAGAGACAGAATCTCACTATGTTGTCCAGGCAGCTCTTGAACTGTTGGCCTCAAGTGATCCTCCCACCTCAGCTCCCCAGTTGCTGGGTGAGGTGAGCCACTGTGTCCAGCCAGCTTTCACTTTATTAACTAACTTTTGAATGCAGCCTTGCTGTTCATACTTCATGTACTTGCCTTATCTCAGTTAACTTCCAGCCATTCTATGAGAGTAAGACATGTGTGATTTCCATCTTAAGGGACAGTGGAAATGAAACAGAAGTTGAATAACTTGTCCGCATACCTTTAAATGACATAGTGAAGATTTACGTGCCATGAAGATTTACGTGCCATGTGCTCTATATGACACTATCTTTCTGGTCGTCAGCAATTTATTAAGGAGCCCTGAAGGTTTTGTTTGGAAGCCTGACAAAGACTGCTTTAAACACTGTTGGAGAGAGAAAATCCAGAGGGAAGGTGTCCATTGATACCATTTTAGGAAATGTTATCAGAGAAGCAATGCATTCTATCTCTGTTTTGAGAGAAACTTAGAAAGAAACAGAGAGATCTCCATGTATCTTGGAATGGATGCTTGGGGTACTGTGGCTTGACTGAAGGCAGGGCAGCTGAAGCCAGAAGCCAGATAAATTATAACAATTCTGAGCCTGAGTCACTCTTTCAGGCCATGGGCGCTCCATCCAGATGCAGAGCTGTTGAATGATGGTTGCCCCTGCAGCCTGGCTTCCCACCTAGCTGCAGTTTGAGGCAGCAGGTTCTCATTATGCTTTATTCTTTTTTTGAGAATGTGTTCTTGAAATTGAATTAGATTTGCTTCCTTCATAGCATGTGTTGATTTTTAAATGACTTCCTGGTGGGTTTTCCTCAAGATATTCAGCCGTGATGCAAAGGTTCTCAGGGTAAAATCAAGTATCCAACCCAATGAGAAAAAAATGTATTATTTCCTTACCTTCAGGTTTAACTGGAAGATGCTGCATTTTGAGCAGTCATGATCTTTCTTTCCCCAAATGCTTTTGCTTTCCCTGCTGGGATGGCCTAAGTCAATTACTGTCCTCTGCCTGAGGTATTATTAGTCTTCATTTCCAGAACAAAGAAAATTCATACCATCATCCAGGAAAATTGCCAATCTTCTTGAAACTGTTGCATTTTCCATGGGTACTGAAATGTACTCTCCATGGGAGATTTGGAGATGAAGGTCAGGATTCCCTATAAATGTATCCCAGGGATGTTGCTCAGAAAGTTATCTCTTTCCTTTAAGTTCTTGAGAAGGAATCTGAATTGGTAATGTTTCTATTGTTGTTCATTCATTTATTCATTCATTAATCCATTCAACAGATATATATTGACTGTCTGCTGTGTGCCAGGCACATAATAGAAAAAACAGACAAGGACCCTACTGTCATGGAAACTGCATTTCAGTAGTGGGGACAGACAAATAAACAATCAAATAGGAAGTATATTAGATAGTGGTAACTGCTAAGGAGAGGAGGAATGGGAGTGGGAGGCTCGTTGTTTGTGTGTGTAGGGCCATGTGGGCTGCCCAAGGGATAATGGCAATTTAGAGGGTTTCCAGGGAAAGATTTTCTCCTAATAGTTGAAAGAACTGAGGGATTTCTGGGGGAAGGTTTTCCAGCAATGAAAATAAGTGCAAAAGGTCTGGTGTGTCAGGAGAATAGCATGGAAAATCAGGTGGCCAAAGCAAAGTGACCAGACCAGGAGGGAGCGCAGTAGGAGGTTAGTTCAGAGAGGTGATGGAGTGAGGTATGCCGGTTAAGTAAGGATTTTGGCTGTACTCAGAGCTAGACACAAAGATAGGGGAGTTTTGAGCTGGGAAGAGACATAATCTCATTGTGTTTATCAGGAAGGCTGTGGCTACTGAACTGAAAATGAGCCAAAGGGTGACATCAGTGGAGGCAGGGAGGTTGTTTACGAAATAGGTGAAAAAATTCAGGCAAGAGATGGTATTGGCCTGGATTCATTAAATTAAAAAACAAACAAACAAACAAACAAAAAAAACAAAACAAAAAAAACCCAGAAGGGCTAGGTTATTGAAATGATTTAAAGTATTATTTTTAATGTTAAAATGATTCTATATTTCAGATTTACTGTTGCAATCTTGACAGCTAAAGTTTTCAAAAATAGAATTTGTATACAAATTTTACTATATGAACTATTAATTAAGCACCTACTAAATACCCAGCTAAATGGTGGTATTCTGGAAAGACTTTCGAACAAGTCACTGTAATCTCATTAGATAAACTACAAAAACAACATTTGCATGTGTGTGTACACATTCTAGTTTAGAAAATATATGAGCTGATCAGATATTTTCGGTACAGATTATGCTTAAATGCTTATCTTAGAAAATATATGAACCCATCTTTTAGTACAGATTATGCTTAACTGCTTGTAAGAAACTAATATTTATTGAACACCCACTAGCTACCAGGATCTATGCTGGACATTTTACATAAGGAAACACATTTAACCTTCAAAACCACTCTATAACAGCAATTATCAAAATTCTTGGTTTCAGGAACCCTTTAGACTTTTAAAACCTATTGAGGACCCCAAAGAGCTTTTGTTTATGTGGGTTATATATAACCATAGATGATAGATAGATAGATAGATAGATAGATAGATAGATAGATAGATATTTACTATTTTAAGAATTAAAACTAAAACATTTAAAAATTGATTGATTCATTTAAAATAACAATAATTAATCCATAACCCATAACATAAAATATATGTTAACAAATAAACTATATTTTATAAAAATGCTGTAATTTATACATTTTTTAAATGTGGCAAGAGCAGCATTATTTTAATATTTTTCACAAATCTCTTTAGCATCTGACTTCCAAAATAGCTAGATTCTTGTATCTACTTCAACGTTCAATCTATTGTGATATGTTGTTTTGGTTGAAGTATATGAAGAAAATCTGGCCCCATGTAGATATGTAGTGGAAAAGGAAGGAGCATTTTAATATCCTTTTCAGATAATTGTGAATGTTGTCTTTTGATATTAAGTTAAAACCCAAAATGTAGAAGTTTCTGGAAAGTTAGTTGCCTTGTGGAATCAGAGATATATTCATTTTTTACTCTATTAACTTGAAATCTACTGATTATCTTGCACATTGCCTATGCTTAAGGTAGTAAGATTACACACTGGTCATTTGGAAAATGCTGGCTCACTGAATTATGCAGATTTCCAAATGCTGACACATTTCATTATATAATATATGTTTTAAAAGTCACGTGTGTTTCTGTCAACACCAATCTCATCAGAAAAGCCTTTACATATTAGGAAGCTGTCAAGCTGCTCACATTGGCGGCTATAAGTCTTCCAAAATTCCAATTTTCACTTAATAGACCAAATTTTATCCTTGGCAACAAATGCTGTCAGTTGCTATCATTGAAGTGACAGGGTCTCTTCTTTCATTTTCAAGAAAATGTTTACCAAATACCCAAGTCCCAATAATCATAGTTTATCTCTGTCATTATTTCAGGTAAAATTGGCGCCCTTTGATAAAGGCCAATAGTTCAGCTCACAACTCAAACAATTGCCCAAATACTTTCTCTTGAAGCAGTCGTTATATTTCAGTGAATGGCAGAAGTGCTTTATGTATACCACCCAGTTTATCACAGAGAATATTAAAAAGATTAGCACTGAAGGGACAGGATTTAATATGATTAATCATTTTTACTCCTTCATTCAGCACAAATGAACTGTCCCCCTCCCTCCATCTCTTTTCTCTACCTCTCTCTTTCTGTTTCTTCCTCACTACAAGCATTAAGTGGGGAAGAGTACAATGATCCCTAGTGTAGTTGGGTGCCACCGCCTGGATTCCAGCTGAGGCTGAGGTTTCAGCAGTTTTATCCGTCATTGTTTTTGCACCATCAATGCAAATGCCAAGACAGTGACAAGGGCCAAACAATACTTTAGTGTTGTTGTAAAAACGGTTTTGTTGTTCCAGACTCCCTGATAAGATCTGAGGATATTCCTTCCCCTTCCTGCTCCATAGACCTGTAGACCACACTTTGAGAACTGCTGCTGTATGTAATATGTGTTTTACAAATGAAGAAACTGAATCTTAGGCTAAGCAACTTGTGTAAGGTCACATGGTTTGTCAGGAAAAAAGACAGGACTCTAACCCAGGCCTGTCTGACCCAAAGTTTGTCTGGAAACTTGGTCTCCCCTCCTCCTCTCCCCTTCCTTACACACACACATGCACACACAATGGTAGACTTCAGGGAGAACTTTGGAGAAAGTGTAAACTTGATTATTCAAAAGGACACAAGGATCTGGGTGAGAAGAATAAAATAAGCTCAACCGTGAGGACTGAAATGACCATGATTTATGGGGCAAATAAATAAAGACTCAGACTGAAGTGGAGTCTCCATTTGGCCATTTCTAGAGAAAATGATGGAGAGGAAAGGTGGGTGAGTTGATGTCAAAGTGATGAGTCTGGCCTTGATTCAAAAGCAAATAGCTTTAGATTTTTAAACAGATCACAAAATGATAAAAGTTACATTAAACTGACATTGGTAGTGAATGTATCACCAAAAGAAAGAGAACACGGCCCGAGAAAATCTTGATCATTCAGCAAGCAGTAATGGCTTAAGCCAGAGTGAAAGGAGAGAGGAATCAGAAAAATACGGCAAAGATAAAGCACCAAAAGTGTGGTAATTGGTGATGGGGAAATGCAAAAGAAAATGATCCTGAAGGACTCCCAGCTTTCATGTGTGAGGCTCCAAGGGAGATATGGTATGTTGCAGAGACTGATGATGTCTGGAGGAGACTATGCTGTTGACATTGGTGAACTGGTGGTGATGTCAACCTAGCCAACTGAAGTGAAGGTGTTCTAAAAGCAATTCACATGTGGCACTGAATGAAGTTTATAGTAGATGCAAAGATGTATTCCCTGAGAGTGGGTGACTGAGGGCTTATCATGGAAGATCCCTGCTGTTAGGATGGAATGAAGAAGAACCAGTGTAGGAGAAAGGGGAATGATTTAAGAGGCAGAAGATGCCCCTTTGTAGTACTAGCAGCAGCAGCAGTTGTAGCTGTAGTCATTACAGAGCCATAGTAATAGGAATAATGATAATGGGTAACGCTTAGTGAGATCTTATTCTCCAGGCTTGACATACAATAGATTTTGAATTCTCAGAACAATTTTATGAGTGAGAACAGGTTTCTGTTTTTCAGATGAAGAAAACATGACTTAGAAACATTAAGTAATTGATATAAGGTCATACAGTTAGGAAGTGGCTGAGTCAGTCCTGGATCCCCAATCTCTCTGACTCCAGCACTTCTCCATCTTAATGCAGCCTTACGGAAACCAAGGAGTGAAAATGTTCACAAAGGGCTGTGTAAAATTCACAAGTTAAGTTGCAGAGTATGAGAAGTGAGGAAGATCTCTTTTTTTGTTTGTCTTTTTTTTTTTTTTGAGATGGAGTCTTGCTCTGTCGTCCAGGCTGGAATGCAGTGGTGCGATCTTGACTCACTGCAAACTGCTGCTTCCCACGCTCAAGCAATTCTTATGCCTTGGCTTCCCAGGTAGCTGGGATTACAGGCGTGTGCCATTATGCTTGGCTAATTTTTGTATTGTTACTGGAGACAGGGTTTTGCCATGTTGGCCAAGCTGGTCTCAAGCTCCTGGCCTCAAGTGATTCACCCACTTCAGCCTCCCAAAATGCTGGGATTACAGGCATGAGATACTGCATCCAGACTTTTTTTTCTTTTTTTTTTTTTTTTGATAAAATCTCACTATGTTGACCAGGGTGCCAGACTGGTCTAGAACTTCTGGCTTCAAGCAGTCCTCTTGCCTCAGACTCTGAAAGTGTTAGGGTTATAGGTATGAACCACTGCGCCTGGCTAGGAAGACCATTTTAGTAGGACCAAATAAACTGGTAGCCTCATGTGAGGTCTCAGGAAATTGATGATAGAAGCAGTTGGCAAGAAATGATGACTGTGCCTAAGGAAATGAAGGGATCTAGCAAAACCAGTCTGTATATGGGAGAGATTTGTGAGTAAAAGGAAAAAACTAAAATGGCTTAAAGTAGATATGGGTTAATAACTGAAGTGATTTAAATTTTAGTTGAAAAGAGGCTTAAGTTAGTCGAAATGGATAGGAATGATGTCAGGTGACAAAAAAGAAATGAATTTTCATGTTGGTTTGATGAGCGGTGAATATGGGAGAAGCAGGTCAGGGAAAATAGGATTCAGAGTGCAGACAGAGGAAGCAATTTCAGCTTTAAGTAGTGGCCCTTCCGTGAAATAGCAAGAAATGTGAACAGTAATCATTATAGAGACCATTATTTAGAATTTGCTAAAATCAATAGAAAAGTGGCTGGGAATTCTAGGCTAGCGGTCTCAGTGAATTAAATAAAGATTAGGATTATCTCTTGTCATGAGGCTAAAAACTAAGCTTGAAAATCTCAGGGTTGGAGGAGGCTTCAGATGTCAATAATTAGGTTATGTGACTATATTACGATGAATTATTCCATCACATACTTTTAAGGGATTAGCCATTTAATAGACATGAATTTCATCTCTCTTTCTTGTCTTTTCTTTATATACTAGAAGGAACCCTACTTGAAACAGCAGGAGCCCTGCTGGTTGTTTCCGGGCACTATTGGGTGCCGAGAACCTAGCCAATTGCCTGATATATAGCAAGGGTTCAAAAATATTTGTTGTATGAATTAATGAATATACTTCAACTCAGCCATTTGATGCTAACTTACTCTTTATGCTAACTGTACTTTCTCCTCAGAATTGTATAAATGATTTTTTTCTTTGCAACCTGTAAAATGATTTTCATCTTTTTCAGTCATTATAATGGCCCTGTGAGTTAGGAACATTGTCATTATACCTATTTTATAGATGTGGATACTGACTCCCTCACTCAAGGTTATAGCACAGTGTAGTTGTTTAGAGTCTGGGCGTTGTGGTCAGATAAACCATTCTGAGCACCAGGTCTGTCATGTACACGACACATTATTAAGCTGTCTTCCTTTGGCAGATTTTTTGTTTGTTTGTTTGTTTGTTTGTTTTTTACTTTACCTAGCCTCAGTATTCTCATCTGTACAAAAGAGATATGAAACTGTCCTGCGGGCCAGGCCCAGTGGCTCATGCCTATAATCCCAGCACTTTGGGAGGCCAAGGTGGGCGGATCACTAGGTAAAGAGATTGAGACCAGCCTGGCCAACATGGTGAAACCCCATGTCTACTAAAAATACAAAAATTAGCTGGGCATAGTGGTGCACGCCTGTAGTCCCAGCCACTTGGGAGGCTGAGGCAGGAGAATCGCTTGAACCTGGGAGGTGGAGGTTCAAGCCGAGATCAAGGTTGCACCACTGCACTCCTGGGCGAGGCAGAGCGAGACTCCATCTCAAAACAAACAAACAAACAAATAGACAAACAAAAATGTCTTGCACGATGAGTGAAAAGATTAAGTACCATAGTGGCTATAAACTACATAACACAAAGCTGAGCACAAAATATGAACTCAGGCAGTGTGATATATTGGTGAGAGCACAGATTCTGGAGCCAGAGAGCCTGGATTTGAACCCCTAATTGCTGCTGTGTGATCTTGGACAAGTCACTAATTTTTCTGTGTCTCAATTTCCTCATCTGTAAAATATGAGTAATAATGAAGATTAAGCGAGTTAATACATGTAAAATGCTTAGAACAGTGCCTGGTACATATTAAGTACTATGTGAGTTTGTTCATAGGTGATATCTATTGAAGTTGGGAGGGTCACAGTATCAGTGGGTGGTCCCCCAATTTCTTCTTGAGCATTGATGAATTAGCGGGTAACTCTCCAAATCTTACTTACATTATTTACTTTTGCCTCACTTTTATCATATACTTTTAAGGGATCTGCTAGTTAATAAACAGGGCTTACATTTTCTTTTATTTCTTGTTTTTTTCTTTGTTTACCAGAAGGAGCCTCAAAGTGTCTAGTGATCGGCAGAAAAATAGAAGAATCAAATATTTTCATATTCTGATGATTATATTCTCTGCCCCATTCCTAAAATGAATTATTTTTCCTGAATACCAACTTTTTAGACTCCTCTTCCATCTGCCCCCGCCCCCCATTCTCAAAACTAAGAAACCTGCTCCCATGTCAAAAACCAAAACCAAAAGTGATTTCTGTGTAGACATGTGAAAACATCCTATTGAAATGCTCTCAGGTTAACGTCTTTTTGCAGGTGACCTTTGCTCCATCTCTGTGGGTTTGACTCATGGGTCACAACATGTGATCGTTATTTCAGCTTATCACTATCAACGGAATGAATAGAGTCCATGTTCACAATTGCTACTTTCAAAGCGAATTACTCAGGATGAAAATCTTTGCAGGGTTGAAAAATAGATAAATATTCTCAGCAGGGAATAAAGGTGGGGGTGATGAGTGTGTCATGTGGTTGATTTAGTTTTGTTTGCAACTTTTCTGTAGAGAGACTTGGAATGGAAGGGGAAGGTTTAGAGTCAGAGGACCCAACAGAGGCATTTGTTGTGAAAATCTCACTATATAGTATTAGAGGCTGTTCATGCTAATCGAGGTGATATAACTCCCTTGATATTTGGGGCCCCAGTTTACAGAATAATAACATTTTTGGAGCAAAAGGATTTTAATGTAATGGGTAGTCCTGTGTTGAAGAGATGATACATTGTTAAAGACCACTACCAAAACTGCAGTTTTCCACAAGTACTACCAGAATGTGACCCAATAAATTCAAGGTCTGAAAATCTTCAAGATTTGCAACCTCTCTGCCGAAGTCCTTATTTAATTCAGAAACTTTATTAGAGATTTGTGATGTACCAGACTTTATGCCAGGAAATAAGACGAATGGAAAAATGGTAAGAAAAGCCTGGATAGGGATTTCTGTCTACCTAGGGAGCCGGGTAAGTGAACACTTGTCATTGTTCACTTGACTATAGGCCAGTGCTAGGGATCAAAAAGTCCTGGGACTGAAACAGGGAAGGTAAAAAGAGGAGGAATTGCTACTTTTTGAGCATCATTAGTGTGGCAGGTACTGTGTTGTGGAGTGGAGACTGAAAGGAGGACAGAAATGTGATGAATTGAGCATTGGATAGGTAAATAAGTTATGACGGAAAATTCCCATCTTGAAGTGAACACGTTTAAAGAATGGTTGGTGACAGGAGGGTTGCCAGTGAAGGCTGGAGGTTAAGCTCACAAGAGTTGGGTCATTATTCTGCTCACAGGCAACCATCCAAGGCTTAAACACAGAAGAAATACATCATTAGATTTGTGACATAAAAAGATAATTCAGAGAAGCGTGGAGGATGAGTTGGAGAGGAGAAGCTCAAGAGGTAGAAAATCCAGTTAGAATGGGACTGTTTGCCAAGGCAAGAAATAATGTGAGCCAGGCGGTTGTGTTCAAGGGGCAGCAAACATTTGATTGAAGCAACAGGACTTGATAATGGATTCACGACAGCCACTGAGAAAGGTGGAGGGCTGTCTGCCTTTCCCAGCACCAACAACTTTGTGCACCTGATGTGCAGTTACTTAAGAGAGAAGAGGAAATTAATGAGTTACCCTTTCCTGGGTGAGCAATGCCTGCAATGGCTTTAGTTTCCATCCATACAAGGAGAATAAGAATATCTATAGTCAGAGAGGTTGTGAAGATTAAATAAAATAATGTGTGAAATCAATGTGAAACAGTGCTCAGGACACAATGCCTTGCAATTCAAGTGTTGTCTTCGCTCCAACACACACACACACACACCCATGGAAAACTCTATAGCCTATTGAAGTCTTTGAAATCCTGCCCTGACATTAAATAATATTTTAATGCCAGAAACATACTTTTAAAAGTCCAATAACGTTGCTGTTAAAATAAAGAGACAGCCAACAGCCAAGTGACTTTGAATAGAATTCTTTCCCAGAATTGTAGATGAAAGTTAAGGATGCTATGCTTTTATAAGGAAATGGTAATGTACACTGTGTACATTTCTTTTGCCAACTATTGAGTAGCTTGCCTATCCTCCTGTTTGTGCTAAATTTTTTTATTAAATACTTCACTGAGTACCATATAATGTCAGATACTGTACCAAGGGAATTAAGTGACATAGCTGCGAAATACTTTTCCTGGTCTGTTAGTAGACTGCCATTAAAATTGAAAACATGACTGGTCTGGTGTGGGCAAGATTTAGGTGTATAACATAGCCTGGGAAAATGTTGGGATCCAGCATTTGTTGTTAGTTGAAATGTTTTTATAATCAGAAAACAAATCTATAGCAAAACTTTGTGTGTTAAAAAAATGTTGTGTAAAGGTCTATGGCATCTTTTTCAAAACAAACTGGATTATCGCCTTCACAGAAGCTAGTCTGGGCAGATTTCCAAAAACTTGCAGCTTCATCAGAGCCTTGTCATTACCCTGGACAAAGGCACAATGTTGTTATTGCCCCTTCAGGTACCTGATCAAGGCTACAGTGCCCCAAGGGCATCTTCTATAGTTTCAAGCATTCTAGGGTGGACCCTCCCTCCCCAGCAGAATCCTGAGCCTCATTTAGTAGGTGTCCAAGCCAGTTACCACCATTCCAGCATGCCTTATTTAGCCAATATTTCCATTAGCAACCTGCTTCTCCACTCAGAAATGTTAATGCCAACCCTCTCTTCCCCTGGGGACTCCTCTCTCAGCACCCTGTATTGCCTGGATAATCAGGATTTCATGGAAATGGAAATTGGAGTGGTGTAATAGTAAAAAATTATTTAAGAGTCATAAAACCTGAATTCTAATGAGACTCATTAGCTTGATGACCTTGGTCAAGGCAAGCCCCTCTAAGTCTCAGTTTTATTACCTCTACAATGTAGATAATGATGCTCAGTGTTCAAGGTTTTGGGGAGATTTAAATGAGACAATGTATATAGGAGCTACTAGAACAATGTCCAGCACAAAGTAGTTGTTCAACAAATGATTCATTAAAAATTTTAAGAAATGGCCAGGCGCAGTGGCTCATGTCTGTAATCCCAGCACTTTGGAAGGCCGAGGCGAGTGAATCACGAGGTCAGGAGTTTGAGACCAGCCTGACCAACATGGTGAAACTAAAAACACAAAATACAAAAATTAACCGAGCGTGGTGTCATGCACCTGTAATCCCACCTACTCGGGAGGCTGAGGCAGGAGAATCGCTTGAACGCTGGAGGTGGAGGTTGCAGGGAGCCGAGATTGTGCCACTGCACTCCAGCCTGGTGACAGAGCGAGACTACGTCTAAGAAAAAAAAAAAAAATTCTTACCTAGAATTTGCGTGTTAGAGAATTAAGGTTAATATCCTTTCTGAGCCTTCTATGTTATGAATGTCAGATTTCTCTGGAAAGAAGCTTGAATTTCAAGTTTACAGGTCTGTTGAGTTGGATTCTTCTGTATTCATTTACAGTTGCTCTTTGGGCTACAAGAATTTCAGCTTTGTAAGATATCATGCTAGTGAGGCAAAATGCCTTATCATGGCAACAAATTCAGTGGTGGAACTATCTTGCTGATCTTTGGCAGTTTATCCATCAGTAAGTGTTCTTAAAAATAACATGCACAACACTGATAGCAACTGCCATTTCTGAGAGCTCTTTATGCTCCAGGCACTGGGCTAAATTCTTTATGTACAGCTTCTCACTTTTTTCTTCCCTACAGCACTGAGATGGTTGTCTTTACACTAGTTTTACAGATAAGAAACCTGAGGCTCAGAGATTCTGAGAAAATAGGTACTGAACCACCACCTTGTATACCCAGAGCTGTTACTGATTCAGGCTCAGTCAAGAGGCACTGCTGTTTGCTTGCTGAAATAAAGCTCCATTCAGAGAACACACCGAGAGAAGTACCCTGAGGACAGGGGTTAGGTTGGAGATGCTATCCAGGATCAGGGTAGCTTGGTTGAATGGAGCAAGATGCTATAAATGGCTTGTGAAGGATAGCTAAATAGAAGAGCGATCTGGATGGTGGTTACTTCCAGTGGCTCTCTGGAGATTATGAATTGCTCTGCCCAGGTGCACCTGCTTGATGGAGTGAGGGGTGTGGAATCCTCTCTTACTCTGCTCACTAGACGGGGCACCTACAGAGCTGCATCTGCTTTGGGGAAGGGCACTATTTTCTAATTTGCACAAAGACACCCAATGGGCAAACAGCAGCCTGGGAAAAGCTGATTTCACAATCGTGCCACCAGCGTTCCATCAGCACAAAGAACACATGATCACAAGGAACAGGAGAGAAAAGGGTGGTGAGGAAACACAGACTGATCCCCCAGCAAGCAGAATTCAAAGGAAGGCCACCGTAAAACAAAATAGTTAGGAAAGAAGAATCAAAGCCAATTAGGTTTCTTCAAGGGCCGAAACCCAACAAGTGAATATTGATCTACCATTTGAAAGGTCCATGAGAAAACTAGGGAAAAAGTGCCCCTTACAGTAGAAGCATGCTTAGATATCCAGGAAGTCACCAGCAGTGTAAGAGAAGCTGTAAATATTAATGAAGCTACAAGGCAAGCATTTTAAAAGGAGCTTTTTTTTTTTTTTTTTCCTCTGAGTATGTTTTTTAGAGGTGGAAAAATCTTTAAACTTTAAAAGGGATGTATTTTCTCTACCATATACTGGAGTTTTATAAAGCACTGCCTCTTGCCAGATGATCTGAAATGGGCTTTATATTATTTCAGAGAGGGGCAATTGAGAATCTATAAAGGCAGGTCAGACCTAAGGTGTTAGGAATTTATAATAGCAGAGGAAAGAAAGAGACAAACAGACAATAGAAGAAGATTAGTTAAGACTACCTTATTTTGTGACATGATGAAATTATTAGGAAAAAGAAACAGAGAACAGTGAGCTGATTGAGCTGTGGTTTGGGGAATCTCAATGAATGTAAAGCATGGGCTTGTAAATGAAGAGATACTTAAAAGAAAATTGTGAATTTATGTTTGGCTTCTAATGCTTGTTAAAAATAATCTGCAAAGGAGTGATTTTCTGTTTTTCAAAATCAATTCTTAAGAAAACATTCTAGATAGTTAGCTAAACAAATTTTTATTTCTATCCAGAATATATATGTATATCTACATATGTGCATAGTCATATATATGCACAGGTATGTATGTGTATATATGTGTATATATGTGTGCCTGTGTATATGTGTGTGTATGTGTGTGTATATATGCATATGTGTATGTGTATATGTATGTCTATGTGTGTATATATGTGTATGTGTGCGTGTGTGTGTGTGTATCTTGACCCTTTCACTAGCTTCTACATTATATACTTTAACCATAGGATTGTCCAGAAATTAACTTCCAGTATAAATGCATGATTTCCTTATATTTATTGACTAAACATAATGTCTAAATTTTTCAGTAGATTCATCATCTGTTAAATGACAATAATCACATAATAATATAAGCCTGCTTTCTCCTTGGGGTTGCTGTGAGAGGAAATGGCTACATATACTAATAAAATTTTAGAGCTGAAAAAGACCTTTGAGATCATTTGCTCCAAAGTCTGTGTTACAAGCATGATACAAATATGGGATAATTTTATTTATCTTTATCCCTATGACATGGCCATGATTTACATATCATCAAACCAAAATAGTAAGTGGTAAGTGGTTTTCTGCCATGGCTCACCAAGCCATGCAGAAATCTGCACTTGATTCTGAGCTCTGCTTTTTGAACATTTCCTGGTAGTGGTTCTTTTGCAAAACTTACCACAGGAAGATGATTGAAAACATGCAAACCTGCTTAGTGATGTAGGTCCTGGTAAGGGAAATAAACCAAACCCTTTCTGCTAAGAATGTTGAATTACTTTTAAAAAATATAATGTTTATTGAGATATAATTCGTATACAATACAATTCACTCATTTTTAAAGTGTACATGGATGGAAATGGAGGGCATTATCTTAAGTGAAACAACTCAAGCAGAAAGTCAAATACTGCATGTTCCCACAATTATAAGTAAAAGCTAAATAATGTGTACACTTGAACATAGAGTGTGGAAAAATAGTTATTGGTGACTTTGAAGGGCAGGAGAGAGATGAGGAATGATAACTTAATGGGCACAGTGTATACTATTTAGATAATGGTTACACTAAAAGCCAAGACTTTGCCACTATGTAATATGTCCATGTCACCACTATATGTCTCTGTAATTTGTACCCCTTAAATTTATACAAATAAAGCTGTTTTTCATAATAAAAATTACACTGTTTAATGGCTTTTAGCGTATTGACAGTCATACCATCATCACCACAATCAATTTGAGAACACTTTTATTACCCCTAAAAGAAAAATCATAATCATTGGCAATCACTCCCCGTTTTCCTCCTCCTTCCAGCTCCTGGCAATCAATTCTAATGTATGTCTCTACAAATGTGCCTGTTGTAAAATTTCATACAAGTTGGATAATACATTATGGTGTCTTTTGGAACTGGCTTCTTTCAGTTAGCATAATGTCATGGTTCATATGTTTTAACAGGTATCAGTACTTAATTCTTTTTCACAGCTTAATAATATTCCATTATATAAATATACTGCATTTATTTATCCATTCATCAGCTGATTGACATTTGGGTTGTTTTTATTTGGGGCTTTTATGAGTAATGCTGGCATGAATATTTGTGTACAAATTTTCGTGTGGGCATATATTTTCACTTGAGTGTCTGTGTAGGAATACAATTGCTGGGTCATATGGAAACCTATTTGACATTTTAAGGGGCTGTCAGACTGTCTGCCAAAGGACCTGCACCACTTCGCATTCCCACAAGCAGTGTATGAGGGTCCCATTTTCTTTTTTTTTTTTTTAAACAGAGTCTTGCTCAGTCGCCCAGGCTGGAGCTCAGTGACACGATCTCAGTCACTGCAACCTCTGCCTTCTGGGTTCAAATGATTCTCTTACCTCAGCCTCCCGAGTAGCTGGGACTACAGGTGTGTGCCACCATGCCCAGCTAATTTTTGTATTTTTAGTAGAGAGGAGGTTTCACCATGTTACCCAGGCTGGTCTCAAACTTCTGATCTCAGGTGATCTGCTCACCCCGGCCTCGCAAAATGCTGGGATTACAGGCGTGAGCCACCACGCTTGGCCGAGGGTCACATTTTCTACATCAAAAAGAATCTACCTATCTTCGATTATAGCCATCGTTAGAGGATGTGAGGTGGTATCCCACTGTGGTCTCCTTTGTATTTCCCTGGTGGGTAATGTTTTAAAGCATATTTTAATGTAGTTATTAGCTAGTAAGTTACTTTTACACTTTTATGGTTTGGTGAAAGAATACCAACATTTTCCAGAAAAGACTTTGACGTTTAAGACTTTTTGAGAAAAGGGCAAGGAAAGTTCAAAATCAGGGAAGTAACATTCTACTAGAGATGGGGAGGAGGTTATGAATGCAATAGTAAGTCAAGAAGGTTAGAACAGAGTTATGTTCTCTTGCAGCCATGGAAGTGTGCAAGAATTCATTTAGCCGCAAACAAAGTGTTTCCGACAAACCTATATAAGCAATTGAGCTTTATTTTGGTCATGTTAGAAACATCATCTACGGTGGTAGGCAGCGGCCCGGTAATTTGGCTTGCTTTGTTAGGCCAGCACTTCAATTTTAAAAAGTTATTCTGAATAAACTCTAAACTGGGCCGGGCCGTGGCTCGCCTGTAATCCCAGCACTTTGGGAGGCCGAGGCGGGCGGATCACGGGTCAGGAGATCGAGACCATCCTGGCTAACACAGTGAAAACCCCGTCTCTACTAAAAAATATAAAACCAGTCATGAGTGGCAAGCCGGTAGTCCCAGCTACTCGGGAGGCTGAGGCAGGAGAATGCATGGGAACCTGGGAGAGGCATGGAGCTTGCAGTGAGCTGAGATCTGGCCACTGCACTCCAGCCTGGGAGACAGAGCGAGACTCTGTCTTAAAACAAAAAACAAAAAACAAAAACTTCCTAAAAATGTTTTTAAACTTTTATTTGTGAGTACCTGGCTGCTATACTCCCATATATCATGTTTAATTTCAGAGTGAAAGAAAGGAGCAGAGTGAAGGGCTAGTCTGTTATGATATATTTCATTTTTATTAGGAAAGCAAACATCACGTTAGCCACAACTGTTTCACATGGCTGCATGGATACTACAAAAAAGAAAGACTATGTGTGGGTTTAATGTTTACACTTGGTACTAAGATATGAATTGGAAATATTAACCATTTGATATCTTCTTTTAGGATAGTAGTTTTATAAAAGGCTTTAATGAGACATAATTCACATACAACAAAGTGTACATAAAGTACATAATTTTATGTGTGTGTATGTGTGTGTGTATATACATATTACATAGTTTTATGTGTATGTGTATATGTACACACATATATATACAAAACACATAATTCTTTGTATATATATATATTTTTATTATTATACTTTAAGTTCTAGGGTACATGTGCACAACGTGCAGGTTTGTTACATATGCATACTTGTGCCATGTTGGTGTGCTGCACCCATCAACTCGTCAGCACCCATCAACTCGTCATTTACATCAGGTATAACTCTCAATGCAATCCCTCCCTGCTCCACCTTCCCCATAATAGGCCCCAGTGTGATGTTCCCTTCCCGAGTCCAAGTGGATCTCACGTTCAGTTCCCACCTATGAGTGAGAACATGCGGTTTACTTTCTGTTCTTGGCGAGTAGTTTGTTGGAGAATGATGGTCTCCAGCTGCATCCACGTCCCTACAAAGGGACACAAACTCATCCTTTTTTATGGCTGCATAGTATTCCATGGTGTATATAAAAGTTTCTTTAATCCAGTCTGTCACTGATGACATTTGGGTTGATTCCCAAGTCTCTTTGCTATTGTGAATAGTGCTGCAATGAACATATATGTGCATGTGTTCCTATAGAAGCATGATTGTAAATCCTTGGGCATATACCCAGTAATGGGATGGTTGGGTCATATGGTACTTCTAGTTCTAGATCTCGAGGAATCCCTCTATGTTTTCCATAATGGTTGAACTAGTTTACAAATCCCACCAACAGTGTAAAAGTGTTCCCATTTTTCCATCCCTTCCAGCACCTGCGTTGTTTCCCTGACTTTTAATGATCGCTTATTCTAACTGGTGTAGATGGTATCTCATTGTGGTTTTGATTTGCATTGATGGCCAGTGATGATGAGCATTTTTTTCATGTGTCTGTTGGCTAGCGTATGTCTTTTTGAGAAATGTTCAGCATGTCCCTCGCCCACTTTTTTACAAGTTTGTTTTTCTCATAAATTTGTTTGAGTTCTTTGTAGGTTCTGGATATTATCCCTTTGTCAGATGAGAGCAGATTGCAAAAATTTTCTCCCATTCTGTAGGTTGCCTGTTCACCTTGATGGTAGTTTCTTTTGCTGTGCAGAAGCTCTTTAGTTTAATTAGATCCCATTGTCAAATTTGGCTTTGTTGCCGTTGCTTTGGTGTTTTAGACATGAAGTCCTTTACCCATGCCTATGTCCTGAATGGTATTACCTAGGTTTTCTTTTCTAGGGTTTTATGGTATTAGGCCTAACATTTAAGTCTCTAATCCATCTTGAATTAATTTTCATATGAGGAGTAAGGAAAGAACTGGTTTCAGCTTTCACTTATGGCTAGCCAATTTTCCTAGCACCATTTATTAAATAGGGAATCCTTTTCCCCATTTCTTGTTTTCTTCAGGTTTCTAAAGATCAGATGGCTTTAGATGTGTGGTATTCCTTTTCTGAGGGCTCTGTTCTGTTCCATTGGTCTTATATCTCTGTTTCCTTTGGCAAATTCTTTTCAGTACCATGCTGTTTTGTTACTGTAGCCTTGTAGTAGCTTGAAGTCAGAAGGTGGATGCCTCCAGCTTTGTTCTTGACTTAGGGATTGTCTTGGCACGCGGGTTGCTCTATGGTTCCATACATGAACTTCAAGGCAATTTTTTTCTAATTCTGTGAAGAAACTCATTGGTAGCTTAATGGGATGGCAATTGAATCTATAAATTACCTTTGGGCAGTATGGTCACCCTTCTTCTTTCATGATATTTATCTCTTTCTATTAATGAGCATGGTATGTTCTCTTCCATTTTTGCAGTCCCTATTTCACTGAGCAGTGGGTTTGTAGTTCTCCTTGAAGAGATCCATCACGTCCCTGTAAGTTGGATTCTAGGTATTTTATCTCTTTGAAGCTATTGTGAATGGGAGTTCATTCATGATTTCCAATTTCTTGCCTGTCTGTTACTGGTGTATACGAATGCTTGTGATTTTTGCACATTAATTTTGTATCCTGAGACTTTGCTGAAGTTGATTATCAGCTTCTGGAGATTTTGGACTGAGACAATGGGTTTTCTAAATATACAATCATGTCATCTGCAAAGAGGGACAATTTGATCTCTCTTTCTTTTCCTAACTGAATACCCTTTGATTTCTTTCTCTTGCCTGATTGCCCTAGCCAGAAATTCCAACACTATGTTGAATAGGAATGGTGAGAGAGGGCATCCCCTGTCTTGTGCCAGTTTTCAGTTGAATGCTTCCAGTTTTACCCATTCAGTATGATATTGGCTGTGGGTTTGTCATAAATAGCTCTTCTTTATTTTGAGATACGTTCCATCAATAACTAGTTTATTGAGAGTTTTTAGCATGAAGGGTTGCTGGAATTTTGTCAAAGGCCTTTTTCTGCATCTATTGAGATAACCATGTGGTTTTTTGTCTTTGGTTCTGTTTATATGCTGGATTACATTTATTGATTTGTGTGTATGTTGAACCAGCCTTACATCCCAGGGATGAAGCCCACTTGATCATGGTAGATGCTTTTGATGTGCTGCTGGATTCGGTTTGCTAGCATTTTATTGAGGATTTTTGCATCGATGTTCATCAGAATACTGGTCTAAAATTCTTTTTTGTTGTATCTCTGCCAGGCTTATCAGGATGATGTTTGCCTCATAAAATGAGTTAGAGGATCCTCTTTTCTATCGGTTGAATAGTTTCAGAAGGGAATGGTACCAGCTCCTCCTCTTATACCTCTGTAGAATTCAACTGTAAATCCATCTGGTCCTGGACTTTTTTGGTTTGTAGGATACAATTATTGCCTCAATTTCAGAGTTCGCTATTGGTCTATTCAGATTCAACTTCTTCCTGGTTTAGTCTTGAGAGTGTAAGTGTCCAGGAAATTATCCATTTCTTTCTAGATTTTCTAGTTTATTTTGCGTAGAGGTGTTTATAGTATTATCTGATGGTAATCTGTATTTGTGGGTTGGTGGTGATATCCCCTTTTCATTTTTTATTGTGTCTATTTGATTCTTTCTCTTTTTCTTTCTTTTATTAGTCTTGCTAGCAGTCAATTTTGTTGATCTTTGCAAAAACCCAACTCCTGGATTTGTTTGGATTTTTTGAGGGTTTTTGTGTCTCTTGTCTCCTTCCAGTTCTGCTCTGATCTTAGTTATTTCTTGCCTCTGCTAGCTTTTGAATGTGTTTCTTCTGTTCTACTTCTCTAGTTCTTTTTAATTGTGATGTTATTAGAGTGTCAATTTTTAGATCTTTCCAGCTTTCTCTTGTGGGCATTTAGTGCTATAAATTTCCCTACACACTGCTTTTAAAATGTGTGTCCCAGAGATTCTGGTATGTTATATCTTTTGTTCTCTACTAAAGAACATCTTCATTTCTGCCTTCATTTCGTTATGTACCCAGTAGTCATTCAGGAGCAGGTTGTTCAGTTTCCTATGTGAAGTTGAGCAGTTTTGATTGAGTTTCTTAGTCCTGAGTTCTAGTTTGATTGCAGTGGTCTGAGAGATGGTTTGTTATAATTTCTGTTCTTGTACATTTGCTGAGGAGTGCTTTTCCACCATGTGGTCAATTTTGGAATAAGTGCATGGTGCTGAGAAGAATGTATATTCTGTTGATTTGGGGTGGAGATTTCTGTAGATAAATTAGGTCTGCTTGGTGCAGAGTTGAGTTCAATTCCTGATATCCTTGTTAACTTTCTGTCTCATTGATCTGTGTAATGTTGACAGTGGTGCTAAAGTCTCCCATTATTATTGCATGGGGAGTCTAAGTCTCTTTGTGTGTCTCTAAGGACTTGCTTTATGAATCTGGGTGCTCCCTGTATTGGGTGTATATATATTTAGGATAGATAGCTCTTCCTGTTGAATTGATCCCTTTACCATTATGTAATGGCCTTCTTTGTCTCTTGTGATGTTTGGTGGTTTACAGTCTGTTTTATCAGAGACTAGGATTGCAACCCCTGCTTTTTTTTGTTTTCCATTTGCTTGGTAGATCTTCGTCCATCCCTTTATTTGGAGCCTATGTGTTTCTCTGCATGTGAGATGGGTCTCCTGAATACAGCACACCGATGGGTCTCGACTCTTTATCCAGTTTGCCAGTCTGTGTCTTTTAATTGGACCATTTAGTCCATTTACATTTAAGGTTAATATTGTTATGTGTGAACTTGATCCTGTCATTATGATATTAGCTGGTTATTTTGCTCATTAGTTGATGCAGTTTCTTCCTAGCATCGATGGTCTTTACATTTTGGCATGTTTTTGCAATGGCTGGTACCGGTTGTTCCTTTCCATGTTGAGTGCTTCCTTCAGGGTCTCTTGTAGGGCAGACCTGGTGGTGATAAAATGTCTCAGCATTTGCTTGTCTATAAAGGATTTTATTTCTCCTTCACTTATGAAACTTAGTTTGGCTGGATATGAAATTCTGGGTTGAAAATTCTTTTCTTTAAGACGTTGAATATTGGCCCTCGCTGTCTTCTGGCTTGTAGAATTTCTGCCAAGAGATCTACTGTTAGTGTGAAGGGCTTGCCTTTGTGGGTAACCCGACCTTTGTCTCTGGCTACCCTTAAGAGTTTTTCCTTCATTTCAACTTTGGTGAATCTGGCAATTATGTGTCTTGGAGTTGCTCTTCTTGAGGCGTATCTTTGTGGCGTTCTCTGTATTTCCTGAATTTGAAAGTTGGCCTGCCTTACTAGGTTGGGGAAGTTCTCCTGAATGATATCCTGAAGAGTGTTTTCCAACTTGGTTCCATTTTCCCCCTCCCTTTCAGGCACCCCAATCAGATGTAGATTTGGTCTTTTCACATAATCCCATACTCTTGAAGGCTTTGTTCATTTCTTTTCCACTTTTTTCTTTAGACTTTATTTCCTCACTTCTTATTTCATTAATTTGATCCTCAATCGCTGATACTCTTGTCTTCCGTTGATCGAAATGGTTACTGAAGCTTGTGCATTTGTCACGTATTTCTGTGTCATGGTTTTTATCTCTGCTCGCCTGTTTATGGCCTCTGCATTGATTATTCTAGTTATTCATTCTCCATTCTTTTTCAAGATTTTTAATTTCTTTGTGCTGGGTATGTAATTCCTCCTTTAGCTCTGAGAAATTCTGATGGACTGAAGCCTCTTCTCTCAACTCGTCAAGCCATTCTCTGTCCAGCTTTGGATTTGTTGGTGCTTATGGAGCCATGCCTCTTTGAAGGGGAGATGCCTTATTTTGAATTTCCAGGTTTTCTGCCCTGCTTTTTCCCCATCTTTGTGGTTTTATCTGCCTTTGGTCTTTGATGATGGTGATGTGCTGATGGGGTTTTGATGTGGGTGTCCTTCCTGTTTGTTAGTTTTCCTTCTAACAGTCAGGACCCTCAGCTGTAGGTCTGTTGGAGATTGCTTCAGGTCTACTCCAGACCCGTTTGTCGGTATCAGCAGCAGAGGCTGCAGAAGATAGAATATTGGTGAACAGCGAGTGTACCTGTCTGATTTTTGCTTTGGAAGCTTCATCTCAGGGGTGTACCCCACCGTGTGAGGTGTGGGGTGTTGGTCTGCACCTAGTGGGGATGCCCCCAGTTAGGCTACTCATGCCCGTGGACCCACTTGAGCAGGCAGCCCTGTCCGTTCTCAGATCTCAGCCTCCATGTTGAGAGATCCACTGCTCTCTTCAAAGCTGTCAGACAGGGTCGTTTGCATCTGCAGAGGTTTCTGCTGCTTTTTATTCAGCTGTGCCCTGTCCCCAGAGGTGGAGTCTACAGAGACAGGCAGACCTCCTTGAGCTGCTGTGGGCTCCACCCAGTTCGAGCTTCCCAGGGACTTTGTTTACCTACTTAAGCCTCAGCAATGGTGGGCGCCCCTCCCCTAGCCTCGCTGCTGCCTTGCATTTAGATCACAGACTGCTGTGCTAGCAATGAGGGAGACTCCGTGGATGTGGGACCCTCTGGGCCAGGTGTGGGATATAATCTCCTGGTGTGCAGTTTGCTAAGACCCTTGGTAAAGCACAGTATTGGGGTGGGAGGTACCCGATTTTCCAGGTGTTGTGTGTCTCATTTCCCCTGCCTAGGAAAAGGGATTCCCTTCCCCCTTGTGCTTCCCAGGTGAGGGGATGCCTCGACTTGCTTCAGCTCTCGCTGGTCGGGCTGCAGCAGCTGACCAGCACCGATTGTCCAGCACTCCCTAGTGAGATGAACCCAGTATCTCAGTTGAAAATGCAGAAATCACCCGTCTTCTCTGTTGCTCGTGCTGAGAGCTGGAGACTGGAGCTGTTCCTTTCAGCCATCTTGCTCCACCCACCCCCAAAATACATAATTCTATGTGTATATACACACAGATGTATACATATGCACACACACACACACACACATTCATGAAGCCATCACCACAGTCAAGATAATAAACATCCATCATTCCCAAAAGTTTCTCATGGCCATATATAATGTCTTTCTCTTTCTCGCCCCCGACCACACCAGTATTGTGATAACCGCTTATTTGTTCTTACAGATTCCATAGAGTTTTCTGAACAGGTGATTAAGTCATCTGCATATGAAAATGATGTTGTTTCTTCTTTTCCTTAATGTGCATGCTTTTAATTATTACTATTATTATTACTTGCCTTTTTGGACTTGCTAGAACCTTCATGACAATGTTGAATAGAAATCGTAAGAATGCACATGTTTGCTTCGTTTTGAATTTTGGGAGACAGCATTCAATTTTTTTACCAATAGATGTAATTCTATCCATATGTTTTTGTACATACCTTTTATCACGTTTGTCAACTTTCCTTCTATTTTTAGTTAGCTAAAGTATTTTTGGAAATGAAACATCACGCTCTATTTTTCTTCTTCTGTTGACATGGTCACACTTTTAAAAACAAATTAGTTAATAATAACAAATTTGTAAATTATATCAATTGATTTTTTAATATTAAACCAATTCTGTGTTCCTGGGATAAATAACATTTGATCTTGATGTACTATCCAAAAATATATGTTTAATTAATTAGGTCTGTAGTTTTATTTTCTTGTAATACTGTTGCCAGGTTCTGGTATTAGAGTGATGCTGGCTTTATACAATGAGTTGGGAACTAGTGGACTCCTCTTCAATTTTCTGGAATCATTTATTAGACTTGGCATTTTTTTCTTCCTTCAATGTTTGGTGGATTTCACCAATGCAAACATCTTGGTCTGGAGTTTCCTTGGCCTGGAGTTTTCTTTGTGGGAAGGCTTTTAACTGCAAATTTAATTTCTCTGATAGATATTTAGCTATTTATGTTATCTATTTCTTTTTAAATAAGCCTTGATAATTTGTATCTTTCAGGGAAATTGTCCATTTTCTCTATGCTGCCAATTTTATTGACATAAAGTTGTTTATAACTTAGTATCTGTAGAATCTGTTGTGATGTCAGTTCTTCCATTCATGGTATTAGTCATTTGTAACTTCTTTTTTCCCTGATCAATCTTGGTGGAGATTTTTAAAATTTTATTTATTTTCTTAACAAGCAATGTTTTGGTTTTATCTTTTTTTCTTTAGGTTTTTGTTTGCTTTACTGCTTTCCTACCTTTAAAATTTTATTTTCTTATTATTTCCTTTCTGCCCCTTACTCTGAGTTTTACTTGCTCTTCTTTTTCTATTTTTCCTCACGTTTCTGTAAATATCTTTGTTTTATTCCTTTTCCTGAGCAATTCTTCTACTACTGTTTGGATAATGTAAGGGCAGTTTTTACTGTATTCCTCCATCCTTATTGACCCGGACACTAGCACAATGGCTCATGCGTGAGTATGCCATGCTTCTTTATCACTGATACCGTGCGTCTGTTCAAGAATTCCTTATTTAGTCTCTGTCTTTCCATAACACTTCATGTCTAAGATCTTCTTGGTTACTTTTGAGATAATCTCTACACTAGCCATGCTCTATTAATCCTAACTTTCTACCGCTTCTTGATATAAAAGCTTTATTTTGTTTCCTTCAAGTGCAAATCATTTCTCCATTTCCTAATCTCTACCTTAGATATAGTTCGCATGTTGTTAAACATCTTTTTGACCACTGGAACACCTGTAAAAAGTTAACGTTTAAGGGCAGAATCCATTTGCTGTTCAGTTTTCTGTCTCCCCCTAGCCATTATTGGTACCTTCTATATTATTTCATTATGCACGTAATAGGAAACCAGTAACATTTTTGTTGAATTTGATTGAAATTCATTTCCAATATTTAGATCATCTACCACATTTGTCGTTGAGAAGTCATTACCAAAAGAACACACACATAATTTTTTATTTCAGTAAGAGTATCCTTCTTTTAAAGTATACCTTTTTTTAAAAAAAAGTTAAAAAACTAAGATGCAGCAACTTGAATGGAACTATTTTAAGTGGAATAACTCAGGAACAGAAAGTCTAAATACTGCATTGTCTTAAGTGAAATAACTCATTATCTTAAGTGAAGTAACTCAGAAACAGAAAGTCCAAATACTGCATGTTCTCACTTATAAATGGCAGATAAATAATGTGTACACATGGACACAGAAAGTGTAACAATCGACACAGAAAGTGGAATAATAGACATGTAGACTTGGAAGGGTTCTGGGGTGGTGTGGGAAGGATGAGAAATTATAATAATTAATGGATACAATGCACATTATTCAGGTAATGGCTGCACTCAAAACCTAGACTTCCCAACTTCACAGTGTATCCACATAACCAAACTGCCCTTGTGATTGCTAAATCTATTATTTTTTTAAAAAGAAAAGTCATTACCCAAAGAACACATACATAATTTTTATATTTCAGTAAGAGGATATCTCTCAAAAAGTTAAAAAAGCATACCACTTCTGCAGTTATAATTTTATGATGCACCAGGGGAAAAGTACTTCTAAAAGGAAAGCAGGAAGCAACTTATCCAAAATTTTAAATTATTTAGTCTTCAGTTTTAAATACCATCTCAGAAGATTTAATATGACCTCTATTTTTAATCTTTAAAATCTTCCTTCTTTTCAGCCAGAATCAATTTTTATATAGCCCTGACACACTACAGGGAAACAGTTCACTATCCCATAGACCTCTTTGAACATTTACACCATTGCTCATACCAACAGGGGGCTTCTTAGAATTCAGCAGCAATTTTTATGACCATACATGTTTTATACAATGTTGCACTTTTTCCCCCTTCTTTTTCTGTGTAAGTTTTTCAAAAGAAGAGGATGAGAGAATTCCTCATCTTATTTAAAAAAATGAACATCACCTTCTGGCCTAACTCTATTACAGAGAACAAGTTTTCAGGTGATGTGAAGGAAAGGAAAGAGCATTTTTTACAACTTACCATCGTATGAGTACAGACATATATTAGACATAACAGCAGCAACAACAGAAACTAATGGATTTCTAGAAACTTTTTGAAGAAAAAAATAGGAGAAATATCTTAGTAATTTTGACTTTGTCAAAGACTTTAAAATATGACAAAAAGAACACAAAAGTAAAAAAGGAAAAGATGTTTTTGCTCTTCTAAAAGCCTTGGTTAAAAAAATGAAGTCAGTGCACAGAAAAGGAGGAAACATTTGCAAAGCATATATAAACAAATAACTTTTCTCCAGGCTATATTAAAAAAGAAAACAACTTTTGTAACTCAAAGAGAGAAGCAACCCAATGAAAATGGGGCAAAGATTTTTACAGACATTTCACCTAGGAACATGCACATGAATGGAAAATGAGAAAAGTTCAACTTCATTAGTCACCGGGGGAGATGCACCTTTAAACCACAAGGAGATACCATCACATACCCCTAGAAAGGCCAAAGTTAAATAAAGAAACTGAAAATACCAGGTACTGGTGAATATGTGGAGCAAATAGAAGTTTCACCCACTACTAGTGACAATACAAAATGCTACCGCTGCTTTGGAAAACAGTTTAACAGTTTTCAAAGAAGTTAAACTTAAAATCACTTACTATCTAACCATTGGTGTCCTAAGTATTTAGCCAGGAGTAAAGAAAGCATATGTCCACATAAAAGAACTATAGATGAATATTCACTGCAGCTCTGTTTGTAATAGCCAAAACTGGAAACAAACAAAAATGGCTGGCAACAGAGGAATGGATAAACAAATTGTGATATAGTCACACAATGGAAAACTGCTTGGCACTAAAGCAAACTACTGATGCAGGCAATAGCGTGGAGGAATTTCATAATAATGCTGAATGAATGAAACTAGACAAAAAAGAAATACATATCGTTTAAGTCCATTTATATAGAATCTCAGAAAATGCAAGCTAACCCATAGTAACATGTCATGTCAGTGGTTGCCTAGGTTAGAAGAAGCTGATTAGAGAGGGATAGGAAAGACAGATTATGGAGAAATACAAGTAAACTCTTGGGTCTGTTGGATATGTTCATCATCCTCCTTGTAGAATTAATTAATTCCATAGGTAGAATTAATTCCATAGGTCAAACCTGCTAAAACTATACCTGTTAAATATATGCAGTTTCACATATGTCAGTTATGTATCAACAAATATTTTAATAACAGCATAAATGAAGATGATAGAAATGAGTACTTTGCAGAGCATTTTACTTGCGAAACTTATGTCGAACTCAGCAACCTGGCACATTTGCTGTTAAGGACTCATGTAAAACTTGTGATGTTTCTCTAGGCCTACATCGGCCTTGCACGAAGCTGTGACAATTTAAAGGCATTTCAGTTTGTTATTTTTAAATAGAATTCACATTTTTTTTTTTGAGTTGTTATGGTATTTTTACCCCCTCTTTATAGCCTTAATAGCAACTGGCTGGGTCAGAGGCAAAAGCATCTGGCATTCCTGTGACAGTTCTGCCATAGTCTTTTGAGGAGGGAGTGAAATCTCCTGATAACCACTGCTGTGACCAATACTTCTATTGTACAGATGTAATGATGACACCTTTTGGAGGACCTGCTAGAGTTGTAGAATTGTAGCTTTGTAATAGTGCATATCATTGTAATATTTCGAGGATTGCTGAGCAAATAAAAATCGAAGACATACCTAACACCCTGTGCAAACTGGGTCTGTTCATCTCCACTGCACCTTTAGCCTTAAGCTTAATTTTTAAAGTTGTTTTGAGGCTTACGTAGGTAAGAGCCTTCTTTATCTCCACCTGTATTTGAAATAACGTCAGAACAATAATATCTGTATATCTTTCCATTTTGGAACGTAAGACACTTTTTAAAAATAAAAAATAAATGCAAAACACATTGCAAAGCACCACATGAATGGAAGTGGTTGTGTTATATTGATAAGCAATTTACCTTCCTTCTAAAGTGCCTCAAATCAACACTTTATGGGAAGGAGAATGTTGGAATTTAATTAGAAAAATAATGCACTTCGTAGGCCCAACCTTTTGACCTTAGACGCAAATTTCTGTATTTGTAAGAGTTATAGTGTCTTCATCTAAAGCTTAGCTGCCTTTCTTCCTCGATGTTCTCTATTTGTGATCATCTAGGTCCATGACCAAATACCCCTCTCTATCATAGTGTTTCTCTATGTAGGTTTACTTAGGGCATTGAAATGGCATTTCATCACTTAATTGTTAGCCAAGTGACAAATAAGAAACTATGAAAAGTATTTTAAAGCATTCTAGGTACAGGGATATTCTGCCTTTATCTGATGACCTTCACTGTGCTTCAATGAGAAGATGTATTTCTACATTACAATCATGTGAAAATATTAGGTTAAAAATATACTGATTAGAAAGACTGATAAGAATATAGCACAGTGGAAACCAACTGATAAATACTCATTTTTATGCCCACTATATACTCAACATTTTGGAATACATTCCCTATCTTCAGGGAACTTATGGTTGTACTGACATGCTGAGAAACGTTTTAAACATCAGCTATCTTTTATATGTGAAAGATCTACTGAAGTCTTATGGGCCTTAAAAAAATTAAAGCCTAGAGGATTTCTAAAAATGCAAATGCTACAAGAGGAGGGTGGTAGCTGTTTGTGCTAGGATTAAATTCAGTCCAACTGTGTCTTTAATTAGAAATGTCTCCAAATCACACCAAAATGGCCACATCCTGAAGCCCAGGTTTTAAGATGACGATTGAGACTGAATTCCCATGCATAGTCATCTGATAGGGTTTGCCAAGTTACTCATGGCCAACTTAAATCAGTGTGAAGAATACATGTCTAGCAATAGGATTTGGATGTTAGTTTAAAGTTTAAGATAAAGTTCTTCCTTCTTGCAAATATGGACAATGTGAGCAGTTTATATCTAGAGTAATAGGGCCTTTCTCTCTGTGCCTCATTTTGCTCCCATATTGAATGAGGTTCCTAACAGTATCTGCACTTGATAAGTTGAAGAGGTTATGACAGTGCCCAGTTCCGAGTAAGCATTCAACAGTTGGTAACTGTTCTCATTTTAAAACATTTTTCTACAAACAGTCAAGCTTAAATGGTAAAGTTTCTTCAATACGTTTTGTCCCAATGTACTTAAGTAAAAAATCTTATTGTAAATTAATGCTTCTCAAAATGTGTTTTGAGGGGCATCTATTCTGCTTGATCAAATTTTTATGTGAAAAAATAAAAGAGTTCTTTGTCTAAATATGTTTGGGAAACAATCCCTGAGAAGTACAATAAAGTTAAATCTTATTGCTGCAAGCCTTTCCGAGCCTTGAATATGATAATATGTGTTATGACTATAGGAAAGGGTCAGTATGCAGAACTTAAGTGTTAAGGTCAAACTCTGTCTAATACCATTTGTCTTTCCTGAAAACTTAATAAAGTCAGCACTACTTTTTGTTTAGCAGATAAGGTAAAATTGCTGAAAGAACTGTATCTCCTATGACCCAATTTTCCTTCCAATCATATAACACAGAGGGAGGGAGCCATTAGTGTGGGTGACTGCATTGTTTTTCAGCAGTGGGCTTATGGCAGAACTGGAATTTTAAATTTGAGGGTGGAAGCATATAACAGGACGCTTTTGACTGCAAGTTACAGAAAAACAACAACACAGAAAGTGGCATAACCTGCAAGAACATTTATTATCTCATCCTATAATAAGTTTAGAGATAGGTTCCAAAGTTAGTTAATCCAACAGTTCAGTGACTTAAATCATAGACTTAGCTCTTAGGCTTAACTCTCTTTCAATTCTTCCTCTCTACCCTTCTTAGCATGTTGGCTTGTCCTCTTATGTGAGTTACCAAGTTGAAAACAGTTCAAAGCAGCAGCCCAGACAGTGGTGACCAATTAGAAAATGGGGGCATCCAGTTTTCTTTTCCTTTATTTAGAATGGGAAGACGTTTCTACAAGTCCCCAAACAGACTGTACTTAATATCTTATTGGCAAAAATGGGGTCATGAGTCTAAGCCTAGAGCAATTTATTAGCCTAGGAGAATAAAACCACCTTGATAAGAATACTCAAGACTTTTTGGAATAACCCAGCCTCCCTGAAGGATGTGGTCACCCAAAGGAGGTTGGAGTAATTGGGATCCTCTTAGCAAGGAAGAAAGGGAGAAATGACTGTTAGATTGCCAACCAATGGTGTCTGTCACACAGTTGCCTAGAACTCAGATTTTGTTAACCCATATAACATTGTTGGTACTATTTTCATATCCAGTAGAATAAACTATTCATGTGAATATATATATAATTGGACAGTCACATTTGGGGAGGCTAAAAACAAATTCAATATTGAGCTTTATTTCATTATTTAAACCAAACTTCTTGTTAACCTTTGCTACTTCTAGCTAGTTTCACTTGGCTTTGTTTGTTAGTGTCCACTAACAAGTACAACTGAGTCTGAATTTCTATGAGTAAGGTTAACATTGTGAAGATTTACATTTCATACCACAGAGCGAAATTCAGTCAATACTCAAGAGGAAATAGCTGTGATCAGGCACCACATCTGCACACTTTTAATAACAAAAGTATTTGGACTGGAGGCTAGACTGACTGAATTTAGTAATTGCCCCCTTGCCATGCCACAGAAAAATTAACTGGCTTTTAGCCAAAACCTATGAACTTTTCATTCTAAACATCAAATGTCCTATTCCTTGTAAATTTCAAAGTTGAAACTTGTGGATGTGGCCTGTATTTAATTACAGATATAAAACAGCAAAATATATTTATAAAACTGTAACGCATTTTGTACGCTAGAGTGATTTCACTTTTCGTGCAGCCAGATCTTCATGCTTCCCATCTGTGCTACTGCTTCGTGGATGAGGCATTGCTGGTCCTACCACCCTAAGAGCCAAAATGATGCTGACTGAAAACGTTCTTGACAACTTCCCTGGATAGTGTTGTCTCCTCCAAATTTACTCCTCAAAGATAGGTGGTTGGAATGATTAAGTAACGATAGAATTTCCTTTGGATGCAAGTGTTCCTTCTTGTAACAAGTAATTTTTCAGGCTTCTAAAAAACCTAATTGTATAAGATGCGGTTTGAAGGAAGATAACTTAAAAATAAAATATATGGAGAAAAGGTATTTTTTTCTTCTTAAACTACTACATGATATCTTATGTTTAAATGATAATGAAAGTAATTAACATAATTATAACATCATAAAGGTTTTCATTACTTTCCAAAGAAGTTCATATTAAAAAAGTTATTCCACACCACACCTCTCTAAAGTAAGGCTGTTTTAACCACTTGATAGGTTAGAAAATCGAGGCGTGAAAATGGAAATTGGCTTGCCTCCATTTTCATAGGCATGGTGTAGTTTGATTTAATTTAGATCTTAATATCTTGTCCTTTATAGTAAGAAAGACAAAGATTTTATTGTCATTTTTTGTTTCTATGTTCCAGCTGAAAAAGCTGGATTGGGGGAGTTTCACAGTAAATCATCCTTATTTGTCTGGTGACTAAATAGCAGAACTGCAAGAACTTCAAGGGCACAGCTGCTATACAGAATTTAAGAGCTCTGAAGTTAGCCACACTTTGGCTCAAAAGCCAGTCCTGAAGCTGAATACATGTGTGACTTGGGGCAAATCCCCTCCTGATTTCAGTTTTATACCTTTAAAGTGGGAATAAGTTTACATCAACCCTCTAAATGGATGATGGTCACACATGTTTGCTTAGATAGTGCTTGGCACACAGCATGGCCCATAGGAATCTCCATAAATGCTTGGTATCTCTTAAGTTTCCGATGATACCACTGCTTTAAAAAATGTTTAAAAAAGATTATTCTCAAAATTAGAATTGTTTTAGTGGTAGTTGGTATTCTGAATTAACTATTGACTGAATGTTGTTTCCCACAGATGTGGAGATAGTGCATAAATCTTGAATTTTCCTACTTAATAGTCTGTTTGAAAATTCACTTTGATACTTTAACATACATCTCCCTTAGTGTCTGTCACAGAGCACTGCCAAAATCTGTCAGTCAGAGTTATCGAGGTATGCTTTAAATACACATATGTGCAAACACACAATATTACCATGTACTGGGAAAGGAGACAGTGGGATAAAGAAATGTTATTATTTACATCGTCATTATGCTTGAGTTAGCACCCAAGAAGTTTTTAATAGCTCTGACCTTGGTGACTCTGCACAGTTGAACTTGAGCCAGAAAACCTGGATTTGCGTTTGTATTCTCAACAGGAAGTTTTAGATATGTTATTTCTGTTTCTGCCTGTAAAAATCCAGCTCATACATTTCCCTTGTGGGTAAGGACATAGATTGGTTAATATCGTCTGAACCAGATCTATCTTTCTGCTGTTTTTATTTCAGAATTTTACTTCCATTTGAATCCTAGGTGAGCAGAAAAATACTTATTTTTCTTAAAATGAAAATAATCACCCATGTTATTTCTTATATAAGTTCATATTGTGAGATTTTAAAAATATGGATTCAGGGACTCCAATAGCTAAAAGAGGCTTTGGAGGTCATTTAATCAAATATTTTTATTTTAGAAATCGGGTCACTGAGGCTCAGGGAAGGGAAGGAAATTTCCCAGGTGGTAAACCCAGGGGTGCTGACTTTCAATCTATCATAATTTCCATAAATAACAGGCTTGTACCTATAATCAATTGAGCTTTTAAAGATTTAAGAAGTAAAAGGATTAATCAGAAAACCACTTACAGGCATAGCGTGGAGAGATTGCTGGTTGATTCCAGACCACCACCACAAAAAAAGAAAAAAAGAAAAAAGAATATAGCAAGAAAACAAGTCATGTGAATGTTTTGGTTTCCCAGTGCATATAAAGTTTTGTTTACACTGTACTGTAGTCTATTTGGGTGCAATGGCATTATGTCTAAAAATAATGTAAATACCTTAATTAAAAAATACTATATTGCTAAAAAAATACTACCAATCATCTGAGCCTTCAGTGAGTAGTAATCTTTGTGCCGGCAGAGGGCCTTGCCTTGATGTTGATGGCTGCTGACTGATCAGAGTGGTGTTTGGCGAAGCTTGGGCTGGCTGCAGCAATTTTGTAAGGCAACAATGAAGTTTGCCTCCTTGGTAGATTCTTCCTTTCACAAAATATTTCTCCATAGCATGACATGCTGTTTGATAGGGTTTTACCCACAGTAAAACTTCTTTCAAAATTGGAGTTGATCCTCTTGAATCCTGCTGCTGCTTTATCAACAAAGTTTATAGAATATTCTAAAACCTTTGTTGTCATTTCAACAAATTTTCACAGCATCTTCGCCAGGGGTAGATTCTAGGTCAAGAAACCACTTTATTTATCCGTAAGACGCAACTGCTCATTCATTGAAGGTTTATCATGAGACTGCAGCAATTCAGGCACATCTTGAGGCTCCACTTATTCAAATTCTCTTGCTGTTTCTACCATATCTGCAGTTACTTCTTCCTCTGAAGTCTTGAACCCCTCAAAGTTATTCGTGAGGATGAAATCAACTTCTTCCAAACTTCTGTTAATGTTGCTATTTTTACTTCCTCCCATGAATCATTATTATTATTATTGTTGTTGTTGTTGTTTGAGACAGAGTCTTGCTCTGTTGCCCTTGGCTGGAGTACACTGTCATGCTCATGGCTCAGTGCAGCCTCAACTGGGCCCAAATGATCCTCGCAAGGAGCTGGGTCCACAGGTATGCACCACCACACCTGACCTTTTTTTTAAAAAAAAAAAAAATTTTGTAGAGATGGGGTCTCCCTATATTGCCCAGGCTGGTCTCAAATTCCTAGGCTCAAGAGATCCACCTGCCTTGTCCTCCCAAAGATCTGGGATTACAGACATGAGCCATTGCTCCTGGCCACAAATGTTCCTAATGACATCTAGCATGGTGAATTATTTCCAGAAGGTTTTTAATTTACTTTGCCAAGATCCATCAGAAGAATCACTATCCATGGCAGCTATAGCCTTACCAAATATATTTCTTATGAAAACTGAAAGTCAGAATTACTTATTGATCCATGGGCTGCTGAATGGCTGTTGTGTCAGCAGGCGTGAAAACAACATTCATCTCCTTGAATATCGCCATCAGAGTTCCGAGGTAACATTGTCAACGAGGAGTAATATTTTGAAAGAATATATTTTTCTGGTCAGTAGGTCTCAACAGTGGGTTTAAAATACTCACCAAACCATGCTGAAAACAGATATGCTATCATTTAAGCTTTCTTTTTCATTTCTAGATAAAGGGCAGTAGGATTTTTGAAATTGTTAGTGACCATTGCCTTCAACTTTAAGTTACCAGTGTCATTAGCTCCTAACGAGGGAGTCAGCCTGCCCTCTGAAGTTTTAAAGCCAGGCATTGACTTTTCCTCTGTAGCTATGAAAGCCCTAGATGGCATCTTCTTCCAACAGAAAGCTGATTTTTATACACTGAAAATCCATACACTGTTTAGTGCAGTCACCTTCATTAATGATCTCAGCTAGATCCTTTGCATATCTTATCTTGCTGTAACTTCTTGATTTTTATGTTATAGAGATGGCTTTTTTCCCCTTAAACCTCATGAACCAACCTCTGCTAATTTCCTACTTTTCTTTTGCAGCTCCCTCACCTCTCTCAGCTTGCAAAGAATTGAAGAGAGTTAGGGCCTTGCTCTGTGTTAGGCTTTGGCTCAAGAGCATGTTATAGCTGGTTTGATCACTCAAACTTTCTCCGTATCAAAAGTAAGACTTTTGTTTTCTTACCATTCATGTGTTCACTGGAGGAGCGATTTTAATTTTCTTCGAGAACTTTTCTTTTGCATTTATAACTTGGCTGTTCGGTGCAAGAGGCCCAGTTTTGGGCCTATTTTGGCTTTCTACATGCCGTCCTCACTAGACTTAATCATTTCTAGCTTTTGATTTAATGTGAGAGACATGCAACTCTTTCTTTCAAACTTGAACACTTAAAACCCATTGTAGGGTTATTAATTGGCCTAATTTCAATAGTATGATGTCTCAGGGAATAGGGAGTCCCCGAGAGAGACGGAAGAATGGCTGGTTGGTGGAACAGTTCACAACATTCATGGATGCAGTTTGCCGTCTGCTATGGGCCCCAATATGATTATAATAGTAACATCAAAGATCACGGTCACAAATCACTGTAACAAATATAATAATAATGAAAAAGCTTGAAGTATTTTGAGATTATCCATATGTGACACAGATACATGAAGTGTGTAAATACTATTGGAAAAATGTTGCCTGTAACTTGCTGGATGCAGGGTTACCACAAACCTTCAATTTGCAAAAAAAAAAAAAAAAAAAAAAAGTGATATTTGGAAAGCATAATAATATGAAATGCAATAAATGAGCTATGCCATTTTTTGAAAGATGGGGAAATGAATGCTCAGAGCATTTCAGCAAAATCCTACAGGGTAGTTATTGGCAGAACTGGGACTAAATTTCAGGTTTCTAAACTCTAGATTCAGGGCTCTCTCCAATTGATGTTGTTTAAGGAAACATGCCCATAAAGAGACTTCACTCCTACTAATAGTTTTTGAATGTTATTAACACCCCTATTTTTCTTGGCTTCTTCCTTTTGTATCTTTGCTACGAGCCATCCTGTATACAACTTAACACCTCTGCTGTGATCCGGGTGACACCTAATGATGATGAATCCTTTACTGAGGTGATTCACAGCTCTCTTGTGCGAGATGAGGGAGCTTACAGGCCTCTGCTTTTGTATACTTTCAAGCCACTAGTTTGTCTTTCTATGTCTGGAAAAGTCAACAGTGATTACTCTGCTGATGTATAATCTGATTAGTGGTGCTGGGGTTGCTGCTCTTCTCAGGGAACAATAAATCCCAGCAAGGCCTGCCCCGTTCTCTGCCGTGATGCCTGGGAGCCTTCACATTTAACCTGCAGCAGTAAGTTTGGCTCATCACCAAGCTTTCAGGTACTATAGAAACAGTTTTGTATTTTCACTTAACGACTTTTCTGGAAAACTACAGAGTTGCTGTAATTGTACCATATATGCCTTATGTCTGGGTAAAGATACTCAGGTTGAAATCCTCTGAGATCTGTCAAGAATTTCTTGATCTTGTCTCATTGCTTTCTCCCTTGACTTACCTCTTAGTATACTTAGTGTTGGTATAGCTTTCTGGCATCTGGATAGGTATGAACTCTAGACCTGAGCAGACTTGAGTTTGAAACTTCATTCTTCCACTTGTTAATTACGTGACTTTGAGCACATTACTTAAAACTCTGTGAGTCTCAGTTCTTAATCTATAAAAATGGGAATAGTAATAACATGTAACCTATAAGAGCTTGTGATAATTAAATGAAAACCATGTAACACACTTAACACAGTGACTGATATATAATAAATGATCAATAAGTAGGCTAATGATGAAGATGATAATGACAATGATGATGACTGCCATGACATGTTTTGTGTAAGTATCTTCTCTGTAACCTTTGTCAGAGTAAGGGTAATGTCTGACGCTGTGTTTCTATTCTTCTCCCCATAGCATTTAGCATAAATGCATTTCATGAATGAAAGAACATGTACTTATTTAATAAACAGGAATTGATACCCAGAAAGTCTAAGGTGATCTGCTCTTCATGCTAGAGATCATTATGGTCTATTTGGGTAGATGGAGTATGTTCACTTTTGGTCATTCAGCAAACAGTCAATAATTCCTTAGGTACTAGATGTTGCAGGAGATGCTAAGAAAGAATACAGAGACAAAGGACAGAGTTCCTGCTTTTAATAAGTTCACAGCTTAGTATGGCCAAACGGATATTGATGTAACATACGCATTGAGACAGAAGCAAGCAAGCGTAAAAATATCAAGTGTTACCAAAGCCCAGAGCAGTAGGGAGGGGAAGTTGGTGGGTAGAGAGAAACCACTTGAAAACGGATTATTGAGTTAGGAGGTGCAGCATTATGTCTATGTATCATCAAAGTAAAAAAAAAAAAATAGTGAAAATACACTACATACAGTCTTGTGCTTTTGCAAATGTATTATGAACAGAACGCTTATTTTTCACACTCTGAATTTTGTGTAGTCAATAATCTTGCATATTAAAGATAGCTCTGTTCTCTGACAACATTAACAACTACTCCCCAAAAGGAGAACTTGAATATATGTTATTCTCACAGTAAGCAGATTCAGAGGAATTCAGCTTTCAACGTTACTTTCAAAAAAGAAAAGATCAAATGATGATTAGCTTTTCAAAATCAATGTTCCTTCTATCTCAATTATCCATCACAAATAACACAATAATCTTCAAACCGCATATTCTAAACATGAATACACAGAAGATCTAGGTTGATGAAAGAAGAGAGGCCTCACTTGGGAAAGATCACAGTGCTTTTCTGTGTTTCAGTTTCATCATCTACAGACAGGATCTTTAATGCAGTCCTAACTTTCCTGACTAAATAATGCAAACTCGTAGGCACACTTCGAAACGTAAAAGGTATAAACAACTCAGTTTATCATCATCATTGTTATTTAGGCTGAAAATTTGTTTAGTGAAAAAATGCTTACTTCTGCCTTATCTTGGGCTTTTAGAGAGTGACATTCCCAGCAATATTTACATTTATGTAGAATTTATTTACTGCATGTCCTAGTGATGGCTCTTTAGGTTACAAGTAATAGATACTGATTCTAACTAATTTAATACAAAAAGATTTTTTTAACATTGAAAAAATACAGGGGTATAGGATAGAATTTTTTAACATTGAAAAAATACAGGGGTATAGGATAGAATTTAAAAGCAGTACGTGCTGTTAGGTCTTATAAGGGACTGGAATGAGGATGTGGAGCTACCTGGCAATCTGCTTTCTGTATCTATCTATCTATCTATCTATCTATCTATCTATCTATCTATCTATCTCAAAAAGAACTCTGCAAAATGGTGTTTCCATAGCTCCTAGCCCCTATTAGCTCACACCATTCAGAGAATTCAGATGTCCAGATGAGAGAATCTGATTGATGGATCCTGGGTCATATGTACATCCATGGTCCAGTCAGAACTGGAGGATGGGTTTATTTGGTACAAACTTTGCAGAGGAATGTGTGTGTATGTGTGTACACATGCATGGTGTGTGTGTGTGTGTGTGTATGTGCAGCCTCAGAAAGAGTAAGTAAGTCATGGACTGGGCGGATAATCCAGATGATATCCACCCTACAGGGAAAGAGTTCAGATACCAGAGGTAGTTACAAAAGGATATTCCTGTAGAAGATTGAAGCAAAATGCTTGGGGGTTAAAGAGTAAAGACAAGTTCAGGATGGGCAGGAATTTACCAGTCAAGCTTCTGGGACAAGCAGCTGAGATGCTCAACTTCCCTGCAACTTTCAGTGAGTGGTCTGTGAAGGAGGACGCCCAGGGGCAAAAATCACTCAGCAGGAAGGCTCACTGAATCTGGATTTTCCCTCAGAAGGGGCTGCCAAGTGAGCGCTGTGGTTTAGAACCACATTGGGCATGCCAGCTGCAGATTTCCCAAAAGCCCATAGTGAAGCCCTTGGTAGGGTAGCCACATGCTCCCTTTCTCTGCCATCTGAAACCTCCTGATGGACATCCCCAGCAGGAAAATTCCTAGTGTTCCTTTTATTTCATAGCAATAGTGCTGCTTAAGGAAGCACACTAGGACTTTGACTGTGTATCTCATGGTTTACATTGGGGGTGAAATGTCAATAGAATGGAGTAATACAGAGACTTTCCCCCCTCACACAGGGATTGCTTCCTAAGAAGTTGCATGGAAATCAAACATATCATTCCAGTCATATTTTCTCTCTGGAGTAATTTTTGAGACATTTCTGCATTTCTGATCAATCTGCCATTAGATGATCAGTCTTTATGATTTGCTGTCTTGGGTTTTCTGTTCCTTGGTCTTCCATTTGAGAAGAAAAATGATCTAAGAACATGCCTACATGTCCAACATTATTACTACACTACTCCATTTAAGTGTTCTGAGCACATTAAACTCAAACTATGCAAACTTCTCTTCTCTTACCAAGGTCCCTTTAACCCATCCTGGAACTTTTCTTGCCTTCTTCTGTGTAGAGTGGAGGTGACACGGGCTCTGGAAGTGCCTGTGTTTCTTCATCTCTTAGCTGTGTGACCCAGGCTACTTAAGCTCTCTATGCTTCAGTTTTGCCTCTGTAAACTGTGGATAATAATAATACCTGGGATTCCTCTGAGGAGTAAAGGACATTTTGTACGTGAACCCCTTAGAGCCCTGCCTGGCATGTGGTAAACTCTCAGTAGATGCTAGTTATTATAGTTATTGCCTATCTCTGTTTAATGGTATCATCATTTACCAGACTTCTAAGCTAGAGAGTTATTTCCTATTCCCTTCTCTCCATCAATTATTCATTATAATACCAGTAATAACAATGATAGTAAAATTTACTAGCTAACATTTGTTGAGCATTCACTTTATGCTGATCCTTAATTTATACTAAGTACTTCACACCATTAGCTTATTTAATCCTCTCTTGATAACTCTACTTCCATTTTAAAGATGAGAAATATGAAACTCAGAGAGATGAGGTAACATGTGCAATGTTACACAACTAGTCAATGGCAGAGCCATAATTTATATTCGGGTTCATCCGACTCCAAAGCTCTATTCACCACTATGAGATTCTGCAACGAAATTCAGTCTTTTTGCCTCTGAAATATCTCTGAAATTAATTCCCTTCTGTCTATCCCAGCTTCTACAATTCTCTCGTCTGATCTTTTTTTTTTTTTTTTTTGAGACGGAGTCTGGCTCTGTCGCCCAGGCTGGAGTGCAGTGGCCGGATCTCGGCTCACTGCAAGCTCCGCCTCCCAGGTTCACGCCATTCTCCTGCCTCAGCCTCCCGAGTAGCTAGGACTACAGGCGCCCGCCACCTCGCCCGGCTAGTTGTGGTTTTTTTTGTATTTCTTAATAGAGACGGAGTTTCACCATGTTAGCCAGGATGGTCTCGATTTCCTGACCTTGTGATCGGCCCGTCTCGGCCTCCCAAAGTGCTGGGATTACAGGCTTGAGCCACCACGCCCGGCCTCTCTTCTGATCTTAAGGCAGTTTTCTGTATGGTCACTTTGTCCCCAGTTTCTCGTTTCTCAAATTATCCTCTAATCCCCTCTCAAAGTTATTTCTTGAAAGTAGTAAGTGGCTCACAAACTTTCAGTGGTTCTTCATTTCTGAAAAGTATTGGTCCTTCAAGGCCATCTTACCAACTTCTATCCTGCTGTCCAGTATTCTCATGTTCCTATATAGGAGGAGAAATAACTTTTATTCACCCATCACTAGGCTCCTGTTATAACAAAAGACAGGGTAACAAGAGAAAAGCACACACATTTATCCAATACAGATATGATGTAACATGAGAATCTTCATAAGGGAATAGAGACCCAAAGAAGCAGATAAATCTGTGTATTTTTTTAATGCTTAGGTTTTTGATAAAGAAGTGAATAGTTGTAGAGAAGTATGATTGGTAAAAAAAACTATATGATCGAATGGTAACAAACTGGGGGAGGGGGAAGACTTAGCAAGACCTCTTTGTTTAGATTCTTCTCTGTGTTTCTGTGTCTTCAGATGAAAGAGATGTTTCTTTCTTAGAAGTAGAGAAAAGGCATCTCTTCAATGAGAAGGGTGGGAGAAGGTCAGAGTGACCTTACTGTTTTTCTTTTTTCCCAAATTTCTTTGGCTTAAAATATTTTGTAGGAACAGCTCCTGAACTCATCCTTCCCCTTGATTATTCTAATGTCCACACCCTTCAGTTCTATGATTTTGCTCTGACAATTGGATCTACCTTAATTGGCTTCCACTCTCATCACCTTATTACCTTGCTGATCTTCTCAGATGTAGTTCAGATGGCTTTCACAAAGTGAATTTTTCCTTCTCTCTACGCTCATAACACTGTATTCATATATTTGTACATCAATTTAAATGGTGTATTATTGTTTGCTCTTTTTCTATATGTATCTTCACCCCTAGACTGTGAGTTCTTGGAGAGTAAACAGCATATCTCAAACATCTTGTGTCCCTAGCCAAGTGCCTGCCCATAGCAAGCCTTTCAAATATATTGATTCCAGGAAGAAACAAGTAAATGAACTTACCCATGTAGAGAAAGTTTAAGTAACCTGATATGATAGATTTTTTTTAAAAAAAATTTCAAAAAATGATTTTTTTTTCCTCGTTTATAATCTTTATAGGCTTGGGGTTTTTTTGGTTATATGGTGTTTTAAAAAGGAGACCTACTCTTGTACTCTAAGAGCTAATGTTTCTATAAAGAAATTTGGGGCTCCACACGAAAGCCTATCATTCTTCAAAGAGGCAGACTTTTTTGAGTTTTGCTGCATAGAAGATTCAGGAGGTGATAATTAAAGTGATTAATAAGAGAATACGGGTGGTTAATAATCAGCTTACCAATTACTCATTAGAAGTCTCTACCTCCTAGATAGGAGAATTGTTTATTTAAACAAATTTTATTAGCTCTTGGATCATAATTTTAAAGAGTGAATCAAATTGGAGAGATCTTCTGAATGGTGGGTGGTAGAAGGAAGAATGATTGGAAAGGTAGACAGGGACCTACTCTCTTATTCACAGATGTTGTGGCATCAAATGCATTGCCTGTCACTAAGCCTTTTGTGAGTAAGATCATATCACAGACCCTATTTTGGGCAACTGGATGTGGTCCATGTGACTATTCCCCATCTCATGGCCATTTGGACCTCTTGTGGGCACCTGACCTATTCCTTGGGCTGGTTGGGCTGGAATTGTGAAGAAGGCTGGGGCCAGCCAACTTCCTCTTGCAGGAATATGAACTGGGAAATAGGGAGACAAAAAGGCAGTCAGCAGGCTGAGTGTATGATATAAAGCAGCATACTTTAGGGATCACCTGCACCAGAATCAATGGAATTCTTATCAAAGTGCAGATTCTAAGGCTCCAGGTCCAGATTTCTTACTCATGGTTGACACATGCTCCCTGTTACCTACACTAAGGTTTAATACTCGTGGCTATATTTGAGGCTTGGAAAGCCATGATGAAGCATGGACAAGCTAAAAGTACCAGAGAACAGCCACCATGAAGAAACAGAAACTCTGTGCAGGCAGACAAACATCTAACATAAGTTATTGGTGTAGGTTGTTTGGATATAGGAAACTCATTATGGCCAAGCCTTAAGGGACAAGAAATTCATTAGAAGGATATAAAACAGTCTGCAAAATAAAAGGGAAGGGTTGGCTTGGTGTGGTAGCTCATGGCTGTAATCCCAGCACTTTGGGAGACTGAGGTGAGTAGGATCACTCAATTTCAGGAGTCCAAGACCAGCCTGGGCACCATGGTGAAACCTCGCCTCTACAAAAAATACAAAATTTAGCCAGGCATAGTCCCAGCTACTTGGGAGGCTGAAGAGGAGGATTGCATGAGCCCGGGAGGTTGAGGCTGCAGTGATCTGTGATCATGCCACTGCACTTCAGACTGGGTGACAATCAGACCCTGTTTCTAAATAGATAGGTAGGTAGGTAGGTAGGTAGATAGACAGACAGACAGATGATTGATAGATAGATAGATAGATAGATAGATAGATAGATAGATAGATAGATAGGAGAACCAGGCTCAGAAAAGGAAAGGACACAGGGCAGGTGTGGAGTAGCTATGGAGTAACAAGAGCTATGGTCATACCAGGACTGCTTCACTGTTGATATGAATGAACTCCAACCTATGTTTTCCCATCTTTGCATCATTCTACCCAAGACTGATTGTCTGGGGTGGTGGTGGTGGGAGAGTAAGAGTTCAGTTGGCCTAGCTTAGGTCATATGCCCATACCGCTCTCAAGAGAGAGCAGAAGAACCTGATTATCAGCCTCATTGTGTCTCCCTACCTATGAGGGAAAGAAATTCACAAAAAAAGACTGGGGTGTCCCTAAAGCAAAAAAAGAGGATGCTAGGTATTCACCAAACAATGAATATTCTAGGGAGGAACACGACATGTGTTGGAAGAGAAGGAGAAAGGACAGTATGGGGAGCATTAGATGAATGAGCAAAGGTCTTCAAACTCCTATTGCTGATGTCTCTGGAGGGACTTCATATACAGATCCACTTTCTGGGCCCTACTGCACTGGAGGCCCAGGTTTTCAGCTCTTCCTTATTTCTCATATATGTGCCTTGTTCTGGTCAGCACTTATTCAACCCAAGTGTGTCTCAAGTTCCTTGCGGCTAAAAATGAAATAGAACTTTCGAGTTATGTCTTAAAAAGCTGAGTGGTCTTGAGCAGTAAGTGTCTATCTCCTTGGGCCTCAGTTTTGCCATTTGTGAATTAAGCAGTTGGGCTTATTAAGCTCCCTATGTCCCCAACGTCTTCAGCAATAGTACTCATCTAATCAGCTCCTGCTGTTTTCTTCTTTGGTCTCACTGTTGATGATGACTGTAAATGCAACAAACGAATTGCCAAATTCCAGAGAAAAAGAAATACTTTTTTTTTTTTTTGGTGACATTACTTGGTCAAACTCTCAATTTGTCTTAGAAAATAGAAATGAAAACAATATTACAGTGCTCCCAGCTAAGGCTTGGGTGCTCTGGCCTGCATGCACCATGTCTGGAAGAAAAATGACGTTGAAGTTGGTGTCTGATGCCCCACAGAGTTCCCATAATGGAGAAGCCCTAGGGACTATAGCATCCAACAGTTACCATGGTGGTAAGGCCCTACCTGCATTTTTCTATTTAACAAGAGAAAAATCATTAAACGTGGTTTCCTTAGCTTTTACTGGCTGTGAAAATGTGGCAACAGAATTGGGACATACATCTACTTCTTGAGTTTCTCTTGAGAATTATAGAAGTAATCTGTGAAAACACAGAATACAAAGGAAATTGATTTTATTATTCCTCCTGCAGAAGGTACATTTACTAGGGGACTAAAACATTAGTCAGCTCATTTTTGTTTTTAAATGTGGTCATTGCTGATTTTGAATTGTATTTTGAATTGTTTGGATGAATAAATTAGACATGTAGTCTGTTCTTTGTCTTAGGGAGGCATAAACTTTGATGCTTATAAGGATCAAACAGGACGTGAAAGAACGAAGCGGCTAGGCAAGGTGGCTCACGCCTGTAATCCCAGCACTTTGGGAGGCTGAGGCAGGTGGATCTGGAGGTCAGGAGATCACGACCATCCTGGCCAACATGGTGAAACCCCGTCTCTGCTAAAAATACAAATATTAGGTGTGCGTGGTGGCATGCGCCTGTAGTCCTAACTACTCGGGAGGTTGAGGCAGGAGAATCGCTTGAACACGGAAGGTGAAGGTTGCAGTGAGCCAAGATCGCACCACAGAACTCCAGTCTGGCAACAGAGTAAGACTCCGTCTCAAAAAAAAAAAAAAAGGAGCAAGGAGGACCCCTGCCCTATGTAAAAGAATGTCTCTGAATCAGCTCCAGCCAATTGTTGCATTTTGGGAATGCAGATCTTATAGTGCTTCATCATCTGATTTTTCAAGATCACCTAGAATTTGGAATTTTTGTGTAAATTCTTCTTATTTTTAAATGTTAGCAACTAGTTTGTTTAAAAGCAAAATAGAATGTTCTGCAGATTCATACTTGTGTTGCAAATTTGCAAACAGGATTTCATTCTTTTTATGGCTGATTAGTATTATATTGTGTATATATACCACATTTTCTTTAGCCATTCATCCACTGATGGACACTAAGGTTGATTAAGTAAAGTAAGCCAGACACTGAAGACAAATACCACATGATCTCACTCATATGTGGAATCTAAAAGAGTTAATCTTACAGAAGTAGAGAGCAGAATAGTGGTTACCAGCAGCCAAGAATAATGGCGGTGGTTTGGGGGTAAGAGGGTGGGCAGAGGTTGGTCAACAGGTACAAAGTTGCAATTACATAGGAGGAATAACTTCCCATATTCCGTTGCACAGTAGGGTTACTGTAATTAATAGCAATGTTTTGCAGATTTCTGAAGAGTTAGAAGAGCAGATTCTAAATGTTCACAATACAAAGACACTGTAAATGTTTGAGGTCCTGGATATGCCTATAACCCTGATTTGGTCATTATACTATATATACATTTTTAAAACATTGCATTGTACTCCATTAATATGTACAATTATGTGTCAATTAAAAATAAAAAATTAAACGTTAGAAAAAAGGTTGCTTTTGCAACCTGAAAATAAAGCTCTGGAGCTGAAATAATACACATCTATTGTCTGAATGTCACCCATTGTAAATTATGTAAGTGAACACTCAGATATAGAATAGACTAAGGAAAAAACATTCAACCTTCCAAATGTTGAGATATGTGATGTTAAAATCAGAGCTCTTTTTAACTATCTGAATACTCAGCATTATAGAGTTGAATTATATAAATGGTTGAGTAATATCTTTGCTTTTGTTTGTTGAGATTAGTTATCCTAGAGAGGCATAATGAAAATGGAAAAGGCCTGAATTTAAGTCGAGATGACCATAAATTAACTGAACAAACAAGGGCACTTACCTGACGTCTTTAGTTTTCTTTATTAATAAAATAGGACAATAGTTCAGACATCGTAGACATAGATGAATATTAAATAAGATGACACAGTCATGTGCCACTTAACAACAGGAATACATTATGAGAAATGTGCTCTTAGATAATTTTGGTATTGAGCTAATATCATAGAATGTACTTACACAAACCTAGATGGTATAGCCTATTGCATGCCTAGGCAATATGGTAAAGCCTATTACTCTTAGGCTACAAACCTGTGCAACGTGTTGCTGTACTGAATACTTCAGGCAATTGTAACGCAATGATATTTGTATATTTAAAAATAGAAAAGGTACAATAAAAATATGGTATAAAAGATGTTTTAAAAAGTATACCTGTAGAAGGCACTTATCATGAATGGAGCTTACGAGCCTGGAAGTTGTTCTAGGTGAGTTGGTGAGTGAGTGGTGAGCGCATGTGAAGACCTGGGACATACGGTACACTACTGTAGACTTTATAAACACTGGCCACTTAGGCTACATTAAGTTTATTTAAAACATTTTTTTTCTTCAGTAAGAAATTAACCTTACTTATTGTAACTTTTTAAAAACTTGTAATTTTTAAAACACTCAAGGAATGCATTGTGCTATAGCATTATTATGGTTACATCAGTAGGCAATAGAAATTGTTCAGCTCCATTATAATCTTATGGGACCAGTGCCATATATGTGGGCCATCTTTGACCGAAACATCATTATGAGGTGCGTGACTTTATATGTGGAATTTGTATGTCACGTGAGCCTTTGAGATCAACGGACTTCCCTCTTGACTCCTATTAATGGTACAAAGCAGGAGTCCCCAACTCCCAGTAATGGTCTGTGGCCTATGGGAAACTGGGCCGCATAACAGATGAGCGGTAGACCAGTGAGCGTGAAGCTTCATCTGTATTTACAGCCACTCCCCATCACTCTCTTGCATTACTGCCTGAGCTCTGCCTCCTGTCAGATCAGATCAGTGGCAGCATTAGATTCTCATAGGAACATGAACTCTATTGTGAACTGCATATGTGAGGGATCTAGGTTGTGTGCTCCTTATGAGACTCTAATGCCGGATGATTCTTCACTGTCTCTCATCATCCCCGCCACGGGACCGTCTCGTTGCAGGAAAACAAACTCAGGGCTTCCACTGATTCTACATTATGGTGAGTTGTATAATTATTTCATTATATATTATAATATAATAAATAATAGAAATAAAGTACACAATAAATTTAATGTGCTTGAATCATCCTGCAAACCCCTGCCAACCCTGGTCCATGGAAAAATTGCCTTCTATGAAACTGGTCCCTGAAGTCAAAAAGGTTGAGGACCACTGGTATAAAGGGAGGTGGGATTGCAGTGTGAGTTCACCATATAGTGGGCAAGACAGAGGAAACCAGGCCTTATCCAAGCCTATGGACTTACTTCTGATCTCTAGAGGGATACAGGTACAGGGGCTACAAGACTTTTGATGTTTCATAGGAAAATAGTCAGTCTTCCTATCCCTAAAAAATAAGGTGCAAGAATAACATGTCCACATGAAATCGTACTTTCCACAAGTAAAACTGACACTTTGAGTTCAATTCTCAGATAGGGAACACTCTGGTTAAAGTTTTGAGATCTGATTAATTAATTAAGTGCTGTCTGATTGGATCCTTTCTCTTCCAACACATTTCAAAGCCTGTTCATAGCAAAAGTTTCTTTCATTCTCAAATGTGATTGCTACATGAATTTAATGGAGTTCTTTGAATAACTGGAGAGAGAGATAGTAGTTGAAAGTTCTCTTTAATGGGCTTATTGTTTGAATTTAAAATATTTGAGCTTGGTGATCCACAGCCAGGGGTTCATGAAATAACAATAGTGCAGACATTGCAATCTGCTGTCATCTATCAGTCTTCACAAATGTCCTGGTGGTAAGTGAAACCTTGCATTTAAATAAATACATTTGGACCTAATTTCTGCCTTTCATGCTGTGAAAGAACTGTCAAATTTGAAGTGTAATGACTGTATGATTTCTTGTAATGGCACACACACAAAAAAAACCCCAAGAAAAACAGATTTAAATGTCATCTAAGTAAACTCTCTGTGGGATGCAGACCCATTTAGAGATTACTTTCCCTTTCGGCTTTTATACAACAAAGCAGGAGCACATTGCAAGGAAGCAAGTATAAAGTGATATCTCAGGGAGTAATAGGCAAAGTGAAGCCTCATAGAGCCCAGAAAATGAAAAATGCTGACATTGTTTTAGTTAAACTTCCCTGTTGCTGTGAGAGAAGTGACTTGCAACCGTAGTCTGAGATGTATGGCCTTTGCCGTAAGCACATACTCTGTCTTACACTTGAACTTGCCTGGTGAGACAGCCATCTGTATCTTGACTTTTTCTGGGTTGATTGGTTTTTCTATATTCCATTTGATTTTTCCCTATGAAATATTAATAGAAATTTTAATGTTTTAACATCCATAACAGGCAACACTTTATTATCTTTCTCTTGATTTTCAGTTTGGGTAAGTTGATTGCTTCTGGAATAGGAGAGACTGTGCTGGAATGGAGAGGCAAAGGATCAGAGTTCTAGTTCTAGTCCTGGCACCAGTTGGTAGTATTTTAGTAATATTAACTTGAACACTTTAGCCTTTTAGATTTTTAAATGAAACTCCCTTTTAAAATGTAGGAGTTGGAGGCTGGGTGTGAATCCTTGCACTTTGGGAGGCTGAGGTGGGCGAGAACTTTCACCAGAGTGTTCCTTACCTGAGAACTGAACCCTTGAGCTCAGGAGTTTGAGACCAGCCTGGGCAACATGGTGAAACCCTGTCTCTACAAAAAATTACAAGAATTAGGCAGCCACGGTGGTGTACGCTTGTAGTTCCAGCTATTTGGGAGGCTGAGGTGGGAGGATTGCTTGAGCATTGGAGGTCAAGGCTGCAGTGAGCTGTAATCATGCCAGTGCAATCCAGCCTGGGTGACAGAGAGTGACCTTGTCTCAAAAAAAGATAATAATAACAATTTTATAAATAAATAAATAAATAAATAAATAAAATAAAATTAAAGGTAGGAGTTGGAATAAATCGGTCATTTTCAAAATGTGCTCCCTGGCATCTCAAGGTTCTGCAGAGATGCCTCAAGGATCACCATATTGTTTGCCAGCCTAGCTAGGAGACTGGGTCTTTCCTTCTACACATCACACAAATTTATGTTTGGAAAAACAACAACACTAAAGTTTGAAAATCAGTGTCATAGATAATCTAGAAGAATTTTTTCTAGGTTCAGCATCCTGTAATATGTGTGGTTCTTTGTTTCTTCGTAAAGATAATTTTCAGCAAAACCACTTCCTGGCATTCAGGTATGTATTACAGTCTAATGCTCATAATGATGTTTGGTGCATTTTCTAGAAGATAAGATATGTTCATGTGTTACTTAACAATGGGAACACATTCTGAGAGATTTATTGTTAGATGATTTCATCATAATGCAAACATCACAGAGTGTACTGGCATAAACCTAGATGGTACAGCCACCTAGGCTATATGGTATAGCGTGGTGCTTCTAGGCTGCAAACCTGTGGAACATGTTACTATACTGAATACTATAAGCAACTGTAATATAATGAGAAGTATTTATTTATCTAAGCAGAAAATGTACTATAAAATTACGGTATAATGGTAAAAATGCACACCTGTCTAGGGCACTTACCATGAACGGAGCCTGCAGAACTGGAAGTTGCTCTGAGTAAATCAGTGAGTGCTGAGTGAATATGAAGGCCTAAGGCATTATTATACACTACTGTAGACTTTATAAACACTGTCCACTTAGACTACACTATAATTTTAAAAACATGTATATTTTCTTTATGAATAAATTAAGCTGACTATAATTTCTTTCTCTACAAACTTTTTAATTTTTTAAAACTTTTTTGACTTTTGAAATGACAGTTTAAAACACAAACACATTATACAGTTGTATATAAATGTTTTCTTTCTTTAACCCTGATTTTGTAAGCTTTTATCCTATTTCTAAAATTTTTAAATTTTTTGCTTTTTAAACTTTTTAATTAAAAACTAAGACAACACACATGTTAGTATAGGCCACACAGGATCAAAATCATCAAGATATTACTATGTTATAGGAATTTTTTAGTTTATTATAATCTTAAAATGGGACTATTGTGGTAAACACAGTCCGTTGTTGACCAACATGTCATTATGCAGCACATGACTGTACTCAAAATGACTTACTCCTTCTACACTGTAAGTTTCATGAGCACAAGGATCTCGTCTGTCTGAATCACGCTGAATTGCTAGCATCTAGACATAACATAATACATAGCAGATGCTCAACAAAGTCTAGATGAATTAACAAATAAGTATATGAATGAATACATGAGCCCTATCCAGATTCTTTTGGTTTGGACTCGGAGATCAAACTTCTTTTCTATTGACACTTTATATACCTTTCTCCTTCTGCCTTCTTTTCAGTTTGTAACCTCTAAGAAATTTGTGCCAGGGATACTTTTCAGCAATTACCTTTTGGTAAATTGTCTCTGGTGTCCCAGGTGAATATCAGATGACTTTGGAACCAATGCAAGCTACAACATGGAGCATACTTTTCTTTAATAGCAACCACATGAAAAAAAAATCAAATGGAGTGGTAGCAGTGATATGAGCAGTACCCCAGAACTCATCCTATGCCTCTATTTAATTCATTAATTAATTCATCCAACAGACTTTTATTTTCTCCTCTGAGCTGGATAGTATACTAGGGAATGGGGAGTTCACAGTTTTTTAGATGAGGCACATATTTAAAAAGATTGTGACACCAACACAATATGAATAAATGTCGTGAGAGAGATGTTATAAGAATGCTTTGGGAACCACAGCAGTGAGTAATTTCCCCTGGCTAGGAATATCCATTAGATGCTTTTGGAAGCATTGACCAATGATGCTTAAACAATTCAGACCTTTTTAGTAGACAGCCTGAGGGTTGGTGTACTATCCAGTGCGATATCATAAACGTGGATTCTTCCCGCACCTCCCCTCTGCCATCCTCACCATGTCAGCAATCCCCTCAGTGTACAGCTTGGCTGCTGCAGCTCAGGAAAAACAAGCTCATGAGGTTGCTTTTGAAGAAGACAGGCAGTCGGAGTGGCAAGAGATGAAAGCTCTCTTAACACACTTCTTTCCTTTTATTAGGGAGGAAAGTGACTCCTAAGTGCTGCTAACCGGGTATTGCTCATGTTTCCCTGGCTAGACATGGCTCACGGGCTACCTTAATGTTTGATCTATGTCTTGAATGACTTGCTAGGGCTTGCCTGGAGGAGAATCAGGAACATTCTAGGCAGAGAGACATAGAGGGACATGCAGGAACACGGGATTATGGAAAAGCTCCATGCGTTTGAGGACCAGAAGAAAGCTTAGTGTGCCATGGAATAAGTTGTTAGAGAGAATGTGACATTGAACAACACTGAAGAGATAGAGGGAGATTTATTTGTATGCCATGCTAATGATTTTATAGGCCATTCTGATCATAACTTCAGAGTGAAACCTGCTCCTGTTGGTAACCCCAGAAAAACCACAAGAGGAAGTCATATGAAAGAGGAAAACCATCACAGCTTTTTCCCTGGAAATTAACTTTGATGAGAAATAAATGATAAAATTTACTGAAATGAGAATGCATGTAAATAATATCCATGTGACAGGTGACTTTGTTTTAACAAATTATTGTATCTTAGCTCTAATCCTGGGCCTTTGAGAAATTTCACTAACATGAAAGAGCATTGTTTCAAAAATCCTCTATTTTTAGAAATGCTATTAGCAGAAGCATCGGCTGTAACCTTTTCCTTGTTCTTTCTGTGTCATGCACATTAATTAACACTTCCACCTTAAAAGAATGTGTTTCTTCCCATGTGCTGGGAATGATATTTTAGAAGCATGCTTTAGATTAGAAACCTCAAGAAAAATAAAACGGGATGATATTAAAAATGCTCTTTGCTGCATGTAATTTCCTGTTTAGACCACCCTCCACCCCATCACAATTAGCTAGAATTTATGATTTGCTTTATGGAGGGCAATGAGGTTGAAACTTACCTTTTCAGGACCTTTGGAAAATGATTTGATAGCCAATTAAATGGTACACAGAAGACTGTAGGAGAGCTATTGTAAATACAAAGAAAATAAAGTTTTAAATGCTTTGGAAATTCCCATTTGCAGACAGTTCACATGGAATTTAGAAAAAATTATTACCTAATTATTAATCAGGATTATCCAAAAAGCCCTAATGAGAAAAAACATAGCATGACTTAAACTTCTGTTCATATTTGAATGACGAAACTGTGCTTTTTAATAAAATGTGTTGTTCACCTTTTACTAATTTATGCTGGCTTTCCCTAACTCCTCAAAAAATGGTATCTGCTTTGTGACTACCTACACATAATCTACTACAAGCAAATTTGTGTGATTTTTTTGGATTTATTTGTATGCCATGATAATGATTATATACGCCATTCCTTCCACTGTAGTAAAGATTTTCATTTGGCGTTTACATTCTAAAATAATCAAACTACTGCAAATGTTCCAATTTTGGAAAGCCATTAATTAAACTTTTCTAGAAGTTTCTTGCAATTAGGATTTTGTAAACATCCCCCTTTTATATCATTTTAATAAAGACATAACAATGTAGAGTACAGAGAAAGCTTAAAAACAACACAAATTAAAAACAATAGCAGCAAGATAACCATGATTTCCCCCAACCCTACACACAGTTTTTATCTTTTTGCAACTAGCTTTTTAATAGATGTTGGAAATTGTCTTAGTAAGAATTCTCAAACTGCAGGAGTAAGATTTTTCATAGTGTATTTTGAAGGCGTATAATCCTTTGAAAATATAAGTAGTAAATAAATTATATTTTTATTATTCAATAAGGATTTTTCCAACTTCACTGATGTATAACTGGTAATCAAAAAAAACTGAACATAATTAATATAAACAATTTGATGAGTTCAGAAATATGTGTAACTCATGTTACTATCACCAAAATCAAGGTAATGAACATATTTATCATTAAGGAAATATTTAAAGGTGTAATTTTTAACACCAAATGCTGGAGTTTTGGCATGTGTCTCATATTTCAAAAGTTGATGTAAGATTTTAAAAATGGGCCAGGTGTGGTGACTCATGTCTGTAATCCTAGCACTTTGACGCCCAGACAGGTGGATTCCTTGAGCCCAGGAGTTCAAAAGCAGCCTGGCCAACATGGTGAAACCCTGTCACTACTAAAAATACAAAAAATTAGCCGGTGGTGGTGGCAGGTGCTTGTAGTCGCAGCTACTTGGGAGGCTGAGGCAGGAGAATCGCTTGAACCCGGGAGGCGGAGGTTGCAGTGAGCCGAGATCCTGCCACTGCACTCCAGCCTGGGCAACAAGAGTGAAACTCTGTCTCAAAAAAAAAAAAAAAAAAAAAGTAACACTAAAACTGAGTTGATTCTAAGTAGCCAGGTGGATATGCCAATCAAAAAGATGAAATATAAATTAAGGTTCTGAAGATGAATCAGGAACTCTGAGGGCCCTAAGGAGACTGAGACTAGAGCCCCTCTGGAAGGAGCTCTGACCTGGGAAAATGGAACCTGTAAAAACTAAATGATTTGCCTGTGTCTCTTGGATAGTAACTGGCAGATCTGAAACAAGAACACACCACTTAGGATTTCTTGAAAAAGTTCACTAAGTCTGGTGCTCTTTTTATAAAGACACGTGGTAAGAAAAAAAAAAAAAATTACCTTATTTTTTAAAACTGGCCTGACCTCACATATCTGAAAGCTTCTGGAATCACTTATTTGGCGTCTAGCTGAGAAGATGAACCTTTTAGAACATTGATAAAGAAATCTTACATTTGCATTGCACTTGAATTTTCAAATGACTTCCATGCCTACTTTAACATTTAACCTTTTTACTTCTTAACCTTATTACTTACCTGTAGCTGATGGTTTCTCCCCACTTCATAGATCAAGGACAGAAATGACAGAAGGTGATGGCTTAGTGGGACTTTACCCAAAATATGGATTTCTCATTCATAACTATTCATAGATTTCCTGGAACCTACCCTGCTTTACTGTTTGTTCGTGAGTTGATATTTTAAAAATTAAACAATTTTATTCTAAAGATTTAACCAACTTGAAATTGTAGGTTCCCACAGTTTTGTATCTTCTCCGTCGAGGCCTCACATTCTAATTTGAGACTTCTTGTGTTGAAGCTATTTCTAACACTTACTGTGTGCCTTTTAAGAAAGTCACTTTTCCACTCTCAGGCTCAGTTTTCTCAGTTTTTGCATATATAAAAATGGCATAGTCATGTAACTAAATCTTAGAGGTGTGAAGATCAAATAAGATAAAGTGTTTAATAAGGTAGTCTTTTAAAAATATTAATTCAACTGATTTATGGTCACTTACTATGCACCCAACTGTAAAATGTTAGTTGGTATTGTTGATGATGTTCCCTCTTTAAACTCAAAAGTTATTTATCTGTACTTTAAACAATAGCATTTTCAAACTGGAAGCAATTATGGTCATCATCTACTCTAATATTATCATTTTATAACTGAAGAAGCACAGGTTGGTTACTTTTTTTTTAATCGGGGTCATATGGTAAGTGATTGGCAGATGTGATAACATTAAAATATCATCTTACAGATATGCAAACCAGGTCAGGAACCCCAGCATGGTCCCCTAGTTGTTCTGTGACCACAATTGCTGACTTTACTTCCTTGACCTCAGCACCTTTATCTGCAATTTGGAGATGATTATTGTACCCAATGGGACTATTATCAAGATTAAATTTGATAATTTAGTGTAGTGCTTGGCATATAGTACATGTTCAATGAACTCTATTGTTCTTCTGTTCCTTACAATTGCTTATTCAAAGCATTTGTAGCAGTAGAATTCTACAGACAGATCCCCAAATTTATTTTGTTCTTCATAACCAATGTATCAGAAAATTCCACTTACTGTTGGTCCATTTGCTAGCACTTTATAAATACAAGTTACATGCAATCAATTTTATTTCTTCCGAGCCCTATGTCTGTACTTCAGTTAATTTTGGCCAAATCTTTGGGCAATGATTATTTATGTACTTGAACCAGCTAAGCATTGCTGAAACATGAAAATGCAAATGAGAATTTTTCTTACAATCTGATTTTGTTTATGGTGTGAATTTGTGTGTTCTGTGTTGAAAGAAACAGAGGCAGCCTTTCTGTAAGGAGATAATGCCAACTGCTAAGCTGCTGTGTTTCTCTGTTTCCCATGGGCTGTGCTGAGTTCCGTCGGTCTTTTTCTTTTTCTCGCTCTAATTTCTTCAGTTTCTCCTTTTTCCTTTATTGACAACTGGGTTATTTCTTCCACATATTCTTGTACAAATTCCAAAGGGGAGAATCTTTCTGGGTCAGCTAATTATTGTTGCTCGCATGGGGCAGAGATTTTTTTTGTTGTTGTTGCTGTTGTTTATTTTGTTTTGTTTTCAACAAGGTCTCTTCATAGATCTCTATCTAGCCTACCCATCTGTTGTTGATCTTGAGTAAGGTAAACTCCATCGGTTCAGCCCAGGCCCACCCATTATTCAAATAGAAACCTAAGTTCTTCTTGACTGAGCAGGAGCCTCTGAGTGAAGCAACTTCCCACATGGGGGACAATGACTGTGGTGGGGACTCTGACTGGCATGGACAACACACATATACATTAAAAATACACCGCTTCTTTGATTAGCCAATTAAATGAACTAATTTCTAATTATCAGTATTCGTGGAATAAAATGTAATTTAGTAAATATTCTTAAAACATCTACTATGTACAAAGTTCACAAAGGGGTGGTAGAGAAAGGTAAATCCTAGACACAATGTATTTATTTTCACTAACTTAATTCAGCTTCAGTTAAATACCTAGTTTCTTCCTGGATTAAAGAGAAAACAACTTTCAACTCACTGTGCATGTTCTCCTAGAATCACAGGCTTTTGGGAGGACAAACTCCTCAGCGGGGCTTTAGAGCTTTGGCTGCGTGTCAGAAGGTCTTTTACAGCTGACTTCCTGCTAGCCTGTACTCACCAGCTATCAGAGAGGAGACGTCCGAAGTATTCCCAGTGAAGTGCTCACTCTACTGCGTGTGTGTGCTGATGTGTCACTGTGCGCATCTGTGAGGAAGTGTGAAAATAGGCATCTTCATATGCCTTTGGGAAGAGTGTCTTTTGTTGTTTCCCATGACTTGACTTAAATCACCAGAGGAGAGGGTTTCCAGAAACATACATGATATATTTCTGTAGCTATCGGGTATCTTCTTCCAAAGAGGAGAAAGTTTCCCTGGCAACCATATTGTAAGTCACTCCCTCATGGCCTTGTCCATTCTTGATAGAATAGAACTTACCACTGCAATGCGTAATAGGCTTCTTTGCAGAATTTCAACCTCATTTTTAAAAATTGTGGCAAAGGGGAGGCTGAGGCATGAGAATGGCGTGAACCCAGGAGGTGGAGCTTGCAGTGAGCCAAGATCGTGCCACTGTACTGCAGCCTGGGTGACAGAGTAAGACTCCGTCTCAAAAAAAAAAAATAAATAAATAAAAATTGTGACAGAATACACTGAACATAAAATTAGCCATTTAAACATGTATAATCCAGTGACATTTAGTACATTCATAGTGTTCTACAACCATCACCACAGTAACTTCCTTCTAATGGTTAAAGTAACCTAAAGCAATTTTACTTTGTCTATCATTTTTAATTTGTTCATATATTTTATTTTTAAATATATAATGGAATATTTTTGAAAAGAATAATTACCTCCTCAATGCTTATATAGTATGCAGGTAGAGGGATTTTCTAGACAGTTCTTTTCATGTAAAATATTGTGCTTATGATCTGCTGAGGGAGAGATAGAGAGACAGATATATGCCTATTGACACTGGCCTCACTTTTTTATGTGTGATTTGTTAACTATAGGGTTTTTAAAAGATACAACAGGAGTCTCAAAGAAATAGCATAAAGTACCATCTTATCTTTTGACCTAATATGCATCATTTGTCTGTTGAACACTGTCTTTCCTTTTAATTTGCTGTCATGCCATGTTTAATCTTGTAGTACAAAGAACATTTACTCACAAGTTAGGAAACTCTGCCATTTAATACGTGGACAACCTTGAGCATGACAATCTCCTTCTCTGAGTTTCAGTTTCTTCTTCTATAAACTGAATGGATCATAGCCATTCAACAAAGAGACGACTGTGTGTCTGGCACTCATATGCTGCAGATGCTGTGAACATAACAGCATCTTCCCTGTCTTTCTTGAAAGGTTGTTGGCCTCCAAATTCAATGTTAGGGATGACCTACAGGAGAAATGGGTACTAACAAATCCCGGGCAAGATGTCGCATGTAGCCAATGCTGCAGACCTGAGAATTCTGGAAAGTATAGTTCCAGTTTAGCTAACTTCGGACTTTACAAATATGCCATAAACACTGAATAAATTAAAGAAAGCAGATGCAAAAGTCATGATAGGGAGAGAGCCAGATTTGTAGGTTAAAACTATTTTGTCTAGCACACGGTATAACCTTAGAAATTATTAATTACTATTACTTTTTTGGAGATGTATATTGAGTGAAACCGTCAATCATAAGGGCCATCCAACAACTAAGGAGGCTTAGAAAGAGGAAAGTCTTAGAGGGACTCTTAGGCCCAACCTGATGACCTGACAGGGAATGCCCACCCTGACTGAGCCTGGCACTGTGAAGCATGCAGCTAAGTCCTCATGTGCCAGTGGAGTCTGACCATTGCATTCCTGGCATACCTCTTTTTATTGCATTTGCCTTTATTGTGTGATATGGTTTGGCTGTGTCCCCAGCCAAATCTCAACTTGAGTTGTATCTCCCAGAATTCCCACATGTTGTGGGAGGGACCCAGGGGGAGATAATTGAATCATGGGGACCAGTCTTTCCCATGTTATTCTCATGATAGTTAATTAATAAGTCTCACAAGATCTGATAGGTTTATCCAGGATTTCTGCTTTTGCTTTTTCCTCATTTTTCTCTTGCCGCCACCATGTAAGAAGTGCCTTTCATCTCCTGACATGATTCTGAGGCCTCCCCAGCCATGTGGAACTATAAGTCCAATGAAACCTCTTTTTCTTCTCAGTTTTGGGTATGTCTTTATCAGCAGCATGAAAACGAACTAATACATTGTGCTTCTCAGATATGCTGTTTATTACAAATTGAAGCTTTTCAGTTTTTCATTCTGCATCAAGCAAATCTGTTGGTTCCATTTTTCCAACAGCATGTGCTCTGAGTCACATTTTAGTAATTGTCACTATTCAACTTTCAAACTTTTTCATTATGATTATATCTGATATAATGATCTGTAATCAATGATCTTTAACACTTATGATTGTAAGTGTTTTGGGGTATCATAAACCATGCCCATAACAGAGAACTTAATTGATAAATGTTCTATGTGTTCTAGCTGCTCCACCTTCAGGCCATTTCCCATCTCATTTCCTCCTCTTGAGCTTCCCTATTCCCTGAGATAGAAATCACACTCAAATTAGGCCCATTAATAACCCTACAGTGGCCTCTAAGTATTCAAATGAAAGAGAGTTTCATGTCTCACATTTTAAATCAAAAGCTAGAAATGAAGCTCAATGAGGAAGGCAGGTTGAAGGCCAAGAAAGGCTGAAAGCTTGGTCTCTTCTGCCAAACAGTTAGCCAAGTTGTAAACGCAAAAGAAAAGTTCTTGCAGAAAATATAAAGTGCTACTCTGGTGAGCACATGAATGATAAGAAAGCAAAACAGCCTATTGATGATATGGGGAAAGTCTGAGTGGTCTGGATGGAAGGTGAAACCAGCCACAACATTCCCTTAAGCAAAAGCCTAATCCAGAACAAGGCCCTAAATCTCTTTAATTCTTTGAAGACTGAGAGAGGTAAGGAAGCTGCAGAAGAAAAGTTAGAAGCTAGCAGACGTTGGTTCATGAGATTCAAGGAAAGAAGCCATCTCCGTGACATAAAAGTGCAAGTTGAAGCAGCAAGTGCTGATGCAGAAGCTGCAGCAAGTGATTCAGAAGGTCTAGCTAAAATCACTGATGAAGATGGCTACATGAAACAATGGATTTTCAATGCATATGAAACAGCCATCTTTTGGAAGAAGATGTCATATAGGACTTTCATAGCTAGAGAGAAGAAATAAATGCCTGGTTTAAAACCAGGCTTTAAAAGCTTTAAAAGCTTCACAGGGCAGGTTGGTTCTCTTGTTAGAGGCTAATGCGCTAGTGATTTTAAGTTGAAGTCAATGCTCATTTGCCATACTGAAAATCCTATGGCCCTTGAGAATGATGCAAAATCTACTCTGCCTGTGTTCTAGAAATGGAACAGCAAAGCCTAGCTTACAGTATATTTGTTTACAGCATGATTTGGTAACTATTTTAAGCCTGCTGTGAGACCTATTGCTCAGGAAAAAAGAGATTATTAAAAAAAAAATTCTGTTCATTGACAATGCACTTGCTTACCTAAGATCCCTGATGGAGATGTACAAGGAGATGAGTGTTGCTTTCATACCTGCTAACACAACATTAATTATGCACCCATGGATCAAGGAGTTACTTTGACTTTCATGTCTTATTATTTAGGAAAACATTTCTTAAGGCTATAGCTGCCATAGATAGTGACTTCTCTGATCCATCTGAGCAAAATACATTAAAAACCTTCTGGAACATTTGTGATTCATGGGAGGTGGTCAAAATAGCAATGTTAAGAGTTTGGAAAAACCCTCATGAATGACTTTGAGGAGTTTAAGACTTCAGAGGGAAAAGTAACTGCAGATGTCATAAAAATAGTAAGAGAACTAGAATGAAAAATGAAGCCAAAAGATGTGATTGAATTACTACAGTCTCATGCTAAAACTTGAATAGATAAGCAGCTACTTCTTATGGATAAGCAAGGAAAGTGGTTCCTTAAAATGGAGCCTACTCCTGGTGAGGATGCTATGAACATTGTTGAAATGACTAGAAAGGATTTAGAACAGTACAGAAACTTTGATGATGAAGTAATGACAGGGTTTTAGAGGATTGACTTCAATTTTGAAAGAAGTTCTACTGTTGGTAAAATGCTACTAAACAGCATAGCATGCTACAGAGAAATCTTTTGTGAAAGAAAGAGTCAACCAAGGCTGCAAACTTCATTGTTGTTTTATTTTAAGAAACTGCCACAGCCACTCCAACCTTGAGCAATTACCACTCTGATCAGTCACCAGCCATCGACATTGAGGCAAGACCCTCTGCCAGCAAAAAGATTACAATTCACTGAAGGCTCAGATGATCGTTAGCAATTACTAACTATAAAGCATTTTTAATTAACATATGTACATTTATTAAGACATAATGCTATTATGCCCTTAGTAGACAACAGACACACATAACTTTTATAATGCACTGAAAAACCAAAAAGGTTGTTACTCACTTTGTTGCAAATTTGCCTTATTGTGGTAGTCTGGAATGGAACCTGCCAAATTTCAGTGTATGCTTATATTTTCCTCAATTCATCTCCAAAAGCCCATGCAGACAATTGATTGACTCACTTTTATGTTTCCAGTTCTTCATATGATGTTTGTTGCATTGTTTGGTGTATACTCATGAATATTTATTGAATGAATGATGATAAGCACTATATAAAGGTTATTTCATTTAGTAGCAACAACTTTGTTGAGTAAGTTTTGATTACTGCTTTACAGATGAAGACACTGAGGGTCTAAGAGTTTGCCTGATTTGCACAAAGCCAGACAGCAAGTGATAGTGAGATTTTTGACTCTATTTCTACATAATTCTAAAGAACACAGCGGTTGAGGTACACTTGTCAAACCCTGGTCAATATTGCAGTTATTTCTCCACTGGCTTTTACATCAATTTCTTGTGAGCTTTGTTTCTGTAACCCTGTATTGACAAGTGCAGATAAACCCTGGAATTAGATGACATCACTTCAGTTCTCTTTTGGGCTGAGGACCTGACTGGACTATAACAAATGAACTAAATTGACCCTCTTGAGCATGTCTGTCTGCTTTGTCAGGTGGCAACCTTCTGTCTATGGACTTCAAAAAGCACAATCTACCTTGAACCATAGTAGGTGCTCGATGAAGACTTCTGAAATAAAGGATGGAATGAATGGATAACTTATTTTTTTAACATACTGTAATAGGACATATGCCCTGCTCATGATAAATCACTGGTCCTTTTTCATTCATAAAGGACACAGGAAGCATGATTTCATGTTTTAAATCATTGATTAGCTCAAGGCTAATTATCTGGTGAATGTTAGACTCTGAGAGGGTGGGGAATAATCTGTCTGCAATTGTCTGCAATTCTCCTACAGGTGCTCCAAACAGGCCCCCTGCTGAACTCATTTAAGGAACAAAGTGTATCTTCCTTCCTGCTTATCTAAAAAGAAGTCTTAGTTTCAGCCTTTGAATCATTAAGTGCCAGTAATACCCAAAGGTATTTTATTCCAATAGACCTTAAAAACAGTTGGTTTGCTTAATAAACATTTCAAAGATGGAAAATATGCATTTTATAAGGGATCTTTAATACTTTTTGACAAGGGGGGTCCTGGTGGAACACTGCTGTAAATATCTATGAATAACTATCATTTTCTCCTTTATTCACTTGCTATTCCACAATGCCTCTATGCAGAGAGCATTTTTGAGGGAAAGCTTTATCTGCTGGTTAAATATCTGTCTGTAGATCACCAGAATGCCACTTCTAGGATGGAATGCATTTGAAAAATAAGATTACAAGAACCAAAGCAGAGATTATAGAGTATTTTAGACTGGGCTGAATAAATAATAGGATTTGCTTCCCAGGGCATGGAAAGAGCTTCTGAGATCACTGTGCAGTTCTTCCAGGTTTTGCTAAACCCTTAAAGTGAGTGAGAGGCATGCGAACTTTGAATGCATCTTTTGTAGTAGACTTTAGCTGAATATATTAAAATTCTTCCTGGTGTTGGACACAGAACATTCTAAACAGCTTAACAGATGAAGACCATTTTTTTTTTTTTTCCAAAATTTAACATTCCAGGGTTTCTTTTAGAGAATTCAAGATAACATCTTGTAATTTACAAACTATTCCTAGAGAACTAATATTGTTGGTAGTGAATTACAATATACTGTTTTAATAGTCTGGGAGCAAACGACAAGTGATAACCATATTCATGGAAGGCTGATGATATCTTGTAGGCTCATTTTTTTTCTAATAGAAAATACTCAACTATTCCTTAAGACAGAAGTTGTATTGTATCATGAATTTGTGGTTTTTAAATTTTGTTCTCTGGAAGGTACAGAGGTGCATAGTTGGGTGAGGATGGGAAATGTGTGTAGCTGGCCTAGATCTGCCATCACTACCTGCCCAGCCCCCTCCCCAATGTCCTCGACTAACATAGCGTTATTTTTTACTATTTTATGTGTTGACACTCTACCTAATATGTCTTTAAAAATTTTTTTTTCCTTTACGCAATAAGAAAGTTTAAAAATCAGCTATTGATAGGAAAATGCAAAGGACTTAAATCATATTCTTCTTTTAAATAATAAAGTTGAAGGATTCTAGTGACAGATTTTAGTAAAAGAAGCAGTGTAAGAAATCCAGCAGTGAGAAGTTAGATGACAGACAAGTGGAATTAGGGCATAAAGCCAGTCCTGGGCTTTGGTCCCAAGAAGGTCATTAGATTCCCCAGCACAGGGAATTTTAGCCAAGGTAGTAGCTTGGTGGTTGCACATCATGTCAATCCTGATAGTAAAAAATATCCACAGAGGGCCATGAAAAAGCACAACACTAGAACGGCAAATTTGAGTGAGCCAGTACAAGAGAACTGCCTAAAGGACTGGGTACACTCTTGCCTCCTGATAGAATTATTTTCCTCCTTGAGGATAAAAAAGGAGTGAGTGGTAACTAATTTGTCACTTGGTAATAATAGAAAGAGAAGAGAAAATGAATCATGTACACACAAAAAATCCCAATTTTAGGAGAGTGCATTGTCAAAATGGAAGATATCCCTCAATCTTATGATTCGTTTGCATTCTGTTTCTTTAATTGCTTTATAATCAGCTGCATAAATATTTGGACTTTGTTGCTCAGAAAAGGGAGCTGTATATCTTCTGCATGAAAATTGTAAGAGGATTATTTCAGGGCCTCACTTGGTATCTAGCTGCTTGTTCTATCACAGAGCCAGCTTCAGTGACTCTCATTTTAAAGATGAGTAGGGTGAATGTTAGCAGAATAGCATTGCATTGTATGTGTATGATCACAAACATGATACTGCCATTTTTAGAAAGGTCATGGCTCCATATCAATCTTTATCATCTGGGATTAATAGTGTCTCAAAATATCCAGGTTTTAAAATATCGACCACAATCTTCAAGTATAGCTTATTGCATGTGAATTTTCTGATCCTTTCCAATGGCTTCATTTCTACATTTTATTGTTAAAATTTATGTAAGATTATCTAACTTATATGAGTATACCGTGTGTGTGTGTGTGTGTGTGTGTATATTTCCCCCAGAATAAGTCTTTACCAAGACTCACATAAAATTACCAAATCATAAGGAAATATAAATGGGATGAAATCTAAACATCCTTCTGGCCTTAATAACCTCTGGGTGCAAATAAGTTCACGGCAGTATTTGTATTTCACACACTCTGATTCCTGTTTACACCTGTTTATGTTGTGCATCCCACCCACTGTCAAGTCTTTTCCGGGGTCCTGGAAGGGTTTCAGCTGCCTCTCCATCAGCCACATTCCCCATGTGATGACCACCATATTCTACTTATTTTGCTGCTTCCCTGGCTCTGATATCCTCTTTTTTGAATTCATTTGTTTGTGCCTGTCTCCTCCACTACTGCCAGAAGCCACCAAGAGAACACCAAATGCTACAAAAGTGGTATCTCCTAGAATTCTGAAAGTGTTTAATTGTCGAGGACTTAAATCTGAGCCATGTGGCATGAAAAAATAAAGAGAATGGCCCTGCACTCCCATCGGTGTTACTTTTTGTCACCTGGGATATGTATCTGGTCCATTGTACACTGCATCTCACAAGATTTCTTGGGGAAACAGCCTTTTCTGCTGCCACCTGCAGCCCTCTCTCTAAAGGAGTGGCCCCAATTTGGGAGGCTGGAAAACCTTCACCACATTGCCCACTCTATCTCTTGCCCTAGGATTTTGTGCATAACACTTTCCTCTTTCCAGGTACCTTTCTTCTCCTTGAATTAGACTTAAATGGAAAAGATGGTCAGTGACATCACTCACTCATTCTCTGCTTTGGTGGAACTGATACTTCCTTTGTTTCTGGAACTTCACAGTGAATAAGTGACTTGTGTGCTCTTGAGCCTATCATACTAAAGAGATGAAAAGATGCCCCTCCAGTGGAACCCAACGTGTGCTCAAGCAGCTCTACAGAGTGACTTGTAGAGGAATAAAAAGAGACTCAGGAAACCTGAGAAAGTGTAGATGCATTAACAAGCACTACTAGTGTTTGTTACAGTGCTTCATTAACTTTTGTTCACCTTCAGATCATTTCTTGTGCTGGCAATAACATTGAGAAATTACACACCAACAGAGAAAATGCCTTCAACATTTTTCTTTTAACAATTTGTGCTTCCTATTGGGGCATGAACACCTTGGGTTCTGTCCAAATGGCATTCGAGACTAGTTTCTTCAAACAGTGCCAGAATGAAGCGGCACAGCCTGCTCCGTGTGCGGCAACCACACAGTAAGTCATTGTGTTTTAATTCATATATTTTTTTGTGGCTGTATTTTAAGCACAACTAGGGAGCCAGATTGTTGTGTTGAATGTATGTCTTCCTCATTACATGGTCTTCATTTTATTTACATTAATTTTCTTTGGAAGCCATGTGATAGCCAATTCATTTTAGTCTTGGCTGGATGGCTTTTCTTCCCCTCTTCCTTCTCTTCTCTTTCTTTCTTTCTAATCAGTGTATATTTTAGCTTGTTTCCATCCCAATTCTCTTCCTAAATTTGTATTTCTAGTTTTCTTATCTTCTTAATTGCTTTTGTTTCCTTGTAAATTCTTCTCTTTTAAATTCTCTTTCTTCTACTCTCCTTTCATTCTTGGCATTTAAGTCTTTAGAAAGATAACTTACTACCAATGTTCCTTCTAAGAACGTGTCCATGTCTGAATCTGTGTTTTAAATCTTGGATTTCTCCCAGCTTTTACATTGTGATGTTTTTCCACAGTGGTGATATTGTCAATGTCTTTTCAAACTTCTTTCTCTTTTTAAGATGATTCCTGACAGTCTTTTCTACTCTTTGGTAACTCAACTTTGGGTTTCTCAACTCAAAGAGGCTTAGGAAAGAGGGATACCTTTTGAGCAGAAACAAGGATGGTGATGGGAGATGAGATGGGTACAGACTAGACAAATTCTTTTGCGAAAAAATGCTGGAGGAGCAGAGAATGATAACCAGGTGAAGAGACAAGCCAGGGATTACCTTGTCTGCAAATGACTTGCATGATTTCATCTGGAAGAGGGATTCCAATTGATCTTTGTGACTGCAGAGAGCAAAATATGGAGGAGGAAATTAGAAGAACATGACAAAAAAATCAACTTTAGACCAGGATCCTATTATTCCAAGGTAAGCCTCCTTTGCTGAACCTTTTAGGGAAATCCACTTAACATCAACCTCTTCATGGTCTGACCATTCATAGCACTAATTATCTAATCTTTAAATCTTTGCTGTTGAATATATTCAATTAAAAACCTTAACATATATTATCCCTCCTTGTTATTTAATTGCTTTATAGTTCTAGTTTCTGTTTTTAGATTATAATTACCTTGAGAGTCAGAAAAGTGACATTCTTTTCTTCAGACCATGTCAGACAAAATTTGTACTCATTATATTGAATTATATTTGAAGTAAGATTCTTTTTTTAAAAAAAAAAAATCTAAAATTATAATATTGTGGAAATGTGGCTGATTTTGGCAGGCATGGCCTGATTTGAGTGGAAGAATTCTGCATAGTCTGTGCTCATCTTGAAAATCCAGAAGCAGAGATTTTAAGACCATGGAAACAGTTTCCCTGCTGCTAACCTTTATTAGTCTCATGAATATAGGCTAGAAATTGAAACCCAAAGCTGACTGTGAGAAATTGTTGATAAGCTTTCATTGTGCATAAAACACATAAAATGTTACAGTTAGAATGTTGGCCTTTTGGGATCACTGATCCAATGCCCTTTTTTATAAATGAGAAAATCGAGGTCCAGGGACAGGAGCAAATTGCCCAAATTTGTTCTCAGTGCTAGTGAATGGAAGAAACATTAAACTTGGATCTTCTCATGCCTTTCACAGTGTTGTGTCTTGAATTATTATTGTGGTTTTTAGGTGTGCCAGGAGCCCTTCACAGGTTTGCCATCAAATGTTGATGAGGCTGTGAATGTGTGTAACAAATGGAACCATATACTGTCATCACAATAGATGCTGGATTGCCTTCCAGCATCTAGTGTTACTCTAATAATCTGACAAAGTTCTTATATCCATTTAACAAATAACTTATTTTCATGCCTACTGTGTGCCAGGCTCTAGGTCAGATGCTGAGAGCCAAGTGCTCTAGGTGGCATTGAGATATGTCTCTTGACTCCTACCTCAGCTGACTGTTCCCAGTACTAGAAGTGTAATAAGGTCTATTTAATTCAGCATTCCGTATGATAGATAGGCCTGCCACTGTGATATCTGTATCCTTGATCACAGGCAATAAAGAACAATGAACATGATAATTCAATGGCTAACCTATTTTCTGCTGAATACCTTTATGTATAATAAACAATTTTTAAAAAATACCTCCAAACTTCCTACTTTAAAAACATATATTAAGTTCCTATAAGTATGCTTCAACAGATTCCAGTACATGACAGTTCATTTTATTGGGGAGAATTATTCTTAGAGACTTCACATAATTTGTTTCTTACAAAAAGTGAAAGGAATTTCTATACTATTAATGCTATTACCTGGCAGTGAAGATGATTAACAATTCACTTGGCTTACCAGCTTTGAAATCATGCAATTCTTGGCAAATTTTTAGTTTGAAGGAATTTGCATTATTTTAAATTTGGAAAGTTGCATGAAATTAGACCACAGTGTACTCCCAGGAGGGTGATAAAATAATGTTGGGACCTTTGAGTATGAGGTGTAAACATTCAGGAGAAATAGAAGATGCAATCCCTGCTCTTCAGTAGCTTCAATTCTGTTGGGAAAATGAAAGGGATACATATAAAGCATATTAAAACAACCCAAAGCAGTAATTCTCAGCCTTTTCCTCATTGTTCCCCCTACAAGGACACTTTTGAGATATTTTTTCCTGATAGACTCAACCTCAGGAAATTTTTATTCCTTAGATGTACTGGATATCTGTTTATGTACTCTATGTGTGTCTATGCTTCATACACAATTAGAGTAAGGTTTTTCATTCCCCAAGAACTCATTTTCCTCCCTTTAGGGGTGACATTTCCCCCATTGAAAATGCATGGTTTAAAGTAATCCATGACTAAATATATAATGATAAAACTGAAAGATGGATGAACTATATACAAGTCCCTAGAATAGTAGATACAGGACCTAGAAGAAAAAATATAAATCGGTAGCTACTGAACGCAGGATGAAATCCATAAAATCAAAATCAATGTTTAATTAAATGTCTACAAAACATAGCATTGTATCAGTTTTATGTATTGTTTCATTTTATACTCTTAAAAATTGATTTACATTTGAAAACAATTTGTGGTTTAGGTTTTTCTCACTTGTTAATAATACCTGAGCAAGACTCACATTCTCAAGCAGTCATATATCAAATGAGTTACTCATTACCAAAGAAGTTCAAAATCTGAATTATTTGAAACATTTCAAAAAGTTTACAGCAGAAAAACTATTTTTAAATTGGTGTTTGAGTACATTTCATATGTGTGACATTATGTCACACAGCACTTCCAAATGTAGGCTTGGGAAAGGTTCTTGATGAAAGTGAAATCTGAGTCACTTCTTGACTGCCCAATGGGTACGATGTACCAAAATTGGTGTGTGAAAGAGAGAGAGGGGTAGCTTCCTTTTGAAGTTAAGCAGTAGGTGTCTTCATAGATATGTAGGAGAAAAATACTTTACAGAATTAATTATCTTCACTTAAGCAGCCATTTTTAGAAGCCCCAGAGGCCATATGTTCATTGTACAAATTGAATTCTTAGCAAGTGTGAAACACAAACATACACACATAGACCCAAGGTATAAGCAAAGAAAGTAAGTAATGTTTTGTTGCAATTTCATAGCAGAGTCCTGTTATTTCCCATGAGCCTTGTTTGTAGATGTTTTCATTAACAGGGTTTTAGGGACAAGTGAAAAATTTAATGATTTGTAGCAAAACATAAAAAACCAGAAAAGGTATCTGTACTATAATTTCTTTCAGAAATAACTCTTGGTTTTATTCTGCTTATGTTTTAGTGGATACATTTAGGGTTTCTTTGAAAGTTCTTAAAAAATAATGAACTATTTTTTTTTAATAAGTTTGACATGAGGTCTCTAATCTTGAGTTTTCACTGTAGGTTGCCCCAGCACCCTGATCATCATGGCCTGGGGTAGTCTTGTTTTTGGTGTTTGATAATCGAAGAGGTGTGACGTGGGTCATTGTCCCAAATTGCCCTCAGATTTAATGTGAGTCAGGTCTGAATTGACCTGCATTTTTCCAACCTGATGTGGTGTTTCTTTTAAGTTGCTTCTAAGAGGACTGTAATACAGCTCAGATACAAAACTTGCATTGTTTTTGATAAAAGTCTCAGAAGTGTATCAGATTGTCCTATGGTGATTTTTCCAGTTTACAGTCATAGAATCTCAAAGAAAAGCTTAAATAAGAGTGACAGTAACAGTAACAATTATGGGACATTCAAACTTTTTCAAAATTCTTTCAGTGTGGTTACTTCCTGTGCTTCTCACAAATGTCTACTGAAGTGAGAAGGGCGAGGAGTGTTATGTGCATTCCAGACCCAGTGAAAGATGAGGCCTTGGATGAAGCCATTTGCCTAAGATTACCTAGATGGACTAGCTCTTGGCTTTCTTCTAATTGCTTTTGCTTAAACTGTGACATTCTTGCTCTTCTATAATTTCTCCCTGTCTTGTTAAAAAATACATCTGTAGAGCATTTCCGAGTCTGATACAATGAAAGTAAAACCAGTCATTATGCATCAAAGGCAGCTTACATTTGAATTTCATATTTTGGCCCTAACTTTCTCTTCTGACCCCCAGACATGCACCACTCTTATGTTTCCAGTGATCTTTGGTTGCACTTCTCACCTCTGACTCCATTTGATCAGTGCCAAATGGAAACCATTTTCACTCACTACTACCTAAAAGAGATTACATTGACTCCATGCAGGAGAATAGCTCAATGTATGTGAGGTTGGGCCTCTGTGACCTTCTGTGTTAAACAAGGTTGAAGGTTGTATATTCTGACCTGATAGAACTGTGGTGAGGACTGAATGAATAGTGGGTTGCATATAAAGCATCTGACATGGTATCTGGCCTGTAGTAAGTAATTTAATGCTAGCTATTCTTAGTATACATTATTGGTACTTTGAATAGTATGAGTGAGTAAAGTTGAGAATTGAAGATTGAGAAATAAAGGATATGTTTTCAATGGAAATAAAACATACAGCCTAACCAATTAGAAAGTAGACTTTTCTACATAGCAAACAACATTTTCCTAGGAACTTTGCTCCCAGGAATACCAAGACGTCAGGCAGAAAGACAGCTTATCAGGAGACAGCTCACCTTGCTCTCAAAGCAGAGAACCCACTCTAGTGGAAACATGGCCAAGAGTTTCCATTTCTACAAAGATTAGCTGAAATCTTCTTTCCCAAAGAAGGAGTACTATTTCTTTCTTTCTTTCTTTTTTTTTTTTTTAACTTCCAGAGTTAGAGCTGTTCTAATGTGATCAAGTGATAAGAAATTTTCAAAGCGTACTTTGGCTTCTTTTAGTGGATCTGGCCACAGGAGAGAATTCCCTTGAAGCAGGAGTTAATGGTTTCATTTACCCTGTTAAGAACAGCATATGTTTGCATTCTATTTTTTGGCTACAATTCTCTTGATCTCTAACTCATACTGTGCTTCCCGATTTGCCGTGCCTCAGGAAATTTGCTGGATGGCAAAATATGACAATGGCCCAATTTCTTATTTAGTTGATTCTTTTTCATATTTCACCTTCCTCAAAAGAAATGGAAAATAGTTTAGCCTATGAGATTAAAATTCTGATAGGAATATTTCTTTCGTTTATACAAGAGAAAAAGAAAATAGTAATAATGGTATCCTGAAAGCTAATCCATAAATAAAGATCACCAGAATAGTTTAAAAATGGATAAAGTGGGGTCCGGGCACGGTGGCTCATGCCTGTAATCCCAGCATTCTGGGAGGCCAAGGCGGGTGGAAGACTTGAGGTTAGGAGTTTGAGACCAACCTGACCAATATGGTGAAATCCTGTCTCTACTAAAAATACTAAAATTAGCCGGTTGTGGTGCCAGGCACCTGTAATCCCAGCTACTCAGGAGGCCGAGGCAGGAGAATTACTAGAACCTGGGAGGCGGAGGTTGCAGTGAGCTGAGGTCGCGCCATTGCATTCTAGCCTGGGGGACAGGGTGAGACTCGATCTCAAAAGAAATATAAATAAATAAACAAACAAACAAACAAACAAACAAACACCATAAAGTGATGCATCCAGGAATCTGTGGGGCCACATATTTCTAGAACACCAAATTTGACCTCTCTACTTTATCATACATTTTTTTCCTTCTAATCAAAGCAGAGCAATGTGAGAGAAATGCATAGATCCAATTAGTGCCTGCCAATAACCATTGGATTTCAATTTCTGATCCAGTTTTTCTCCCAGACTTCCCTTCTATGCAATCTCTACCAGTCAATAGTTGCCTAAATTTTCATGTTTTATCTTCGCCCTTCTCCTCCATATGTCAGTTTCATAAAGAATATGTGTATATGTGTGTCTGCTTCTGACCTCTTTCCTGTTAGAAGCACATACTTTGAGAGGTAAAGAGAGGATGGCTGAAAATCGTTCCTGCAAAAAGCTTCCAGATTACTGATTGATATACATTGTTTCCACAGAGCAGTTTGCTGTCTCTTGCTTTAAAGCTTATTTTTAGTTAACTCTAATAAAACGCTAGCCAGTTTGAATTCCTTTTCCAGTTTGTAGAAAGCACTGAATTGACAGGCATCAAGAAAGTAAAAATAACATACGACAGAACAGAATAGAATTTTAGAGCTAGAAGTGGACATGAACATCATCTCTGCCAATCTTTTCTTCTTATAGACAAAGATATGCAAGTTCAAAAAGATTAAGTGCCTCTCCCAAGGTCACATTGCTAGTGCATGATTGAGTTACGACATGAACATCTGTTTTTCCACTTATTGGCCTGTGTTTTTCCACTATGGAAAATAATTATAATGCAACAGGCAGGACCAATAGTACAAAACTTTCATTACAGAGAGGGATTTGCCTCAGATGAAAGAAACCTACTTAGTCATTCTAGTTCAGTCTTCCACCTACTTATTCCTCCTTAATTATTATCATTAATTAGTATTTATCGATTCCTCTCTGTTGGGTAAACTGCTTTATTGCAAAAACTGGTATTATAAGCCCTCCTGGAGATTACAAACTAAAAAAAAAAAAAAAAAAAAACCACAAAGAAAATGCAGCTATATTTTAAAACCTTGTTCCCCAGACCTTTGCCAACATCCCTTTGCCAACATCCCTTTTACCTTCTAAAATAGATCATTCATCATGGCAATCCATTCAACATCAAGGACAAGACCCTTGGAAGGATGAGAAACTGGTTTCCTTCCCTTTTCCTATTTTCTTTTTAGTATTTCTTTCCTTTCTTTCACCCTTTAATTCATTTCTTCTTTTGAAAGATGGATTGATTCATTTACTGATTGAGTGAACAAATATTTGATGAGTGCTTACTGTATGCCAGTCTTAGGCTGAACACTGGAAAACAGACTCCCTGTCTTGAAAGAAATTTCTACTTTGCATGGGAGGAGAGACATGTGAGACGGTGACCAATTAGGACCCTGTGGCAATAGCAGTGTTTCTAGCCTTTCTCACAGGATGGCATACCTACAAAATGAAAATATTGCATGACAGATAGTAGGACATTTGTGGTGATTTAGGACCCTAGATGAGAATTATTCTTGGACAGAGGCAATGAGTGGCATGTCCTGGCTGCCTCAGACACCCCATTCAGCTACCTCAGCAATGAGATGATCAACATCTATCCCTGGCTTCCTGGTTGGGACACACTGCAATAGTCTTGGGAGAGGAAATTTTTTCCTAAACTGATGAAGTTGTAATAAGAACAAAGAAAAGATTAATCTGGAAGCATTTAGGAAGTAGAATTGACAATATTTGTTGAGTAGACTGTGGGGAAGAAGTCGAGGATAAGTCCCAGATATCTGACTTGAGCAACTAGAAGGATGATGGTGTGGCTTACTGAGATGGTGAGTATTAGTGGAGAAGAAAAGAGGGAGAAAGGAGTTTATAGGGGAGTATGATGAGTTTTCTTGTGGTGGTGATTGTAGTTCCCTGTGATGGAGACGCTGAGCTCGGGAATTGAATGTGGAAGATTTATTAGGGAATTCTCAAGGATACAGTCCTATAGAAAAGTGAAGAGAGAGGAATTGGCAAAGAGAAAAACAGAGTCAGTATTTAGTTGCAGCCGAGGTACCAACCAGTCCTACATGAAGCTCTGAATGGCACATCAGAGTCTGAAATTTGAGACTCTTGCCTTCTTGGGCCTGGCCTTTATATTTCCGTATTAGCCAGTCATATGCTGTGCGCTGCCTTCTGGGAGGTGGCATATTCTTGGTGCAGTCGTCAGAGGACAAAAGTAATGTCCAGCGAGGGACACAGCTGTCAGCAGTCAGCATCTTATGTCCCAAGCAGCTGTAGGACAGTGGGGTGGATAGATCAGCCTCAAATAAGGAATCTGTGCGGAGCCTCAGGCAATCCATTACTCTGGTAAGTGAAGCTATCTAGGAGGCATTTTATACTTGGGTCTGGCTGGAGTGCTGAACTTGGCATTCATTACCATGTAGGAGATAATTTGAAGCAATGGGGGTGATAACAGTGAAAAGAGAAGATGGACTAGAACAGGACCTTGGGCAATACCAATACTTAATGGGTAAGGTAAGGAAAAGGAGCCCCGGACAAAAACATGGTGCCTAAGGAGGTTGGAATCTCAAGGGAGGTTGGTCACAAAAGCCAAGGAGGGAGAGCATGTTAACAGTATCCAGTGTTGCAGAAAGGCCTCAAAAATGTCAGCTGGATTAGTTGAAATATGGTATTTCTTGGTAATAAGCAAGAGAGTAGTTGTAATTTGAGGGAGGGCAGTTTCTGTGGAGGTCAGGAGGCAGAACCAGATTTTGTTAGGTGAAGAAAAAACACAAAATGATCAAATAGGACACAGTGTGTACAGACAACTCTATTAAGAAGTTTGGCTCTTAGGCAAAAGAGATGGGGTACGGTAGAGAAAGTATATAGGATGGAAGATGTTTTGCCTTGTTTTATTTAAGAAGGGAAAGATTTGAGCATGCATAAGTGCTGATGGGGGTAGCAGTAGAGAGGTAGTGGGCTGAGACTTTGGAAGGAAAGGAGACACAATCTTTCTTCTCTGGAAAGAAAGGGGAAAAGAAAGGGGAGGCTGAAGAGTCGATGCAAGACAGATTCAAAACACAAATGGGATGTGAAGCCTCTGAGGATTCTAGCTGTTTAAATATAGAAAGAAACCTGAACTCAGGCGAAAAACAATACTTTTAAAAACTATATCATAAACATTGGTCAACAGACAGCATTTGATTCACTCTTCATAATCACAGGCAGTGCTGAAAAATACCGACACATAGAAACCCTCTCTGTGGCCATCAGAAAATACTTACCAAATGTGTTAGGCATTGAAAGGTTGTAATAAGAATGAAATCAAGTGTCGCTTCTAAGTACTATCTTGGCTAGAGTAATTCAGTTCATCTTTACCAGAATGCTTAATGCACCTACTATGTGTAAGGACTAGAGACACGTACTCTGGAAAGGGCAGTGGACTTGTCCTTAAGACACAGGTTTAGTTCTTGATATACAGCTAGGACTTTCAGGGAAAATTAATTTCTTGTTTTAAGTAATTTTTCTTTTCAACACAAAAATCACCATTTTTAGTATTTGAAAATACTAACTGGCTCTATGATTTTGGCAAGTGGTCAACCTTTCTGACCCTCTGTTTCTTCATCCTTAAGATGTTTGTTGATCATTAGGGCTCCATTGAGTTTTAATGCTGTGGGTTTAAAGGACAGGATCTTTGAGGTGACCAGGAAGGAAGAGTTTTGGCAGACATGAATTGTCTCTTGACACCATGAGAGGAGATTTAGAGAAGTTAAGTGACGTGTCAATGTCCCACAGGTGGACAGTGAACAACGTGGCAGGGATGTGCCTGAACCCCCATCTCCCAGTTCAGTCCTTATTCCTCACACTTGAGTTGCTGTAACTGGGTGAGCAAAACCCTGGGTAGAATGAGAATATGCACAGCAACAGGATAAACATGAACTATCTCCCTGAAAATCTTCATTTGTTTGGCATCTATGATTTTAAAACTTTTTAAAATTAAAATAAAAAAATGGCTTAAGAACAGAATACAAATCAAGTAGAAGTGAAAGTTCAAAGGAATTTTGCAGTTTATGAAGTTATATTTGGTCAATATTTCTGAATGGCTTGAGAGAGGGTTTCTGAGTGTGTGGGTATATTTTTCAGCACAACCTCTTAGGTTATAACTCGACTCTGGGGATGCTTATTTCCTCTCCCCCACTAGTGCATGTATTTTGGTGCAAAAGCTTGGAAGTACATTAAACCAAACTGTATTTTTAGTCCCCAAAGAAAAGTTGTAGAGAAGGAGAGGGCATTTGAGGTTGACTGTTTCATCTGGGAGGACCAATAAATCACCAGAAGCTCCAGCCCAATCAATGCCCACTGAAAAATGTGGATGTCAGGCAATGCCCTGGTGCTCCAATGGGTAATGAACAAATGTGTACAGTGGGGAATAGATTGATTTCTTGATGAGTCCTATTAGCATAACCATATAGCATGAAACGTAGTTATTATTTGAGACAGAACACAGTACAAGCAGATGATTCTTACCACTGTTAACAGCATATATCCTTGATGTGATAGAATTGTGGCTTCAAATACGGGGGTTTCATACTACACAAAGGTGAGCAAGACAATCAGGTGCTGTAGGAAAACATTAAGAGATTTACATTTAGAGATTTTGAACTTCTAGCCTTCAACTTTATGTATGTTTTCTTTTTATTTATTTATTTATTTATTTATTTTATTATACTTTATGTTCTAGGGTACATGTGCACAACATGCAGGTTTGTTACATATGTATACATGTGCCATGTTGGTGTGCTGCACCCATTAACTCGTCATTTATATTAGGTATATCTCCTAATGCTATCCCTCCCCCTTCCCCCCTCCCCACAATAGGCACCAGTGTGTGATGTTCCCCTTCCTGTGTCCAAGTGATCTCATTGTTCACTTTCCACCTATGAGTGAGAACATGCAGTGTTTGATTTTCTGTTCTTGCGATAGTTTGCTGAGAATGATGGTTTCCAGCTGCATCCATGTCCCTACAAAGGACACGAACTCATCCTTTTTTATGACCATTAAAAGATACAGACTGGCAAATTGGATAAAGAGTCAAGACCCATCAGTTTGCTGTATTCAGGAGACTCATCTCACATGCAGAGACACACATAGGCTCAAAATAAAGGGATGGAGGAAGATCTACCAAGCAAATGGAAAACAAAAAAAGGCAGGAGTTGCAATCCTAGTCTCTGAAAAACAGACTTTAAACCAACAAAGATCAAAAGAGACAAAGAAGGCCATTACATAATGGTAAAGGGATCAATTCAACAAGAAGAGCTAAGTATCCTAAATATATATGCACCCAATACAGGAGCACCCAGATTCATAAAGCAAGTCCTTAGAGACTTACAAAGAGACTTAGACTCCCATACAATAATAATGGGAGACTTCAACACCCCACTGTCAACATTAGACAGATCAACGAGACAGAAAGTTAACAAAGATATCCAGGAATTGAACTCAACTCTGCACCAAGCGGACCTAATAGACATCTACAGAACTCTCCACCCCAAATCAACAGAATATACATTCTTCTCAGCACCACATCGCACTTATTCCAAAATTGACCACATAGTTGGAAGTAAAGCACTCCTCAGCAAATGTACAAGAATAGAAATTATAACAAACTGTCTCTCAGACCACAGTGCAATCAAACTAGAACTCAGGACTAAGAAACTCAATCAAAACCGCTCAACTACATGGAAACTGAACAACCTGCTCCTGAATGACTACTGGGTACATAAGGAAATGAAGGCAGAAATAAAGATGTTCTTTGAAACCAATGAGAACAAAGATACAACATACCAGAATCTCTGGGACACATTTAAAGCAGTGTGTAGAGGGAAATTTATAGCACTAAATGCCCACAAGAAAAAGCTGGAAAGATTTAAAATTGACACTCTAACATCACAATTAAAAGAACTAGAGAAGCAAGAGCAAACACATTTAAAAGCTAGTAGAAGGCAAGAAATAACTAAGATCAGAGCAGAACTGAAGGAGATAGAGACACAAAAAACCCTTCAAAAAATCAATGAATCCAGGAGCTGGTTTTTTGAAAAGATCAACGAAATTGATAGACCGCTAGCAAGACTAATGAAGAAGAAAAGATAGAAGAATCAAATAGATACATTAAAAAATGATAAAGGGGGTATCACCACTGACCCCACAGAAATACAAACTACCATCAGAGAATACTGTAAACACCTCTACGCAAATAAACTAGAAAATCTAGAAGAAACGGATAATTTCCTGGACACTTACACTCTCCCAAGACTAAACCGGGAAGAAGTTGAATCCCTGAATAGACCAATAGCAGGCTCTGAAATTGAGGCAATAATTAATAGCCTACAAACCAAAAAAAGTCCAGGACCAGATGGCTTCACAGCTGAATTCTACCAGAGGTATAAGGAGGAGCTGGAACCATTCCTTCTGAAACTATTCCAATCAATAGAAAAAGAGGGAATCCTCCCTAACTTATTTTATGAGGCCAACATCATCCTGAAACCAAAGCCTGGCCGAGACACAACAAAAAAAGAGAATTTTAGACCAATATCCCTGATGAACATCAATGCAAAAATCCTCAATAAAATACTGGCAAACTGAATCCAGCAGAACATCAAAAAGCTTATCCACCATGATCATGTGGGCTTCATCCCTGGGATGCAAGGCTGGTTCAACATACACAAATCAATAAACGTAATCCAGCGTATAAACAGAACCAAAGACAAAAATCACATGATTATCTCAATAGATGCAGAAAAGGCCTTTAACAAAACTTTCTGTATGTTTTCTAAAGTGCATAATACACTAATAAACTAATTCATGTATAATTTACCAAAAACACATATATTGGGGGTATATGCTCAAATGTGTTTTGTTAATGGCACACATTATCGAAAAGGTTTAGAGACAAATCTCTGGATTACCTTTCTGTGCTTTGAGAGCAAATTAATGCCATCCTGATCTTTTGTCTAATACTAATGGTTAAGATAAAAAGTTGTCAATCTGAACCACGAAGACTGATTTCTTACCTTAGCAAAGGGAGCTGGAAAATGGCAAAGATGAATGTTCATAGTTATTTATTTCATACTCTTTATATAACAGGCTCCTTGTGAATGGATATTTCCAATTTCCACACAAGGCCTTTGGAAAAACCATCACCTAATCAATATGTTAATGTGACAGCAACTACCAACTGAGGAATGTCATCACATTTTCAATTAGAGTTACAGAGAAGCAAGAAAAGGAATCAAGGGAATTGGACAAATGGATTTTGCTAATGCCAGCAATATTTCTTTACCGGGAACACTTGGTATTTGTTTAGTGAATTTAATGAACATTTTGTGGTTTTCCCCTAGTAGGGAGTTATTTACCTGTTTTAACTAGTGAACCAACAATTTTTTTTCCACATATCACCTTATATAACTTATAAAACACATTTGTGATTGACACTCATAAACACCCTGTTAGGTAAAGAGGGTCAATTTAGAGTTCCCACACTGTGGTTTGAAAATGGAATCTTGGAGAATGAAGGGTCCTCATTTAGATGTAAGCTAGGTCCCTAGAGCTCTTGTCTGGGGTGTTTTTCAGTGTCTCACACTGCAGGGAAAGAGCAATGCAGTTAGATGATGAATACAGTGCTCTCTGGTGACCCCAAAAGTAAATACCTCAACTTTTATTCCACGGCAATCTTACCTCTTTCCCTTGTCCTTCTTGTTATTGTCTTCCTTTTGATATAGAAAGAAAACATAGTTGAAAGAAACCCAGAACCACTTGACAATTTTTACCCAACCCAAATATATCTAGTCATAGCAAACCTGGGAGGAAATACTCATCACTAATGCACAAAAGAAGACAGAACAAGAAGGAGGAGGACCTGAATGGGAGACAAAGGCACCTGAATTCACCAAATAGTTTATTGTCAGGACAGAGGAGGGGATGTCTTGCTATAGCAGGAGAACTTTCATCACAATGGATCATCAGTCTCTTGGCACCTGTTTCTTTTCTTCCACATCTAATTTAAACAGGCACTGAATGCTTAGCCAGAGAGAGCCCCATGGAAGGAGAGCCCAGAAATGGTCTTTGATCTTAAAGAGCATAGCATTTAGTTGGGTAGATAAAATATGAAAGTGGGAAACAGGCAGCAGATCAACAAAGGCAAAGGAGAAAAGTGGAATGAATCGTAAGTTTGGAGTTAAATGGATTTGGTTTCAAACAATAGTAGCTATGCTCTGTGCCAATTGAGAATCCGAGAATATGCCCTCTGCTTTCGGGATCTCAGTATGTCCTTAGGATAAGGAGGAGACTGAATTGGGGTCTCTAGATTTTATTTTAGCACTAAATTTTCATGATTTGTTCATTAGTAAACATAAATCAGTTGTACAGGTAAAAACATTAAGGAAATGCAAATAAGAGAATGTTTTATTTCTAGGAGAAGGTTTGTAAAATGCTGTTTGTGTCATGTGTACCTTCCTATGTATATTGCAGTCACTCTCTGAAAAGAAGATTTGAGGACCATTATCCTTGCAAATAGACTGGAATTGGCAAAGATTTAATGAATCCGGGGTGGAATTGTGCTAATCTATGACTGATTTTTTTACTTGTCCTTAGCAAAATGAAGAAATTAAGAATTTGTAAAAGTGAAACCTAAGTGTGTTGATATTCTCAGATTATTTCTGCATTGGCACTAAAATATCATTTCCCTTATAAAATGATGGTGATAGTAAAAGCAATACTATGGATAATAAATACATAGATATATTAATCTTCTTTCTTGGAAGTAAAGTACAACCTACTTTCAGATTACTGAGCTCCTTTTCTTGGGCTAAGAACTTCCTGCTGAATTTCCTTTCATTGCTTTTGATTGGGGGAGTAATTTTTTCTAGTGTATTAGTTTCCACAAGCTGCCATAACAAAGTACCACAAATTGGGTGACTTAAAACAACAGAAATGTACTCTCTCACAGTTCTGGAGGCCAGACATGTGAAATGAAGGTGCCAGCCAAGGCCACATTCTCTCTGTAGGCTCTAGCGAAGGATCCTTTCTTGCCTCTTCCTGGCTTCTGTGGTTGTTATCAATCCTTGGCACTCCTTGGCTTGTGGCAGCATCACTCCAATCAGACTCTGCCTCTGTTTCTAGCATGGCTGCCTTCCCTCTGTGTTTCTGTGTCTTCATATGGCATTTTGTTTGTGTCACAACTTCTGTCTTCCTTTTTTTTTCTTCTTTTTTTTTTTTTTTTGAGACAGGATCTTGCTGTGTTGCCCAGACTGTAATGCACTGGTGTAATCACAACTTACTACAGCCTCAAACTCCTTGGCTCACAGGATCCTCCCACCTCAGCCTCCTGAGTAGCTGGGACTACAGGTGTACACTACCTTACCTGGCTAAGTTTTGTATTTTTTTGTAGAGACGAGGTTTCGCCATGTGGCCCAGGCTGGTCTTAAACTCCTGGCCTCAAGTGATCCACCCACCTCAGCCTCCCAAAGAGCTGGGAGTGCAAAAGTGAACCACCACACCTGGCTTTTTTTTTTTTTTTTTGTAGAGACAGGGTCTCACTCTGTTGACCATGTGGGTCTCAAACTCCTAGTCTCAAGTGATCCTCCTGCTTCAACCTCCCAAAGTACTGGGATTACAAAAGCGAGCCACTGTGCTTGGGCCCCAACTTTCATCTGCTTGTGAGGATACCAGTCATTGGGCCGTGGCCTACACTAATTCAGTCTGACCTCATTTTGACTAATTACATCCGCAAAGATTGTATTTCCAAATAAGGTCCAATCCTGAGGTTCTGTATGGATGGGAATTTTTGAGATACTGTTCAACCCACTATTTCTAGCATGAAAAATTCTCCAGAAATTTGCTGTTTTCAGTCTCTTAGGCCTCATCTTCCAACCACTGCATTCCATTTATCCTTTGTTTGTGCTGCCTGTGGCTGTTCAAGTGTGAATGCAGGACTTTTGGTTCCAAATATGGTGCTCTTGAAATATAGCAAAGATTGAGCTAACAAATACGTTAGCAAAACAATGGTAATGAAACTTAATAAGCTTGTTCAAAGAATTAGTAGAGAGACATATATCTTGTTTAATTATATTAGTGAAACAGATATATAAAGTAAAAAGATATATCTTTTTCTAAACAATTTAAATTAAAGATATCCTGTAGTCCAATAATTCCTTTTGCTAATCAAATCCAAGGAAAGGAATTAGATAAACAGAAAATAATTTGTGTGTAAAGATGCTTCTTGTGAAATTGTTTTCAACAGCAAAAAAAAAAAATTGCAAATGGGAAATATTCCATGGTGGGGAATATTAAAATAAATTGAGGTTTATGTACATCTGCACTCATTAAAATTTATGCCTACCAAAATTTTGTTTTTTAAAAAATATAATAATGGTGGGAATGAATTTACAATAAAATCTCAAATTAAAACGCTAGAAATAAAATCATATGCAGTATGATCCCAGTCATTTAAAGCCGCAGTTCTTAACTAGGGGTGATTTTTCCCTCAGAGTGGTACGTTGGCCACGTCCAGAGACACTTTTGGTTCCTACAGTCAGGAAAATGTGCTTCTGGCATCTAGTGGACAAAGATCAGGGATGCTGCTAAATGTCCTACAATCACAGGGCAGCTCACTACAACAAAGAATTATCCAGTCCACAATGACAGTATTGCCACAGGTGGGAATACTTGATTTCAAACATATAACGGTTTTATCTTTATATTTCTGTCTCTCATCTCTAAAATAGAAATGTAGTGGTATCCATTTCTAAGGGTTATAGAGATGATTAAATTAGTTAATATAAGTAAAGCACTTAGAATAATGACTGGAGAACAGTTAATCATTCAATAAGTTTTAGTTTTTGTGAATTACTACCTGTGTTACAGTGCAGAGAGCTGAAATGCATTGGAATGTGATAGTGATTATATCATAGGTACTGTCAGTGCCTTCCAGTCAAAGATAACTGAAAAATATCTGTAGTTGAATAAGTTGGAGCCAAAGAGGACACACACCATGGAGAACCGTGGGGTGTCTCAGCAAGAGGGTGTTAAAAAGGACCTGTTTTAGGGTTTGGGCTTTGCTTAGGTGACTGTGGAAGGGTGTGAGGAAGCAGGGATTCACTCTAGATTGTGTGCTATTGGAAAATGGGAGCAGCTCTATGATTAGGCACCTTAAATCTTATTTATAGGGAGGGCACACTAGGGTGCATATAAAGTGATAATTGGCAAAGAAGTAGCAGTCACGCATTTTGCCTCACAGAGGGGGTGTTTAATATTTCTTGGGAGGCACAATGACCTTGTCACTGTTTGTGCTTAAATAAAACCATGAAGTGGCCTTGCTTTGTCTCATTTTGTCATGGTCTCAGAGTAATCTTTGAAGTTGTTGTTTTGTAAGATGGTTTATGTCCAACAAGAGAATAACAGTCAGTTGTGAGTGGCATGCCAACGTCTGAGTGTCAGAGGCTGCTCCTTCTTTCTTTCTCAGTACTTTTAGTTTTCTTAACACTTTTTTGAATAGTTTCTAATTTTTCTACTTTGAACTTGAATTACTTTTGTAATTAGAAAAAAATTGCATGCTAATTGAAAGATAATAAAAGGCATGCTCATGGGAAAACGTGTCAGGTCTACAGCATAATAGAATGAAATCTCATGTTTGTAAAATAGGCATTAGAAGGTAATAGTGAATAATTCGTACTCTTCCAAATAATACTTCATGATCCTTGCCCTTGATGAACTTAGGAAAATAGAAGGGAGGTTTTTTGATGCCCCACTTCCTAGGTGGCCCTTTTTAATGCAGAAATTTTAAGGAAAGGTCCTTTGTAGTCATGGACTTTTAAATTAATTACACATGCAGAAAATTGAGTTGCTTCTTCAGAGGAGGATATCACGTTTGGATGGCACTATGTATCAATTAATTGAATCTTCATTTATAGCAAAATAAATGTGGCTTGTCTTTATTCTTTTAAAGAAAAGTAAAAAAGGCCAAGCATGATGGCTTATGCCTGTAATCCCAACACTTTGGATGGCCGGGGCAGGCGGATCGCCTGAGGTCAGGAGTTCGAGACCAGCCTGGCTAACATGGTGAAACCCTGTCTCTACTAAAAATACAAAAATTAACTGGGTGTGGTGGCGCATGCCTGTAATCCCAGCTACTCAGGAGGCTGAGGCAGGAGAATGGCTTGAACCCGGGAAGCGGAGATTGCAGTGAGCCAAGATCACACCACTGCACTCCAGCCTGGTGACAGAGCGAGACTCTGTCTCAAAAAAACAAAACAAAACAAAACAAAAAAGTAAAGTAAAAAAAAAAAAAAATACAGCACATTGGAAAGAAAATGTGAATGTCTTTAGGATCTCACATTCAATAGCAAGCAAACAACTTAAAAATTGGATTCTCTCTCTTTCAAATTTTTCAGTAACATTAAGGACAAATAAATTAAGCATATCTTATACAACAACCAAAGCAAGCATCTCCAAGGACATCTTTAAATATGTATGAATTCCTTTTATATTCTGAATCCTTTTGAGATTATGTTAGGGGATGTCTCTTGAACTTTACATGTATTTTTAATTACTTTTAAATCTTTATTTATTTTTTAAATGTTAAAAGTAATATTTTCTCATTATAATACTTTCAAACAATACAGAAGGGTACATAGTGAACAGTAAAATATTTTCTTTTTCTAATTTGAATACCTAGAGTAATGACCTTCTAATTCTAATCCAATTCTAATTTGTTACAGGTTTTACTGACTTTTTTCTGTTTTCAATTGTGGAGAATAATTTTACTCTCATACTTGAAATACTGAAGTCTGACATGTTCTGTGAGTCTGGAATGATGCCTGATTTTTCTCTTCATTGGATAATCTCCAGTACCTAGCATTGCATATACTTGCTCAGAGGTCTGAATGAGGGAACAACTGCAGGAATTCCTTATCTCAGTAGATGCTTTTGTGCAAACTCAGTTATTCAGAAAAGAGCATTTTAAAAATTCTTTCTTTCTATATCTCCCTTATTATTTCTCACAGACTTGGCAATCAGACCTCATAGTTCCCTTCCAAATTCCCATTTTTACCTCCTCTGCCATTGCTCTATTTGATTTACACATCACATTTAGCTTCCACTCTTAACATAGCTCAGTTCTTAGAGTAGCCTCACTCACTAATCTCTTCTATTCCATCTCTCCCCACATTTTCCCCTAAGTTATCTTTCTAAAACACGAATCTGAATTCTTCCCCTCTGCAAAACTTCTGATGAGTCTCATCGCTTCCAGGATGTAGTCCTGACTTTCTATTATGGCACAGACTTCAAAACTCTTTTTAAAAAGTTAATCTCAACCTCTTTTCCTAGTTCCATTTACCCCTACTCACTGCTCCACAGCCTTTACCAAAATAATAATTCACACAAGTAGTTTTTCGTGTGCCTACTATGATTCCAAATTATGTACCATTTCCACACAACTTCCCATATTCACTGTGCACTTATCTACTTATCTCGTTTTGATCCCTCTTCAGAAATTCATTCTCTCCCTTCTCCATCAGAAAAAAGTCTGTGTCCTTTAAAGCTCAAATATCTCCTCTATGCAAAATTTACAGGGTCCTGCAGATTGAACTCCCTGCTTTTTTGTGCTGAGTAGGATTTTGCTTATATAACATCAATGAGGTCTCACTTGTTTTGAGGGTATGTGATACATATGTCTTCCCTAAGCGCTTTTCAACTCTCCACCCTTCTTGCCAAAGTTAAAACACTTCTTGAGTATAAGAAATTCTTTCATTTCTCTATTCATCATTGTATTTCTCTAACAGTGTATTAACTCTCTGACATCTAGAAACACCTCTGTACAACTTAAAGAGTCCTTTGCATAAGAAAAATGATGACAAACTATTCTTAGTCAATGGGGTGTGCTTATATGATGTGCAAGAAATGGAATGGGTCTGAGATGAATGGATTGAACAACTTCAACAACTGAAGCAAAAGAAGTTTGTCTAATCCATTGAGCATACTGTATTGTGCAAGCAAGATGTTTCTCTTATGTCTGGAGGACAGCAAGAGAGGAAGAGAGTGAATTAGAAAGAAAAACACACAATAGGTTCTGTGATATTGTTGGAATATTATGGCTAATGTAAATGGTCTTTTGAGCCCTTCCTTCTTTGAGTCAGTGAGCCATATCTCAAAGAATGGAGTAGACTTAGGTGTTCAGGGACTTGTGGAGGTCTGAGAGTAGGGTCGTATTTTAGTTCATGGATTTTTCATAATTAATAAGTTCTGTTCCACATTTATTATGTATGATAGTCTGAAATTAGCACTCTTCTCAAATGTCATTACTTAGGAAACTGGAATAGGTGCTCTGAACGGTTCTTTCCAATTAAAATATTTTGCAATTATCAAAAATTGTTCATACCTGTAACTGTTAAGAACCACTAAAAACTTTAAGATTAAAGTATTCTTACCCTCCTTACTTGAAATGACTTTATGATGAAAGGTCACATTTGAATGGGAATGATCATAGTAATCATAATCCCTGACATTTGTACCAGGTTTTATGTTAAGCCTCATATAATCTTGTTTTGAAGTTACTCTTTTTTTTTCCCTCCTTTCTTCTCATGTATTGTTGCCAAAGCATTCTGATCTTCCATAATGGTTAGGATAGCTTAACATTTATAAATGGTTGTGTGGGTTTTTTAATATGTTGATGAGATATGTTCCTAAACTGAATAATCATATGGTATTTGAACCAAGTCACAGAGAAGGTAAACTTACCAAACACTAAAGAAAAGAAAAGCTCTTCTCATTATTTTTAGCTTTCTTAAAGCTTTTTAAAAGTAAAAGCTTGCTGGGTTATCTTCAGTGAATAAAACTTACTATTATATGCCTCTATATTCTGAGTTCCATGGGGGTTTATAAGAAAACTGAAAGAAGTAGCAACCATTCAAATAACTATTTTGTTCAAAATCGTTTCAACGTCTTAATGGATTATTTTCCCGTTTTTTATTTTAACATCAGAAGCACTTGTCTGTGAATATATTTCAGCCTAAGTAGATTCAGTTACAAATGCACCCAAAATATTGCAAATCCTTTGCAGTTATCTTCATTTAATGTCATTTATACAAATGTTTCCTGTAAGGATTCAAAGTTGTGGGGTTTTTGTTTAAGTGCTTGGGGGTGATTAAATAAATTAAGCAATAGTTGTGTTGAACATGTGTTTCTGGTATCCCACTAATACATTTTCTTAAATAACGTAAGCAAGTATTCTTAGCATTTTGGAACTGAATAAATTCCAGGTTAAATTAAGTATGGAAGTATGTTAGCTATCCTTAGCATTTCATTTGAAAATTGGAAAGCCCGAGTTCAGATTTGCTTTCAGCTGCTTACTATCTGTCTGTTCTTATGCAAGTTGCCTTAGTCCATTTGGGCTGCTGTAACAAAGTACCATGAAATGGTAGCTTGTAAACTACAGTAACTTATTCCTTACAATTCTAGAGGATGGAAAGTCCAAGGCACTGGCATTTTCAGTGTCTGATGAGGTTCCACTTTCTGATTTATAAGTGGTGCCTTCTCCCTGTGTGCTCATGTGGTAGAAGGTGTGAAGATTCTTTCCCTGGCCTCTATTGTAAGGGCATTAATCCAGTCCATGAAGGCGTCACTCTCATGATTCAATCACTTCCCAAAGACCCCACTTCCTAATAACCCACCTTGGGGGTTAAGATTTTAACATATGAATTTTGGGGAGAGACAAACATTCAGATCATAGCACAAGTCACTTCCTCTCCAGGTTGAACTAACAGTTGAATAGTTTCGTAGCCTGTCATGTACTCCCATGGTACTATACTCTTTTACTGTAGCACTCTGTGCACTTTTCATTTATATATTTAATTGAGTAATTATTTCCCAACTGTAGACTTTCTTCCGGAATTGTTTCTTGAGGGAATAGATAGATTTTCTTGAGCTTGGATACACTGGGTGGCAAGCTTGACTCTGGACATTATCTGGGCCTCTACTTATCAAACAGTTGTCATCCAAAGGCATTCTCCTAGGCAAATTTCATATCAATAGAGGTAATCATAAGGAATATATTTAAGTTAGCTTTATATTCTGCATGTGACAGCATTTCATGTATTTGATGTGTTTTAGTTCATAGATACTTTGATCTACTCATCCTCAAAATAACTGGTTTCTGGAGCTATTGTTGTAACAAAATTCAGTCCATAGAGGTGTCTGATTAATCACTGAAACTGAACCCTTCATCGGATCAAAATGTTTCACCAGTGTGATGAGACATTTCGCTGATTTGTAAAATGTTTTTAATTCCCCTGATTTAAATGTTAGGAGCATTTGGTTTATCTCTTTATATTTAATGAATCATGAACCAAATGTAGTTATCAGATGGGTCTACAACAGTTGGAAAAGGTACTTTTATTTATAAACCAGAACATTGACTCATATGCAAAAAGATGGAGACATTTAAGGTGACCACTGCGAAAAGCTGGATTTATTATTCTGTTTTCACCTTTTCCTTGTCATCCATCATATTCTTTATCTCATTATAGAGTATCAGGTCTGGGAAAGACCTTTCAGGTCCCTTGCTCCTACCTCTCTTACATTACATTTTCATTTTATAAATAAGGAAACAAAACCAAGAGGGTTAGTGTGTTGCTTTATCCACTGTTAGAGACAGGGCTGCAACTAGAATCCAAACCTCAAAGTTCCTATGTCATCTGGCCTTGACCTATCAGTCTAACTTAGTTTTTTTTATCCCTCTTATCCTCTCTTTTCTCTAGCCATAGGGGTCTTCTTGCTTTTCAAACACATCTTGCTCAGTTTTGCCCCAGGGCTGATAATCCTTACATTCTTGTCTGTCACAAATGCCCTGTTCTAGGTATTTGCGTAGCTCCTATTTTATCAGATATTAATATCATGTATATCCCATTCTATTCCCTTACCCTTCTTCAGTTTCTTGCTTTGTACTTATCAGAAACTGCAATGCTCAATTATTTGTTTATTTCTGATTGTTTATGGTTTGTCTCCACCACTGGAGACAAATGTGGAGATAACTCCACAAGCATACATAGAGTATCTTGTCTTTCTTCACCAATTCTACAGCTTTTAGAACAGATCCTGGCATAATATAAATATTTAGTCATTAATTGTTAGGTGAATAAATGAGTGAATGAATCTCATTCTTACTGTCGAGTGCATAGTGGCCAAGTGTATAGGTTTCGGCTTAAGATGGAACTGACAGCTTTTTGTGCTTCTATGAGTACATCCTTGGAAAGCAATTTAACCATTCTAAGCTGCAATATTTTTAGCTGCAAAGTGGATATAAAATATGTACCTACCTTGAAGGTTTGCGAGGATTAAAATGGCATCATGCCTATAAAGCATTTGCCCAAGGCCTTTGCTGTGATAAGTGTTTAATTAAACCTTAATCATTAATATTATTTTATCAGTCATCCCTGGGTTATCTTCAGAGAAGACTGTCAGTTAAGACTTATTGATTTCAAGCAACAGAACCTGTGTGAAACACCCACAGAATTATGGAAAAGCTAAGAACCAAGCTTAACAAGAATGGAAGTGGAAATGAGACCATGATCTAGGTGTCAGGAACATTAGGACACTGCCACTGGGGAGCATCATCTCCTATTCTTTTCTCTCTTTACGTGGTACTCATCAAGATTCAAATTCCAGAGAGAATAACTGATTAATCAAGCTTTGGTAGAAGTGGATGAACACCTTGATTGACAATCCTATCAAGATAGTATCAGATGGGACTGGATGGTTTAAGCCAAATCACCAACTCCTGGTAGAGAATGTTGCCAGGTGCAGAGCCACATGAAGTGAGCAGCTGTCCCTGTAAAGAGTATTTGACATCTGCATTTTTGAAAAGCATTTGAGGATTTCTTTTCCTTAGTGAGCAGCAAGCCGTGAAAATGGCCTGACTTAGTTGGCATCTTGCTCACATCCCGGAGCTGCGTTGGCAAGAAGCCTTTTTAACGATCTTTTTTTGCGTAGCACTGAACTATGCAGGACAAGAGTTCCCTCAAATCAATACTCAAGCACATTTAATATCCCACTACCTGACAAACAGAATAACTCATGAAAAAGTTGTAAAATGAGTGTTTCCAACTCAGTACAACTTTAAATAATTAAGCAGTAGTTTTTCTTTGTGTCTTCTCTTTTTTCAGTAGTTTGAGAGTTATTTTGCAAGGAAGAAGCTCTTGTTACTTGTATTGTTTTGTGGTTAATATTTATTAAGCATTGTAGTGGAAATTTGTCATTATTTTTAATTGCTCAGCATCTGAACCTTATTCCCTGGGTTGGAAAACTCCTCACTCTATGATTTAGGATGTTATGGCTTTTCTTCCATTATGGAAGCTGAAAATGTTGGCTACTTCCTTTCCTCAAATTTTTAGAATGGGGGGTCATCTGACCTACAGTCTGCCCATTGATTGTACATACCCCAGATGTAAAGTGTGGGCTAATGACATGATGAAGTTGGGACATGGAGGAACTGCTGTGGCAGTGCCTGGAGTAAGTAAGTTCCTGCAGTAAGATGGATTCCTAGAGCTATAGTCAGCACCCAATGTTCACAAATAGACAACTGTTGATGCAAGCTGTTGTGTCTAATGCTTGGGGATGGTAGTCACAGTGATGTCCTCAGCATGTCATTTTGTGACTAGTTTTGGGGCAATATACTTGGCCCTAAGTCCCTAGTGATTCTGAATCCTCCTGCTTCCTTTGTGAGTCAACTAATACCCTTTGAACAAATTCTTTTTCTGCTTAGATCAGCAAGAATTGGTTTCTGTTGCTTGCAATTAAGACTCTTGACTGAAATAAGGCATTTTTATATATCTTTTCTTATTTAATCTTTACCATATCCTAGTGACTTTTATTTATTCATTTATTCATTAATTAGTGTGTTACTGAATTCATTCATTCAAAACATATTTGTTAATGTCTGGTTCTTTCTGGTCTCTTTCCCCTGGGCTGGAATAGTGTGGTTGACGAGATAGGAGAGGTCACTGCCCTCATGGAACTTCATTGTTGTGGGAGGAGATTCAGGCTAAAAATATTACATAAATGAGATAATATCAGCCAGCAATAAATGATATTGGATTTTAACATAGAAGAATAATGAGATAGAAAGTGAAGGGTGCAGGCTCAGGGAAAGCTATCTAAGGAGTCATATTTGATTTGAACCTTAAGAAACAGCCAGTTAATTAGTCAGGTGAGGAGCATGCAGGCAAGGGAATAGCAAGTGCAAACTAGCTTAGCATGAGGACAAGAGGGAACGCTCATATGTCTAATCACTTGCCTAAGGTTGTTACAGGATCCTTGGGGTGTTGCTTTTCCAGCTGGAAACCTCTGTGACCAGTGGTGCTTTTGCATGAGTTTTGCTCAGGCCCACTGGGACCGCTCAGCCCGACAGGCTGCACTTGGCTCACGCTACCAGCATGGATCCAATGCCTGCCAAGGGTGAGCGGAGCTGTCAGGGTTGTGTGAGCGAGCAAGTGTGGGATCCGGCCACTGCACACAGTCAGGCACACCGGCTGCAGTAGGGCAAACAGCTCCAGGCACCAGCACAGGTGCTGGCTCCCTGTGAGGCTACAGCTGGACCAGGTTTACTACAAGCTTCCACGGCTGGCACCAGGGAATGCAGTGGTGCCTGGAAGCTTGGAGATGCCAGGAATCACAGAGGCCCAAAGAGGGTATTACAGTCCTGGCTCAGGGAGCTCCTAGGTCTGGGCTCCCTGAAGGGCCGCCGCTCCTCTTTCCTTCTCTCTTCTCTCCTTCTTGCCACCTGCAACGTGGCAAGAAAGGGGTGCGTTTCAGCCCTGTTTGTGTTACAGCTCTTTTAGCCCTGCCATTCGGCGGGTCCCGAGTTCTTGTTCTGCGCCCAGGAAGAATGAGGTATGTGGACAAGTGGCAGGTGACCAAGGCGGAGAGGAGATTTACTGAGTGATAGAACAGCTCAGGGGAGACCCTGGGGTGGATAGCTCCTGTTTGCAGCCAGGATGTCCCAATGAGTGTTCAGCTGGCAGCAGAGAGCAGACGCTGGGGTGGGTAGCTCCTCTCCATAGCTGGTTGTCCCATGATACTTTTAGCTCTCAGCAGAGAGGAGACCCTAGGGTGTGTGGCTCCTCTCTGCTAGTCATCAGGTTGAGTGCTCAAGTCTGGCTAGGTCTGGAATTTTCCTAGACTTCAGAGGAGAGAAGATACATGCTGATTGGTCCATGGGTGGCCATGGGCGGGCCCACAAAAAGCACCACAAGTTCCCACTCTGGTCCACAGGACTGGCAGTTCAGCCCCCAGGCTTTAGGCCCTGCCCAGCTTGAAGGTGGGGCTTCACCAGGGACCCGCCCCCTTTTACCCAGGAGCCTGTCTGCCTTCCACTGTTCTGTACAGCCCAGGCTGTTCATGTCCAGGGGCACCTGCACGCCAGCTCTGAGCTGCCCCCACTCACTCAGCCTCCCTCCCGTGCTCGTTGGTGGCTGAAGTCCAAGGGGGCTGAGGGGCCAGGAGGCTGGCATGTCAGCATGGCCCCGAGCGTGCGCACACCTGGCCAGGCTGCAACAGCACCCCGGGCCCCGCCCTCACTCCGAGATTAGAGCAAGTGCCAGGGAGTGGGAGAGGCCAGACGGGGTAGCAGACCCGCCCGAGCCTGCGGGGCCGGGGAAAGCCTTCCCAGGTACCCAAGCATGCGGAGATGCCCAGGTCTGCAGCCATGACTTGAGTGCCTGCTCCCAGCCCCAAGAGCACAGAGAGGCCCGGATCTGCAGGCATGACTTGGATGGCTGCAACTGTGCCTGGGAGGGTGGGGATCCTGCCTGTTCCCGGTTCCCACTGGCTCCATCGAGTGTGCCGCCAAGCCATGCCTTCTCCAGTGCAGCCAGCATCTTGGCAGCAGCTGCTCCAGGCAGGCCGCTGCTGCCATCAAGGTCACATTTTGAAGTGGTGCTCGAGCCAAGGTTTGATCCAGGTAACTTCCTCCTAAAGCCTACTTTCTCAAAAACTGTAATTTGGGAAATAAAGGAACAGAACTGAAGAAGCCAGAATGTTAAACTTATTTACACTAAAAAGGACAGAAGGATACTTGAAGAAATGCCTGCATCGGTCAAAGAAGTGGAGGTAGAAAGGAAGAGAAAAGGCCAGAAAGGAATGAGTGTTTTTGCAGAAAGATCTTCGGGGAGTCCAGAGTACTTGAGATAATATTTGGGATAGCTATTGTGCTGGGATGAACAAACTTGGGGAATATGGATATTCAGAGCACTGTGGTCAACTTAGACAAGAAAAATGCAGTTTCTGACCCCAAAGAGCTTATAATTAAGTGGGGAAGATGGGCGTTAAGTTGATAAGTAACAAACCTATGTCTGACTACAAATGTGACATGGACACTGTGCAATGTGTTATTGGACTGCATTGTAAAGGGATCCAATCTTGCCTCATTGGGGTGTTCAGGGGAGGATTCCCTGAGGAAATGGCATTTCACTGCTGAGAATATACAAAACAGATGAGAAGAGTGAAAGCTGAGATTCACAAATTTGATGATTTACCTGTGTGACCTGAGGCTTGTCAATGAGCTAGTCAGGATTTGAACCCAGCTTTGAATGCCGACCTCCGGGTCCTGTGCTCTTTCTTTGCACCACAGTGATGGGAACTGTCTCTGGTCACACACAAACATGAACACAAACATGCACATTGCTGCACATATGGACACTCAAAAGCTGTTCTTTGTTGCCTTCTTGACCCAGGGGGTGCTTTCTACAGAGGAAGCAGTGATTGCTAATGATATTCTTGGTGCCTGTGATACTTAGATCACTTTATCAATCAAATGCGGCATTTAGTGGCAGCCCTGCCACCTGTCTCTTTCCATCAGTGTCAGAGAGTATTTCACTGCAGGCCACAGGTGCCAGCTGTCAGTCTGAAACAAACTGGGGTCTGCCCCAGGATAAGAATGCTTAGGGAATCACTTGAGTTTGAATTTCTCATCTGACAGCCGCTTCTGAGTTTTGGGACTCAAAAAGGAAAAATAAACAAATTATAGATGGGTAAACAAACATGTGGCTGTTTATGAGGTGTCAGGCTGGCTGTTACTGGTGTTTCATTAATCACCCTGTCTTTTTCTTCTCTTCCATTGGCCTGGGTATCATGTACAGTGTATTGAAATATAGATGAAGTTAATAGGAATGTTCTTAATTGGGCCATTTATCAAAGTGCTAATACTATGACAATGGTTTTTCCCTTAAGCTAGTAGCTGTTCCCCACTGTGAGTGTTTTGACTTGAGAGTTTGAGAAGGAAGAGAAAGGATAAGGAAACCGAGCTAACAGTTTTACATCCCCTGCAGCACCAGACAGTATATTAAGTCCTTTACATATGTATGCACTATGCCATTTAATCCTACCAATATACCTGTGAAGTGGACATTATTATCCCCATTTCACAGATAAGAAAACTGTTAAACTGAGAGTTTAAGTAATTTGTCCCTGAAACCAACTAGTTAATAGAAGTCAAAGTTGGGATTTAAACATCAAATCCTGTATTTTCTCCCCTTTATCATCCTTGTCATCAAGCATTACCGTTATCACCTATCTGAAGCTGCACTAATAGCCAACCGTTGTCAACATGCTGTAACGTAGTAAGAGACAATACCAGAGAGTTGATTGGCAGTTACCAGGGACTGGAGGGTTTGGTGAAATGTTGGTCAAAAGATAAAGAATTCTAGTTAGGAGGAAGAAGTTTAAGATATTTATGACTCTATGAGCATGGCAGCTATAATAAATAACAATGGATTGTATTCTTGAAAAATTGCTAAGAGAATAGATTTTAAGTGTTCTCAAAACAAGAAATGATAAGTATGTGAGGTAATGACTATGATAATCAGCTCCATGGAGCCATTCTACTGTGTATACATATTTAATAATATCATATTGTACACAATATATATAATTTTTATTTCTCAATTAAAAATTAATTTAGGCCGGGCATGGCGGCTCACGCCTGTAATCCCAGCACTTTGGGAGGCTGAGGTGGGTGGATCACCAAAGGTTAGGAGTTCGAAACAAGCCTGACCAATATGGTGAAACCTTGCCTCTACTGAAAAAATACAAAAATTAGCAGGGTGTGATGGCGTGCGCCTGTAGTCCCAGCTACCCAGGAAGGCTGAGACAGGAGAATTGCTTGAACCTGGGAGGCAGAGGTTGCAGTGAGTTGAGATCATGCCACTGCACTCCAGCCTGGGTGACAGAGAGACTCTGTCTCAAAAAAAAAAAAAAATTAATTAAAAAAGTCTCATGTCCTGCAAATCAAAAAGAATTAAAAAACAATTTACATTTTTATCATGGGTCTTGACACCTGGCCATAAAGGACTAAAATGCATGCTGTATACCAATCTATCTGAAGAGATTCTTATTCCATTCATCTCCAAGTCTGCTCATATCCAAATGTCTCATCTTTTTTTTTTTTTCTTGTTTTTTAGACGGAGTCTCGCTCTGTCGCCCAGACTGGAGTGCAGTGGCAACGTCTCAGCTCACTGCAACCTCCTCCTCCCGGGTTCAAGAGTTTCTCCCACCTCAGCCTCCTGAGTAGCTGAGATTACAGGCACCCACCATCATTCTCAGCTAATTTTTGTATTTTTGTAGAGGTGAGGTTTCACCATGTTGGCCAGGCTGGTCTTGAATTCCTGAACTGACCTCAGGTGATCCACCTGCCTCAGCTTCCCACAGTGCTGGGATTACAGGCATAAGCCATCACACCCAGCCAAAATGTCTCATCTTCAGTGCTCCAGATTCCGTAGAACTCTTCCTTCAAAGCTCATTATTATCAGGGCTTTTCCTTTCTTTTCTCACTCCTCTTACTTGACAGATCCAGGTTTTTCTCCAAGTATCCTGTGGCTCCTTTTAGTGTAAACCGATGTAACCTTTTTGCTTTTCCAGTTCTGTTACTTTACCTTCTAACTTATAGTTGTTGAGATAGCAGACCTTTAATAATAGATTTCCTGTACTCACACTTTGGCTCCAACACATTCTAGAAGTGTGAGCCTGGGCAAGTTACTTGACCAACCTGAGCTGCAGTATTCTCTTGGGCAAAGAAGATGTACTAACATCTGCATCATTTGGGCTAATTTGAAGATTAAATAAATTAATACACATAAAACACTTAAAACCTAATATAATAAGTACTAAAAACATTAACGGGCTGGGCACAGTGGCCCACGCCTGTAATCCCTGCACTTTGGGAGGCCGAGGTGGGGAGATCACAAGTCAGGAGTTTGAGACCAGCATGGCCAATATGGTGAAACCCTGTCTCTACTAAAAATTTTAAAAAAATTAGCCAGGCGTGGTGGTGCATGCCTGTAATCCTAGCTTCTCGGGAGGCATTCAAAAAAATTAGCCGGGTGTGGTGGCACATGCCTGTAATCCTCACTACTCAGGAGGCTGAGGCAGGAGAAGTGCTTGAACTCAGAAGGCAGAGGTTGCAGTGAGCTGAGATTGCGTCACTGCACTCCAGCCTGGGCAACAGAACAAGACTCCATCTCAAAATAAATAAATAAATAAATAAATAAATAAATAAATAAATCCCACAAATCATTAGCTAGTGTTATTACAATTGTTATCATCCTGATCGTTTCATGAGGAGTGTTTTAGTCTATTTTGTGTTGTTATAGCTGAATACCAGATACTGGTAGTTTATAAAGAAAAGACATTTTTTTTTTTTGGCTCACAACTCTGGAGGCTGAGAAGTCCAAGGTTAAGAAACTGCAGCTGATGAAGGCCTTTGTGTGGCATCATCCCGTGTCAGAAGGCAGAAGAGCAAAAGAGTATAAGAAAGCAGGAGAACAAGAGAGAGCCAAACTGACTTTTATAACAAACCCACTCTCGAGATAACTAACATACTCTCATGATGATATTAATCAGTTCATAAGGGCACAGCCCTCATAACTTAACCACATCTTATTATGCCTGATCTCCCGCACTGTTATATTGGAGATTAAGTTTCCAATGCATGAACTTTTGAAGATACATTTAAATCATAGCAAGCAGCCATGTACAGGAACCCAGCAAGTAGGCACATTTTCCTTACAAGGTGAAGGGCGAGGAAACTATGGATAGTAATTTTGTGGGAACTTCTGTCACAGTTATAATTATATTGCTATTAATCATTGATATTATTTAAATAATTATAATTACATTGCCATTCATATTTAGTGATCATTAAAAGTTTAATGACATCACTATAGTACTAAGGTTTTTCTGAATGCCTCTATACTCAATGTCTCATACATTCAATGCCTCTATGTTCAAAGTCTCAAACAGTACCTAGCATTGCCTACATTTTATCATTTAATCCTTATAATAATTCAATTAATTGATGAAAAAAGCCAAGCTATACTATAGGAGGTGAAGTAGCTTTTTTGAAGACAGTGTTTCACAATCTATTTCATATTATTAGCATACTTAGAAAATGAAAATATATGTATTGTACATTGGGGTAAAATGTAGCAGAAGTAAAAGGCTTCCTAGGGCAGAGAAGGTCACCCATTATTAGCACAATGGCAAAAAATTCTCAGATCTACTGGAGAGTTCGGGGAGGATACTCAAGTCTGTCTTATGTCAAAGTCTATGCTCCTGGTAGGTAGCTTCTATTGGACCAACCTTCCCACAGATAGCAAATTCTGCATAATATATTATATGTGTAATACAGTATTATACATATATACACATACACACATGAACTATATGAAGATAATGGAGACTGAACAAAAGCAAACCAAAATTGGAGGGGAGTCAATACTTGAAAGAGGGATATGGCAGTGGATGAGTTTTGTTTGTATATTATTTATCTATCATCTATGTATGTATGTATATATGTATGTATCTATCTGTCATCTACCTAACTACCTAATCAATCAGTCATGTGGGCTAAAACTCTCAATCTTTCTGGCAAGAGGAATCTGAAAACAGAATTTGGGGCAACTTGAGAAGTTGAAAAGTAGGGGAGAGGGAATTCTAGAAAGGACAACACAATAGTAGAAGCCCCCAATTCTTCATATAAACTCTTGTCAAATCTCTGGCTGACCCCTGAACTATGCAAGTATGAAGCCTAAAAGTATTGAACAGAGATTTCAGTGGCTGCCCATTGTAATGGAGGCAGAATTTGGAGTTTCAATAAAGTCAAGTGTCTGCTAAAATAAACAAATAACAATGACAGAAACAAATTTCAGAGGAACAAAACAGAACACAGATAGAAACTATGATGTACAACAGGCAGGATACATACCAAAATTCCTAGACACAGACATATGAACAAAAGGAAAATGTGAAGATACTTAAGGTAATAAACGAAGGCAACCCCAGAATGATCCAAATGTTAGAATTAGCAGACAAGGATTTAAAAGCAGGTGTTACAATTATGTTCAACCATGTAGAATACAACGTGTTCATAATGAGTCATCATAGTCTATGTTCTTCATGAACATTCCATAATGCCTCCTAGATTTTTCTTAGTGTGTTTTCCACATAACAGATTTAAAAAGTGAAGGACAGAAAAGTGTCTTGCCTAAATTATTTGTACAGCTATGATAGAGTTGAGGACAAAGTCCAGGTAATCTCACTCCCTCAGTCGATTTTCCATAGAGGTTAGGAGCTTAGATGCCATAGTATATCTGTCTTGGTTTGAATCACTTACCAGCTGTATTAATACGTTTAACTAATCTAAGCTTCCTTTTCCTTAAGTAATTGCTATGAGAATTATACATGCTATTGCATATAAAATGCTTGACAAAAGTGTTTGACACATAGTGCCCAATAACATTTGTTACAATAACTGTTGTCATCATTATCATGCTATCATATATCCATATGTGGAATTCTGCTTTATTGGTGAAATTTAATTACTATGTTAATTAGTGAAAAGGGAAGAATCTACCCTGGGAGTCTGTTTCTTCATGTATTTATTTAAAATTCAGTAAGCACCTATTTTGTACAAGAAGCTGTGCTTGACCTAGGAGAAACATAGGCATATATAAGACATAATGGTTGTTATCAATGGACCATAACAACTAATTTTAAAAATTAAATAATTTGCATAGAAGAGGAACCAATAAACTCCAGAACTATATTTTTCTAATTTTTCATAGTTGGTATAGATGAGACAATTAAACTTTCACAGGTGTAATAATCCCTTTAATGTCAGTAATAAGTAATCATCCAGTTCCTCTTTGGGAGTTGTTCAACCCTACAGTAAGTGGAAGCAAGTTATACAGCCACTCCTCTGAAAACATGTACACACCAACACAATTTTGAACTCAAATGTAGGGATTTACTGACTCTCAAACTCTATTTACAGACTCTCCATGGCAGACACCTCTACTTTTACTAATGCAAAACTGGCTCCTTCAAAGTTACCCACTTTACTGTAAAGCAGCCCCTTTATTGTCAAATAACTCACAGGTGAGAAAAAACTTCCTCAGAGCTGAAATTTGCGTCTTTGAACCTTCCACCTGTTCAGTGGTCCTCCTTCTGTCCTGCAGAGGGCAGCCTGCACCATTCTGCATGACCACAGCCCTGCAAGTATTTGAAGATAGTTTGTTCTGCCTTGGCCCTCTCTGGGCTGAAAGTCTCCATTTCCTTCCGTGGCTATTCATTTCTCATGAGATGCAGACCCTTTATCAGCCTGATTGCCTTCCTCTAATTGTGCACTAGCTGTGTGAGGTGTTTCCTTTAGTCACACAGTAATATATACTTACTGTAAATTAAGATCAAACCAAAACCCAAACAAAGGAAAAATTATATGGTTTTGTATGGAGGGGAATTAAATGTGTATATGTGCATTACTTAGGCAAATCACATTCTTATGAACGGTGGTGGTTAAAGGTTTGCAGATGCCATTCCAGACAGTGACTAGGCATGTGCTTTGCATTTATCTGTATACACACGTGCTTTTTTCATTCAAATTGCACTGTTCTCTAGCTTTTAAAAGCTTAATCTATGATAGACATTGTTTTACCTTAAGCTATTGGGTCATATGGCATCAAAAATAGAGAGTCGAGAACAGAACACAACATCATTTTAATTATTTAGCTTAGAATCAGGGCTGTTGTTACAGTCATAATTGTTTTATTTGTTCAACAAATAGGTATTGAAGACGTACTGTGTTAAGTGCTCCAATAAGAACATACAGTGTGAAGATATGAACCTCACCCTCAGGAAACTCATTATCTAGTGGCAAAGACAGATAATCTGACAAAAAAAATGTGGTAAATTTATGATTGTACTGAATTTGTCTCCAACTTCTGGTCATATTTTCTTCTCCTTTTCTTGTCTTTGTAAACTAACCTTTAGCGTATCTTTTTGAAGTTAGGCTAATGTTTAAATACATGATCTTTTGTCTTCACAAAGACATGCTTTTGAAGATGTAAGAGCCGTGCCAAAAAAGAAAAAAAAAAGAAAAAGAAAAAGAAAAAAGAGTGTAAATCTCACCATATAGATAGTGGCCCAAGTGAACAAACACATACCGAGAACTTTTCTAGATACCAGTGGTTTTCTTTGTTTCTGATTTTGGGTACAAAAAATAAGCCACATCAACAAATAGGTAGAAGTTAAGTTTACAGATAAATTTCTACTTGTTTTCAAGAAGAATTAATATCAGTTAGAACTGTCTACAAATGAAGATTTTAAGAACCACTGAGGTCTGTGTCATTGGATACATTCAAGCAGAGTTTGTAAAACCATGTTAATACTACCAAATGGAGTAACTGGCATGGAGTAGACATTCAGTAAATATTTGTAGAAGGGATGGAAGGAGAGAAGGGAGAGGACAAAGGACAAGGGACAGGAGGGAAGGAAGAGAGAACTTTTAGTCATTCATTCAAAAATATTTATTGAACATCAACTCTGTGCCTGGTTCTGTGTTAGTACCAGGATGACAATGGTAAGAACATAGAGATAATCCCTTCCATTCATAGGATTTACAGTGTAATGGGGAAGACAAACACCAAGTAAAAACATCATACTGACATGCAACTGCAAACGATGATAGGTTCTGGAAGGGAAAAGCCTGAAGAGCTGTGAAAGCATGTGCAGAGGGCGGAACTAGCCTGAGGGTTGAGGGATGGCTTCTCTCACGATTTAAGGCTTCTGCGGAGCTGGCTAGTGGAGTGTCCAAGCATAAGTGCAGATTGTATGTCCAGAGCGTTGTGCCGGGGACCCTCAAGGAATACAAGAAAGACCAGTGTTCCTGAAGCCCAGGAGAGGAGGTGGATGGCGAGATAAGATGGGGCTGGAGATGTGACCAGGGACCAGCTCAGGCAGAGCCTTGAAGACCACAGTGAGGAAGTTTTCACCGTAGGAGGATTAGGGAGCCCTGAGGAGCTAGAGGCAGGAGCGATTTTCTGTGATTTGCTTTTTAAAATATCACTGTGGCTACTTTGTAGAGAGTCACCTGAAGGGGTGGATGTGCGGGAACCAGTTCAAGTGCGATAGTACAGTTCAGATGTGACAGGGTGGGAGCATGAAGGGAGGTGGATGGATCAGGGAGATATATGAGGTAAAATGGGTAGAGCATTGTGATGAAGCATGGATAGGAAACTGAGGGTGCATGCGGATGGAAGGTGTCAAGGGTGACTCTTACAAATATTTACATTCCCCCGGGTGACTGGTGGTGGTCACTGGGGTAAGAAATGCTGGATTGCAAACAGCCAGTCTGTGGAAGAAAACTCCTGATTCCTCTTAGAAGCATGTTGATTTTCATGCACTTTGAGTCATAGGCAATGTGTTAGGTGTTGTGCATATTTTATTTCATTTAATTATCATAACCACCTTGCAAGTTAGATAACATTTTTCTCATATTATAGTTGAGGATATTGAGGTACATAGAAATGAGGTTAATGGCCCAAAGTAATATAGCTAGTTAAGGAAGAGACTGAATTTGAAACCAGATCTAGCTGATTTCCCAAGTCTTTTCTGTTTCTACTATACTTTTCTTGATGAGAGTTTAATTTAATTAAATGTTTGCCACGTAGTTATATGGTTGATAAATGTGAAGACCATTTTCCAAATGGTATTTCAAATCATTAAAAAAAAAAATTAATGCAAATAGGGTTGTGCTGTCCCCAATCTCCTTCTCAATCTTCCTAGAGATTTAAATAGTCAGAGATTGATACTCCTATCTTAATCAAAGTAAGTTTTCATGCCAAAAGCAATATAGTCTCAGTAGTTCAAAAGTTACTGTTTATGTAACCATAATAAAATAATCTTATGAAATTCATCAGCCACTAAACAGACTAGTTATAGCATATCTCCAAAATGTGTGGCTGGCCGAACCAGCTGGAACATTGAGACAGAACTGTATATAATTTTCCTCCTTTGGCCAGTCGCTCTGGGAAACTGAATGTAGCCATCACATAGGGTGATGGCACGTTATAACAATGATGAGGTCGTGTGGACTCTGAGAATATTGGACATTTTAAGGGCAGTTCAGCAAAGCCCCTTATTTTATGGACAAGGGTCATAGAACCTGGCAGGAAAGATATCAAGAGTAGCGTAGGGCTGGTAATAGATTTGGGCCAGGAACCCAGGTTTCCAGTCTGTGTCTCTTCCTGTTCTGCCAGCAAACTTCTGTGATTCACAGATAGAGAGATGGGGAGGGAGATATGTGGAAGCATGGATGGACATTCAAGGAATGATAGATGGGCAAATGTCTTCCCTTTAGCTACTATGGCATTGATGCTTTACTTGTGTTTTTTCTTCATTTAATTCTTGCAACAATCTAGTGATATGGTTATTATTAGCCCCATTTAGCAGATGAGGAAATTGACACTCACATTATTAGCTTAGTATTATCATAAATTCTCGTGTGTGTGTGTGTGTGTGTGTGTGTAGTGTAATTTTTTTTTAAAAGATCTTGGAAATTGCTTAACAGTTACATTAATGTCTATACAGTTTTCCTAAAAAAAGATGGAAGTTTCTTGGTGAAGAATGAGATTACAGAGAAACCTTAATAACTTTCCTCAAAGTCTTAGAAATACCTTGATTTTTGGACCCAGACTTGGATAAGAATAAGGCCCACTCACCCACTCATTTCTGATCCTGAGCAGGTTACTTGACTTCTCCCAGGCTCAGTTTCTTTGTCTATAAAATGGGTATCCATCTGCCAGAGGGAGAGAAACATTCTAAAGAAGTACTTTTGAAAATGATTGCAATCAAGGTAAGTTAAAAACAAGCATGGCAGACATCAAGGTGGGACCCATATTCAACTCTCTGTCCTCTAACTGCAGCAAGCACATGTTTGTCCTGAGCAGAGAGAGCTCCTGTGATCACTCTGATTCAGTGACTCCGCAGAAGAGAGACTGGAGATAGAGAGATTGAGGTTTCATAGTTTACAAGCTTATAAGCTCTGTGAACTTGAGTAAGACACCAGATCTCTCTAGGCCTCAATTTTTTCATCTATAAAAGTGAAAAAAAAGGGACTTGCTTCATACAGTGATTATAAAGATTTCATCATATGTTTAAAGTTCTTGCCTGGCGTGGTGGCTCACTCCTGTAATCCCAGCACTTTGGGAGGCCGAGGCAGGCACATCACCTGAGGTCAGGAGTTGAAGGCCAGGTGACCAACCTGGTGAAACCCCGTCTCTACTAAAAATACAAAAAATTAGCTGGTGGTGGTGGTGCACGCCTGTAGTCCTAGCTACTCAGAAGGCTGAGGCGGGAGAATTGCTTGAAACCTGGAGGCAGAGGTTGCAGTGAGCTGAGGTGGTGCCACTGCACTCCAGCCTGGGCAACAGAGTGACACTCCATCTCAATAATAATGATGATAATAATAATAATAAAAAGTAGGTAAAGTTCTTAGTGTAGTGCCTTACTCACATATACATTTTGCTTATTGGGTGGCTGGCCAATTCGGAAGCAGGTATTTGCTAAAAATCCACATCTCCTGTTGCCCATGTTTATTGTTATTAATATGGATTCAGATTTCTTGCTTAACAGATTTATTCATCAAAATTATACTGGTTTTTGTTTGCATCATTCAGGCAAAAGCAAACTCGAATTGGTTTCCCTGTAGCATAGACCAGAAAAATCAAACCAGCTTGGTGCTCTCTTCTACAGTAAGCAGCAATCCTTCTGTAAGTCATCTCATTAGCTCCCCTGTGATATTTATGAAGCCTTGGATTTGCTAATGATCTTAAATGGGGTTAGCATCTTTAGTGTGTGTTGAAGAAGGGAGTAGTGGAGAGAATCAGAAGACCTTAAGAGACTTCAAATGCAAATCTTTACTGAACTATTTTTTGGTTATCAGTTACCCAGTGGGGTGTCTGACAAATACAGTATGGGGTCTTATTCCCTATCATCTGTGTGTTGGGGTACCATCTGGGCTCAGAGAAAAAGACATAGTCTATAAGATTTGGCTGAACTAATTAGTCAATGAATAAATTATCAAAACCGACAAATGCAGTTCAACCCAGAAGTGACCACGAGTTTTAAAATTTTTATCAGCGGGCCGGGCGCGGTGGCTCAAGCCTGTAATCCCAGCACTTTGGGAGGCCGAGACGGGCGGATCACGAGGTCAGGAGATCGAGACCATCCTGGCTAACACAATGAAACCCCGTCTCTACTAAAAAATACAAAAAAACTAGCCAGGCGAGGTGGCGGGCGCCTGTAGTCCCAGCTACTCGGGAGGCTGAGGCAGGAGAATGGCGGGAACCCGGGAGGCGGAGCTTGCAGTGAGCTGAGATCCGGCCACTGCACTCCAGCCTGGGTGACAGAGCGAGACTCGGCCTCAAAAAAAAAAAAAAAAAAACAAACAAACAAAAAATTTTTATCAGCTCACCTGAGTCTCTGAAAAAATTCATTTCTAAAGAAATGCATACCACAGGACTGGGTACATGCCCCTCTTCCCCACCAAAAAAACAAAACACTCATTCTTCTCCTAAGTACTGGTTGGTACATTGAAATGAAAAGCAAGATACAGAAAGACATCTAAGTTTCCTAAGCTAAATCTGTGGCACTTTAGGTCAATTTAAACCAGTATCCCTTTTCCAATGTGTTCTTCCAACAGATGCCTTTGTAAACTCTCCAAGGCACAGATCTGAGCAAATTTCCTGCTCAGAAACGTAGATGGTTTTCTTTTATTAAGATACATAGACTAGTGTCAAAGGACCTTCATAATCAATCATAAGAAAGATGGCTAGTCTTTATTGAGTGCAGTGTATCAGATACTTTGCTCAATGTTTTCATGATTAAATTATTTAATTCTTGGAACAAAACTGTGCATTAGGCACTATAATGTTCCCTGTTCTACCTATGAGACAATGAGGTTTAGTGAGATTAAGTAATTTGTTCAATGTTTTGTAGCTAGTATATGTTGGAGGAAGAAGTTGAATCTAGAAATTTTGTGTTCGCTCTAAGAGGTCAGTGATAGATTTTACATGTTTAAGTAATTGGAAAAGTCAAATTGAGAGCAATATTTTATGGTATGTAAAAATTATATGAAATTCATATTTCAGTGTCCATCAGTACCGTTTTATTGGAACACAGCCACACTTACTTGTTTTTGTATTGTCTATGGCTGATTCCGTGTTACAGTGGCATAGCTGAGTAGTTGTGACAGAAATCACCTGGCTCACAAAGCTGAAAATATTTACAGTCTGACCCTTGACAGAAAAAGTTTGGGGATTACTGATTGATTGTAACCCGTGTATAATACCACTGTCCATCATGTTACAGCCTTTCTAATTTGAAAGTGTGTCCACACACCTTTCTTTGCATCCTTCCTTCCTCCCATGCATGCTCCTGGAATAAAACGTAATGGCAACTCAACTTGTGGAATGTCTCATACTTTCTAAGCCCAGGTCTGATATCATTCAGTTTAGTTTTGAAAGTTTTTATTGCAAGCAATAGAAAACTTGACTCAAAATGGATGTTTGCAAAAGGAGAATCTATTAGCTTGTGTAAGAAACATCTAGGAGTTTATCTCAGTTAAGACATGGCTTCATCCAGGACATAAACAATATTATCAGAACCTGTGTCTGTACTCCGTTCTTTGAATTAATCCAGTTCTCAATGTCTGTATAATTTATGCCCCCCACCTGCTTTGTCCAGTGTTTCCCTCCAGACCTTCTGCTTCATACCACCTAGCCTAGAAATAGTCAAGAGAGTCTCTGTCTCGCCTTCACAAAAAGGCCAAGTCTCACAATAATTGGACTGCCTTAGGTCCTATGTCCTGATGTCAACCTAATGTCTATGGCAAGGAAAAGGAATTACACTGATTAGCTCAGAAGTGGTTAAACCCATCCCTGAACTTTCACTATGGATAAAGAAATGGGGTTCCCTGGTTAGTTTAAATCCATTAATATCCACCCCTAAAGTTAGAGGTTGGATGAGCACCAAACCAATAATATGGATGGGAAATTTCAGATATGATTAAGAAGGAGGCATGAGAGAATTGTTGCTAGGAAGGACACAATAAATGTCCGTACATCTCTATTCCCCAAAGACTTCCAGGCCCCTGTATACCTGAGCTTGCTCCTGGCAGAATTTATCTTCCTTTATTTTGTACTCCCCCAGTCTTTCCCACTTGATGGCTTGAATTATACCAAGCTGTATATTTTCCCTCTCTCAACAACTGCTACCACTTGATACTCTTCAAATAGTTGGAGTCTGTTATAATTATTGATTCCTGTGCTGAAGGCAGGAAACCCTCTCACCTAAAAATCCTCCTTTAAAGAATCCTTACCTGGTTTTAAAAGCATGTTTTGTTGTCCCTTTTATGAGGGCTGTTAATATTGCATGTGAGCTGGGAGGCTCCTTTAATGTGCTGCTCACTTCTCCCAAACACAGTCTTTGAACTTCATAGGATGGTCAGGGCCAGGAGCAGAGTTGAGGACAGTGAGAGGGTCAGAGACAGAGGAGAAATCAGGAACATCGCTTTCATACTCCAAACAAAAGATGGGGATTTCACATTTTAGCATGATGAATTTGACAAGCTGTGTCAAATGCTGCACCACAATTTTTTTCTCACATCAAAGTAGCAAGATCCAAATATCTGCCATATTCACTGAAAGACATATACAGCATCATTATAGTTGCACTCTTCCTGATAGCCCAAAACTGGAAATATCACAGGCAACCATCAAGAGTGAGTGGATAAACCATGGTACATTCATATAATGGAACTCTGTAAATCCATGAGAAGTGACAATATGTAACTAGACCCAATGATATGTTTAAATCTCAAAAATATGATGTTGGCCCAAAGAATTCAGACGGTAGAATGTATTATGTGATTCCATTTATATAAAATAAAAAACTACCCCATGATGTTAGGAATCAAGACAGTGGTTATCCTAAAAGGGTAGGAAGGAAACTTTTGGATGCTGTTAATGTTATTTTGTGTGTGTGCCTAATTATTGGTTACATAGGTGTGCTCGTGTGAAAAATCATCAAGATGTAAATTTATAATATGTGTACTTTTCTGTATTTATGTTTTGATATAATATTGAAATTGAAAAAAAATAAAAGTGGAGATAGGCTATGTCAAATGCCCAACTGTGCTCTTGCTTTTCTCCATATCTCTGAGGTGGGTGGTGCTCTGAACTGAATGATACATTTGGGTTAGGGTCTGACCTGCCTGGATATAGCATGGATTGGGATCCTTTCTGTAGAGGGAATAGAATGAGGTCTTCAGCTTACCCAAGGCAGAGGCCTTAGTTGAGCTAACCAGCAATGGTTAATGTACTAATGAACCCACATGTCCTCTAACCACAAATAGGAACAGTCTGTGACTTGATCTTTGCCTGGATTCTCAACCTCACCCTGGTGCTGCTACTTTAGCTGCCGGAGGTTCTTTCACAGGATGAAAGGGCTTATCTAACATCCTAAAGTTAATCTTTTCTTGTCTCCTTCATGGTAAAGAAGAAATAAACAGATGTTCATTGTGTACCACTCTTTCTTCTTTGGGCTAATTGCCTCTGACCTTGGGGTCTATAGATTCATAAAATTTATGCTGGAGTTTCATCTTTCAAGGAGAAAGACACAAGTGATTGGGGAGCAGTGCTTCTGAGGGTTTTCAAAAACCCCAAGGAGGAAGATGCTGACTTATATTGTTAAGGTCACTTTCATTCCCTTATTGTGAATGCTACCAACACGCATTACACTTCCTCAAAGTGGATGTCTTCCTACTCCTGAGGAATTTTTTTAATGGGACTGAATTTGCCTATTAATGCTTTATGTTAATTGGCCTTTAGGTGTGGTATTCCTATTCCTGTCTTAGAACAGGTCAGTTCCTTGTAGCTTTTCATCATTTTCTTGATCACACTATAAATGTCCTCCACTTGTCAATGTCTGCCTTGGTCTTGCCGGTCCAAAAGACGTACCCTGTTTGAAAATGTGGTTGCTGCGATGCTGAAAACAGTGATAGGGAGGGCTGCTTGCATTCTAGTGTTTGGTATTTCACTTCCGTTTGCATCCTGGCGCTGTAATGAAATATCATGTCGAGCTCCCATAGGGCTGATAAGCCACCCTCAGCCCCTAAAGATAGCTCTGCCCTGCCCGTGCATTACTGCTTTCCAAGAAAATCCCTGTCATTATGCAGAATGTTATGCATTTCCTCTCAAACCTAGTCATTTGCATTTTTTGCCTTTGAAAAGGCAAATTTGCTTTGAAAAGTGTAATGAAATGTGCCCAAATGAAAACTGGGCCCTGAGGATGGCTGGTGCCAGCATGGGGCTTTAATTAAATGATTAGATGGCAATTTGATATGACCAGCTTTTGAACTGCATCATGTTATCATTTAGCTTTGGGAGGGGAAACGCAGCTCGACCTCTAGAAATACTGAAAGATAATATGAACTTTGCTTTCAACCACCACAGAAATATGCACAGAAAGGCTTTTTTAAAAATTCCCTGTTCATTTTTCTCTGACCTCACTCGCCCAGTTATCAAGGCTCCTCATGCTTACTCTTCCCGAGCAAGCTGTGTTCTTTAATGCTTCCATGATTTTAGCCGTCTGTTCCTTCTGCCTGGAGTTCCCTTTTACTTCTTGCCTTTTTAGGGATCCTTATTGTTTCTTCAAAGCACAATTTACTTAATACCCTCCTCCGTTTATTGAAGTTCTTAATTTCCCTAGACTGGGAGCTAGCTGAGCTCTCCAATATCCAGAGACCTGCAAACTGTAGCCTGGCTGTCTCCTGCTTTTGTAAGTGAAGTCTTACAGGAACATGATTGTACTCATTCATTTACACGTTGTCTATCTCTGTTTTTGCTTTGTGATGGCACAGTTGAATAGCTGCAACAGAAACCATGGCCTGCAAAGCCTTGAAAAGTTTGGGCAGATAAGCTGTTCAATCAGTCATCACCTGCTGGTGCCTGGAAGCTCCATGAGGCCAGTAACTTTTGATTTTGCTCACCACTAACTCACTAGCATCAAACACAAGTCTGATACAAAGAAGCTACTTAGAAAGTACCAATTGCATATTGCAGTTGTGAGAATTCAGTGAGCTGATGGAGCTGTGATGTCTGTTAAGTGCTTTGTACAAGTTAGGCACTTAGTGAAAACTTGTTTGCTTTCACTAAAAGACCTCAGAGTTCCTTCCCTCAGACCTAAGCAACTAGGTCATCTTGTATTTCTTCCAACGAATTCATTTTCTTCGTGTCTGCCAGACTTAATATTAATTTTTCAGTTGTACATTAAAATATCCAGTTTATCCTAAAATTTAACCTAAAGATCTCTACTCATTATTTTTACCTAATACCTACTGAGAATTTAATGTGTCCCATGCAGTGTGCTCAGGGTTTTATATCCACTGCCTCGGAGACAGATACTTTTATTATTTCGTAGCAGAAATAGAGGCATAGTTAGGCTAAGCAAATAGACCCATTTCACAATTCCTGTCAAACTAAGACCTAAAATCATGTTTATTGACTTCTAAAACTTGACTCTTTTCCATCATATGATCTAAAGACCTTCTGTACTGTTTTTCTATTTGTAAAAGAAAACAAAGCATTATTTCAAAGAGTTTTTGAAAGTATCCTTGTCTCATCAGTAATTATAGACAGGTTTCTTTGCAAGTTTCCCTATTGCTTCTTGAACTTTGACTCCTGAAGAAAAGGCACACTTTTGCTTCTTAGGTCATAAATTAGCTTTTGATTGAATTATTTGCAGAGGTATGCACACTTCACACAAAGCAGCACATACACACAGAGTGTGCAGTAGCTGAACTGATGAGGCATGAATCAATAAAAACAAAAATAAAATTAATACTGCAATAGCAACTTGAATCCATTTGATTAGTGATCTGGGCCTGGGGTTAAAGCAATTCTTAGCACCCCATCTGTACAACAGGGATAAAAAGCTATCATTATGGGCAGTTTATAGGGTTCTTTTTTTTTTTTCAGATTAAATGACTAGAACATAAAACTTGCAAGGCATGACTTTTTTGTCTGTTCTATTGATAGAGGTAGCCCCAGGACCTAGAGTAGTGTCTTTACCAACTTTGTTCTATCAATAAAGGCTTTCCAGAGAAAGAGAACTAACAGGATGTGCTTTCCAGGGAAGGAACTAACAGGATGTATGTATATCCAGGAGGAGCCTTACTATGAAGAATTGGCTCATGCAATTATGCACAGTGACAGATTCCAAGATCTGCAGTCAGCAAGCTACTGGTCCATGAGAGAGCTCATGTGTAGTTCCAGTATAAGTGCAAGGGCTTGAGAGCCAGAAGAGCCAATGGTGCAAGTTGCAGTCTGAAAGCAGACAGGCTCGAGACCCAAGCAGAGCCAGTGTTTTAGTTTGAGTCTGAATACTGGCAAAGACCAATGTCCTCACTCAAGCTGCCAGGAAGGAAGCATTCCATTCTACTTGCAGGAGGGTCAGCCTTTTTGTTCCATTCAGATCTTCAATTGGTTGGAGAAGGCCTACTCGTGTCAGAGAGGGTAGTCTGCTTTTCTCAGTCTACTGATTCAGAAGTTAATCTTATCCAGGAATACCCTCACATACACTCTCAGAAGTATGTTTGGTCAAATATCTAGGCTACATGTGGCCCAGTCAAATTGACACACAAAATTAAACATGACATACTCCGTAAGTATTTGATGATTTAGAAAGTAAATGAATTCAATAAATTTGAAGTATTTAGAATAGTGGCTGAATTAAAGTAAGGGCTAAATATATATTATTGTGAATTTTCCCAAAGCTATTTGAAGTATTCTTGAACTAGGGTTGGCTTATAGTTAATCACATACAACACAGCATGTAATAGTTCAGATTTGGGCATTTGATGGGAGCCTTTCAGTTCCAATGTTGTCTATGCAAACACTTCATTGCAGGCTATATTGCAGATACTTGTATCTTTCTCATTTTTTGTGTGTGAAAAATAATTATCTAACATATTATTAGAACTCTCATATGTGATGATAGTTGATGCCAAAATTGATTTAGAGTCAAGTATTTCTGTTGCGTGTTTGTGTGTGGGTTGTGTGGACACACATATGAGCATGATGCCTGTATATTTTATAGATCTGCCATTACTCTGATATACCAATACTTTGGTATTTGTTAGTCAAAATAGTTGTTATATTAGAGTAACAGATTATGAACAGAAAAACAAAGATGCGTCAACTAATAGTTGCCACTTAATGACTTATTATTCACTTAGCTCTGTAAAGAAACTGAGGGCATGAGAAAAGAAAATTCAACATAGTCCCTACCCTCAAACAGATTACTGAGTTAGCCGTAAAGTGAAACCATAGGGAATTAAATGTAAAGTGTGTAAGACTGGCGATGAGCACAAATGTAATTCAAAGGAGAAGGAGTCAGTATTACTTGTGATAGGTGGAGGAGGCAGACATTGAAATCATTGCATTTCCACTCTAAAAATTTAGATTGCTTTTTCCAGTATCCCACTGAAATTGCTTTCTTGCTGTTCTTGTTTTTTTCTACCTCTCCCACCTGTCACAGCTTCCAAGTTCTCTCTTGTTCATCTGTGGTGGGTGTGCCTCTAGCTGAAGTATCCGTGCTCATGATTTAGACCCTTCCTGCTGTTTCTGGTAAATCACAGATATTACTAGCTTGCAAGAGGTGATTTTATTGACTTGGCAGCTGGCTTGTTTAAAACTAGATTATTTCTGAAGTTAGGAACGTTTGTGACCAATGGAACACTGAGTTTTAAAAAATCAGAATAGATGTAATCAACTCTGAGGAGAATAAATCAAAATTACAAATGCATGGAGATTCTTCTCTGACGGATGATGGCTGCTCACACCTTGAGGTTGGGTAGATAATAACGTAGGTGCTGGTGTTTATTTTCATCGCCCTGAGGATACTTACTCTATTAGTCTTATAGGGCTGCCATAACAAATTACCGCAAACTTGGTGTTTTCAAGCAACACAAATTTATTCTTCCATAGTTCTGGAGGCCAGAACTCAAAAGTCAAGGTGTCAGCAGGGCCATGCTTCTCTGAAGGCTTTAGAGAATCCATCCTTGGCTCTTTCAGTTTGTGGTGGCACCAGGCATTCAACATCACTCCAGACTCTGCCTCCACCTTCACATGGCCTTCACTGTGTGTTTCTTCTCTTCTTTTTATAAGGACCTTGTCACTGGACTCAGGGCACCCCCGGGTTAATCCAGGATGATCTAATCTTGAGATCCTTTACTTAGTTATGTCTGCAAAGATCCTTTTTCCCAATAAGGTCACGTTTATAGGTACCGAGGGTTGGAACTGGATACATCTTTTTGGGGCTATGATTCAACCCACTTCACTTACCTTCCCTGCCTCTTGGTTCATTCAGACCCTGGGAAGGGCTGCAGTGTTGCTAGCATGGTATTGCTGAGACCCAAATGCAAGGAGTATGTCTGGGAGGAACTGTGAGTGATCTGACTGAGTAATTTTCAGAATAGGTTTTGAACGTTTTACATTAGTTATTCCTCCATTGCTGGGGAGGCTTCCATGTAAGGACCACCTGGAACAAGAGAAGTATCAGCATTTCCCTGTCTTTATAATTGAAATAACTGCTGTTAAATTAACATTTGATCAAGATAGTCAGTGGTTTTTTACTTTCTCCAAAATGCTAGTTCTCTTCATTGCTTCAGATACCATCTAGAACATGAGTTGCGAAACATACTTTTTTGTCTATCAAATATCAAGCTTTAAGACGAAGTTAGATTTTAGATGAGTAGCATTTTTCCATTTTGATACACACATATATCATTATTTATTTTTATTTTACTTTAGGTTCTGGGATATATGTGCAGAACGTGTAGGTTTGTTACATAAGTGTACATGTGCCATGGTGGTTTGCTGCACCTATCAACCTGTCATCTAGGTTTTAAGCCCCGCATGCATTAGGTCTTTGTCCTAATGCTCTCCCTCCCCTTGCCCTCCTCCCCCTGACAGGTCCTGGGGTATGATGTTCCCCTCCCTATTTCCATGTGTTCTCATTGTTCAACTCCCACTTATGAGTGAGAACATGCAGGATACACACATATATCTTATTGCCTAAATGTACCCTGCAGGATGGCTATCAGAAATCCAGGAGGTGACAGATGTGTCTACCTTGTTTTAACGTTATCTTCAGAGCTCATTACAGTGCGTGGTATATAGTAGATACAGTGTACCTTTGTTGAATGAATCATGTTCTGTGAAGATCATATTTTTAATGGATTAAATTATATATTTTAAGTCAAAATGTAGCCACTTAGTGCTGATTATCCACCAGTATTGTCCACCCCTCCATTCTTTCTTCATTTGGGGATCAACAGTACCATTTTGATCATTACCTCATATTTAGTTTTATTCTGTAACTCTAATGTAATGAAGAGAAAGGTCAACAAGGATAACCCCTTTGTTTAAGAAAATCTTGGAGCACTGAACTTAGAGTTCAAAAATTTAGGCTTATGTCCACAATCTGACTAGTTTTTCACACTTGTTCTGTTACCTTGGGCAAGGACTCAGAGTCTCTCATCTTTTGGTTTCCCATACATGTGTCCATTTGACAAATGTTTATTGAGTATTTGCTAGAAGCCAGGTGCTGTTCAAAGTGCTGAACACAAAGCAGTGAACAATACAAAGAGCCCTCACCCTCTGAGAGTTCAACCTAAGATAAGGAAAAAGATTATAAATACACAAATCATAAAATCCTGAAGTGTATCAGGTAAGTGCTATGGAGAAAATAGATCAAGAAAGGTGACAGAGGGTGATAGGAGTGCAGAAGTGATGCAGTTTTGAATAAGGTGTTCAAAGAAGGCCTCACTGAGAAGTGACATTTGATAAAGATCTGAAGGAGATGGAAAAGAGAGAGCCTTGCGTCTGTCTAGGGGAGGAGCATTTTGGATGGAGGAAAGAGAAGGGGGGAAGTCTGCATAGTGGATACTGTAATGCGCTGCTCAGATCCCCCTTCAGTACTGAGGCTCCTGGGAGCATGGGCAGGTGATGATGTTCAGCTGAATCCTTCTCTGGGAATTACTCTCACCTGAAGAGAGCTGCCCCCACCAAGGTCACACTCTCTCCTTAGTGGCAGCCGATATAGAATGACTAGTCCCAATGGGGGTATAAAGCCTGGCTCCCATTCCTCAAGGCAGGATTACAGTTCTGAAGGTCAGCCATCTAAAATGGGTTTCACTGGGCTAAAGTCAAAGTGTCAGCAAGGCTCCATTTCTTTCAGAGGCTCTGGGGGAGAATCTATATCCTCCCTGTTTCAGCTTCTAATGTCTACTCTCAGGTTTTGGCTCATGGCCCTCTTCTGTCATCTTCAAAGACAGCAACAGTGGGCCAAGTCCTCTTCAGATTGTATCACTCTGACCTGACCCTTCTGCCACCATCTTGCACACCTAAAGACCCTTGTGATTACATTGGGCCCACGTAGATAAACCAGCCTTATTTTAAGGTCAACTGAACAGCAGCCTTAATTCCATCTGTTCCCTTAGTTTTCCTTTGCTATGCATATAATATATCCTACTCACAGGTTCTGCAGGTTAGGACATGGGCATCTTTGGGAGGCAACTATTCTGCCTACTACAGATGGGAACATGAATATGTCATCCACAGGAACACAGAAGGCAGAGTGGGCACAGGTGCAGAGTCGTAGGTGGGTAGTGCTGGGAACTTGTGGAAGTTCTTTTCTGGTTACTCAGTAAGGGCAGAAGGAAAGCCAACAGCTGGGAGGTGCCAAGGACTTGAAAAGATGAAAAGAGAGAAAAAGTTGTGAATGTCCTCTGAGAGTATAAGGGATGAGTTTACCATGCCAGTATAACAGCTTTGCTTAGCAGTACTCAGGGCTCTCATCTGTCCTACTTACCCCAGGGTTGCTGTGAGGGTTGCCGTGGATGATGCTTATAAAAGTAGTTTTGAAACTCTAAAGCACTGTATTAATGAAAGTTAGTTAACTTTCATTGATTGGGTACCTTGTGATAGTTTCTGTTCTGTGTGTTTTAGGTGTATGAACTAAACTAATTCTCAGAATAAGACTAGGAGGCGGATATCATTATTGTTACCTCCATTGGACAGATGAAGAAATTGAGTCCTAAACAAATGCCCAAGGTTCCTCAGCTAGGCACTGGCAGAGCTGGGATGTAAACCCAGTTAATCTGAACTGAGAGATTATACTCTTGATCACCAATCTGTTCTGCTGTCTACTTCATGTATTCACTTCTCAACCAGATTTTGTGTTCTATGAGGAGTGAAACTAGCGTCTTCTACTTAAAAGAAAAAGAATGTCACTCATTGCACCTAATATAGGCAGACAGTGAGCATCCATTGAGTGAATATAAGCATAGTAACAATTAAAAAATAGATAAATCTTGGGGTCAGAACAGTATTTGAGTTCTAGTTTAACCATTTAACTAGACGTATTGTGACATTTAGAAAGTCCAAGCATCGCTTTCTTCATCTGTGAGATGGGGATAACAATAATGCCTACCTCAAAGAGTTGCTGTGAGGATAAACTGAAGTTATGCATACAAGAATCCCTTTGCCTCTCACTTAGAAGGCACATAGTAAGTCCGACTAGCTATTTTGCTAAATGGTTACTGTGTTGAGGTCAGGGAGTAGGGGTGATTTATCAACCTAACTCCAAGCAAAACTCTTCACATAATCCCGTACCGGGGACCTCCTATCCCCAGTGTCCCCCAAATTTGGGGGTTTATTGTCCAAAGACCATACCCATCACCCTTTTCTCCTCTCTAAAGATTTCCACATTAGGACATCAACAAATATAATTCAAGGTCATGCAAAACACAAGTTTATTACAAACTGGAAATCTTCTGGTACCATTTAGCTACAGTGAGGTCATTTATAGGTACCTGGCATAATTTCTCAGTTTAACGTGACATAGCTTAGCACGTTAATAGCCGTCCACAGTCACCTGCAGTTTTTCTTCCTATATCTTAATTCATTCCTTTATCTCACATATATTTATAAGCTAGGCACTGAGCCAGGAGGCCTGGGCCAGTGCTGAGCTGTCTCTTTCATCCCTCTCTTCAGGTTCCTTCCTTATGGTTTCTCCAAGTCTGTAGGCTGAGTTCAGCTGGAGAACCTACCAAGGGACATTTCCTAGTAGGTCACAAATTTTCTATAGCATATAATAGGCATACTAGCTTCTCTTTGTGGAATCTTTGTCTTTGAATAGTCTTTAGCCAATTATCCTAAGACCCCCCAACATTATGGTTTGGAAAGCCTTATATTGTGTTTCCTTGCTTTTGTTTTTTGAGAGAATTTTGTTGAGATGCCTTTAAAATAACTTTGAGTAGCTAGAATTCAATTAAATGCTAAGTAACATTTTATACATACAATCAATATTTTAGAAGTTTTTAAAGATATCACTTGCCAGTTTTAGTAGTACTTTTATAAATATGTTAGCTATATATTTAGCAAGAAGTGTGTACTATGCATTAGCCAATATGCTAACTACCATACATATTAACTTATTTAATTCTCATAATATCTCCTGGAAAGGTGAATTTATTTGCCCACATTTTTTCAACTTGAGGAAACTGAAACCCAGAAAGGTTAACTGATTTTCTCAAGGTTACATGCTAGCTGATTTCAGAAGGCTTTCAGAAATCCTTTGAGCTTTCATACCATGGCATATGGCTCCAAAGCCCTTGTCCTAACCCCAGGGCTAGACAGAAAAAACGTTTGTTACTAGAAAACAGACAAAAGTTACCAACTGCAGATTCAAAAACAGTGATTTCTGTGGCTCATAGAGTTTGCTAGGGCATAATGCAAAAGACTTGATTTGTCTTCTCCTCCCTCCATTTTTTTCTCCGTCCCCCTCCATCTTCCCTCTCCTCCTCATTTCCACCTCTCCCACTCCTTTTCTTTCCACCACTCTTTTCTTGCTCTGTGATAACTGGCAACAAGAACATCTGTTTCTCTCAGGGGAAACCCAGGCCCTGCTACTCTGTTGTCCTGGCTTGCCAAGGCCCAGGAGAGGCACTCAAAGGAGCTGACAGAACATTTATCCACTTCTGGGTTGCTTACCCACATCATGAGTAGGAGGACACCAACAGTCCTTTCCCTAGCCCAGCGCCAGGCCCAGGCCAGTCTTCTGTATGAGGCAAAGAGAGCTTGGGCCTGTATCTTTCTCCTAGCCTGGTCCAACTTCATGGTCTCCTCTGAGCAAATCCTTTGACAAAAACAGTAAAAGCCTAAACACATACCCCTACCTTACCCTAAGCAATTGTTTTCAAGATAGTCCAGATAAATTTATATTTAGAAAAAAATGAAATGCACCTGAGGAAAGAGAGGCCTTTCAAAGATAAACCCATTTGACTTTGGTAAGTTGAAAGCCTAACATTTTAGAAGCACCTTCTTCCTTGGTTGTTTCATAGATCTAAGATTTTTGCAAGGATTGTAAATAAGCATTTGTTTTATATCTGCATATCTCAATGAGTTCACACAAGAAATTCCTTATGGGAAAATGTTATAATCCACTCAAGGACAAACTCCAGCTTCTCTTCCAGTGTTCTGAAACTGACACACACATACTAAGTAGTAGTTTTCAACTTCCGCTTGAGGCCAGGCTCCCTGTCACTCCTGTAACTTGAAATCCTACAGCTCATTTTCAGGAACTCAAGCATTTTGATCATGTGATCATGACAGAATTATGGGGGTTAAGAATGGTTTGGAAGAGAAATAATGAACTCAATAACTAGAACTTTCAGAAGCATGCTTTCCTTTTGTTGCAACTTTTTCTTCTCTTGGTTTTCCTCACTGAAGTTTCTGATGTCCTGTCAACATATTAGGAATATCAAATATCACCTTTTACCTGGTTTAGACTATTACCTCTAATGTATCTCTGCTGTTAAATAGTTAATATCTGTAGAATTATACCCTGCTCTCCATTTGCTTTAAAATTTATCTTAGTTTTAGATTTTATTATTCTGTATATTTTATTTTAATTTTTGAGCAATTACATTTAAATTAGTCTTTAAAAATAATCTTCCTTGGCTGATGAGTATTTACATTTCTCATTTCAATTCAACTGTAGCTTCAATTTTTGTATTTTAGATGGGAAATAATTTTAAATGTTTCATGAAAATGAAATATGAATCCTTGTAAATATCCAGGTAACCAGTTGCTCCCTTTGGCATTTAATTGGCTGGCAATTTAACATTTCAGTCAACAAACAAACATAGTATGTATTCATTGCTAAAGACTAGTGAAGATTAAAAATCCAATTAGCCATGCTGTATGTTGCTGTCCTACCATCACATGGCAAGGTTTAATCTCCATTGGACGTAAATTAAGAGCCAGAGTTATCAGCCACTTCAGTAAGTAGGGACGTAAGGCATTTATGAAACCAAATATGAATTTTTTTTTTTTTTACTTTTTGGATTGCTATGGAATAACTTTTTAAATCCTTACTTTAATTCGAGCTTTTACAGAGTAATGCACTTCTCATTGAGAAAAGTAATATTTAAAAAATGCATGAAAACAGAATAGTACTTGGTATGGAAAAAAGCTTTCTGCATAGATATATGGTAAGTACATATGAAGAAAAATTCATGCAGGTTGATAGAGGGGATTAAGCAAATAGTTACGGTCTGAAGACTGTCTAATTAATAATACTAGTGATAACTAAAAATAATTGTTGAGTGCTATGCGTCAAATGCTTTATTGGATTTAATCATTGCAACATCTAATGAGGTAGGAACTATTAAATTCCCTATATTACAGATGAGAAACCTGACACTTCAAGAGATTGTATGATCTATGCATAGTTACATAGCAATCAGGGGGTACAGTCAAAATTTGAACCCAAATCTGTCTGATTAAGAGCTTATTTTCTGTCTTAATCATCACGTTTTACTCACTATAAGCCAATGATGCCTTACTGAGCTCAGGAAATCATTCTATCAGGTGTCTGTCAGAAACTCTGAAGTTCATATTTACCTTTGGAAATAGTTCTGAGCCATTCCTCCCAGAGCCCCTATCTTTATTATTAGTCCAGGGTATTTTTGGGATTTCGCATTCAGATGGCACTAACTGGACTTTTCCTGTCCATCCACTAACCTGGGTCATGCTGAGGACTCGCATTACCCTCGATTGGATACTGTCCAGTGGTTTCTCTGTAGCTATTGCTTCTCCTAAGAGTCCTGCAAGCTCCTGCATCAAAGGAAGCATTCAGAGGTAGTAGCGGGAATAGCAGGAAATAAAATATCAGCAGAAAGCAATGGGCTATGCTTCAGCTGAGTCTGGCAAGACTGAAATAAGAAAAGGTCCTGTATCATCCAGAGAAATTAGGAGGGCTAAGGCATGGGTCACCACCTGGGAACATCTTTCACAGCCGGTAGAATAGGTGCCTGATTGAGCTTGCACTGTGTGCACAAAACTATACTAAGTGGCACTAGAAGACATAAAAGAAACAGAAAATGTGGTCTCTGCTGCAAGGCAATGTTTTAAGACACTGATTTCCGATAAAACCACCAGGCCTTATGTGTTGAAATCATAAGCTGTCCTCTTCAAAGTAGTCACCTTAGCAATCCATGCCCTCATTTCAGCAACTCTGCTAGTGCTCATTTGCAAAAGCCCTTTGAAAATTACTTTCAGAATTCTTTTGAGGCACATAAGAAAATCTGACTCCATTCGAAACAGGCCCCCATTTGATTATCCAGTTTAGTCACCTGAATTTGGCTCTGAACTACGTTGACCTCTTTCCAATAATCAATGCTAATATTCAGAGACAAAGGTTTTCTGTCACCATGGGTATTGACAAGAGTGCCTTATGTACCATCAAAGCAGTTCCTAAGCTTATTCTTGTATCCACTTTGCCTGGCTTTTCAGCCAACCCATCGTATGTGTTCAATAAAAAGCTTTTTTAACTTGAACTGAGAAAAAAGGAAACAAAAAATATATTCCACACACTGGCAGCATGTCTGGAATAATGTAGTATCTTTTCATCAACACGTTCTGAAATAGATATTTATAATTTTATCAAAGCAATTATTTGATATCTCCCCATATCACTTACCTAATTATAACTGCAGGATTAAAATGAGTCAAAAAGTCACTACAGCCATGTATGAGTGTCTCTCAGTCTTCATATTTTGTTTGAGAGTTACTCTCACTGGCCCACAAATTGATCTAGAACAGTGACAGCAGTGATGATGATATTTCTTGAGCAATCACTTCATACTATTGTCCTAATTTTATTCCATGTATTGCCTATTTAATCCTCTCAACCACCCTATAAGGAAAAAATTATTTTTATCTCCCCATTATAGACATAAGAAAACTGAGACCAGGGAGCAGAGTGGCCTTTACAAAATTCCATGACCAATAAAGGTGACTCATTACTCAAAAGAACCCCAGTCTTCCTTATTCTCCTCTTTGCTATTGTCATGATGCATTCAGTCAGGACTTATTTTAAAAATAAAAGTTTAATGGTTTACTTTTTTTATAATTTATCTTTTTTGTATTAAAAATGAACCCCCTTCCAAAATCAGGAAAATAAAAATTACCTGAAATTGAAGCATCAAAAACTTGATGCTTTGGTGCAAATCATTGCAAATGTTGAGTTGTTGAGTTTTTGTTCATATTTCATACCTCAACAACATTCATTGTTCCTAACCTGATTTCCTCGGAAGCTGTTTGTGAAGATGCATGCAAAAGTCAATGGCTACTTTCTCTTAGTTACCTATTGCTATAGCTAGAAAAACATATGCATACGTTCTAGATCTGTTTTGCTTTTCCATGATCTTATGGCTAGAGTGGCATTTCCCCTTAAGACAGTTGGATGTTTTTCTTTGACTTAAACATGCTTTATCATCTTCTTTTATATCATGAAGGTAGGAAGAGAAAGAAAGATGAGAAAAACACTTTTTTTTTTTTAGATATCTATGTTGGGCTAGCTTTTGTGTTTAGCAAAATTATGATTTGGTAATATACTCTAACATATTATTTTGCTCTAACTATACTTTATATTGTACTATATGATTCTTTTTTTTTTTTTTTTTTTTTTTTTTAGACAGAGTCTCGCTCTGTCGCCCAGGCTGGAGTGCAGTGGCGCGATCTCGGCTCACTGCAAGCTCCGCCTCCCGGGTTCACGCCATTCTCCTGCCTCAGTCTCCCGAGTAGCTGGGACTACAGGCGCCCACAACCGCGCCCGGCTAATTTTTTGTATTTTTAGTAGAGACGGGGTTTCACCGTGGTCTCGATCTCCTGACCTTGTGATCCGCCCGCCTCGGCCTCCCAAAGTGCTGGGATTACAGGCGTGAGCCACCGCGCCTGGCCAGTACTATATGATTCTTTAGCCTACTAACATTTTTTGAGTCAGAGTCTCACTCTGTCACCCAGGTTGGAGTGCAGTGCATGATCTCAGTTCACTGCAACCTCTGCCTCCTGAGTTCCAGTGATTCTCCTTCCTCAGCCTCCCGAATACCTGGGATTACAGGCACCTGCCACCATGTCTGGCAATTTTTTTATTTTTAGTAGAGACAGGGTTTCACCATGTTGGCCAGGCTCGTCTTGAACTCCTGACCCCTCCCAAAGTGCTAAAATTACAGGCATGAGCCACCACGCCTGGCCCTAAGTTTTTAATCTAGATAGAAATGCTACTAAGGTTCCTCATTGCATATATGAGGATGCTGGGCATCCAGCGAGGACTAAGAGCACACAGGGAATCCATGACAGAGCTAAGATTGGCTACCAGGGCTATAACTCCAGAGCCCAGGCAATTACCCTACATTGTGTGGTGAGAACAAGTGCATCTTTGCTGATGGGCCTGCAGTTAGGGTATTTGCCCAGCTCTGCTACATAAAGGTCATTCAACCCCTGCATGTATTCTCCACTTGCTCCAGCCATTTGTACAAATGAATGGCAACATAGATTTAGCATTACTCTTGGGTGCCAGGATACTCAACCCTGGGGCATTGTAGCATCCTCTCTGGCCAGACAAGTAGGTGCTGGAATTGTTTATGGCTTCCTGAGTGCAGGGGGATGAAGGCTATTGAAGATAACTTTCAGAAGATGGGGCCAGAGTCCTCCTTACCTCCCCTTGCAAGTTTCAGATGTCTATTAGGCGCATCTCTGCCCTGTACACAAGGATGGTTGGAGGTGTGGTGGTCCTAAACATTCTCCCTAATTTCCGTATACCTGAAGTTTGACTTTGTTTCAGAATCCTGCTCTTTGTCTTAAGTAGACGTCCATGGCACATGATACTGACATGAACCATACGTCTCAAAGCTGCCTCCTCTGATGCATCCTAGCCTTCAACCTACATCAGCAGCATCAGAGGCACTCGATCTGTTATCTTGGTCCTCTCCCAGCTCCTTTCTAAGTATTGTCTTTGCCTCTTATGTGAATCATGGTTCAGGTCCTGCCTGTGGCCTTAGAAAAGGGAGGTTCTTTTTTATGTCTCACTTTAATTCTTTCCATTGCTACATTGTAGAGAGACGAAAGATAGAGGATCGTGACCAACTCAGCATTCCACTGAAGACTATGTGATCAAACAGTAAACTGTTTATCATGAATGCAGGATGTGGGCAAATTCACTTCTGTACCTGCTGCCAGAAGGTATGCTGAGTGCAATCACTCCCTGGTGCCGTGCTCTTTGAGGTTATCTACTGGAACATCTGGAGACTACTGTGCAGAGAATGCAGTTGTGAAGACCTGCACCAAGTCAAGCAGCTGGCTGACAACCACCCCCTTCTCCCTATCTCCTTTACTCAATAAATACAAAGGGCTCTACAAGCTCAGGGCCCTTGTTCACTGGAAGCAAAGAACCCCCAACCCCTTCTTCCAATTATACTCTTTTGTCTTTATATTTATTCCCGTGTTCATCCCCCTTTGTTCAGTCCAACAGGAATTGGGGCCACATCACTACGTCTCTTAGCTGAGTTTAATAATATAGGTTGTAGGACTTGAGGGAAAAAAATTTCCCTGCCTGATGTTCCCTTCATGAATTTGCTTCTTTGATTTAAGCCATTTAAAAAATCATCATTAAAAGATTACAAATCCTGTGAACCTCTTAAAATAGAATGCACTCAATAAAACACAGACCTCTACGAGTGTCTCGATGCTGAGAGAAGTATCTGGAAATCCCACATTCTATACACTCTTGTCAAATCCAATAGAACCAACACCCTTTAATATATGCCTGCCCAGTCAATGTGAGATCACATCACCTTGACTTCAGCATTCTGAATGTTAACATATACTCCAATCTCAGAACTACATAGGAAGCAAATTTTGATTTCATGTGCTGGGTTCAGGTTCGGTGTCTTCCTTTAACAACTATGAAGCTTTGGGCATGTCCCTTGGCTTATCTGAGTCACACTGTCCTCATCTATAAAATGAGGGCAATACCCATTCTTACTGAAAGGGTTGATGCAAGAAATTAATAAGACCATGTGTGAGATAGCACTTCATAAATGCTAGGCAAAAGTCAAGTTGTTTTCATGATGGCATTTGGCAGCATTTCTCTTCAGGCACATCAACAAGTTACAGGAGACTGCGGAATGCACAAAGAACAAATCACCTACCAGCATTTGAATCTCTGGCTTTAACCTTTCTTTTACCAGCTGTGTGACCTTGGGTGAGTGATGTAACCTCTCTGAGCCCCATTTCTCCCATTTCTAAAATGGAAGTGATAATAATGATCTTAAATTCTTGGACCTGTGAGAATTCACTAAAGTTGGTTAGCACAGGGGTAAGTGCTCACCCAGAGTTGCCTAATGTTAATATTAATACTGGCTTGTATCAGGTAGGAGACGATCAGCAAATGTTAATGAACTTCATATTGTTCCATTTCACTGATCAGATTTTAAGCAGCTGTTGCTATTAGCAGCCTTATGCTTTATTTTCCGTTCTTTTACCAAGGACAGTTTAGGTTTTCGTGTGTGTGCGTGTGTGTGTGTGTGTGCGCGCGCCTGTGTGTATTTGTGTGTGTATGTATGTGTGTGTGTGTGTCCATCTCCTTTATTGTCTTGTATATTGGAGATCAACTGCGATAACTAGCAGGCATTTTCTTTTCCGAAGCATTTCTTTCTTCTAGAATCCCTCAGTGTTTCACCCTCAGAGTTGGGAGAGTTTAATTCTGTGCTCGCCTGAGAACCTAGTAGATGCTGAGCTGCCTGGGGGACTGAGGCTGAGCTACACCTTGCCTGTGATGGGTGTCGTTTATTTAAGGTCCACTAATCATCTTGATCCCTCAGTTTAGTGAGGGGAGCATTGTTGCACTTGGAGGGAAGTACCCCATGTCATAAGCAGAGGTAGAGGAGCATGTTGTGAAACCAGCTGCCATGAAATTGAATTACAGGTGTTGTATTCTTCCAGTCTTAAATTGCTCCATTATTGCATGGGCCTTTCTATTTGTTTGGAACAAATAACTGCAATTTACTAGGATGCTAAGAGATGAGGGTATAAGCAGTCAGAGGTTGTTTAAGGTTTCCATAATGATGGAAAATTACTCTTATCCATTTCAAGAATGGTTTCTCCCCCAAGCTACCACATTTAAATGTGAAGAAAGGAAATGCCTCACTTTTTAATACTCCTCTCTTAGCACAATGCTCTTTAAAGGCGCTCCAGGTTTCTTTAATGTTCTTAACCACACACCCAATCAGTTTTATTTATTATGCTGTGGAAAACATTCAGTAATGACTTCTGAGGCAGCCAAGAGTGAATGGACAATTTGCTTTCACTGCCTCGATCTCCTCAACCTATTTCCTCTTAATTTGGTAGAGAGATTGTGGAGCTCCTGGAACCAGAAGCCACAGAGATGCCTTAAGGAGGAAAGCACTGAGACACCTTTTTTCTTCCTCATAATTGAACATCGTTGGGAGTGATTTCTATGTCTCACCTTCTTCCTTCAATACATTTCAGCTTCCCAAGGAACACAATTGTTTCCTTTTCAAGAAGAAATGTGCTTAATTATGAAGTTTGGATTTCTTCCCTCTGATATTGTTCACAATTTGGTAAACTGCCTCAATATTTGCAGAGTGGTTGAGGTGGTGGTCGTTTTTATAGGAAGTAGACCTTCAAGTGATCATCACTTTCTCAGAATTAAGCAAATGCAGTGTAGGAAGCTGATCAAAATGTGTGTTTTGTGGATGTTCTAATTTTTAAAATTGTTGAGTTTTCTAAGTGATAACTGCCTATCAACGGTACTTGAGACATTGCTCTTGAAATGAATCTTAGAATTAGTTAGGAAATTTGCTGAAGTTACACATGGCACGTGGGTGCTTTTGGACTCTGTTCTTGAGATACTTACGGTTTTAGTCATTTTTATTTACTATGTGAGTATGTGTAAATACAGTCATCTCCTCTTATCTGCAGTTTCTCTTTCCACACTTTCAGTTACCCATGGTCAACCATGGTCCAAAAATAGGTGAGTAGAGTACAATAAAATATTTTGAGAGAGAAAGACCACCCCATTCATATAACTTTTACTACAGTCTATTGCTGCAATTATTCTTGTATTAATTATTGTTAATCTGTTACTGTGCATAATTTCAAAATTAAGCTTTATCATAAGTATGTACGTATAAGACAATAACATAGTGTAAGTAGAATTCAGTACCGTCTATGGTTTCAGGCATCTACTAGGGATCTTGGAACGTATCCTCCTCAGATAAGGGGGGACTGCCACACATTCTTCTTATAAAACTCCCGTAATCAAGAAGAACAGAAGAATTGTACACTTGCATCCCCACCCCGCAATGTACTCCCTGTTCTATAAACACTAGTTAAGTGTGTGGGTGTGTCTTCCAGATATTTTTACAGGAATGAACATACATTAACTGGTGTATACAGCAATATGTAGTTTTGTTTTGTGGTTGTTTTAATTAAGCAGGATCATATTTTAATTCTGTAGCTTGTTTTCATTAAGTAAACACTGTATTTTGTAGATCTATCCACATCAATGCATACCCATCTAGGTCATTCATTTTAAGGGCTGATTATTCTGTTATGTATATACCACAATTCACATTGATGGACATTTAAGTTACATTAGTTTACTCTTGCAAAAAAAGGTACTACTGTGAACATCTATGTGTATGTCTCCTTATGCATGTGTGTGTTAGATCTCTAGGGTGCGTATCTACATTTTACTGCATGGTTGGAACCTGTGTACTGGTCATACTCATGAAGGACTGACATGGCATAGGTAGGCAATGATTAACTGATACAAATATGCAAAGGTATATGAGTTCTGGTCCATGGAGTAATGTTGGACAAAGGTATTCCATTAGAATTAAAGCATAATGGTGATTTATATGTGTTTGTTTCCCTGTAAGAAATCCTACAGAGCTGAACATGCACACTTTAAGATGTGAGAGAACTGCACACATTAAAAAATAAATAAAATAATTCATAGCAATCAACTTTTGGATCATCTCCCACAAAAGTGAAAATTAGTGCGTGTTGAAGAATGGCCCAGGGACATTGAGTTTGAATTGTTTTAGCACATTAGGCAGAAGACATGTGGTGTGAGATAACACGCAGAATGTGCAGAATATTTGGAGTCAGAGCAGGCTACGTCTGCGCCCTGTGTCTGACATAGGTAGCTCTGAGACCTGCAATAGCTCACTGTTTCTCAGCTTCTTTAAAACAGAGTTAATCATAAACTGCCTTTTGCAGTTGTCCTGAGCATGACGTGGGCTAGTGTGTGGAAAATGCCTAGCACAGCACCTCCCACCCAGTGGGTCATCAATATTGTTTAGAAAATCTTGCTGCTATGTTCACTGTCATCCATGGTCCTCATAACATTGGTCAAGTTAATCTCATAAGGTCTGCTAATCGTTTGATAAAAGAGAAAGCGGAATTGGATAATTTCTAAAACTCTTTGCTTTTTGTTGAGCTTGACAAGTGATTTTTCCTTTTGAAAAATGAAAGTTTTAGCTCATTGTCTTCATAAACCTTTAGTCAACAGGACACACACACACACACACACACACACACACAACCTAACAATAAGTTAGGTTTATGATAACATAAGCCTCAGGCCCTTCCAAGATAGAGCCTCAAAACAGTCAAAGAGTGATACTCCTAATCTAGAGGGATTGGGTGTGAGAGATCCCCTTTACTAAGGACAATAAGTAATTCACAAAAAGAGCTTTCCCATTCTTCTCTTCCAGCCCCCATCCCATTTCACCCATCAGCTTACTCATGCTCTGTTCAGAAGACCACATCTCTCCTGCTGCCTTCTAGCTCTCTCTTCCAGTGGGCGTTGCTTGTGCAATAACTATCACTCTCTACTTTATGACAACAACTTTTGTTTATTAGGGCATTTATATACTAAGCATTTTACATATAGTTTTGTTTATTTGTTGATAAATATCCAATGTGAATTATGTGTTAAAAATGATTCTAAGGTGCTAGAGTTGTAGCAATAAACACAAGAAAATATCTGGCATGGTAAAGGTTTTACTTTAGTGAAGAGTCCCAGACAACAAATAGATAAATAAATAATTGCCATTATATTTTATTCTTAATACAAATCAGTATGAAAAAATAAAGTGGCTACAGAGTGATGGGGAATGCTAATTATATAGATTGTCAGGTAGGACCTCTCTGAGGACTGTCATTTGAGTAGTGCTGTTAGGATGTGACTATGTCATAGATTTTACATATTATATATAATGTATACGCATGTATGCTATGTATCTGTGTGTGCATCACTGCAAGGTAGGCAGTATTGTTCCTTTACAGATAGTAAATTGATGCTTAAGGCTAATATATGAGGCAGGTGTTTCAGTAGCAAGTATCAGGACATCTATCTAACAGTGATTTCACCAAACAGGAATTTATTTTTCTAATTTGCAAGAGCTCTGCTTAGGCAATTCAGTGACATCCAGGCTGGCATCTCTGTGATTTTTTCAGCCTTTTCCTCAAGGTCTCAGGGTGACTTCCTCAGATCCAGACAGCATGTCTGCATTCTAGGTAAGAGCAAGCAAGGAGATACACCTGTTTCATCTGACTCATTTATTAGGAAAGATAGCAGAGCTTAGGAATTTTTTTCTTTAGACTTTTTGGGAAGATTACCATCTGTGGTCACCCCTGGCTGCAAGGAAGGAAGACTGATGAAGCATTTAGTTTTTATAATTTCTATAGTGAAAGAAAGTAAGGGAGAAGACTTGGAAGTGAGTGTTGGGTTAATGTTGGCCTTGCATGAATTACATGCTCAACATGTCTGGTAAGCCAAGTCTGTCTGGCAGCAAAGTTCTCCTCTAATTCATCTTTATCTGATACATTTGGGATGGTCGTTGTCTTTTGCAGAATCCAGAGGAGGCGACTAATGTCAGCGACAGCTCCTACTAAAATGCTAACAGCAGTACCACCTAGGAAGTTACAATAAAGTTTTTATTCCCATATAGCTGATATTGATAATGTCATTCCCTATTCTTTTAAGTATAATTTCCAGGAATTGAAACTTGTCTGGCCCAATTTTTCCTCTGATTAGCCTATTGTTTCATAAGATTGGCAGACAATTGATGTATGATCCGTTGCAAATCCAGAGACCACAAACCTGCCTGTAGATGCAATTTAGATATGGGGTCATGTGGAAAATACTGAAGTAAATAATATATCTTCAGAAGAAATACTGATATAATATTACCTGGGAATTGTCCAAAGTCACCAAATCCTTCAAACCTGTTGAGTGTCCTACAGTTTACAATTGTTTTCACCTACATTGATTCATTCGCTTTGCATGGTGGCTATCCTGGGAAATAAGGAAGGAATCATTCGTGCCATTTTACTTGTGGATAAATTTTGTTTATGAGTAAACTGATGCCTAGAAAAAACTAAATGACAAAATACTAAAACAAATTTAGTCTTTTCTGATCATGGGTTCCTCAATCTTATTTGAAAAGCACTCTTCTAAAGCAGATTCGATTACTCCCCTTCAAACAAATGACTGCCCCAAGTTCCGTCTTATGTAGAAATTCTGAACTGCTATTGATTAAAACACACATGTATTTACTTGCTCTAGCATATGCCAAAAGCCTTTTAAAGAGAACAGATGAGGCCATCAAGTCTTTTAAGAATATTTTTTGGCCATTTCTAGTTGAAGAAAAGAATAATACATGCTAATTGTCAAAAAGTCAAACAGTGCAGAGACATGTACACTACACAGTGAATTTTTTCTTTATTCCCAACTTCAGAAGACAACCAGCATTAACAGATTAGTTTATATTCTTTCAGGCATTTTTAAATGTCATTTTTATTTTTGGAATAATAATTATTGTTATCATCATTAATGCATATGATAGTGTTTTGTGACTTTTGTTGCCTAATAATATGTTGTGAACATTTTCCTTACTGGTATATCTACATCTAACTAATTATTTTTAATGACTACATGGTATTTTACTTAAAATAACCATGAATTATTACTCTCGTAGTCAAACCCTTAATAGTAGTCATTTAGTTTTTCTAAATGTTTAATGTGTTAGTAAATGTTCATGATAAGTGTCTTTAAGCATATGTTAACTATTTCCATAAGAAAAATTTCTGAAGTGGTATTGATCAATTAGACAGTGGGCACAATTAAAATCTTATACAAATTACAGAATTACCATCCATCAGCAGTGTTTGAGAGTGTCTGTTTCCCTGCACTCTACACTAGCACCAGGTATCAGGCAGTTTTAGTTCTAATTAATCTGAAAGACAAAACAATTTTTATGTATCTATTTTAATTTTCATTTCTTGGATTAACAGTGATTTCAAGAATCTTTCCATATGATTGTTGTTCACATTTTCCTTGTCAATTACATCTTTATGCCTTTTGCCCATTTTTCAATCAGGTTGTTTTTCTTCAGATGAAACTCTTTAGATATTAACCCTAGATATGTCACATATGTCGTTATTTTTCCCCTTATTTTGTCTTTTGTTAGTCATTTTAATGATATCTTGTGCCATGCCAATTTTAAAATTGTTATATAGACAAATGTGTCAATCTTTTTCTTTCTTAGTTTCTGGCTTTACCGCGAGGCAAAGAAAAGTCCGAAACAGTCTGATTTTACAATATTTCAGGTTGGAAATCCACTCCGAGTGGAACTTTGCAATATGGAAGCTAGTCAGACTTGAGTAATTATCATTCTGTGGCTGATATTTACCCACACCCATTTGCAGTGAAGTCCAACCCAGGATTTAATAACCCAGAGCATATTTGCACAGACTTTCTCATTTTCTAACCATTTAAAATTAGTCCTGAAAGATGAATACTCATTTTTAAACATATTCCTTTTGAATTTAGCTCTACGCTGAGAAGGATTTTAAGGAGAATGTGGCTAAGTTGTGCCAGCACAAGTGTTAACTTCTTAGAAAGTTTCATGCTTCTATTTTGCCCAAATACTCTCTCTAATGAATGAAATTTAAGGTTCAACTCAAACTTGTCAATGGTGATGGGTTTTCTAAATGAAGGGGATTAGAATGAAAATGATCAGGCAAGTAAGAAAAATAAATGCCTTGGTGTTTGGCCATTTACCTAAGTCTGCAAGTTAGTGGGGCCATATGAATATAAATGATGCACAGAATGAAATTTACAGAATCTGTACTCATGAGTTCTCCAACTCTCAGGATAGACTTTGAAATCCTACATACCTGGCTTTGAATTCTGGCTTCTCCAGCTAATAATTAAATGAGAAGAGTTATTTAACTTTGCAAAGCCTCAGTTTCTTTCTCTCTAAAATGGGGAGAGTGCTTGCAACTGCCATCACCTAAAAATCACTCATTTTGACATTCCTGATATTCATTTAACCCAAAACCTTACAAAATTGTATAAATATGAGTGATCTGTTTTAACTCCAGTATGCTTTGGCCTCCAATGCAGGTGCTATTTAAAAACCATAGCAGATGAAAGTAAGGGAAGTGAATAAAAACTGAGTAAAACTGCCATTAGTTTAGCATTTTATAAGCAAGTTCTCTCTGGCAGTCAATTCATGCTGTCTGTTTAAGTAGCCCAACTTTTCATTTTTATTTTATCTTTTACGTCTCAATCCTCCGTGACTTAAAACTGATGACATCTGAATATTTTTCAAGCAGTTACTACATATTTATGAAGAACAGTTAATCTATGGAAAAGGAGAGAGAGAAAAATCATAAAATGTTAGAGCTGAGTGACTTTCAGGCTCACGTACAGTAGAAGAAATTGAGACCCAGGCAAGTTACATGACTTGCCCAGCATCAAATATTAGTAATAATGATAAAATGCAACTACTACAAAATTGCAAGGCAACAAGAAGGTCCTGGGCTGGTTCTGTTGTATCTCATTTAAGAGTGAGGTATGGGAGCACCGTGAGTTTCTCTTTCACATACCCTCTTTCCCCAGGGTATCATGGGCCATCTAGATGTCCAGGAAGGGTATTCCCACAGGTCACAATCCACGGGGTATCCAACGATATCTGGGGCACAGACAGGTCCAACTCCCAATGGACGGCCAGTAGCAGTGAACATGTAGTCAGCATGCAACATCCAGTGGGAGTTGGACCTATCTGTGCCCCAGACATCGTAGGTGGGGACTTTCCTGCTGGACATAGCCTGGAACATCAGGTATTTTGGAGGCTTTAGGGCAGATTATTTGCACCATTCCGTCAAACAGCATAGATGGCATGTCAGAGCTTGCCTGGTTCCCAAGGGTGTAGGGTAGACAGTGGACCCTTGAAGGGATATCCCCATGGAGGATGGGAGGCCTCGTCTCCTCTTGGCACAGCCCACCCATGTCTGGTCCTTCTATCCTGGACCTCCCTAACCCCCCATCCTCCTGGCAGTACTCCTCTTATCTCTTCTTTTCCTCTCTGCCCATCCTCTCCCAAGTCTATTTTCTGTGCCCAAAAGACCATCCATTCTCTGGGACTGGAAATTGACTCGTCCTCCCCATAGTTTCTGTTATTTCTTCTATGTCATCCCTGCTGGAGAAGATGACGGCAGAAGCAGAAGCAAAATGCCTTGATGATGAATGAAGAAGAGCCAGGAGAGAGAAGGAAACCCTGAGAACAAAAACATGTTTGTGGATATTTCAACAATATCTTCCTGCCCTCATCAATATCAGTGTCATCATCACTATTATCACAATCTGCACCATCATCACCATCACACAAGTGCATTTATTGAGGGCTTATTGGGTCAATGCCAGCAAATACCATAAGCACTTTATATCATTTTTATTTAAGAGATCCCCTATAACGTTGGTCCTGTTGACACTTAGGGTGATTAAATAACTTGCCTAACACAGTGGTTCTCAATCAAGGACTATTTTGTCCCCTGGAGACATTTGGCAATATATGGAGACTTTTTGATTCTCATGAACAGGAGGGTGCTACTGGGTTAAACATCCAACAATGCACAGGATGGTCCCACAAGCAAAGAATTATCATGCCCAAAATGTCAACAGTGCTGAGGTGGAGAAACTCTCGCCTGGCAAGATACATTTACAAGGTGAAGAGTTTGCTTTTATCATGAATGTATGTTGAATTTTTCTCAAATGCTTTTACTATATTCTGATAATCATGTGTTATTTATTTTTATTTTTATTTCTATTTTTTTTTTGAGACAGAATTTCGCTCTTGTTGCCTAGGCTGGAGTGCAATGGCACGATCTCAGTTCACTGCAACCTGTGCCTCCTGGGTTCAAGCAATTCTCCTGCATCAACCTCCCGAGTAGCTTGGATTACAGGTGCCCGCCACCATGGCTGGCTAATTTTTGTATTTTTAGTAGAGATGGGGTTTCACAATGTTGCCCAGGCTGGTCTCAAACTCCTGACCTCAGGTGATCCACCCACCTCTGCTACCCAAAGTGCTGGGATTACAGATGTGAGCCACTGCGCCCGGCCATGTGTTATTTTTTCATTCTGTTTATGTTATAGATTCTAGTAATAGAATTTCAAATGCTAAAATCATTCTTTCATTCTTGGGTTAAATTCTCCTTAGTCACAGTGTGATGCCATTTACAGGAAAATTTTAAACATACAAAACAATACTATATATTTTTATGGACATTTATATATGCAGTAAAAGCGTAAAAAAATAAGCTGTAAGAGAGATGCACACTGATTTCAGAATAATGGTTACCTCTGAGAAAGAAAGAACTGGAAATCACCAGGAAGGGCTCTTTAAAGGGGTCTTATACCATTTTATCTCTATAAAAATAGGTCTGAAGCACAAAGTAAATGTTTGCTAAATGGAGGGGAGTGTGCAGGGGTACCTGCTACATTATTTCACATATTTTGAATGTTTGAAATTATTTGTATTTAGAAAAAGAGACACAAAAACAGAAAACTAGAGCTAAAATGATATCGGTGACCAAATCCTGAATAGTAACTAAATGCTAGATCCAGGATTCCAAGTTATATATAACTCTCTCCAGAGCCAAAGCTGTTAACTAGCATACCGTGAAAGTAACAGAGGCTCATCGTGTGCCAGGCACCGTATTCAGTAGCTGACACATATTCACTCATGGAGTCTTTCAAACAATCTCACCAAGTAAGTGTTATTGTTTTCTTCATGTTATAGTTGAAGACACTGAGGCACAGGGAGAGCATGTGTTGTTTGGAATTTGTTCACTTAGTTCCATTCATTCCTCCTCCTCCTCAGAGGAGCGACTGTGAATTAGGATTCACAAGGACCAAGCGAAAAGCAGTGGGTGTGTGCAGGTTCCAGGCATCATCCTGGACACCACCTTTTACCTAATGCCACATTTTCATCAATGATGAAATCCTCCTGAACCCTTCACCTGCCCACTTCTCTCCAAGCCTGCAACTGCTGTGTTACCATCTGAGTTACCATTGTCTTTCACTGTTGCTAGTTTTGTCCCCTATTCATTTTCCAGACCCCAGGAGATTGATTGAAATGTGTATTGGATCCCCTAACTTCCCTCCCCTGGGGCTTCACAGGTTCTTAGAATAAGAAGAGTATCTTGAATGTAGTTAAAATTCAGGCATGATCTAGCTTATCGGTCCCATTTCTTGCCACATCCTCTTTGCTTTCCAGTCACTAGGCCAAGCACTTTGCACCTCAGGGTCTTTGCACAAGCTGCCTCTATGCGGGGAAGCACCTCATCATCGCCCTGGCGCCTTGTTTGTCCAGATCTCACGCCCTTACCTTTGCTGAGTTGTTGATTTCTGCCGCCCATTTAGTGTTCACATCACTTATTGTTTTCTCAGGGAAACTTTCTTGTGTCTTCCAAACTTGACTAGACCCACTGGTACTTACCCTTGTAAAACTCCAAAAGGAGTGAGTGAGTTGCTCTTCATAATACTCACAAGTTTAAACAGTTAATTTTGCAATTACCTTAATATTTGATAGACTATAAACTCTATAACGCTGGCCTTAGGTCTTTCTCGAGTCATTGTATCCTCAGGGCATAGTATAGTGCCTGACATGGAATGGTGTTTAATAAATATATGGGGAATAAATGAATGATTGGGTGAATACATTTTTCCCTATTAATGTGATATTAGACAAGAAGAGGACTAGACTATTTCACCCTTCATGGCCTCTGTGTGTTTCTTACCTATACCATGGTACATGCATCTGAAGGATGAAAAAGATAGCCCAGAATAGTCACTCACGAGGGGAGGTATCAGGTTTCTATTGGTAGCCAAAATGTGGAACCAAACAGGCCAGGAAACCACGAAAGTGAAGAATGAGGAACTGGAAGGTCATGGTGGATATTTTCATAAGTGGGTAGCCCCATTTAAAGTGGTCAGAATGGGCCGGGCACGGTGGCTCACGCCTGTAATTCCAGCACTTTGGGAGGCTGAGGTGGGCAGATCACGAGGTCAGGAGATTGGGACCATCCTGGCCAACATGGTGAAACCCTGTCTCTACTAAAACACAAAAAATTAGCCAGGGGTGGTGGCGTGCACCTGTAGTCCCAGCTACTCGGGAGGCTGAGGCAGGGGAATTGCTTAAACTTGGGCAGCGGAGGTTGCAGCGAGCCGAGATCACGCCACTGCACTCCAGCCTGGAGACAGGCAAGACTCTATCTCAAAAAAAATAAATTAAATTAAATAAAAATAAAGTGGTCAGAATGGATGCATCTCTGAAAAGACCAGAATGTGGCATAGCCCATGTGTATTTGGGGTTCCAATTATGAATTTAATTGTCAAGACTATTGGTTCCAAAATTTTATTGTACATAATCATCACGTTGTGCTTGCTAAAAATGCAGATTCCAGAGCATATTTATAAAATAATTCTGAATCAGGAGATCTGGGCCAGGGCCCGAGGATCATAGCACCTATGGTTGGAGTGGGACAGGGTGGGAGGGAAAAGAATAAAAGGAAAAACATTTTGAAAACACCTGGCTGATTACAACGTTGTGAAGGAATGAAAACACAGGCCATAGTGAAAGTCTCGATGACAGTGTGGCAACTGTGTCAATGGATTGCCTTTAGGCAGGAAAGATCATGCAGTATTATTACACCAATGAGATGAGTTAACTAATCTGCAGGGCCTGGTGGTTTTTGCTTTTAAGTCACACATGACAGAGATTAATGTTGATTTTGTTTCCCTTATCTAGACTTAGTACTCGCCAGATATAAATATCAACTGTGACCTTTCATGCTGCCTCCTTCTTAATTAAGCTCTAAAACAATAGAAACTGTTAGTCCTCAAACCTATAAATATGCTCATTTTGTGTTATTTTTATAAAATTAACCTTCAGGAGCAGGACCGTTTCTTCCAAAAGAATGCAGGGGAGGGGGGAAGTTGGAGTTACTTTAAAAAAAGAGTTAAGGTGGAAAATTGTGGAGCTATTAAGCTGCCCTAAAAATACAGTGTATTTATAGCAAGAAAATCACTACTTAAAGATCTGGTTTTAAAAAACTGTCCTCTCAGATGACCAATTAGATCATAAAGTTGGATGGGTCCTGGTCCTGATTTCATTAGCATGTAGCACAGAGTGTCTCCTTGGGGACTTGTATTTTCTTAGTCATGCAGCACTTCACAGCTGGGCAGAAAATGCTGCCACATTATTTTTGAATGCAAGAAACTTGTGATTCCAGACTGTCTTAGGATTTTAACTGTCTTGCCTGAACAGATTGGCACAACAACAGATGGTCCACGCTGGATCATTGCAACTACCTTGAATATTAAGGATCAAATTCCTTGGAATAACGAGTGCATTAGCCTTTGTAGATGGGAATGTTTAATGTACATTTACCTAAAGAAAGACTGAGCTCTGTATCAGAGATATAAGCTTCTTAGGGGAACACAGTGCCTGGCACATAGCAGTGCTCAGTAAATGCCTAGGATATAAGTTGAACTCATGGGGAGAATCTGTACAATTGTTCTTCTAGTTCTTGGTTGACAGAGATCTGTTTTCCCAGGAAGTGGGCTCTGAGATGGAGATTAGCATGCAAGACTTCTATTAAGGAGAGCTGCTGGGATCAATAGATGTGGAAGGGAAAGGAAAGAAGGATTGAACAGAGAGAGAGGTTGGGCTGGGATGCCGTTTCAGAGGAGCCTCTGTCGACCCCATGGGGAGTGATGAAGCTGGGCTGGCTCTCCACAACTGTGCCTAGTGGAGATGAGGAGATGGCTTTTGAACCCCTGCTGGCCCAGTTGTTGGGTGTAGGCTGGCCCACAAGGTTGATTCTCAGAGAAGGTTGACAGCTGAGGGCTGCCTGCTGGAAGAATTCCTGGCAGCTGGGTGAATGAATCCTTCATTTCTGAAAGAGAGTTTGGGCAGTACCCATCACAGCCTATGTTGTGATGACACTGGGGTACCCACTGGGGCTGGCTCAGATGATGGTATGTTCTGAACTTAATGCATATGTCCTCTCCACATTCATATGCTGAGATTCTAGCATATGCATTTATATGAATGGTATTAGGAGGTGGGGCCATTGATACCATTCACAAGGGCTCCACCTTCATGACCTAATCACCTCCCCAAATTGCATTTTGCCATTAGAAGGGGATATAGAGACCAGAGCTCTCTCTCTTCTCCATGTGAGCATATAAGGAGAAATTGGCAGTCTGCATCCCCAAAGAGAGCCCTAACCAGAAGCCAACCATGTTGGGATCCTGATCTTGGATTTCCAGCCTCCAAAACTGTGAGAAATACATTTCTGTTATTTATAAACCACTTGTTTATGGTATTTTGCTGTGGCAGCCCACACTAAGACAGAGTGTCTATGACCATGACAAGGTGATTATGACTGAAATAGACTAGTAAAGAGTTCTTATTGGCCAGGCGCGGTGTTTCACACCTGTAATCCCAGCACTTTGGGAGGCCACGGCTGGCGGATCGCGAGGTCAGGAGATCGAGACCATACTGGCTAACACGGTGAAATCCCATCTCTACTAAAAATACAAAACAAATTTAGCCAGGCGTGGTGGCGGGTGCCTGTAGTACCAGCTACTCAGGAGGCTGAGGCAGGACAATGGTGTGAACCTGGGAGCCAGAAGTTGCAGTGAGCTGAGATCACAGCACTGCACTCCAGCCTGGGCGACAGAGCAAGACTTCCTCTCAAAAAAAAAAAAAAAAAAGAGTTCTTATTGATAGCATAGACACCTCTGGAAGGCCACTTAGTACATGGACTGCACAGGTGAACATTGTTTTGGTAACTCCTTTTATTTAGCCTTTACTTAAAAGGTGATGTTAAACACATTTATCTTTGGTAGGAGAATGCAAAAATAATTCTCCCAAAGAAACACACACACACAAAACAAAATCATTACCTCAGAAGGTATTAGTCCTACATGCTGGACATGCTGGGAAATACATAGTCTCTAAGCTGAGAAAGAAGAATTGTCAGTTGCAGGGAACCAAACAGCTGTTGGCACCATCTGGGAAACCAATGGTCAACTTACAAAATCCAAAGGGGCAGCGTAAACTCAGGCTCAATCTGGATCCTTGTCTATGTCTGAAGGATTCTCTCTGGCTCAGAGGAGAGGTGTGGAAGCAGGAGGAGGTAGTCTCCACAGTGCAGCATATGGAGGAGGGCGGATCCAGCTGGAAAGACTCCAGCCCACTGAGGGGAGGGCTGGGAAGAGGACCTGCATCTAAGTGAGGACTTTAGAAGAACAAGGGAGGAGCTATGTGGCCTTGACAATGTGGGACAAAGCTCGTGGCTCACTTCAATCTCAGTGGCGACCTGGAGAACATTCAGAGCTGCACGCTGAATCCCAGACTTGGGGCCATGGAATTACGTCCAGATGTGTCTGCTGGTGGACCTGAGCTCAAAATACCCCAGCAGGTGTGGGCATAATTGGTCAAAGTGCTGACAGTGTTTGGAATCTATAGCAGTATAGGCCTGAGGAAGGGTGGGGCTCTAGAGCAGGTTTAATCATATTGTTTCTGTTTCTCTCTGGAATTTACTTGTATTTTTTATTTTTGCCATTACTGCTTATCACACACATTTTTCTTAGACTAATGTTTAGAGGAAATGTTGGGTGGCCCCAACATTCATGCCTTTACTCTGGGTGATTGCCCTTTTTTTCAGCCTATTTCCCAGTGCCTCCGACTTCTGCTGTGGTCGGCTTAGTCTCTTTACCACCTCCCTTCACCAGAACAGTTTCTCCCAGCCCAGCCCCTGCTTGACCCAGGCTGCTTTCCCATTCCTACAATGAATCTGTGCTATATCTGACTGTATCCTGCCCATCCTGAGGGCCCTCCACAAGCCTCTCCTTACTTCTGGGATTATTTTGAGACTTGCTTTTAGTGATCTATCATATGGTCTTTGTCATGGGTTTATTATTTGTTTCACATACTACCCCAAGGAGATCAAAACCTCTTAGGGTGCCAGGACAAGGTTTCACATCTTTTGCATCCTCCTTAGTACCTACAACAGAACATGGATTATTCTAACTAAGAAGGGAAGACCGAGATTCTTCCTTCTCCTGGAGTTCTCCTCCTCTCATTCGTAATCTTCTAAATGTCTATTTTGTCTTTAGTCCTAAGCTCAAATATCCTCTCCATTCACTTTCTCTCCCAATTTAAATTATTGGCCTGCCTTGACCTTGTTTGTGTCTCCATTGTGATAGGTGCCTGGAAGGCGCTATAAGAGACAAGAGTGTGTAATAATCCTTCTCTGTGTTTTTGATGTTTGATTCCTGTTTCCATTCAGACTGTCAGGGGCATGAGGGCAGGGCTTTGTCTACTTTTCCCTGATAAGTATTGCATCCAATACGAGTCCATTCTCAATACATATTTGAACAAATAAATGATAGGAGAATATAAATAACTTTTTATTTTTGTAAGTAAATCAAATGCTAGAAAGTTCTCAGTTGCTGGTTTTGCAGTATATTTGAGCTTTCCATGAATGAACTCAACATAAATCCATTTGGACTTTGAAAACATGCTTTTCCATTCTCAGTATATTTGTTTGTACTGCTTGGGTCAGTAGGGTTTGGTACTCACGGAGACCTGATCTGGACACTGTCCCTCGCTGCCCTTCCTCAGCCAGCTCGCTCTCTGCAGGTTACTGTTCGTCTCGCAGAGTGCCTGCTCTGTCATTTTATGTGTAATTAATGCTGTCCATGATAAGAATTTTTTTGTCAGGTTTCCCAGGCAGTACAGTGAATTTAGAGACGTACTTACCACATACCTGAACTCTGAACTCTGGGCTTCCCTCTGAGGCCTCAGCTATGATACTGATGATGAATGGCTCGGTCTGGGCTGCTTTCTGGGGGTGAGGCTTTTTTGAAATTATGGCAGTTCGTATCTCCAAAGTGTTTCAAAGGCCAGCATTTGAGATTGAGCTCCAAAACAGAGGATGTGTACTTTTCTCTACTTAACACAGTCCTAAGTTTTGTAGTTTCATTTCTGCCTTAGACAGATAACCCCAGTGAAGAAAAATAGCTAGGAATTTTCTATAGGCAGGTTCCAGTTCTTTTTATTTACTTTTTCTCTTTTGTAATAGCAGGGAGAAAAGAAATGGGCTGCTAAATAATTAGTGAGATAATGCTTGTGTTTTTTAAATATTTTCTTTTCCATCTTGAAGTAATTCAAGCTTTCAGGTTTGCACAGGGAATATAGATCAATAATAGCAGTGATTATAATAGTATTTGCCAAGTATTTCTGTATGGTAGGCACTGTAGAAAGTATAATCATATATGTTAGATCCTCTTACTATTCCTATTTTACTGATGAGAACATTGAGTTTTAACAGTTAGGTAACTTTTCTACCAGCTAGAAGAGCTAGGGTTCAAACACAGGGCTCTTAGACACCAAAGCATGTATGTTTAACACTATGATACTCTCTCTCTCTCTCTCTCTCTCTTTGAGATTGAGTCTCACTGTATCGCCCAGGTTAGAGTGCAGTGGAATGATCTCGGCTCACTGCAACTTCCACCTCCCAGGTTCGAGTGATTCTCCTGCCTCGTTCTCCCGTGTTGCTGGAATAACAGATATGCGCCACCACACCCAGCTAATTTTTGTATTTTTAGTAGACACAGGGTTTCACCATGTTGACCAGGCTGCTCTCGAACTCCTGACCTCCAGTGATCTGCGTGCCTCGGCTTCCCAAAGTGCTGGGATTACAGGAGTGAGCCACCATGCCTAGCCTATGATACTCTCTTATATGAAACTCCTTAGTTGGAATTCTTAGCTAGAATTAGGATATCAGAAAGAGAGCCCCAGAGAAACAGAATTTTCTTGAGTTTTCAAGGAAGGGTTCTGGTGAATATATAAAAATTATATTTTAGAAGAATGACAAATTTGTACTGATTGTAATTTTTGGTAGATGTTAAGTCAAAGAATAGCCCGTGTGTTACATTAGTAATCCCTATGATTGTGGCTTCTTTATTGCTCTACTTAGAGCAAGTTTATATAGAAATCCAGGGTTTAAGATGCTTTGTCTAGCCTAATTCTTTGCCCCTCTGCTGACATCCCCCTAATCTGTCCATGGCAGTGGCTTCTATTCCAGTCGTAAGTGCATCCGTGGATGAAAATTTCATGACCTTCTTCACTGACTTGTTCCAGCCCATTTGTCAGTATCGTTAGCATGACTCTTATTTCTATCTTCAGAAACATGAACAATCTCTCCTTGTATGAAGGCCTTGTTGGCTTAATCATAACAATGATTATTTGCATTTGCTTAACATTTTACACTTTGCAAAGCACATTCACATACTTGATTTTCATTTGATCTTCTGAGTCAAGCAGGACAGGAATATATTAACTTATTTACTCAGCAAATATTTATAGTGTCTCTTATTTGCATCGAACTATCATCTCCACTTTGTAGATGAATAAACTGAACCTTAGAGAGGATAAATCACTTTCTATGCATCTGTCAGTCATAGAATACCAAGTGTAGGGCTTTTTCTAAATCTATGGGTCATCTAACATGTGGAGGAGAGCCTGTACTTTGTTTCCTAAGCCTTGGATTAAAATTATAAAGCTAATAGCCCAGAGGAACAGTTTGAGTATCATTTCATGTACATTACAGTTTCTATAATTATTAATCAATAAATAATTCCTTTCGTTCTGAAGCATGATGTGTGTTTTTATTTCCTTTATGGAAAATCCTTAGAACAGCTCACAAAGACTCATGATGTAGCTTTTGCTGGTCTCTTTGGCATTAATCTGCTATCCCAGCATTCTGGTTTCTCACACACCTAGGTTTTCTTTCACTTTAAGGTCTTTGCTGGTCTTTTTGCTCAAAAATCTCTGGATCTTCATGTCCCACCTACATGTACTGTAGCTCTCAGCTTGAATGTCAGTGCTTCAGGAAGGTCTTTTTGGAAACACTCCTCCACCAGACCCTCTGATATAGACCCTTAGTGCCAGGTACTCCCCCTCCGTTTTATTGATCACAGTCTGCTATTGCATATGCATTTATGTAAATTGTGTTTGTTGAATACTTCTGTCCCCAACTGGACTAAAAGCACAGGAGCAGATCCTGGTTTTGCTCATCACTATGAGATTAATTCTTGTAACACTTACCACCATGCACCTTAGTGGAGTAGTTGAGGTGCTCCAAAAATAGATACTGGGTGGATGGATTGAAATAAGGCTCACCAATATCAAAACTTCAACGACTGTGGGTTAATTGGATAAGTCCCATATTAGTTATCTATTGCTGAAGTAACAAATTACCATACATTTCACAGCTTAAACCAATATCCATTTATTATCTTTCTGTTTCCATTGGTCAGAAGTCTGGGCCTAGGATGGTTCAGCTGGTTCTTTGCTTTGAGTTTCATGAGGTCAAAGTCAAGGTGTTGGCAGGCCTAGGCTCTCATCTGGGGGAAAATCTGCTTCTAGGCCCATTCAGGTTGTTGGTAGACCTCAATTCTATGTGCTTTCTGGCTGTTATCCAGGGTGTACGCTCAGCTCTCATCTCCTAGAACTCACATTCCTCAGCTGTGGCCTCAAATTCTTCTTATGTTTAGAATCTCTTGCCTTCCCTTCTGCCTCATCCTCTAATTTCCTCTTCTTTCTGCCTTCTCTTTTAAGGGCTCCTATGATTGCATGGGACCATCAGGATACTCCAGGATAATCTCCTCATATTGAGATGTTCTAGGGATTAGGATGTAGAATATTTTGAGAGTCATTATTCTGTCTACCATAAAGCTCAAGTGCCTATCAATTTGAATATGATTTACATTAAGGAAGAGAATGGTAGAATGTAGTTTGTGTGGATTTCTCCCCTACTTCTGCAGATGTTGCAGAATTTGGTAGATGGATTCCCTAGAAACAAAGCTAATGAAATTGCGGACTGCATGGCCTCAAACCATTTAAAATAATGGCATTCTTACTCCATTACCTTTGAGTGATAGCAGTTCCCATTAACGTACCCATTTCCTGAGGAACAGAAGTGCTGATTGAATTGGGTTCACACAAATGGACAGAGGAGAGAAGTGTGTTTCATGGTGGACAGCTGTGCCTTTGGAACTGTCCCTCACTTGCTTGTAAATGCTTTTCCCCTTTCACAGAAATGCCCCCTCTCAGGTGTTTGCACAAGGCAATAGGTTTTTGAGAAAAGTTTACTTTGAACTCTTCAGAATTTCCTCCTGGTGGTCTAAAACTTTTGGTATGCTTCCACTCCTCAGGTGTAGAGTATCGAGGCACCCCAGGAAAGGTAATTATTTCTGAGAAAAAAAAAAGTTACCTTTCGTTCTATTAATTTTGATCATTTCATTAATGCATAATTAATTAGTTCACTCATTCATCCATTTCCTATATCCTATGACCAAAGATTTGAAAACACTTCATTGGTAATTATGTTTAGTTAGCTTACTCCTTTGTGTATCTGTCTTGGAAATGGTGTACTCACTTAAAATATCCATTTGCAGGTCGATATCAGAAATCTTTTGAAGGGTCTTATGCTCCTAAACATTTTCAGTGCATGTTAGCAAATTAAAAGGACCAATTTTTTACTAAACTCATTTCTCTATTACTGCAGTCTTCCAGCCTATGTGACAGCTGATTCATGTGCATGGGTTCTAGGGAGCATGTGGGAAATAGTGACAACATGGAACAAGGTTAAGGATGCTAAGGAAGCCAAAAAGGACTCCAGAAGCCTGAGATGAGCATGGTATCAGCCTCGTCAGAGTTGATGTGTGAGCCAGTGCCCTGGAACAACCCATGTACCATTTTGAGGGGTAGGAGGGAGGTGAATTTTGAAGGCCATGAAAAGTTTTTGGGTCAGAGGCTGAGGATTGATCATGTGTAGAGACACTGAGGAAAATACAGGCCTTGGGCTACAGAATGCACATAAATCACCTAGAACGTGATTCATGCAAATGGCTCCATGCCCTTTTCTTCTGAGACCTTCTCCCACACCTGTTTCTTCAGAGGTTATGCGGTAATCATTGATGACTTTAAAGCTGACCCTTTAAAGTGCATCAAATCAATTTTATATCAAATCAAAGTAACAACTATTTGTTGAGCACTTACCATTTAAAACGCCCTGCAGTAGGCATGGTAGCAGTGAGGAACTGGGGTGGATCTTAGTATGAGCCATGTTTCCTGACTGCAAAGCTCTTACAGAATTGTTGGCAAAAGGGCTGGAAATCATATTTCTCACTTAGGTGCATAAACAACCGTCTTAATGCATATAATGGTTTATTGAGACAGAATGCGGCCAATCCTTATTCCTTTGCACTGATGTCATAGGAGAAAGTGAACTTGAATGACATTCAAGGAGAATTAGGTGAGCCTTTAGTAAGGCCTTCACAGAAATAGCTTATCTCCAAAAAGGCCATATTCTCATCATTTGAACTTTCATTGATTAATACACTTTTTGAACACTCCTATCTCAGGTAATGACATTTAATAGCCCCTAAACGCCTCAATCAAGACAATGGAGAATCAGTTATGAGTCTGATTTCCTTAACTTTTCAAATTCCACTGGAGTCTAAGATTCATCTTTCTACCTCCAAAATGTCTGTAAAATCCACGCTCTTCCATGTGTTGCAGGCTCACTGTCCTCGTTTGGTTCCTCATTATCCTCTGGCTGGTTATAGAAATAGCCTCCTGATGGTGTTTGTTACTCACAGTTTCTACGAAACCCATCTCCCAGTCTGCTGCCAATTATCTATCTCTAACAGAGACCTGATTATGTCACTGCCTTGCTTACAATCTCTCAGAGGCTTCTCTTTGTTTTAGGATGAAGCCCCAAACTCAGCATGGCATTTTTAAGGCTCTTCACGATCTGTCCCCAGCTTGGACTTTCAATTTTACTGTCTGCCAGTTCTCACAGAAGCTTTTACTCCTTCATCTGCCTTCCCTGCCAGGCACTTTCCTGCTAAGTCTCTACTGAAAACTCCATTCTTCCTCTTATTTTTACCAAGCAAACTCCTATTCTTCTTTCCATTTCTAGCTCAAATGTCACTCTCTCCAGATGGCCTTCTGTGGTTCATATTTGCCTTCCCCCACACTACACCCTTTCCTCATTGACATTTAAATATGTATTGTTCATATCCTCCTATGCTGATAACAACAATAGTAATAATGACAACTTGTAGCAACTATGTATCGGGCCATGCAGGCATCACAACTGTACTCTCGCTTCATTGCCTGTCTACCGTATGAAGTAGATATTATTATTCCACATTGCAGATGAAGAGACAGGCTCATGAGAAAATTAAGTGACTTTTATAAGTTCCATCGCCAGTCAGTGGCAGAAGATGAGTTCAAACCCAGATTTTTTGACTTAAGAGATTAGACTATTTATTGGTGCTTTCTGAGTTCTTCTACAACATCTCTGCAGTTCTTTTTGTTTGTTCGTTTTCCTGTGTATATTCCCTAATGGTCACAGGATGACTGCTGTAACCCCAAACATCACATGTGCTTTTAAAATGTAAAGAAGGTGAAAATGGGGGTGGTGCCAGTCATACCCTTTCCTTTCATTAGAAAAAATAATACATTTTCCAAGACTCCCCCCTCCCACCCCATAGACATCCTTCTGCTTCTCATTGGCCAAAATCATGTCTTAGGGTCACTCTGAGTGTCAGGGAGAACTGGAAATTGTATCTCTCACTTGAGCCTAGGCACAGACCCAGCTTGATTGAGGACAGGTTTTGTTAGCAAAGAAAAGGAAGAGTGACAGAACAGATAGGCAACTAACAGTGCCAGCTGCAGCATGTATGCTATTCTTAATTGGTCAAACTGAGCTTATGCTCCAGGCTCCATCATGCTTTACTTCCAGATGTCCTACTGTCCAACAAGAAAGGCAGATATCTAAAATGATAAGAGATGGAAGGATATATTGAAGATTAAATGATGTTTGTGAGAGGTAAAAATAAGCTCAAATTATTAACCAGGAAAGTTACTTAAATTCTTCAAACTTCAGTTTTCTCCTTTGTAAAATGGTAATGGTAATAATGACACCACAGGATAAATGTGAGACTTAAGTGAACGAATGCATGTTTGACCAGAACACTGGAAGCATTCAGTAAGTTTAGCTGTTGCTTTTATTATAATTATTACAGTTTTTGAAGGACGCCCATTTCTTTCCAATGGACAGTGGAAGTTTAACTGTGAAAGGTGGAACCAGTGAACCTGTCTCTTCCTTTCTGTTATTAAAGATGTAAGAATATCAAGTATTTACCAACTGATTGTCTGCCAAGATGCTCCTTTTCTTCCTCCAGTGAGATTTGGAAGTTTCATGAATTACGTTGATTCATTAATTCTTAGCAAAAAATCCATTTTGGGACTTGTAGCATGAGTAAAGCCTACTGAAGTTAGCTGCTATTTGCTTAATTCAAGGGTTGGCAAATCTTTTCTATAGAGAATGAGATATTAAATATTTTGGGCTTTGTAGGCTATGTGGTTTCTGCCATTGTATCAACACAGCATAGACAATATGTATATGTTTTGTGTATAGAATTTTATTTATGGATACTGAAATTTGAATTTGATATACTTTTCATGAGTTATGAAATATTACTCTTATGTTTTGTTCAACCACTTAAAATGTGAAAACCATTCTTAATTCATGGGCCATACAAAAACAGGTTTTTAGTTTAACTTGGCTTTTGGGTTATTGTTTGCCAATCATAGTTCTAAATTAGATATCATTTTTATCTAGTTTATCGTATTAGGTAAAGTTTGTTATTCACTCTCTCACCCCTCAAATCTCCTTTCCAATCAAAGACTGTGATTTGAGTGTTACCAGGTGGAATTTTAATGTACAAATTACTAACTGCTGTTATTGGAATAATAGCACAGAATTCAAAAGCAATGAAATTTATTATGCATTCTGTAAATAAATAATATGGCTTTCAATAAATGTTATTCAATAAAATGTAAATGTCCTTAGTTTATGAGGAAGCAAGAAATAATACCACGTCTTCAGCAGGTGGTAAGCAGGACTCATTCATCTGATCAGCCACTACTGTGTGTTCTCTTCATCTCATCGCCATTGGGCTGGGCACAGATAATACAGGACTAAAATGCCCTTGCATATATTGCAACATGAAGAACTAGTTCGACTTATAGAATTCCAGTAGGAGTAAATAAATGCCAGACTGATAGCTTGTGAATAAAAATGAGACCATGTTGTTCCTTCCTTTTGTTCAATTTCTTCACTCTTCCAAACCAATTACTCAGGCCCCTCTACCACTTCTGGGAAACAGCCTTGAAGTCTTGAAACACATTATGTCAGGTTGAAAATGAGAGACAACAGCTGTCAGAGCCAGCATTTGATGCCTTTGACTTGTTTCCATGTAGTGAAAAAAGCATGCTTGCAAGCTGTACAATTGAGAGGATTCACTGCTTTTTAAACTAAAGGTTCTGAGCAGCTCTGAGATAGTGTTGCTCTCCCCTAAGCTGTTCTGTACAGAAACATACCTGTTTTGTTTTTCCTGAAGATATAGCAACATGTTTAATGTCAATAATGGTATTGAAACAAGGCAGTCATAGGATATCTGAATATGACATACAAAGATTTTTTAAGGTAACAGTGCTTTTATAAAGATTTAAAGATATAGCAGTCTTTACTTATTCTTCCTCTGCTTCCAGTGAGGAAAGCACATACATGATCTTATATGATATTTTGGTAGACAGTTGTCATGTTTCAGGGACAGGATGGGATTTCCACATGAATTGGGGATGAAAATAAGACAAAATTGCGATGAATGCATTTATTACAAATTTACTTGTTGGCTTCTATCCTTTTCTAGTCATATAAAATATTTGAATTTTTCTATCCTTTTGGCCCCAAGCCCTTTCCCAATTTCCAAAGGCCTTTCCCAATTTCCAATCTATATTTAATGGACTTGATTTATTTAATAATTACTAACATTTATTGAATACTTACTACATCAAGTACTCCATGCATCATATTATTTAATTCTTGTAGCAACCCTTTGTGATTAATATTTTTACTATTTCCATTTTCATACGGGAGAACTGAGATAACGCTGGTGAATAATTTGCTGAAGGTAAATTGGTGGAGCTAAGTTTCAATCCTGGGTCTTAATGACCATTTTCTATATGTTTAATCACCATCATACTAAATCTGTTACACTTTTTTCTCTGAGTCAGCTGTTCTCAAACCTGAGTGTCTCTCAGCATCACCTGGAAGGTTGTAAAACCTTCAGGGTTTATGATTCAGTGGTTCTGGGGTAGGGCTCAAGAATCTGTGTTTATAACACATTTCCACGTGAAGAATGCTGCTTGCTTTTCCAGGCCAGTATATTGAGACATTTCTCAAGTCAATGATATTATTCTCTTGGCCTAATTGTTTAATATCTGTGAAAATGCTTAGAAAATATAAATGCTACCTAAATGTAAAGCATTATTCTCTCTAGAGCAATATCTGAGCCACACAAGTGCCATTTCATGGGTGCACACATACATATATACACACACAAGAATAAATGGTATGCCACTTCAAAGTTCCATTTAAAGGCTTTCACTGCTTTGTACAGCCTGTGTGTGCTTAGGGGAATAGGAAGTGTCTTTGTGTAATTGATGGGTTAGTATCTCAAGTATGGAGCTGCTGTTTTTCCTAAATAGCACAGTGAGGTACATGGCACTGAGTGTGAATTCAGACTCAAAGAGATCACGCTGAAGGAAATTTTTGGCCAACAAATGGATGGCTGCCAAAAAGGATTGCTATTTCACAGATATAACTCTCAGCTCAGAAGGGAGGAGGAATTGTGATCAAGATACTTTAAAAAGATTACAAGTTATGCTAATGGAGACAAGGAGCAATGTCTAGAAAGAAACTCTTTTGAATAAAGATTATTTCCTGCAGGTGATGCTCGATGTGTGTTGATAGCACTCTTTTGAACTCTGTTCATTTGTAACTGTCATCTACCTTCATTTCAACTTTATCTCAGTTTATTATTAGAATAAAAATTGATGCAGATTATGGCATATTTATCATTACTTTCTGACTCAAGTCTCAATAATCTGTAACTATGATTATTTAAGGCAAACTCCACAAAGGCTTCTTTTCCTATCTTGTAGAATTACTCTCTCAAGAGGACATTGTATTTCAAACTTGCAAAGGCGATATCTTTTGATAGCACTCGAGGATAAGAATTTAACTTGCTCTCTTACTTACTTTTCTGCCTTTCTTTATTTCTGTCTATATATTAGCATGGAGATTGATGTGTCACTTTTCTCCCTCCTTTGTGGTTGAATCTTCAAAGCTCTCAGGTCCTCTTTTCAAATGGGCATATGCCTTTGAATTTTAATTTGCATCATCTTCCCACAAAATATATACAATTTTTTTTCTCTTCTAGGTTGGATACTACTTCCAAATTAACACCAGAGTTTTGTCATCATGAAAAGCAAACTGACTCAGATAGATATAAACCCCTTGAAACCTTGCTCCCTCCTTCTTTCTTACGGTTCTGTGCACACTCTAGAGAATTTATCCTTCTGATTGGTACAAGTTATACAAATGACTGAAACTCTATTTTCTTTGCTGAGGAAGGTCAGGGTACATGTTTTTCACTAGCGCTGCCTTGGGTGGTGCAAATTTGGAAACCATAGCTTGTCTCTTCTCTTTTTAATAGGGAAAATTTCATGAGAACATTGAAAAATTAGCATCACTAATCTATGAGAACCCTTCCTGCAAGCAGAGGGAAAAATAAACTAAACACATTTTCATATTATTCATGAGCACTAATTGGTGAAAATGTAATGCCAAGAGAAACAGCATAATCAGGAATTCCCCCTACCATGAGGTAAAATGAACTAGAGCTGATTGGAATTATCATCACTAAAGCCAAAAGCATTATGTAAGTTATCTATTGCTGCACAACAAACAAATCCAAAATTCAGTGGCATAAAACAACCAGTTTACTATGCTCATGGTTCCATTAATCAGGAAGGGCACAGCAAGAATAAATTTTCTCTGCTAGATATTATCTAGGACCACCGGAAGGCTAGGATTGACTTGATGACTGGAATCATCTGTGCATTAATTATGCCTTTTTATTTTATGTATTTCTGATGCTTTGACCTCTGGGGCCTTGTTGATGCTGAAGGGACTGCTCCTTCTATGGTTAGCAAACATAGTGCCTCTTCCATATGCAAACTAACCAATGCAGAGTCATACACTAGCTACTTCCTTTTTCTGGGCTCTTATACTCTGGACCACTATTCTCCTACCCTAATCACCCCAAGGCCAGGATCGCCATAACTAGAGACAGCTCCTACACCCAAGATCCTTCTGAAATGATTCAAACCAGTCAATCCTAAGCCTGTTTACCCTGCCTCACCTATTCCTTCCCTTGGAAACCACAATAAAGGCTCTTGCTCCCATTTTTCCTTCACTCCTTCTGCCTCTTGCCCTGCCACGGAACATTCCTGCATGGCCCCCATCCTCCCACATTGTTGTGCCTCCTGTTTCTAGGGACCTGTTTGTATCAGATTCTTCCTTCATGACAGTCATTCCCATGTCTATGTGTTTTATTATACTTCATCGGTACAAATCCGAGGGCCTTTTCTTTTTCTTTCTTTCTTTTTTTTTTTTAGACAGAGCCTTGCTTTGACACCCACCCAGGCTGGAGTGCAGTGGTATGATCTCGGCTTACTGCAACCTCCGCCTCCCGGGTTCAAGCGATTCTTGTGCCTCAGCCTCCCAACTAGCTGAGATACAGACAGCACCACCACAGTCAGCTAATTTTTTGTATTTTTAGTAGAGATGGGGTTTCGCTGCACTGGCCAGACTGGTCTTGAACTCCTGGCCTCAAGTGATCCACCCACCTTAGCCTCCCAAAGTGATGGGATTACTGGCATGAGCCACTGTGCCTGGCCTCCTGGGGACATTTTTGAACAATCTGAATGAGTCTTCACTTACACATCTAGTAGCTGATGTTATCTGTTGGTCAGAATGTCTTGCCCATGGACCCTCTATGTGGTTGCCATGTGAGGGCCAGTTTCATCTTCTTCACAGCATGGTGGCTGAGCCCTAGAACCAGCTTCCTCAGAGAATAAGGCAGCAGTGCACAGCGTTTTTATGACCTAGCCACAGATGTCTCACAGAATCACTCTGTCCTACTCTGTCAGTTGAAACAGACATGAAAATCCACCAGGATTCAAGGGGAAGAGACATAGTTTCCACTACTACTTGGGAAAAGTACCAAGGTCAGGCTGAAAAAGAGCATGTGGAATGAAAGATATTGTAGTGATCATCTTTGGAAAATACAATCTGTCCCCAGGATTTTACTTATGCATCTCTCCTGAGGGGTAGTGGAGACCATTCTAGAGAGAAGAAAGCAGAAAGGACCCTCCCACACCAGAGGCATGCCACAGACATGCTAGACATCATACACTTTGGTGGAAGACTCCAGCTTCCAAAAGGACTTTGTTTAACATTGTGGCTGTTCTGACTGTGTGACAGTGGGGAACTTGGAAACCTCCTTGAGGCTTGGTTTTTTCATCTAGAAAATGGGCCTCTGAGCAGCATGTGTCTCAGTGGGATGTTGTGAACATTAAATGAGGTCTTACATGGAAGCATTTAGCTTAGTACCTGAAAAATGCAAGTGTACACTATTATTATTATACTGGTTAATGTCACATTTATATTTCACCTCTCCTAGGACTTGGACTTGGAAAGATGATGAGACATCATTCTTACCATTAATGGCAGGAAGCAAGGTCATATTTGGTAACGATGTGATGTTACAGGTTTTATAAAGTGAAAGTTACTCTGAGTGGAAAAAGTTCTCGTCACAATGCTTGGGATCAAGTTCTGGTGCTGCTGTTTACTAGCTTTGGCATCTCAGGAAACCAACCACCTAACTTTTCCTATTTTTAATACATAATCAACAATTGTTCCCACATCCTTCTATCCTCAAATAAACTGTGAATATAGAAGCAATTTTTAAATGGTTCTACAATTGTTTTGCAATTATGTTAACATAGAATGTCAAAGGTCTTTTGGTATGATAGAGTTGCCAAGCTGAAGTAGCTTGGATAAGGCCTAAGAACCCATATTCACACTGATTCCATGTTAAGGGCTGCACTGAGCATGTGGCTGGATTCAGGTTGAATTTTCCTGGTGTTCCTGTGGATACCACTCTCATTCATAGATAGGAACAGAGAGTAACTTAGCAAAGGCCACACAACCATTCAGAGATAGAACCTGGATTTGAGCTCAGTCGTCTGTCCCTGTACCCAACCTTTATCCTCTAAACCACAGCTTCTGGTCCCGAAAAGGCCCATGGGCCCTAGGTTTTGGGTAAGCTTCTTATAGGTACACATTGGCAGGACTTAGGCTCTGTCACTGTACTTCATCCCTGTTACCTGAAAATCACCTGGCAATACTCAGATGAGGGAGAATGCTTTCTTCATAAAAAAGGACTTAAAAATGCCCCCTTATCTCTACAAGAGGAGGTCCAGAGTACATTTCTTTTCAGCAGCCATATAAGAGAGAAAGGGTCTGATGATTTCTTTCTTTTATTTTCTATTTTTTTTAAAAAGCAAGCATTATAAACAGTATATTCTTGAAATTTGTAACATGTAGATATAAAATGTATAACAATAGCAAATAGAATAAGAGGCAAATAGAATGTTCTATAGGAAGTTTTTTATATTTTACATTTATTGAAATAGTACATTACCTCCTATGTAAGTTGTGATATGTTAAACATGTATTTTGTAATCCCTGCAACCACTAAATAAATGCAGAGATTATATTTAAAAGCTAATAAAGAAAATAAATTGAATGTAACAAACATTTATTCAAGAAAGTCATAAATACTTTAGTCATAATTTCCCAAAGCAGGAATCAGCCCAATATCTATCAATAGGAAAATGGATAAACAAGTTGTAAAGCATACAATCCTAATACTACTCAGCAATACACAGGAATGAACTACGGACACACACCACCTGGATGAATCCTATAAACGTCGTACTGAGTGAGACAGCTGAAAATAAAATAAACTCCTTCATATGTTTTCAGGCGTAATGTTTTTTTAAAAATGGAACAGAGATAGCCCTTGAGTGAGGAAAAAATTGCCTGGGAAAGAACCTAAGGAAATTTTCTGGGGATAATGGAAAACTTCTGTTCTTAAAAGGATGAAGTTTATATGAATGCATTTATCTGTCAAAACTATACAGCTAAGATTTGAGCTTTCATTGCATGTACATCAGACCACACACACACACACACACACACATAAAATCAAAAAAACTAAAAGAAGAAACAGTGTGCAGTCGGGGGATGGCATATGATAAGGTGCTGTTGAGGCTAAGGGTGAAGTCTATTGTACTATTTTGTTTATTATGTTGTGTTTTTTTAACATTTATTTTAGGTTCAGGGTTACATGTGTAGGTTTGTTATGTAGCTAAAATCATATCACAGGGGTTTGTTGTACAGATTATTTTGTCACCCAGGTACTAAGCATAGTACCCAATAGTTATTTTTTCTGATCTTCTTCCTCCTCTCACACTTCACCCTCACCCAGGCCCCAGTGTCTGTTGTTCCCCTCTTCATTTGCATGACAGCAAGTCATACCTGTCCCTCTGTATCAGGATTCAATGAGGAGAAAGGAGTTCCAAAAATTTCAAAGCCAGCAGTGTGTCCTCTCTCTTGTATTTGCTTATTAACACTTAATAGGTTGATTGTTTTTAATTTTATACATTGGGAAAAAAAAATCAAAGGGCTGGGCACGGTGGCTCATGCCTGTGATCCCAGCAGTATGGGAGGCCGAGGTTGGGGGATCACTTGAGGCCAGGAGTTTGAGACCAGCCCAGGGAACATGGTGAAACTGTCTCTACTAAAAATACCAAAATTAGCCGGGCATGATGGTACATGTCTGTGATCCCAGCTGCTCGGGAGGCTGAAGCAGAAGAATCACTTGAACCTGGGAGGCAGAGGTTGCACCACTGAGCTGGGATAGCACCCTTGCACTCCAATCTGGATGAGAGAGTAAGACTCTGTTTCAAAAAAAAAAAAAAAAAAAAAAAGAGAGAGAGATAAAAATAAAAATAATTGTAAAAAATCAAAGGCTGCCAAATGGTAAATCTGATATCTGGATAGATAGATAGATAGATAGATAGATAGATAGATAGATAGATAGATAGACAGACAGACAGACAGATAGCTAGCTATATATCCATTCTGCCAATGCTGCATTAATGTTCTTTCCATATGTTTAATAGCAAGTGAAGGTGTTCTAGCCATGATTTTGGAAAGACTTAACGTTTGTAACTTCTCAGTTTATCTTTCTTATTGAGAAATTGTGTGAGAAGACTGGGAAAGTATCCTACTAAATATAATGGTAATTATTATTAAGCCATTATTTAGTGGTGACTATGTACTTGGTACTATTTTAAGCACATTGCAGGTAATAACTAATTTTCACAAAACACAAGATGGGAAATACTGTTAATCCCATTTCACACATAAGAAAGCTGGTATCACACTGCTAAGTGGCGAAATTCAGAGTCCCTGTTCTTTTATGCTATGCTAATTCTCAACATAGTGAAAAATCCAGGCTATTGATCTATCAGATCTATGAGAGTTCAGGATATTCTGCATCTGAGTGTGAGCTTGGGACACTTGCATAAGTGACTACAGTATCCCTCAGATTTTTATCATAAGCCTGCCTGGGGACAGAGGAATTCGAATAATGATCCTGAAAGTGAGTTTGTCACCATGGAATACCTCGCTCAACGTGGCATACACTTAAATAACAACAAAACTAGAATGGATGGGACTTTGTTCCTTTCTTATTTTAAGTGAGTCCTTGGCTTTTGCCAGAGAATTTGTTCTTCCTTCCCCACAGGCAATTGTACACATTTCACAGAGAAGTCTGAACATAACTAGAGTGCATCTTCAATCTACAAATGCACTGTGTTCCAAGGATAACAGCCAGTTGTTCTTTTTTTTTTTTTAATCTCAGAAGATGTTTTCCCATTGGAGGAATATTTTAATTTCAAATTATGGACATCAAAAATGTATCTACCTCTCCAAGTGGCATCTGGAGACACTATGAAGAAATGCTTTTTAAAAACTGTCAACTTGTTGTTGACTCTTTGAAGTTCCATTAGAGATAGACCTTTTTTTGGTCAATCATTCCACAGCATCTTACATTGGATTTGAACTTTCTCATTGCCCATTCACATTATAGGTTATTTTAAATTGTGAATCCTTAGAATATGAGGTTTGGAAAGAAACATACAAGCATTGCATGTGCATGTGTCAGGGACTGTCTCCAGGTAGGACTCTACTGTCTAGTGTGTTACAATGACAGGCATTGCCTCAGGCATTGCAGATGCTGGATGCTTTTAATAAATATGAAGATCTGTGTTGCATAATAATTTTATAAAGTAATGAAGTGATTGCAGTTTAGCATCATTAAACTTCATAAAAACAATTTCTTCTATCTTAAAATAATAATAGGGCTTGGCAAATGTAGAATTCTAAAGTCAGCTAATCAGCTATGTGATCTGGTATGATATATCTTGCGTATTATGTACCTGTAGTCTGTGTTGAAAAATAATTTTCAAAAGATCTTTTGTTTTCAGGCAAGGAAGGAACTTAGGAAAAGGCAATTTTTAGTTCAATTCAAAGCTTATTTAAAATTCTGTGTGGGTGTTTCCTGAGAAAATTGCTGACTAGGGTAATTTTCCCTTCTTGCTGGGTTCTTCTATTGGCTTACATTGTAATCAGAAAAAATGTGAAGAATTTTCATTGATGGTATTGCCACAAACTGTGGTCCATTTATGTCGCTATCCATGGGTGGCACATCTTTCTCTGTGGTGTAGGTCTGTCTTGTCAACCTTAAATTGCAAGGCTGGCCATTCGGATGACTGCACCTTGTGGGGTTTCATGCAGGAAAATACCTGTGATGTATAAACCAGTGTATATAAAATTTCTTTCTACTCTAGAAAGCTTGTTAAGTTCAAGAATTTTGCATAAAGCTTAGTGGAAACACTTGTTCACACTGTTTATGACTTACCTGCTGGGTTCCCTAAAGACAGGACATACAATGGAAGGTGGCTGGGAACTGGACATATTACAGACATTCTTTGTTAATTTCCTCTGATGATCTCGTTAGAAGTAAATGTCCAAGCAGTGATCATGTCTTATTTGCAGTATGGGATCACACTTGCAAAAATATTTATTGGCTCCAGGGAAACCCAAATCAATCCTACATGTAGAAATGTGATTTCTCTGCTTTTATGATACCTGCACCTACAACTAACACCCCCACACTTCCAACTCCCACTTTAATGGATTAAGCAAATGAGTCCAGATTTCTGCTGCATGGAGGACCTTAGGCTCTTTAGGACCCATCTGCCAACATCTGGGGTCCTTCCCAGTTTGTTCTCTTGGAAACGTTACCCCAGGGTTTTCAGTAGATATTACAGATGAAGACTCTGATAAACAGCTGCCTCAGACGGACAAGATAAAGAGCCGTGCCTTCGCCAGATCCTTTGGAAATCATGTGTTCACATGTTTGTTTCCCCCACTAAACAAGAAATGCCACACGGATGGGTTTGGTGTCCCCTCCATCTTGGTATGCCCTGCGCCTCCCCACAGGGACTCAATATATGATTGGTACGGTGGACTTAGACTTAATATAACTGAGCAAATCTGATCCTTTTAAACTGGAGAGTTCAATCATTTGTTTTTCTTTCACTTACTCAACAAATGTTTATCAAGAACTTATTCTGTGTCAGGCTTTTGGCTGGGCCCTGAGTGAGGATATAATGATAAACAGGACAAACAAGGTCCCTGCCCTAGCCATAGAATTTCATGGCTCCCCTGAGAAACGGATGGCCTCATTAGAGCTTAACTTCAAAGCTGTGGCAACACAAAGGTGTGTTTCGTGTTCCTTAGAAACCTACTGGCAGAGACAGAGATGTTTTCATTCCTTCGGATACTCACCCTGCCTGAAAGATAGATGGGTGAGTGTCTTTCTACTTCATAAAATAAAATCATAGACAAAATAAAATAACATGGCACCAAGAAGCCACCTACAAAAACACACTGACGTTTTGTATTCTGTAACCAGGCTCTTTCTTAACTTCTGTGGTGCTTGAGGCAAAAGTACAAATGGAGGCCCACCTACTATTGGTATAAAGATTTAAGTGTTACGAATCACGTGAGCAACTGTTAGAGTAGGTTTTGTCTTCCTATCTTCATAATGATTTGAAAGGCCAGGTCTAAATTTAGGATTCTTGAAGCCTTTGCAATGTGTTTTGGAGCCTGAATGATGGAAGTGCACATAGCTTCAGCACTGGGACCGAGGCTGCCCACTTCTCTCAAACTATGAGGGGCCTTGTGAGTCCATGTGTGAATACCCCAGTCCATGTATCTGGGTTCTGTTACTCTCACCCCCACACAGCTGCCATTTAGTGACTCTGTGGACCTGGGGTCTGTGAACAGGTAGCACAGTTAAACCTCCAGAGAATGGCCCTGGGCAAGAGGCCAGCAGCACAGGACTGGGAAACAGGCTTGGTCATGTTTGGGCAGGCAGTTCTGATCACCCCAAACACAACCATAGTCTAGAAGGACCTGAGCCACAGGTGGACACATTCCTTTCACTCTGTGGAAAGGGGTATAATCAGAGAAGGGCTGAGCAGAGAACTTCTAAAGCATAAGGCACCTCTTTCCTTGTTGTAAAGGAGTGGCTTTCAACTTTTATTTTATTTTTTTTACTGTTATTATTTTTTATTGTACTTTAAGTTCTAGGGTACATGTGCACAATGTGTAGGTTTGTTATATATGTATACATGTGCCATGTTGGTGTGCTGCCCCATTAACTTGTCATTTTCATTAGGTATATCTCCTAATGCTATCTCTCCCCTCTCCCTCCACCCCACTACAGACCCCGGTGTGTGATGTTCCCCACCCTGTGTCCAAGTGTTCTCATTGTTCAGTTCCCACCTATGAGTGAGAACATGCAGTGTTTGCTTTTTTCTCCTTGCAATAGTTTGCTAAGAATGATGGTTTCCAGCTTCATCCATGTCCCTGCAAAGGACATGAACTCATCCTTTTTCACGGCTGCATACTATTCCATGGTGTATATGTGCCACATTGTCTTAATCCAGTCTATCATTGATGGATATTTGGGTTGGTTCCAAGTCTTTGCTATTGTGAATAATGCTGCAATAAACTTATGTGTACATGTGTCTTTATAGCAGCATGATTTATAATCCTTTGGGTATATACCCAGTAATGGGATGGCTGGGTCAAATGGTATTTCTAGTTCTAGATCCTTGAGGAATCGCCACACTGTCTTCCACAATGGTTGAACTAGTTTACAGTCCCACCAATGGTGTAAAAGTGTTCCTATTTCTCCACATCCTCTCCAGCATCTGTTGTTTCCTGACTTTTTAATGATCACCATTCTAACTGGTGTGAGATGGTATCTCATTGTGGTTTTGATTTGCATTTCTCTGATGGCCAGTGATGATGAGCATTTTTTCATATGTCTGTTGGCTGCATAAATGTCTTCGTTTGAGAAGAGTCTGTTCATCTCCTTCACCCACTTTTTGATGGGGTTGTTTGATTTTTTCTTGTAAATTTGTTTAAGTTCTTTGTAGATTCTGGATATTAGTCCTTTGTCAGATGGGTAGATTGTAAAAATTTTCTCCCATTCTCTAGGTTGGCTGTTCAATCTGATGGTATTTTCTTTTGCTGTGCAGAAGCTCTTTAGTTTAATTAGATCCCATTTGTCACTTTTGGCTTTTGTTGCCATTGCTTTTGGTGTTTTAGTCATGAAATCCTTGCCCATGCTTATGTCCTGAATGGTATTGCCTATGTTTTCTTCTAGAGTTTTTATGGTTTTAGATCTAACATTTCAGTCTTTAATCTATCTAGAATTAATTTTTGTATAAGCTGTAAGGAAGGGATCCAATTTCAGCTTTCTACATAAGGCTAGCCAGGTTTCCCAGCACCATTTATTAAATAGGGAATCCTTTCCCCATTTCTTGTTTTTGTCAGGGTTGTCAAAGATCAGATGGCTGTAGATGTGTGGTATTATTTCTGAGGGCTCTGTTCTGTTCCATTGGTCTATATCTCTGTTTTGGTACCAGTACCATGCTGTTTTGGTTACTGTAGCCTTGTAGTATAGTTTGAAGTCAGGTAGCGTAATGCCTCCAGTTTTGTTCTTTTGGCTTATGACTGTCTTGACAATGCAGGCTCTTTTTTGGTTCCATGTGAACTTTAGTTTTTTCCAATTCTGTGAAGAAACTCATTGGTAGCTTGATGAGAATGGCATTGAATCTATAAATTACCTTGGGCAGTATGGCCATTTTCACGATACTGATTCCTCCTATCCATGAGCATGGAATGTTCTTCCATTTGTTTGCGTCCTCTTTTATTTCGTTTAGCAGTGATTTGTAGGTCTCCTTGAAGAGGTCCTTCACATCTCTTGTAAGTTGGATTCCTAGGTATTTTATTCTCTTTGAAGCAATTGTGAATGGGAGTTTACTTGTAATTTGGCTCTCTGTTTGTCTGTTATTGGTGTATAAGAATGCTTGTGATTTTTGCACATTGATTTTGTATCCTGAGTCTGCTGAAGTTGCTTATCAGCTTAAGGAGATTTTGGGCTGAGATGATGGGATTTTCTAAATATACAATCATGTCATCTGCAAACAGGGACAATTTTACTTCCTCTTTTCCTAATTGAATACCCTTGATTTCTTTCTCTTGCCTGATTGCCCTGGCCAGAACTTCCAACACTACGTTGAATAGGAGTGGTGAGAGAGGGCATCCCTGCCTTGTGCCAGTTTTCAAAGAGAATGCTTCCAGTTTTTGCCCATTCAGTATGATATTGACTGTTGGTTTGTCATAAATAGGTCTTATTATTTTGAGATACATCCCATCAATACCAAGTTTATTGAGCGTTTTTAGCATGAAGGGCTGTTGAATTTTGTCAAAGGCCTTTTCTGCATCTATGGAGATAATCATGTAGTTTTTGTCTTTGAGTTTATATGATGGATTACGTTTATTGATTTTTGTATGTTGAACCAACCTTGCATCCCAGGGATGAAGCCCACTTGATCATGGTGGATAAGCTTTTTATGTGCTGCTGGATTCAGTTTCCCAGTAGTTTATTGAGGACTTTTGCATTGATGTTCATCAGGGACACTGATCTAAAATTCTCTTTTTGTTGTGTGTCTGCCAGGCTTTGGTATCAGGATGATGCTGGCCTCATAAAATGAGTTAGGGAGGATTCCCTCTTTTTCTATTGATTGGAATAGTTTCAGAAGGAATGGTACCAGCTCCTCCTTGTACCTCTGGTAGAATTCAGCTGTGAATCCATCTGGTCCTGGACTTTTTTTGGTTGGTAAGCTATTAATTATTGCCTCAATTTCAGAGCCTGTTATTGGTCTATTCAGGGATTCAACTTCTTCCTGGTTTAGTCTTGGGAGGGTGTATGTGTCCAGGAAATTTTCCATTTCTTCTAGATTTTCTAGTTTATTTGCATAGAGGTGTTTATAGTATTATCTGATGGCAGTTTGTATTTCTGTGGGATCAGTGGTGATAACCCCTTTATCATTTTTTTATTGAGTCTATTTGATTCTTCTCTCTTTTCTTCTTTATTAGTCTTGCTAGCGATCTGTCAATTTTGTTGATCTTTTAAAAAATCCAGCTCCTGGATTCATTGCTTTTTTGAAGGGTTTTTTGTGTCTCTATCTCCTTCAGTTCTGCTCTGATCTTAGTTATTTCTTGCCTTCTGCTAGCTTTCAATGTGTTTGCTCTTTTCTTCTCTAGTTCTTTTTTTAATTATTATTATACTTTTAAGTTCTAGGGTACATGTGCATAATCGCAGGTTTGTTACATATGTATACTTGTGCCATAAGTTAAGCGTTGCACCTATCAACTCATCAGCACCCAACAACTCTCATTATTTACATCAGGTATAACTCCCACGCAATCCCTCCCTCCCCGCCCCTGCTGATAGGGTCTCTGTGTGTGATGTCCCTTCCGAAGTCCAAGTGATCTCATTGTTCAGTTCCCACCTATGAGTCTGAACATGTGTTTGGTTTTTCTCCGTTTGTGATAGTTTACAAGAATGATGGTTTCAGCTGCATCCATGGTCCCTAAAGGACACAAACTCATCCTTTTATGCATGCATAGTATTCCATGGTGTGGTATGTGCTACATTTTCTTAATCCAATCTGTCACTGATGGACATTTGGGTTGATTCCCCAAGTTCTGTTGTAATAGTGTCAAGAATGAACATATGTGTGCATGTGTCTTATAGCAGCATGATTTATAATCCTTTGGTATATACCCAGTAATGGGATGGTTGGGTCATATGGTACATCTAGTTCTAGATCCCTGAGGAATCACCATACTGTTTTCCATAATGGTTGAATCCATTACAGTCCCACCACAGTGTAAAAGTGTTCCTTGCCTTCACATCCTCTCTCCAGCACTCAAGTTGCTCGACCTTTTAATGATCGCCATTCTTAACTGGTGTAGATGGTATCTCATTGTGGTTTTGATTTGTACTTGATGGCCAGTGATGATGAGCATTTTTCATGTGTCTGTTATTGCATGAATGTCTTCTTGAGAAATGTCTGTTCATCCTTTGCCCACTTTTTGATGGGTGGTTTGTTTTTTTCTTGCAATTTGTTTGAGTTCTTTGTAGGTTCTGGATATTAGCCCTTTGTCAGATGAGTAGATTGCAAAATTTTCCCATTCTGTAGGTTGCCTGTTCACTTGATGAAGTTTCTTTTTTGCTGTGCAGAAGCTCTTTAGTTTAATTAGATCCCATTTGTCAATTTTTGGCTTCTTTGCTTGGTCGTTTGCTTTTGGTGTTTTAGATTATGAAGTCTTTTGCCCATGCCTAGTCCTGAATGGTACTCACTCTAGGTATTTTCTCCCCAGGGTTTTATGGTGTTAGGATCTAACATTTAAGTCTCTAATCCTATCTCTGAATTAATTTTCATATAAGGAGTAAGGAAAGGATCCAGTTTCAGTTTCTACTTAGGCTAGCCACCTTTCTCCCAGCACTATTTATTAAATAGGGAATCCTTTCCATTTATTGTTTCTCCTAGGTTTGTCAAAGATCAGATGGCTGTAGACGGTGGTATTATTTCTTTTTGAGGACTGTGTTCTGTTCCATTAGTCTATATCTCTTGTTTTGGTACCAGTACCATGCTGTTTGCTACTGTAGCCTTGTAGTATAGTTTGAATAGGTAGCTGATGCCTCCAGCTTTGTTCTTTGATCTAGGGATTGTCTTGAACATGCGGGTTTTTGCTTCAAGAACTTTTAAAGAAGTTTTTTTCCAATTGTGTGAAGAAACTCATTGGTATTTGATGGGATACATTGAATCTATAAATAACCTTGGGCAGTATGGCCATTTTCACTTAGATTGATTCCTGCCTATCCAAGGAGCATGGCATGTTCTTCCATTTGTTTGTGTCCTCTTTTTATTTCACTGAGCAGTGGCTTGGTAGTTCCTCTGAAGAGGTCCTTTTACATCCCTTTGTAAGTTGGATTCCTAGGTATTTTTATTCTCTTTGAAGCAATTCAGAATGGAAGTTCATTCATGTTTTGGCTCTCTTGTTTGTTACTGGTGTATAAGAATGCTTGTGATTTTTGCACATTAATTTTGTACCCTGAGACTTTGCTGAAGTTGCTTATCAGCTTGATGGAGATTTTGGGCTGAGACGCATAGTTTTAAATATACAATCGCGGTTATCTGCAAAGAGGGACAATTTGACTTCTTTTCTTTTCCTAACTGAATAATTCCTTGATTTCTTTCTCTGCCTGGATTGCCCTAGCCAGAACTTCCGGGCAACACCATGTTGAATAGGAGTGGTGAGAGAGGGCATCCTGTCTTGTGCCAGTTTTCAAAGGGAATTTTTCCAGTTTGCCCATTCAGTGCGATATTGGCTGTGGGTTTGTCATAACAGCTCTTTATTATTTTGAGGTAATGCTCCATCAATAATAAATTTATTGAGTGTTTTAGCATGAAGGGCTGTTGAATTTGTCAAAAGCCTTTTCTGCATCTATGGAGATAACTTGGTTCTTGTCTTGGTTCTTGCTGATATGCTGATTATGTTTATTGATTTTGCTTAATGTTAACCAGCCTTGTATCCCAGGGATGGCTTCCACTTGATCATGTGATGTTTTTGATGTGCTGCTGAATGCGGTTTGCCAGTATTTCTTATTGGAGGATTTTGCATCATGTTCATCAGGGATACTGGTCTAAAATTCTCCTTTTTGTTGTGTGTCTGCCAGGCTTTTGGTATCAGGATGATGTTGGCCTCTATAAAATGAGCTAGGGAGATTCCCTCTTTTCTATTGATTGAATAGTTTGTGAAGGCTGAATGGTACCAGCTCTCCCTTGTACCTCTGGTAGAATTCAGCTGTGAATCCATCTGGTCCTGGACTTTTTGGTTGGTGTTTATTAATTATTGCCTCAATTTGTTTCGCTATTGGTCTTATTCAGGATTCAACTTCTTCCTGGTTTAGTCTTGGGAGGGTGTAAGTGTCCAGAAAATTATCTATTTCTTCTAGATTTTCTAGTTTATTTGCGTAGAGGTGTTTATAGTATTCTCTCGATGGTAGTTTGTATTTCTGTGGGCTCTGTGGTGATATCCTCTTTTATCATTTTTTATTGCAATCTATATGATTCTTCTCTCTTTTCTTTCTTTATTATTCTATAGCGGTCTGTCAATTTTGTTGATCTTTTTTTCAAAACCAACTCCTGGATTCATTGATTTTTGAGGGTTTTTGTGTCTCTATCTCCTTCAGTTCTGTCGATCTTAGTTATTTCTTATTCTGCTAGCTTTCAATGTGTTTGCTCTTTAGTTTCTCTAGTTCTTTTAATTGAGATGTTAGGTGTTAATTCTTAGATCTTTCCTGCTTTCTTGTGGCATTTAGTGCTGGCAATTCTCTACACACTGCTTTAAATGTGTCCCAGATTCTGTGTGTTGTATCTTTTGAAATCTTCATTGGTTTCAAAGAACATCTTTATTTCTGCCTTCATTTTGTTATGTACCCAGGTCATTCAGGAAAGAGGTTGTTCAGTTTCCATGTAGTTGAGTGGTTTTGATTGAGTTTCTTATCCTGGAGTTCTAGCTTGATTGCACTGTGGTCTGAGAGACAGTTTGTTATAATTTCTGTTCTTTTGTACATTTGCTGAGGGAGGCCACTTCCTCTATGTGGGTCAATTTTGGAATAAGCGACAGGAAGTTGAGAAGAATATATTCTGTTGATTTGAGATGGAGAGTTCTATAGAGATCTATTAGGTCTGCTTTGCTGCAGAGCTGAGTTCACCCTGGATATCCTTGTTAACTTTTCTGACTTCCGTTGATCTGTCTAATGTTGACAGTGGAGGTTGAAGTTCCATTATTATTGCATGGGGAGTCTAAGTCTCTTTGTAAGTCTCTAAGCAATCCTATTTTCATGAATCTGGGTGCTCCTGTATTGGGTGCATTACATATTTAGGATAGTTAGCTCTTTCCTGTTGAATTGATAATACCTTTACTAATATATAATGGCCTTCTTTGTCTCTTTTGATCTTTGATGGTTTAAAGTCTGTTTTATCAGAGACTAGTATTGCAACCCCTGCTTTCTTTTGTTCTCCATTTGCTTGGTAAATCTTCCTCCATCCCTGTATTTTGAGCCTATGTATGTCTCTGCATGTGAGATGGGTCTCCTGAATACAGCAGACTGATGGGTCTTGATTCTTTATCCAGTTTGCCAGTTTGTGTCTTTTAATTGGACCATTTAGTCCATTTACATTTAAGGTTAATATTGTTATGTGTGAACTTGATCCTGCCATTATGATATTAACTGGTTATTTTGCTCGTTAGTTGATGCAGTTTCTTCCTAGCATCGATGGTCTTTACATTTTGGCATGTTTTTGCAATGGCTGGTAACGGTTGTTCCTTTCCATGTTGAGTGCTTCCTTCAGGGTCTCTTGTAAGGCGGGCCTAGTGGTGACAAAATCTCTAAGCATTTGCTTATCTGTAAAGGATTTTATTTCTCCTTCACTTATGAAACTTAGTTTGGCTGGATATGAAATTCTGGGTTTAAAATTCTTTTCCTTAAGAATGTTGAATATTGGCCTGCACTCTCTTCTGGCTTGTAGAGTTTCTGCTGAGAGATCTGCTGTTAGTCTGATGGGCTTCCCTTTGTGGGTAACCCAACCTTTCTCTCTGGCTGCCCTTAAGAGTTTTTCCTTCGTTTCAACTTTGTGAATCTGGCAATTATGTGTCTTGGGAGTTGCTCTTCTGAGGCTTATCTTTGTATGCTCTCTGTATTTCTGGATTTGAATGTTGGCCTGCCCTACTAGGTTGTAGTTCTCTGATGATATCCTGAAGAGTGTTTCTTTCTAACTTATTCCATTTTTCCCCTCTCACTCTCAGGCACCCCTAATCAGATGTGAGATTTGGTCTTTTTACATAATCCCATACTTCTTGCAGGCTTTGTTCATTTTTCTCTTTTTCTTTTGGTTTCTTCGCTTCATTTCGTTCATTTGATCCTCAACGCTGATACTCTTCCAGTTGATTTATCGGTTACTGAAGCTTCAGTATTTGTCAATGATTTCCTCGTGGTCATGGTTTTCATCTTTCATTTCTTTTTATGACCTTCTCTACTAATTACTCTAGCCATCAATTCTTCCGCTTTTTTTTTTCAAGATTTTAGTTTCTTTATGCTTTCTGGGTACATAATTTCCTTTAGCTCTGAGAAATTGATGCATCGAAACCTTTCTTCTCTCATCTCACAAGCCATTCTCCGCCAAGCTTTGATCCATTGCTGGCAATGAGCTGCGCCTTTGCCGGGAGATGTGCTCTATTTTTGAATTCCAGCCTTTTCTGCCCTGCTTTTTCCCCCATCTTTTGTGGTTTTATCTGCCTCTGTTCTTTGATGATGGTGACGATTTGATGTTTTATGTAAAGTCCTTCCTGTTTGATAGTTTTCCTTCTAACAGTCAGGACCCTCAGGTGTAGTCTGTTGAGATTGCTTGAGGTCCACTGTAGTCCCTGTTTGCCTGGGTGTCAGCAGCAGAGGCTGCAGAAGAGAATATTTCTGAACAGCGAGTGTCCCTGTCTGATTTGCTTGAGGCTTCCTCTCAGGGGTGTGTGCCCACCCTGTGGGAGGTGTGGGGGTGTCAGACGTTCTAGTGGGGACATGTCTCCCAGTTAGGCTACTCAGGGGTCAGGGACGACTGGAGCAGGCAGTCTGTCCCTTCTCAGATCTCAACTCGTAAGCTGGTGATCCACTGCCTCTTCAAAGCTGTCAGGCAGAGTCGCTTGCATCTGCACAGGTTTCTGCTGCTTTTGTTTTATCTGTGCCCTGTCCCCAGAGGTGAGCCCAGAGACAGGCAGATTTCTCTGAGCTGCTGTGAACTCCACTCCAGTTCGAGCTTCCCAGCGGCTTTGTTTACCTACTTAAGCCTCAGCAATGCATGGCGCCTCCCAAGAGCTCCTCGCCAAGTTTTTCGCCTTGCAGTTAGATCAGACTGCTGTGTTAGCAATGAGGAGGCCCGTGGGCATGGGACCCTCCCACAGGTGTGGATATAATTCCTGGTGTGCCTGTTTACAGTGCAGGCTGCATACCCTGATTTTCTCCAGGTGTTGTGGGTCTCAGTTCCCCTGGCTAGGAAAAAGGGATTCCCTTCCCTTATGCTTCCCAGGTGAGGCTTGCATGCCTCTGCTTCAGCTCTCACTGGTCGGGCTGTAACAGCTGACCAGCACTGATTATCTGGCACTCCCTAGTGAGATGAACCCAGTACCCCAGTTGAAAATGCAGAAATCACCGGTCTTCTGTGTCACTCGCGCTGGGAGTTGGAGACTGGAGCTCTTCCTATTCGGCCATCTTGCTCCGCCTCCCCTGCTTCTCTAGTTCTTTTAATTGTGATGTTAGGGTGTCAGTTTTAGATCTTTCCTGGGCTTTCAACTTTTAAAAGAAATTAGCAGAAAATTTTTTCAAATAAACCCATATATGAAGCCCTTATATGTGAAACTAATAAAAGAAGGATGCCTCCATTGATGTCACTACAAGTAGTATAAAATCAGCCCTATTTGTTTCCACAATCCTGCATTTTGTCTTCCCTATCTACAACTTCCCCCTGCCTCCTTCCGCCTGCCCCACCCCAAGGCAGAAGCCCCTCTGATTTACCCTAGGGCTCTGTCTTTAGACCAGACCAGTGGTTCTGAAACTTGAGGAGGAATCAATCACCACTCAAGGGCTTATTCAAACACATATTTTTTTTTTCTCACACATATTTTTTTTGCCCTCCCCACCCTTTCAGTTTTTATTTTATGTCTGGGATGGGGCCTGAGAATTTGCATTTGTAGTAAGTTCCCAGGTGTTGCTGATACTGCTGATCCAGGGCCCAGACTTTGAGGATGGCTGGATTGAAGGATGAGGCATAGGAATCCAGCCAAGCTAATTCTCACATGAACTTCTGGCGCTTGTTGTGTTTCACTGGGACCATCCAAGGGATATCCATCATTTAGATGCCACATAAAGAGAGGAATAGGGAAGGACTTTGTGGGGTGACTTTTGGGGTCTACTGCCTGCTTGATCTTTATACCATTCCCATCTCATCATCTTGTTTCTGGATGTGGGACAGGCTCTGGGAATTGATATATAAATGGTTATGGGCAGGTCGCTACAATTTCCCACATTCTGTATTTAGATCTGAAACAGCTGTTTAACGAAATGAAGATTTTTGAAAAAGCCTTCAAAACAAAATGCAAGTGAATGGGTGAGAAGATTTTTGTCACTACTTTTTGAGTCAAAAAATAGAGACTAATTTGTTTTATGGGGAACTGGCGAAATTTCAAAATCTTGTCAGTGATTCATTAGAATTTTATTTTCAGTTAGAAAACAGTGTTTTATATTCCATTGATTCATTAAAGAATGACATAATCATACTTTGCTCTCATATTGTGGAGAACAACTTTGGGTCTGAATAGCATGTCTCTACCTCATTGTCTCAATTTTGAACTGCCAGTGTTTTCCATTTAAATAATATTTTTGTTTAATGAACAGTCCAATTTCCAAATACTTAAGTTCTGTAATAGGTGTAACTGAACATCTAATTTGCTTGAGCTGAGTATTATTTTTCTGTTAGATAAATGCATTTTTTTGGCCAGATAAATTATATTTTAAGTGAAATTTATTAAGAGGAAGAGTAGATGATTATGAGAAAAGAAACAGAAGTGACTGATTTGAATTAAAATAGGAAATAAATGTAGTGTGCAGGACTCAGGCAGAATCCTAACCCTCCTGGCTGACCCAGAAGGGCCACTGAGGATGAAGGACTGATAGGAGAGCACCCCCAAGCAGCTGGTCAGGCCCTCAAAAACATGTACTTCTAAGGAGCTCCAAGTTAGGTCTGAGAATATTACTCGTTTACCTCACATTGAGAGCCATGGTCAAAAGAGATGAAAGAAGATTTTCTTGCTCTATGGGAACTAAAGTTGAAATGAAATGAAAGAAAGCTAAGATGATGTTACGGACTGAATTGTCCGCCTCTCACATTCATATGCCGACTCCAACTTCCAGGACCTCAGAATGTGGCAGTATCTGGAGCTTGGGTCTTTAAAGAGGTAATTTAGTTAAAATGAGGTACTTTGGGTGAGCCCTAATCCAGTATGACTGATATCTGTATAAGAAGATGAGATGAGGACATAGACAAACAAACACACACAGAGGGAAGACCACGTGACGGCACAGGGAGAAGACACCCTCTGCAAGCCAAGGAGAGAGACCTCTGGAGAAGCTGGCCCTACCTACCCTTTGGTTGTGGACTTCTAGCCTCCAGAATTGTGAGAAAATCACAACTTTGTTGTTTGAGCCACTCAGCCTTGTGGTATTTTATAATGACAGTTCTAGCCAAGTAATACAGATGGGTATTCTAGAGGTTGCATTTTGCAAATGGAATGTGCTATGGGCATGCCCATGGAAGAGAGAGGCACCTCTTACATTCGGTCCCTGCCTGTGGTCTTTCTCTGCTTATGCCCCTTGGCTTTTCTCATCTGTCAGATGCCAGCCTATCCAGAAAATGCCGTGCTTCACTGTGACTCCTTTATCCAACACATGGTATACCTTCTGTGTCTATACCATTTTAAAGTATGTTAGGATCACTCAGAGTGCTGCTTCAAAAAGCAGACTCCTATTCCCTGTACCCAAAGACTCAGATTTGATGGGTCTACAGTGAGGGTCTGCATTTTTAACAACCATCTTGGCGGATTCTGTTGCAGGAGACCAGAGGAGCAACCCTTGAATTTGAAAACAGAACAAAAACTGCCTTATAACATGCAGCAAGAGGAAAAGCTGCATTCTAGAAATTTGTCAAGAATAAAAATCAAATGAAATATTCTCATATGCTCCTCTTAGGTTTCTAGTGTCACCTTCGTACTTAAAGCCATTCCTATTGCACTTAGAATAAACTCCACAGTTTTTGCCATGGTCAAGGAACCTCTGCATAGGGGTCTTCACCAGAGATCCTCATTATGGGATAATGAAGCCATCCCGAATCCCACGTACCTTGTAATTTTAGCTTAAATGTCATTTCCTCTGTAACATCCACTTAATCAGTCCCTCTAATAGGACTCTTATTTTCTTCCATAGCAGGCATCATAACATAAAATTCTATATTTCTTTGCACAATTAGTTGTTTACTTTCTGCCTTCCCCACTAACCTCTAAACTCTGTAAGAGCTTGCCTCTCTACTGGTTCATCACTTAATCCCAGCATCTAGCAGTGTGCCTGGCACAAGATTAAAGCTAGATAGGTGTTTATTGAATGGACAAAGAATTGAAAAATTCTGGAAGTGTGAACAATGGTTTAGAGGTCATACATCCCTCATCTTTAAAGGTCTTCAGCATCAGTTTTAATGGAATTTATTTTCAAATGCTTTCTCAATCTTTCCCAGAGCTGTCTGACCTGGGCTGGAGCTGACTGGAGAGTTTTAAGGAAAGTCACCAGTGGCAATGGAAACTAAAAGTAGCCTCGTCCAGTGTTTGATATATCTGGCCATGTTTCAGAGATTTTTGACAAGATAAATGACTTAATGGTTTCCACCAGTTCTCATTCCAAGTCTGGAGGATTGATATAAAGGTGGTCAAAGCAGCTTTTGAACTGAAATCAATACTACTTAATATCTAAATTTCATTTTGAAATGTGACTAAGGATAAACTAGTGGATTTTCGTTAGTGGTAGAATGATTTTTAAAGTAATGATCCTCAGGGCCCCCATAGATTTTCCAATTACTGTTATAAGGGAGAGAAAACCTGCTACTAATGACCTCATAAGCTTCTGCCTTGAGTTGCATATTAAAGATGTTTTGATATTTTTCAAGTAGCAGATCAAAGCATCAGGGCTCCATTAGTCACTATATTAGGAACAAAGATAGAAACATAGATTTTGTTTTAATTTGAAAGCAAGTAGCCTATCTTACATCTCATGTTATTAGGGTCCAGAGAAGTCCATTCATATTTTGCATGCTTAAATAGATTAAGAAAGAAGAAAATTAAGCAATTCTTGAATTAGTGCCTTCAAAGAATAAATAAATGGAAAGCACCTTAATTAGTTATGTCAGTCCTTATTTCTGTGGGGAGATGCTATTTGATATTCATAGCTAACAGCGACGATATTTTAAAAATATACAAATATATATAATTCTTAAACATCATATTTATGTTTGGTGGATAAGTATTATCCAAAATGCACCCAACATTTGTAACATGCTTCTTTCTACAACGGTACTACTGCTGCTACTACTAGTTGTAGAAGTAATAATACTGCTGTTTTCACTATTATTAATGCTAATGATGATCCCTTCTATTTTACTGAAAAACTGTGGTGTTCCTGGCATTATCTGAGGTGCTTTCCATATATTGTTTTACTGAATAATGCCTGAATGCCTGTTGGCATTACTGAATAATGCCAACAACCCATAAGGTAACTACTATGACTTTCCCTGTTGCAGACTGGAACACTGACATTAGTAACCAGATCATCCAGCTAGTTAGAGGTGGAATCCACACTCACATCTGTATCAGCTTCACTTTAAAGCCCAAGTGCTTTCAACTCTTCGACACTGTGTCTCGAATAAGAAAAAAAAAACAACACTTACATGAAGCAAAGTTTGGCGTTGGATTTTCTTTCATACTTTTCTGTCATGCTACCTTTTCAAAGGATTATAAACTATTTGTATGCAGTACAAGTGCTCTATAAATTGGGTAAATGAGCTTACCCCTTTAAATAAATCAACACACTCATTCATGGCTCTAGCCATGAATTAATCCCTGTTCCGCAGATTGAGCCCATTCCTGCCTCTGTTTCCCGGAGTGCACTGGGCTGGGAGGGCAGCAGTGGCACAGACCTAAAACTAGATAAAAGAACAACCATTGCTTGCCAGTAGCAGAGTGATTAGTGAGTTCGGGGCACCACAGCTTGGTTAGTTGGCATTCCACAGTGTGGCAAGCACTAGTTGGCAAGAGGGTGCAGCTTCCCTGAAATAGGCTAGGTGGAGATTGGAGCCACTTTGGGCACAAAGCTTCAAAAGCTTTAAGATAAATCTGCAGAGTGAAGGATGCACAGGTGGATAATGGGAAATTAACTCTAGAGTTACAGTGTTTCAGGAAGCCACTGACACTGAAAACATCTGAAACAGTTGAGAAGGATCCCGATTCTCTCTTGGCAGTAGCTACATTCAGCCACTTCCCTTCATCCTAGTCCTAATGGGCTTCTGATTGATCTTGCTTTCCAGCTTGCATTAGGACAGCTTTGGCCAAGTCTGTATTTCACTGAGGATATTCTAACAGAATTGAGAAAGACGGCAAAGGAAGAAATCAAATCACGCTAAAATGAAAATTAGGTCGCTTTCAAGACTAGTCTTGTTTTTTTGTTTTGTTTTGTTTTAATGTCAAGTGTTGTTTTTAACCATGTGGGCAGCTTTTCGGGCTCACTCAGTCTCTTGAGTTCACAGTCCAACAAGCTTCTTTAGATGGGCAACCCTCTGATATTTTCTAGGCTATTCAGAGATCCGATGGCACAAGCAGTGTTTAAGGGCATAGACTAGTGCCAGATGGGTGGCCTGGGTTTGAATTTCAGTTTCCCCCTTTATTGTGGCAAATTACATAATCTCTCAGATCTATACTTCTCTCTTCTGTAAAACCAGAGTGAGAATGATATACACCTCAGGTGACTGTTGTGAAGATCATATGAGAATACGCAGTTGTAGGCATTAGCACTATCTCTAGTACAGAGTAAACATTCAATCAATGTGAGTTGCTGTTGTTATTATTATCATTATATGATATTGCTTGAAAGAAGCAACCATTTTGATCACATGTTGGACACAGATTCATTCAGTGACTGCTAATATTTCACCCCATTTTCTAAATAAGGTCACTGACAGCATTTATATGCATTATGGCACTTTCTAGCTTGGCACTGATTTTGAATTCAGTACCAAAGTCAAAATGACAAATCCCTTTTATTTATTTATTTTTCATTTGAAGTCAAAAGCCTTTTTTAAATTCATTAACTGGTTCAAACAGGGTGATAGCTATTGCTTTCTCCCAAGCACTTGTAAGCTTGTTACAAATGCGTTGTCTCGATTTAAACCTCTCTTCCTCCCAGGAAATGAAACGGCACCACTTTACTGAGCCATGCCATGTATCTAATCATTTACCATAGCTGAGAGCCAGAAAATATTTTGTTTTGTTCACTCAACATGATAAAGGAAAAAATCCTTCTCCCTAACATCCGCCACCCCTAGATAAAATATAAAAACGCATTGTCAGATTTATACCCCTCAATTTAGGCTACATTAACTGATTGGGGCAAGAAAAGAGATAAATGGATAGTTTCTATTTTATTCTAAGTTTTAAAATGTAACTCTGTTGTATAGGGTTGTCATTAAATACTTCCCCAGTTAAAGGGTTCTCAAATGTGAGCAGTCTAATCACTTGAAATATATGTGTTGATGGGGGAGTTTCTACAAATACCCATTCCCAATCCCCCTTTTTTGGATTCTTAGCTGTTTTAGAGGAACCCAAAGAAGTCCTTCCTTCTCCCTTGTTTGTTCTACCAAATCATTTTCTTTTCTGTTTCTGCTCAATTTTTATCTTTTATATGACAGATACTTAGCAGATATATGCTGGTTCAACTGCATACCTCAAAATCATTTCACAGTGTTCATCAGTAGCCTCTATTCTAAAGAAGCTCCCTTTAAGTGCCCCTGCTACTTCCCTGGTCTATTCCGCAGGATCCTCTAGACTCACCCCTAATCCTTGGGTAAAGGGTTGATCTCTGGCTGGCGGGAGCTCCCCAGACCATTGCTTCAATTCTGCAGTACCAGCTTCCATTCTGCTTGGTAAGCACCCTCGCCACGCTGGGTGATGAATGTGTGAAGGATAACTCCATTCCCCTGCCTTCTTCTGATGGCCCAGTAAACCCTGAGTCCAAATCTTTAACAAGGTAGGAGCTCTGTCTCCTTTCTCGGAAGTCAGGTTGAGTTTAATCTTCAAACTCTGCTGAGAGGTGAAGAAAAATATTTCATCTTTCTAGTGCATCAAAGAAAAACAAAGCAGCTAAGTTTTCACATTAAAATTGTCTGAATTTCCTTCCAGATACTGTCACAGAGCCTTGTTATTTGTTTGTTTTCCACTGAAATGTGTTGCATTTTACTAAGCCTCCAGTCTGACTGAGTAGTGGAATAGAATTCTTAAACATCTATCCATATTAAAAGGGGAGGAGCTTAATCATTATTAGAACTGGGACCAGAGTAGGGCTCTGGGGGTAGTAGACAGAACGATAAACCTTATCTGCAAGCAGTAATCCAGTAGGTGGGGGATGGCCAAGCTAGCATGCTAGTAAGCCCAAAATCTAAGTGGGGCAGGCATGTAAGAGACTTGTTAAAAAATAAAAACAAACAAAAAAACTATCCAGATGTTGGGAATAAGGCAAACAGGCTGGAAGAGGGACAGAATACATTCTTTTAATGTCACATTGAAACATTTAAAGGCCAGGCTTTGAGAAGTTGCATGTTAATTTGCAGACATTTGTCCAGGAGAAATAGTTTCTCTCCCCCAACGTAATGATTTTACTGCCCTATAGGACATATGTCAGGTTTTTATCTCCAACAATGTTATTCCAAGATTCTTTTTTTTCTCCATAGTGATGATAAATATTCACGTTCTCAAATGTTCTTTGAGTCAACTTTACCTGTTGTGCTAGCGTCCTGTGTCTGCTGTAACAAATTGCCACAAATTGAGTGACTTGAAACAATGGAAACTTACTGTCTCATAGGTCTGGAGTCCAAACTTACAATTCTCACAGTCCAAAATCAAGATGTTGGCAGGGTTTTGCTGCCCCTGAAACATGTAGGGGAGCCCTTACTTGCCTCTTCCTAGCTTCTGATGGCTTCCAGCAATCCTTGAAGTTCCTTGACTTACAGCTGCTATGCTCTAATCTGCCCACTCCCTACTCCCATTGTCTTCTTTCTTTCTTACTCTTCTTTCTTTTCTTTTCTTTTTTCCTTTTATTTTTTGAGACGGAATCTCGCTCTGTCGCCCAGGCTGTAGTGCAGTGGCCAGATCTCAGCTCACTGCAAGCTCCGCTTCCCGGGTTCATGCCATTCTCCTGCCTCAGCCTCCCGAGTAGCTGGGACTATAGGCGCCCACCACCTCGCCCGGCTAGTTTTTTGTATTTTTTAGTAGAGAGGGGGTTTCACCGTGTTAGCCAGGATGGTCTCGATCTCCTGACCTCGTGATCCACCCGTCTCGGCCTCCCAAAGTGCTGGGATTACAGGCTTGAGCCACCGCGCCCAGCCCTTTCTTTTCTTTTCATTTTTTTGAGACAGGTTCTGGTTCTGCTGCTCAGGCTGGAGTGCAGTAGCACGATCATGGCTCACTGCAGCCTCAAACTCCTGAGCCCAAGTGATCCTCCCTCCTTAGCTTCTTGAGTTCCTAGGACTACAGGCATGGACCACCATACCTGGCTAATTTTTTAATTCTTTATAGAGATGAGGTCTTGCTGTGTTGCCCAGGCTGGTCTCAAATTCCTGGCCCCAAGCAATTCTCCAACCTGAGCCCCTCTCAAAGCACTGGGTTTACAGGCATGAGCAATGGCGCCCAGCCTACATTGTCTACTTACAAGGATACCAATTGTATTGGATTAAGGGCCCGTCCTACTCCAATATGACTTTATTTTAATTAATTACATCTACAGAGACCCTATATCCAAGTAAGTTCATATTCTGAGGTACTGGAAATTAGGACCTCAGTTTATCTTTTGTAGGAGATACAATTCTACTCATAACAACCATCTTATTTGCTTTCTCATTAATGAATTAAATAAAATCTTCAGCACATGTTCAGTCTATATTTATACAAGAGTCATATTTTTAACGCTTTGGAAATCATACCTTGACTATGTTTAGAAGTATCTGAAGTTATTAAGAAAGTTGGAATGGGAGCAGGTGTGAGACCAGCCTGAAATTCTCATGGTTATTTGATCTTTGGCCACAGTGACTGGAGCAAAGGAGAGGATGTCTCCAGTCCCACTGCCAAGTTATTTCAGCAGGTGGTGACAGCCATGTCCTTTGGTACTTTCCTCTCTGTAAAACATTTATTGACACAGTGATGTCCCTTAACAACATCACTTTAGATTTTTACATAAAATTTATCATGGGATATGTTTATGGATTTTTTCACAGGTAAAATGACCCTTTGGGTTCCAAACAACCAGGTTTACAAATTGTACTGTCCATGTCCCCGCCTCTTAATTCTCCAATCCCTACAGTGGGAGGTGCCAATTTCTGTTGACCTGTACTATATGCATACCTACACCTGGTCAAGATCTTGGCCAAGTGGCTCAGTGGGTTTTCTTACTACTGGCGGGTACTTCTCACGACTGTGAGTTTAGTCCTTAGCCTGCTATTTCAGATTGTTGCGGACATTAATCTGTGTCTTTGGATCATGCTCCCAAGGCTCGGTCCACATATTCCCTGCGGCCAGATGTCCTGGATATTGATTGCTAATACAACGTTCAGCACACATTTGATACATAATACATATTTGAATAAAGAAACAATCAGGATACAGCTGGCCCAGATACTGCCAACAATTCACTTGCTTCTGTAGACTCTTAGCTTTTACATAGATTTTAAAGAATGGCCAGCTTCTCCTTGGCAGGCTTTTATTACTCACTTGAACTGGTCTCGTCTGTCCTCTGAGTTATGGCTCACTCTGATGCCACTGAACTTCTGAATTGCTGTCTAGTCATAGGCTAACAACTGTCTATATTGATAATCCACTACCTTTGAAATGCACATCCTCAGGCTTCTCTAAATAGATATTTTTACAAAATAAAAAGCTAAGAATCAACATGGACCAAAAGGCCAGTTTTCTTTATAGATTCAAACAAGTTTTGGCAAATTTTCCTCTTTAATGATCTTGCTTTGCTCAAGTTCAAATATTTTACTCTTTGGTCTACTTACAAGCTTGATGAGTTACTTAATTAGACCCACATATATTATTATAGACTCTAAGAGATTTAATTAAAATATGTTAATTTGTGAAATCAAATGTGTGTCATTGGTTTCTTAATTTTTCCCAAGTTTAGATGGAGTGAATAAGTGGTACTTACCATAACTTTAGGCCTATTATAGAGATTCTATATATAATAGCAGTTAAAATCTCTGTTGATTAAATAACATCTTAATCTTTGGGTTAGGATATTACTGTTGGGAATGTAATACAGTAATTATTTTGTGGGTTTTGAAAGATTAAATATTTACAAAATTATAATTTAGTGTGTGAATATGTCTGATAGTTGTTAACATGTCAAAACATGTTAAGCAGATCTTACAACCTGTTTGTTAGTGTTAAAATCCAATTAATACATATATTAACTTTATAAATACATTGATACTCAATGCACAATCAAATGGAGGACTGAAATAATTTTTCAGATAGTTGACATCTAATGAATTATGGTATCCAGGTAATTACAGTATCTAGTTGACCGTAGCTTTAATCTGTAATAACAACAGCTTCTATTATTCAATTATTACTATTACCACATAGTAATTCAACAAGTATTATGCTAAGCGCTCTACATACATTATCTCATTTAATCTTTGGCACAAACTTGGAACGGAGGTGCACTTCTAGTATCTGTTTTATAGCTTTGAAAACTGAAGTTTGGTGAAATTAACTTACTTATCCAAGTAACTTACGAGTTGCCATGTAGAAGATTAGAAGCAGAGCCAGGACTTGAATCCAGGTCTATGTGATACCAAAACTCACAGTTTTACCTACTACTCGTTACTGCCTTTTCCAGAAAATAATTACTGATATATATTGTTATGGCTTGTTTGATGTTTATAGCTCATTCACATAACTTCAATATGCTCTGTTTTGTTTCTTTGCCAAATTCAGTCATGATTATTTTGAATATCTTAGGGAAAGACATTAAAAGTTTTGAGAATTAAAAACATATATTTTTATGCATCTTTACCATGGTGACTTTTAAAAAAACACATACAGAAATATAGGGATAAGAGGTAGAGACAAGGAAATGAATATATTTTGGACATCTATTCTAGATACTGAACTAGATACTTTATTAAATCCTTACAATGGCTCTATGTTATTAAATAGTACAGGTTTGCAATCTTCAATACCTTTTCAAAATCCTTCAAGCCAGATGTCTTTCAGAACTTAGAATTTTTTAATTATAGGAAGGTACTACAGTATGCATATAGTGGGATTTTACTATATGGAACTTAAAAAGTTTATTGAATTCTGGTTATAACATGGGAGATATATATAGGTAGGGTTTTCTAGACTTGGTGTTTGATATACTACATGAGAAATCATCTGCAGAATTCTTTTTTTTTTTTTTTTTTTGAGACAGAGTCTCGCTCTGTCACCCAGGCTGGAGTGCAGTGGCATGATCTCGGCTCACTGTAACTTCAGCCTCCTGGGTTCAAGCAATTCTCTGTCTCAGCCTCTCGAGTAGCTGGGACTACAGGCGTCCACCACCACGCCGGCTAATTTTTTGTATTTTTAGTAAAGACAGGGTTTCATCATCTTGACCAGTCTGGTCTTGAACTCCTGACCTCATGATCCACCTGCCTTGGCCTACGAAAGTGCTAGGATTACAGGCGTGAGCCACGGTGCCTGGCCCAGAATTCTATTTTTAAACGTAAAATTTGAATAATACCTGGATTCTTCTCTGCACTTTTTCTGTAAATCCAGATCTCTCACTAGGCAGATGCGTGCTTTGGGCAGACTAGGATAAAAGTCAAGTACACAGAAAGGCACAAGACAGAAGCACATTCATAGCTTTGAAAATACTACCCTCGTTTATAGTAGACTAGATCTACTCCCAAGCAAGTTCCATTCTATTTGTGGATATGAAAACATAAACCCTCTAAAATGTATTTAAAACCTTACTAGAAGTTAAGTACTACATTAGTAATTTAAGGGAGGAGAGATGTGTCACTATTGACTGTATATGTTATAAAAACAGTATATCTTCAATGCATGTGCTTATACATTCGTTTCTAATTTCTATTTGTACCTATAACAATGGATCTTTAAGTGTCATATATACTTTAGCAGATAGTCATTATTTAAATCAAACAGACAGCATAGCAGCAAAATTGCAGATAATTATGAAAGAAATTCTCACCACTCTATCAAAAATGCCACTTAAAGTTTGCATGTTTGACTCCATATCCTATCTTACATGCTTACGTATTATTACAGAGTAGCAATCAATACCACACATGTCATTTTAAAGGCTATGTTTGAAAATTTATTTTAGAATTTTTTCATATATTATGATAATTGTCATTTTAGAATAATTTGAAAGATTCAAAATTTTATAGAGGTGGAAATGTAAATGATTCAAACTCCCACCATTCAGTGATGTCAGTGATGACATTTTAGTGATTATCCTTATATATCCTTCAGGATATATGTGTGTTCAGACATATCTATGTCTTTATCTCTAGAGTTATCTCTTTACTAAGATCATTTAATATATGCACAGAGATTATTTATTTATTTATTTATTTATTTATTTATTTATTTATTTTTTGAGATGGAGTCTTGCTGTGTCACCCAGGCTGGACTGCAGTGGTGCGATCTCCGCTCACTGCAAGCTCTGCCTCCCGGGTTCACACCATTCTCCTGCCTCAGCCTCCCGAGTAGCTGGGACTACAGATGCCCGCCACCATGCAAGGCTAATTTTTTGTATTTTTAGTAGAGACAGGTTTTCACCGTGTTAGCCAGAATGGTCTTGATCTCCTGACCTCGTGATCCACTCACCTAGGCCTCCCAAAGTGCTGGGATTACAGGCATGAGCCACTGCGCCCAGCCCACAAGAGCTTTTATTAATGATTTACAGCATTCCGTTTATATATATATATAATATATATACAAGTATTGTATTTTCATTTCCATATAGCTGGACGTTTAGGTGTTTTTCTTTTTTTCTTTTTTTTTTATTTGAGACGGAGTCTCACTCTGTCGTCCAGGCTGGAGTGCAGTGGCACCATCTCGGCTCACTGCAGCCTCCGTCTCCTGAGTTCAGGCGATTCTCCTGCCTCAACCTCCTGAGTGGCTAGGACTACAGGCGCACACCACCACACCCGGCTAATTTTGGTAGTTTTAGTAGAGACTGAGTTTCACGACGTTGGCCAGGCTGGTGTTGAACTCCTGACCTCAAGTGATCTGCTGACCTGGGCCTCCCAAAGTGCTGGGATTACAGGCCTGAGCCACTGTTCCTGGCCTAGGTGTTGCTATCTTCCTTCAGGTTTGATCAAAGTCGAATTTCAAATTAAAGTGAGAGTAGAAAATTTTGAAGCTTTTAATACATCTTGTTAAATTTTACACAAGAGCCTTTGTGCTGGCTTATCCTTGCCTTAGTGATTTTAGAATGCATATTTCCCTGTGCCCTTCTGAACAGGGACACTATCAGTTTTTATTTTAAAATATTGTCAATTTAATAATGGAAAATTGTATTAGTATTTAAGCTTTTTTCTTTGATTACTGTAGTGTTTGAACATATCTTCAGGAATTTGTAGACCATTATTATTTCTTCTTTATAAATTGATTATTTATGTGTTTTGCCTATTTTGTATTGAGAGTGTTTGCTCTTTTAAATGTTAAAGTTAACCTTTTGTCTTCCATAACTGATATGAATACTTTTTCTAACGTTTTATTTGCCCTTAATTTTATTTATGGTATTTTCTACATATAGCCATCTTTAATGTCTATGTCAGAATAATAGTTTTATTATTTGTTTTTATTTTTAAAGAGACACTCCTAATTCTTAAGTTAGGTATTTATTCTTTTGTATTTTCCTTCCACTTTGTGTCTTTGTGTGTACGTGTGTTTATTTGTTCATGCTTTTTATTTGTCTCCGAGATATGTTTTGGTTATTTATGAGATATGGATCTAGCTTACTTTTTTTATCTCAAAAAGTTAGAAAATCGTTTTAGCATTTTGCTAGATCAATCTTTTGCTAAGGGATGAAAATTCTGGCTTTAACATAGATAATTATAGAATCTCTTTTTGGGCTTTTAGTTGTCTTTCTTTGATCTGTTCATCAATCCTTGGAGTAGCACAACATTCTGATATTTTAAATCTTTATAATGAGATTCAATATCTGGTAGAGCATGACTTTCCTTGGTACTTTGCTCATTCAGTTTCCTTAGCAATCACTTACTGTTTATTTCTTCCAATTAAATATAGACTCCTCTTCTTTTTGAACTTTTATTTTGAAATAATTTTAAACCTGCAGATAAATTACCAGAATAGCACAAACAACTGCATACCCTTTACCCAGATTAACCTTATTAAACATTTGCCGTATTTGCGTTATCATCCACGTGTATATATTCTTATTTATTTTTTAGTGAGAAAATTATCAGATTTATTTTTATTAGTTTTTCATTTGTAAATAGTTTGTATATACTACACCCCTTAATATTTCAATGTTTACATCTAAAAACAAAGATATTCTCTTATACAATCTTAGTAAATTTATCAACTTCAGGAAGCTTCATAGTGGATTTTCATGTATTTTTATGTAATCTACAGTCCGTATTCCACTTTTCTCCGAGTTTGCTCAATATTGTCCCAGTAATGTTCTTTATCGCATTTTTCCTTGTGTACAAGATCTTGTCAAAGAGCACTTTATTTGTCCTGTTTTTTTAGTGTCTTAATTTAGAACAGCCCTCAACCTTTCTTTGTCTTTCATACTATGACAGTTTTTGAATAATATAGGGCAGTTACTTTCTATAGTGTTTTGCACTTTGGGTTTGAAAATGGTTCCTCATAGGGAAGTTGAGGTTATGCATTTCCAATCAGAATACCATGTAAGTGACGCTGTGTTCTTTCCTGGCATCACATCTGAAGTGATGTTGTGAGCATCTCCCCTTGGTAGATATTGCTAATTGTGACACTAGTCAGGGGCGTGGACATTTTTCTCCAGTGGATATTTACTACTTTCTGCCATGCAGCTAAGAAGCAGTCTGTGAGGAGACACTTGGAGAACATTATCTAGCCTGAACCTATCTTCACTTGGTTGCAAAATGGTGGTTTTCTAACTCCCCCATACCTTCCACATTCATTAGTTGGTTCTCTAAAGTAAGGAAAAGGCCTCATTTTCTTCTTACTTTTTAAATTATCCATTCGTATTCAGTATGGATCCATGGATTCTTTTTTATTCAATAGGTTAAAATACCTTAGTGATCTGAATTAGTTTGCTGCTAAATTTATTCCACACTTGGCCAGTAGGAGCCCCATGAAGGGGATTCTTCTGCCCTTTTTATACATCTTCATTATCTTTTGAGCATCTATTCCCTTGCTTTCTGGCACAAGATGTTCCAGCTATAGAAGCATATATATATATATAAATAAATATATATATTTATATATTTATATATTTTATATATATATATATTTTTTCAAGAAGCCCTGGTTCTATTTACTGGGGAATAGTATTTATCAGCTAAGTACTAGGTGGCTGATTATTACTGGGGTGTTATTTCTTGTAAGCCTGTTTACCAGACAGAAAAAGGGTGCATATATACATATATGTATGGGGGTGTGTGTGTATGTATAGATATCCTTTTATATATATCCTTTTATATATATCCTTATCCCTTTTGTAATGAATGAATGATATATGAATGATGTGTATGATATGTATATATGATATATGGTATTCATATATCATTCATTCATTCCAAAACCAATACATTCCCAGTGAACACACACACACACACACACACACACACACACACACACACAGTGCACTGCATTGGTTTTAGAATTAATGAATGAAATTATACATATAATATATATTATTATATATCATCCACATATATTTTATATTTATATCATCCATATATCATTCATTCATTTCAAAACTGATGCAGTTCCAGTGTTTTATTTACCTCAAAAATCACTGATGTCTTAAAATACAATAACCTGACCTTTAAAACAAAACAGAAAACTTATGATTCTTTCAAACTTCACATATTTTAATCTCCCTTCTTTCACAGTGAGATCCCTGATCCCAACATCAGCACATTTACTCATTTGTTCAATTCTGCAATACACATGAAATAGGCTCAGAACCATACCTTGGTAAAAACAAAACAAAACAAACGAAAACAAAACCAAACAAAAAAAAGCCTTCTTTAAAAAGTTCAAGATTTAATTTAATTTTTTTCCACTAGACTGAAGATATTCAAAGTACTATGTTTAAAAGTGGGTTTGTTTTTGCTCCTTTCAGTCTTGTTAGTCATTTTAAATGCAGTTAGGTTTATTTGTTTCTGTTTGCATTTAGTTTAAAATTTTGTTCCCATTCTTGCCGATTTAATTTAAATAATTTAATTGTTTGGCATACATAGAATATTAACAAGATTCTGAAAGTCAAAGTTATACCAAAAAGGTATAGTTTTGAAAGGTTGTCCCATCCCTTATGTTTTCCAACCTGTAGCCCCGCTCCACCCCTTTATAGATAACAAATTTTGTTGGTTTCTGATTTACTCTTTCTGTATTTCTTTTTTACAAAAACTGGCAGATACATGTATGTTTTCTTACTTTCTCTTGTTTCCTACACAAAGGTAACATGTCGTATATACTCTCTTGTAATTTGCTCTGTTTACTTAAATGTAACTTGAAATTCACTCTCCATGCACTTCGTAGAGATCTTCCTTGTTCTTCTTTGTAGTTGCTGGGTTCCTCATTTTGTGTATGTACCATAGCTTGTTCAACTAATCACCTATGTTTGGGCATTTAAGAGAATTGTCAATACTTTGCAATTGTTTATGATGTTACAATAAATGACCTTGTGCATACACATTTTTGTATGTTTGTGTTGGAGGTATACGTTTGTGTATATTCCTAGATAAGTGATTGCTGGATCAAACAAGGAAGCATAAGGAGTTTGTTACTCATGTGCATATTCTCTTCTTTTGGGGTTTTACCCTTGAGTTCCCGCCAGCAACATATGAGACTGCCTATTTTTCAATAGCTTCACGAATAAAGTAAATCATTGTACTTTTGAATGTGGCCAATAAATGGTTGAGAAATTTGCATTTCTCTTAATGTAAGTGAAATTGAACATCTTTTTATGTTTAAAAACCATCTAAAAGTATCTTTGTAAAGTATCTTGCCTGCTTTTCTAGATTGTTTCCCTCAATATATAAATGTTGCTTATGTATTTGAGATGATACTGAAAATATCTTTTTCTTACTTTTCATTTGTGTTCCGGCTCTGTTTATATAGTGTTTTTCCCCATGCAGAAGATTTTTTTATTTATTATTTTTATGTAAGCAAATTCATCAATTTTTAAAATTGCAACTTAATTTTAAGTCATAGATAAAAACTTTTATGTGTACCTAGGTTATAGAGGAATTCATTCATGTTTTCCTCTAGCTTGTATAGTTTCATTTTTTTTACATTTATTCAAGTTTTCTAATTTTTCCTACAATATTTCTACTTATTTCTTTTAAGGACATTGCTAAATATTATCATTTTAATTATTATGGTTGGAAAACTTTATCCATTAGCTTTTCTTATTAGTTATTTCTGATATGTAAGAAATTCAATGATTTTATATAATTATTGAGAAACATTTACTATACTACTCTGAAATAGTCTCTATTACTGTAACATTTCAAAAATGGAAATGTTTTTCTAAAAATGCAATCATATTGTCATATTTTATAGTTTTTATATATTTTCTTCACTTATTGCATTAGCAATTATATATTTATATAGCTTTTATTGTATTAAATTTAAAAAAGAACCATCATCTCCTCTTTTGACATTCATGTTGACATTTAAATTAATGTTAAAGGCCAAGTGCAGTGGCTCACTCCTGTAATCCCAGCACTTTGGGAGGCAGAGACTGGAGGATTGCTTGAGCCCAGGAGTTCAAGACCAGCCTGGGCACCATAGGGAGACTCCATCTCTACAAAAAATAAAAAATTAGCTGGACATGGTGGTGAGCACTTACGGTTCTAGCTACTCAGGAGGCTGAGGTAGGAGGATTACTTGAGGCCAGGAGGTCAAGGCTGCAGTGAACCATGATCACACCACTGCAATCCTTGGCAACAGGGCAAGACCCTGTCCCAGTAAATGAGTGACTCAATGAATGACTAGATAAATAAATAGATAAATGTTAAGATCCTAGTCGTGATAGTAGAAAATTCTCATTTTTTTTTGTAACTTTAATGGGAGTGCCTTAAGTACTCCATCATTAAGGATACAAATATCCACTAGTGTCTGTTAAAATTAAAAATAAGTTCTATAACTATACTATCCCATATTATGTCCCACTATTCACATGTATATATTTCAAAAAGTACAGCATGTGTTTAGAAACAGAGATAGATACGATTAACAAATATATACAAATATATGGAGTTAACAGAGATACTGTATATTTATTTTTATGAAGATATATGCCATACTTTTGTATTGCAGACTTACGTACATGTGTATTGGTAAATTGTTTTTAATAGGGGATTAAGACCATAGAAGAGAATGGTACTCATTCATCCAGCCATCATTTATCCATCTGTACATCATCTATCTATCTATCCATTTGATAAATATCTCTCATTTACCTAATAAGTGTTGAGCACTAACCTAGGTTATCAGAAACAAATACTTTCTAAAACTCTTTAACTTCTGGAAGGCTGAAATACGTGCAATTTTGTCTTTCATAGCAAATTTCCTTTTTTATGGACCTACTTCAGCATTCATACATAGGCACTTTTTTTCTTCACCAAAGCACTGAGGGCCATTTCTCAAATAGTAACAAATAAATAGGAAACTTAAATCTTAGCAGTTGACACTCCATATTTTTTCCCAGATTTCCATCAAATTTTAACCATGTAATTTTATTTGCCTATAATTCAAGAGGTTCATTGTCTTTTTAATAGGAAAAACTCTATCAGTCAGGAAAATTCATAATGTCCATAGAGAGACATTAAATTTGTCATTGTAAAGACAAAATTACTGTATATTAATCTATCATCTGTTTCCCTAGCTCAATCTAATTTGACATATTTAATGAAAATCACTGATGGCTCCTAGTATAATAAACTGATCTTTAAAACAAAACATAGAAATTCTAATACTCACATATTTCACATTGAAAGAGTGATGAAAACTTCACTTGAAACATTTATTTTGTGATTTCAAAAACTGTAGTTAAAATGATGGCTAGGGAGCAGTAAATCACCATATGCTACATTACTTCTAGGCTTGGACTTAGAACCTTGAATGTTGACAGAATTAACATATTAATTTGAGTTTTCCCTGGATGTTTCAGTTTAACTTTTGATATTCTTCTTCCAAAGGCTGAAAAAAAATGCCTTTCATTTGAAATGCATTACTTAGAGAACTGTTAATGATCTCCCTTCCTTTCATTTAACAGGGAAAATAACATATCTTTGAAAAACGGTATCTGCTGAGAATTTGGTTATTGAATAAAGATCAGTAATTTTGGGATGTGCGGAACCTCTGTCAGGAATTTTGGAAAGAAATCACCGACTCCATTCATGTGACTTATTTTATATGAAAGCAGCATACACATTATATCAGGGAGGACACACGGCACTGTAAATTCAGAACGAAGAACTGGAGAACTTGTGGTAGCATCCATCCAGCATGACATCATTCTTTGCTCCCCCCTCCACTCTTTGCAAGAAGCCCTTTCTCATGACCATCCATACTGTGTGGTACTGATCATATTATTTCTTTCTTAACTAATCTTTGGCAACTTTTCAAGGCCTATGAGATAAAACCCAGATGCCTAGATTTAGCATTTAAAGCCCTGTGCCGTGGCCTAACTCATGCCTCCAATCTCAGCTCCTGCTACTTGTGTACCTTCTCTAAACTTTCTTCGGACAGCTGCTTCTTACCTCTCCCTGGGCAGGTCCACACGTTATTCTGCCTCCAAGCCCTTGCTTCTGCCTCGAATTCCCTTCTCAGATTTTCCATGTCACTTGCACAAATCAAAATGTAAAACATTTCCTGATCCTTCCACCTAGATGTGATCAACTTCATGTACTTATTTTTATATATTTTCGTATACACAAGAGGGGTTATGTTGCACATGTTATTTTATTTTTTACTCTTTCCACTTAATGATATGTCTGAAAGATCTTGAGATATCAACTGAGAATATGTATCTTCTCTTCATTTTTGTATTTAAATGTCTTTATTGAATAATTTTGAACAGTAAACAAAGAATGTCCTTCCTTCTTTCTCTGTAATTCAAGATAAAGCCAAAAACCTTAGAGAAAATTTGGAGGGGCTGAGTATAGGGCTATACCGTCCCTTGGTTTTTAAATAGCCTGCTTCATATTTTTAACAGCCACATTTTTATCACATCATATGTGCACAAACTATAATTTAATTCATCAACTAAATATTTAAGTTAACCCCAGTTTGTTTTTTTTTTTTAATCTGTTAAAACAATGCTGTTTGTAATAGAAAACACTCTTACACATTTATATTGGAGAACCTTGGCAAGGGTTATCAGTGGGATTAATTACTAGCAATGAGGTTATTTTCCATCTTGAATTATAACTATTTATAATGGTGTCTTTACACCACCACCCTCCGCTCCAAAGGCCTGCGAGCTTCTTGAAGGTAGAACAAATTATTATTACCATCACCATCACCATCACTAGTGTGTATTGGTCAGGCTCGATGCTAACTGTTTTACAAGTGTTTCTCATTTAGTTCTCATAACAACCCCTTGGACTTTGGATTATTTTCATTTCACAGTTGATGTGCAGTTTATGAGGCTGCATTTGAACTTCCTCCTAACTGCTGTGACCTCTTGCACTCGGCTGGCCTTCTGGAGATATTTATTGAGTGATTATGTCTGGAACAGAACAAAACTTGCACAGAAAACAAAACAATCATTGTTCATATTTTTAAAAAGGCTTTTCTTTCTTCATCCACAAATTGTCTTTGCAATTCTGTTGGTTATTTTCCTTGAGGACATTTATCTTTCTGAAAGAAAATACTGGGGAAAAAAATTGGTTTTATGTTTAATACCAATGGTTCCACTAATATGCCCCTGAATTAACAGTTATATGCAAGTTTTTAATAGACAGTCTCACCATATTTCTTTGATGAAAAAAAAAACCAAAACAGGGAGAAAAGGAGATGTGTAGGTGCTTTTCATGACTTTAAAAAAAAGTTTAAATAAATCATTTATCTTTCAAATATGTATTGAGCATGTATTATATGACAGGTGCTGTACTTCCAGCTGGAGGAACAAGGTAAGAGTAGAAACACCTTCAAAAATAACAGACTGTTAGCCAGGCATGGTGGCGTGCACCTGTAGTCTCAGCTACTTGGGAGGTTGAGGTGGGAGGATCGCTTGAGCCCAAGAGGTTGAGGCTGCAGTGTGCTGTGATCACAGCACTGCACTTCTGCCTGAGCAACAGAGTTAGAGCCTGTCTCATAAAATAAGTAAAAGTCCAAATAAATATGCAGGTGTGTAGGGTGATTGTGAGTGCTCTGCAAGGATGATTCTGGAGAGTCAGGAAAGTCACATGAAAGCTGCAATGTGACGTTCAAGAAGAGCGGAAGTTAACTGGGGCCTGGGCAACATGTGGTGGGTTGGAGAAGGCAGCAGAGGTGGGAGGGTATACAGTGGGAAGAGCAGAGGTCTGATGTGAGTAGGAGCCTGGCACATCTCAGGAGCCAGAGGAAGGAGCATGAGGGTGAGAAGCACAAAGCATGAGAAGAGTGATTCGGGAGAGGCTGCTATTTGGCCCTGGTGGTAAATGATCTTTTTAACATAATATCTTTATTCAGATGTAAGTCACATACTGTACAAGTCATCCATTTAAAGTGTATAATTCATTGGTTTTTAATATATTCAGAATTGTACAACCATCATCTTTATCAATTACAAAATATTTTCATCACCCCCAAAAGAAACCCAGTACCCATCACTTTCATTTTCCCCTACTCATGCCCCCATCTTCTCAAAAGCCCAGATCTACTTTTTGTCTCTATAGATTTGCTTAGTTTGAACATTTCATGTAAATAGTATCATACAATACATGACTTTTGTGTCTGGCTTATTTCTCTTAGCATAATGTTTCTAAAGTCCTCCATGTATCAATTCTTCACTCCTTTTTATTGCTGAATACTTACTGAATTTTATTGCCAAATACATTTTGGTAATATTTTATGTTTGCTGTTATATAGTGATTTCATAAGCTTCTAAAAATACCTCACAGACTTTAAGTACTGAAAGAGCTCGCCTTTAAAACAGTAGAAATGTGAAATTATGTCCTGATTATTAATTGTTATTCTTAAAACATTTAAATATCATGCCATGGAATTATTATAAATGTTCAAATATGACTTCTAAAATAGAATAACATGTAGTTTCTTTTTTGAAGAAATAATAATTCCAGCATTTTGCAATACTTAATTTTTGCAACATTATCAGAGCATGAAAACATAACACATTTTATAACTTCAATTATAGAAATAACAAGTTGACATAGATTTGTTCTATTTTCCCTATAATGGATATAAATTGGTTTTAGTGATGGTATGTAGGGAATATTTTTGTGGCAAATATTTGGACCTGTTTTTATAGAAAGGAATATATGAGACAAGTTACTTTCCATTAAATATTTTTAATTGTTTTAAACACAATATTCATTGTCATTTTGCCTTTTCTTTTTTCTTTTCTCCTTTTCCTTTTCCTTATGCCAAAATAAAAAGATAGGAGTAGAACCTGATAGTAATTACTTTTCTTACATTGTTATATGAGAAATTCACCCTGGAAAATAATCTTCTGCTGTCAGATTACTATGAATTGCACAGAGTGAAAATATGGTACAACAGTGTGCTTTTCCACCCAGCTGTCACTTCTTTGTTTTCCAGCTAAAAAGCTCATCTTTTGTCTCTAAGTGTAGCACAGTGGGGAGAGAACAAACTTAGAAAGAGCTAGGAAAAACAGAATTTGCATTATAACTGTGTGACCCACACGGTGATCCTTTGGGCAATCATTGAAACTCTTAACTTCCTTTTCTTCACCTTTGAAATATGAATGATGACTTCCCTGTCTTGGAACTTTTGGAGGATTAAATTAGGACACATGTGTAGGCACCCAGTAGGGTGCCTGGCACACGGTAGGAGCTTGATAAATAGTGGTTATTCAGAGAATTATCTCAGTGATGCTAGCAAGGAGCTATGGATACCTGGAGCATTGTTCAAGATACATAGTAGCTTTATTGACTCAATACACATCTTCAACTGTCTAACAAGCTAGAGTTTTCACGAAGCTCTGCCGTACTTAATGCCTCTTATTTGGTCTCAGCTTCTTCTCTGCAATTGCTTCTTCCCTTGCTATCACTTGCCTGGCTTTCTGACTTTGACACTTCTCAAGAGAGTTCTAGTTGGATTTCCGGTTGGAATCCAGTGTCGAGTATCCCTGTCAGAAAGGCTCTTAGGACAGGTCACCAGATGGCTCCAGTTCTCCTGTGGTTTGTTGTTGCTACCTTTAGCTTCCACCGTGATCATGATTTAGTCAGCTCTGGCCAAGGCTGCAGGTTCTGGAGTTCCAAGGATGGCAGCGTAAGTGCCAGGAGGTGTAGGAAGCTGAGTCATTTCAGACCTACCTTCTGCAAAAGTGAGTGGATATCTATCAACACAGGGAAGCTTGAGGTAAATGCCAAGAGACTGAGACAGGCATTGTGTGTTTTAGTGGAGAAGATACCCCAATGGAATGGTGATTGGGGAGGAAGGATTTAGAATATAAATTGCAAATGTGGCTTATATTATATGATGTCCTCAAGGTGCACTCAATAAATGCTTTCTCTATGAAATGTTGAAGGAAGAGACAACATTTGGTCTACAAGATTGTGAAAGTTAGTGGGGAAAGCAGACGCAGAGAAAACTCACTTTTTTTTGCATTTCCATCCAAGTTGTCTGGCCTCTAGTACCTCTCTTGATCTTTGAGTAAGTTTTCTGGATTCTTCCTCTACCTTTTTTGTAGGCTGGACTATATTAGCTTTTTTAATGAATCACTGTGGCTGAGAATTCAAAATGCTCCAGTTATGGTTCCTGGAAAAACTCTATTTTAGATAGTATATTGATTCCCACAGTGTTTCCCTGTAATAATTTTTCTGTGATATTAATTTTTTTATAAGGATGAAGAGGCCAGACACAGTGGCTCATGCCTGTAATCCCAACACTTTGGGAGGCTGAGGCGGGCAGATTGCCTGAGCTTAGGAGTTCGCAACCAGCCTGGGCAACATGGTGAAACCCCGTTTCTACTAAAATACAAAAAGTTAGCTGGGCATGGCGGCATACACCTGTAGTCCCAGCTACTCGGGAGGCTGAGGCAGGAGAATTGCTTGAACTTGGGAGGCAGAGGTTGCAGTAAACCGAGATCATGTCACTGCACTCCAGCCTGGATGACAGAGTGAGACTGCATCTCACCAAAAAAAAAAAAAAAAAAAAAAAAAAAAGCTGAAGAAAGCTATGGTCAAATAAGTTGAGGAAACATTGTATTGGGGTAGATTATACTGGAGTAACAAATTATTTTCCATATTTCAGTGGCTTAACTTGAAGAAGGTTTCTTTGTTGCTTATCCAAAGTCCAATGGTAGTGGGAGGACTTTCCAGAGCAGCTGGCTTCCATGTGGTGGTTTAGTGATCCTCATCACTTCCATGATGTGGGTCTACCATTGTATCAGCATGGCGTTCACGATCTCCCCATAGCAAACGAGAAGGCTGGGAGGTCACACGGAAGCTTTCCTCTGCCTCAGCATGAAAGTGGCCCATGAGTCTTCCACTCAAATCTCATTGGTTGGAGCAAGTCATAAGGTCCTGACTAATGACAAGGAGCTGAGAATCTTCTATTTGCTCAGGAAAGGTATGAAAACTCAGATGTGAGTGAGCACTAACAATCCCTACCACTGTCAGTCAAATTGTATTATATTTTTATGATTGCAAGACTTTGTTGGAGCTTTAGACCTGGTAACATACTTTGTCTTCAAGATGGGTCCATCCTTTGTAGTTTTACCCAGATTCATCTGCTCATAGAACTCTTTCTTCATGGAGCATCTTAAAGCACTACTTATTCTATGGGTCTATTTTGATAAACATGAGATATTTTCTACATTTTCTTTCTCACTGCAGCTATAAGCATCATATTTCCTAATCTCCTCGGTGGTATTAGGTTGTATTATTTTGTTAACCTTTATTATAATGGAAATTGCTGTAAGTATGCTGTTTACCACTCTGATTCGCAGACTAATCTCAATGTCGGCAAAGAGCACATTCAGAAAAGCAAAACACTGTTAGAATATAGCAGAAGTGATTCCTGGGTGAGAAGAAAGAATTGCCATCTGGTGGTAGTTTTGTTCATGCTGTTTAAACGTCCATTGTCCCTTTATTTTAAAAGTATAGGAGATGAAAATATTATCACTTATGTGAAATAACAGCTGTCACCAAGTTTCTTGGAGCCACGAGGTGACATCATTATCTATAAAGTGAGTGCCAGAAATGGTGGCTCTAGTCAGCTATTGTTAGATCAAATTTAGTTAGACTTTCAATTTACCAAAGAACAGTCACTGAATTATTGATAAATGCAAGGCTCATTGCCAGACTCTGAGGAAGATAGAAATATGCAACTTAGTATTGTGGGTGGTATGCAGCAGAAAATACTTGCTGTTAGATTGACAACAAATATCAGGCAACATATTTATTGAGAATGTACTTTGTGCCCCAGATATAGTGTTAGAGAGCAAGAAATGGACATTACACTAATTATCATCAATGTTACAGTGTATTGGAGACAATCAAATAATTGCAGTTATGAGTATATGAAAACAACCTCAGATAAATGTTCTGAGGGAAGTGGATGCATAAAATCCTATAACAAAGAGCCTGCTGGATAGTAGGGGTATGAGACTTAGTCTGACCTCTCAGGAGGAGAAGGAACCCCAATCTCGGAACTGGTAGGGGACAAAGCTAGAATTTAAATTCATTTCTGTGTGACTTGAAGTACTTTCAATTATACAAGTCCATCTTTTTATATGAAAGCATTATTTGAGCCCAAACTATTCAATAATTTTGTCATTGGGAACATGTAAGTAAAATTTGTTAAGTTTAATCGTCAGCTTCCTGGTAGTATCAAGCCCAATTCACAACTGATACCAAGATTAATGTTACTTTGTCCTCCCTAGTGCCTGGGTTCTATTCACGTTCCCCAGGTAATCCCTCAAATTAGGCAGTTGTAAGAGAGTCCATAGATCGTGGGATATGGGTCTTTGGGAAAAATCTGACTGATCGCTTACACCAGGAGTTGGGAAACTTTTTATTAAGGGCCAAATAGTAAATATCTATTAAAGATTGCCAGCCATGCCTCTGTCATGACTCAGCTCTGTCATTGTAGCACCAAAATGATGAAAAATATATGAATGAATTGGTGTTACTGTGTTTCAATAAAACTTTACAAAATCAAGTGGCAGGCAGGACTTGGTCTATAGGTGATAGTTTGCATACTGTTAGTTTAATCCACAATCCCTCAGTAACTTATTTTACCTGCTCTTAACCAGCAGTATTTCTTCTCAAATAAAGAAAGACATTTTGGTGACATAACTTGGTATTTCAAACAGCGTTAGCAAATGCAAAACACCTTTAGGAATATCAGAAAAGCTTTTTGGCTTTTTCCTCACAAACAATCCTTATTCATTCCTAGTTGATATTCCAAACTCTTCTTCTGGTGTATTATCTATTTTGGGTATTTAAATCCAAGTTGGGCACCACATTTCTAGAAAGGAAGATACTTTAAGACATACCAGCTTCAATAACTTGGTATGAAGAAAGGGTTTAAAAGTGAATTTTGAATAAATGGAAGGGATTTCTGAGGACCTGCCCACGTGGGCACAAACACAATGGAATAGTGTCAATACAAATATGTCTCCTGCTCTGCAACTCTTATGGATCTAACACTGATTCCAATTTTATTAGAAGATGATGACAGTTGAATAGCAGATATCACAATGATTTTTATTCCAGTCTTTTTTCCTTAGATGACAAGGGAGGGGGGTGGAAAATAACCTTTTATAATGCTATATATTTCCCAGAAAACCTCACTCATGGTAGGTACTAAATATGCTGATTATATATATAAAGAAAAGGATGAATGGTCAAATGAGGGCTAAGACAGATGCTACACTGTTTGTATAGTACATCAGTCTACATTCAATATTTCAAGTTAAAAGGAAATAATTGTACTGCTACTTAATATTAAAATATTTATTTGATAATAAGTTTGGCTAATTGTCATTAATAATGTATGATATAATATTAATCAAGATTAAGGCACTGGCAAGTTCAGTTTCTGGTGAGTACCTGGTCTTTGCTTCCAAGATGGTGCCTTGAACACTGTATACTCATATGTCAGAAGGTGGAAGGACAAACAAGGGTGGACTCTGTGTGAAGCTTCTTGAATGAGATGTGAATCCTGTTCCTAAAGTCCCACCTTACTTCCTAAAGGTCCCGCCTTTTGAAACTATCGCAATGGCAATTAAGTTTCAACACAGGAATTTTGGAGCAGGACTTCAGCTAATAGCACTCTCTATAAAGGCAATGGATTTTTACTTCAACGTCTTCTGAATCTTGTGTTGTTTCTGGGTTCAATGACTATCATTGTTAGCCATAATGGCAGTATTGAAGACAGGGTAGAATGTGCGTTCAGCCCGGAAATAGCCCTTGAACATTACTCTATGAGTCTTTTTCTAAAATCAGCTGGTTTTCTTATGGTTTACCTTTTTTCGTTCAAAAATAAATAGAGAATAATTTAGTAAAGAGCATACACTTTCTAGAGTCAGCCAGAACTGAATTAAAATCGGACTCCTTGAATTAGTCACTTTGTGAACTTGGACCAGTTATTTACCCTCTAATATCTCAATTTCTTTCTGTATAAAATGATAACAACAATTTTTAGCTCAGTGTTTTGATGATGATTAAATTAGCAATCTTAATGCTCTGCCTTAATGAGTACTGAAAACTCGGCATGGAATGTAGGAATTGGTCAATAATTGCTTGCTATGATAAGGATAGTGAGTTCTATTAGTCAGAATATTATTTTTGATTTTCCTATGCTTCTGTATATAATGAAGGCAGTGATCCTAGATGAGCCATTAAAATATTTGTACCACATATTAGGAGAAAGTTATAGAGAAAATTTTTTCTTTGAAAGAGATTTAATATTTTCTCTGAATCACAAGATAAAAATGTAATAATCGTCTTTCACAAGGAAGAAATTACAGCATGATGCCATCTAAACCTACTGTTGCTTGTCAAAGAAAGATTTTCAATGTTCATATTGCTAATTAAAAGACATACCACTCAGCGTGAAATCACAAACTGCATCTACTGCTTGTTTAATACATTTTAAGTGTGTGTACTCTGGAGGAAATTTGGGGAAAATTATGAACAAAATCAAACATTTTTCATCTAACTTTTAGGCTTTTATGATTTTTTTAGAGTGCAATTAGAGAATTAATTTATTAAGGTCACCATTCTCAACCTCATCATCTGCTTTGAATTTGAATACAAACAGGTTCTGCATGAGTAGTGTCTGATATAATGCTAATCAAGAAAAAGCTGTGTTTAACTGAATATAAAACAGATATAAGCACAGGTTCTGTCTAATGGATTAATAATATAAACAAGGTTGAGGACTAAGTAACAAAAAATGGAGTCAAATACACTTTCAGAACCTGTAGTAATAGAGTTTTATGGTTATTTTTTCTGTAATCAGGAATCTATAGTTAATGGGATGGAATGACACTGACACACACATACACACACAAATACACTCACTCGGTTACTCTTATAGTTGTCTTGTCATCCATCCATTCATTCATTCATTCAAGATATACTTGTGGAGCCTGTTTTTCATGACAAGCCCTGGAGATTCTGTAGTAACCAAGATAGATGTGATCTTTCTCCTCACTCTCCAGCTTGCCCTCTAACACGAGAAGATGCTTAGTATCAGGAGAATGAAGTCCAGGGTTGTATGGGCATATTCAGCTGCCAATTCAATTATCTTCTCTCAGAAACAGAATTTAGAAGCCAGCCAGGGAGTAATAAACTAGCAGGAAAAATAGAGAAGAGTAAACAATGATCACAGAACTAACAAAAAGCACAAGTGATGGATCATTTCCCATTTCTGTTCAATATCCATCTTCCACCTCCAGATCTGTTCTCTAGGGCTCTGGCTATGCCAACACAGATTTTTTTAAAATTTCACTTTACCTAATCTTTTTAAAAATTTGTATAGACAATATTTTGTTCATACACTGGAAACTTATAACCTCTTTTCTTTCTGTCTCCAAATCCTGTCTACTCATTAAGCAGCCTTTCTTCCCCCAGAAAGCCTTTGCCAAGCACTCCAGCCCTCATAAACCTACCTCCCTGACCTCCCAATTTCCCACACTGAATAGACATCACATAATTTTGTGCCCAGCTACTAGCTAAGGTAATGGGGTGCTTAGTTACATTCTACTTTATGTCTTTAGTTTTCTGTTCATTAACCAATCAGGGAAGGGAAAATAGGAATGAGATGGAGTACTTGCTTTCAAGGAGCTTACTATTGATTAGGGGTGATATGTAATATATGCAAATTACCATGGTTGAATTGTGTTCCCCAAAAAGATATGTTGAAGTCCTAGCCTGTATGATCTAAGAATGTGACCTTATTTCGAAATAGGGTCTTTGCAGATGCAATCAAGTTAAGATGAGGTCATATTGGGCTAGAGTGAGTCCTAATCCAATAATGGCTTAATAATGTTCTTATAAGAGACCCATAGTCATAGGGGAAATGCCAGGTGACGGCAGAGGCAGAGATGAGAGTAGCATGTCTACAAGCCAAGGAAAAGCAAGGATTGCTGGCAGCACCAATGCTAAGAGAAAGGTGGGGCCCTGCCAACACACCAATACCTTGATTCCAGCCTTTAGCCTCCAGAACTGTGAGAAAATAAACTTCTGTTATTTTAAATACCCCTAGTTTATGGTCATTTATTATGGCAGCCCTAGTAAACTAAACATTGTGGTGATACCAAGGAAATGAATGGGGGAAAGAACGGGTGAGTTGAATGCTTTGGTTCTTCTGAGAAGGAAGCAGTCATTTCCATAGAGGGTTGTAGGCCTATTGAGAGAAGTTTCGTGGGTGGGTCCTGGGTATTGAGAGTGAGCAGGGTTGGGACATGTAACATGCAAAGGAAGAAGAAATTACATGTAACTTTAGGAAATAGTGCAAATAAAAGTACAAACAGTACAAATAGAAACACTCAGAATATGCCATGATTGTGTCTAGGGAGAATTACACGCTTTAGTTGTACTAGGGCATGTTTTGAGTGAAAAAAGTAGTGGAAGATGAGCCTGAAAAAGTAGATTGGTGCTAGACCATGGGCAGAAGGCCTCCGGTAGCAGCATAAGAAAATCTGTCACCATCTACTCAGTAGCCAGAGACAAGTGGGGCGTAGGCAATGACAGAAGCTTATGTGCTTTGGGGAGACTGATCTGCCAATATTGTATGGAGCAGAAGTTCTCAAGCTGACAAGTTCATCAGGATCCCCTAGAAGGCTTTTTATGACACACATTCCTGTGCTCCATCCTTGGAGTTTCTGATTCGGTTGCTCTTGGTCAAGGATCCAAGAATGTGCATTTCTAACACGTTCTCAGTTGATATTGATGTTGCTAGTCTGAGAACCGCTCTTTGAGAACCACTGGTGTAGACAGACAGGTGCTTGAAAATGAGAAAAGAGGCCTAGAAACCCTTTGGAATGTAATGCAGTGAGTAGGCAGAAGAGAAACAGGAACTGGAGGAGGAGGAGTGGCAATGGGCATGATGGGGAAAGAGGTTCCCCCCAGGCAGGACTTGGCATCTCATCTAATGTAAAGACTGCTTGAGACAGAAGGCAAAAATTTTTTCAGATTTTTGACTCTAGTTATTGTAAGGTTTGCCTTTCATTTCTTGCGTGTTAGTCTCGTTATTCTCACCAAATTAAAAACTCCCAGAGGATAATGTCCATATCATTTGACAGGCTAACATAGTCTAAAACTTATTTCTTTGTATTTGGCATAATAATGGCTAACATCTATCAAGTGTATGATGTATGTCAGGCATTTTGCACGGATTACATAGTTTAAACTTCAGCACCAATCTGTGAGTTGAATATTATTGTTTGCTTTATAGAGGGGGAGAGTTGAATAATTCAACTGGGCCACATAGTAACTAAGGGGCTTAACCAAGATTTGAGCCAAGTGGTCTGATTCCAGGGCCCAGGTCCTAATGCCTACATTATAGCACCTCATTACTGAAGAACTAGGTGCTTATTAGGTGCTAAGTCATCGTATCACTTTATATTCTATGATGAGTCATAGCCATAGAGGAAAATTAGATTATATAGATAGATAATCATAAAAATAAACTCACCTATAAATCTACCATTCCGTGAGAATCACTGCTTACATATCAGTGTATATCTCTTCAGGTTTCCTTCTAGGCCTGCACATGAACACATGTATAGATCACATTATATGGCTTATGCTGTTTTATAACTTAAAATTTAAAAAAAAATTCTTTTTTTTTTTTTTTTTTTTTTTTTTTGAGACGGAGTCTTGCTCTGTCACCCAGGCTGGAGTGCAGTGGCGCAATCTCGGCTCACTGCAAGCTCCGCCTCCCGGGTTCACGCCATTCTCCTGCCTCTGCCTCCTGAGTAGCTGGGACTACAGGCGCCCGCCACTGCGCCCGGCTAATTTTTTCTATTTTTAGTAGAGACGGGGTTTCACCATGGTCTCGATCTCCTGACCTTGTGATCCGCCCGCCTCGGCCTCCCAAAGTGCTGGGATTACAGGCAAAAAAAAAAATTCTTTAACAGTATCATGAAAAATTTTCTTGTCAATAAATACACTTCTACAATATCAACATTAATGATTATTTGTTTTTCTATTTTATGACTACCATAATTTATTTAACTCTTCTTGTTTAGTTAGGCACCTAGAAACATGCCCTGACATTGAGACTCAGCCTGTCTATGGGTTGGATTCTTTTTTTTTTTTAACTCCTTGAGTATTATTCTGTTGTGGGAAGTCAGGGACCCTGAATGGAGGGACTGGCTGAAGCCGCAGCAGAAGAACATAAATTGTGAAGATTTCATGGACATTTATTAGTTCCCCAAATTATACTTTCGTAATTTCTTATGCCTGTCTTTACTGCAATCTCTGAACATAAATTGTGAAGATTTCATGGACATTTATCACTTCCCCAATCAATACTGTTGTGATTTCCTATGCCTGTCTTTAATCTCTTAATCCCATCATCTTCTTCATAAGCTGAGGAGGATGAATGTTGCCTCAGGACCCTGTGATGATTGTGTCAACTGCACAAATTGTTTGCAGAGCATGTGTGTTTGAACAATACGAAATCTGGGCATCTTAAAAAAAGAACAAGATAACAGCGATGTTCAAGGAACAAGGGAAGTAGCCTAGAACTGGCCGCCAGTGAGCTGGACAGAACAGAGCCATATTTTTCCTCTTTCAAAAGCAAATAGGAGAAATATTGCTGAATTCTTTTTCTCAGCAAGGAACATCCCTGAGAAAGAGAATGCGCCCCTGAGGGCAGGCCTATGAATGGCCCCCTTAGAAGCATGCTGTCTTTTAGGGTCAAAGCCAAAGGGATGAAATAAGCCCCGGTCTCCTGTAGTGCTCCCAGGCTTATTAGGACAGGGAAATTCCTGCCTAATAAATTTTGGTCAGGCGGGTTGTCTGCTCTCAAACCGTGTCTCCTGATAAGATGTTATCAATGACAATGCGTGCTTGAAACTTCATTAACAATTTTAATTTCGCCCCATCCGGTGGTCCTGTGATCTCACCCTGCCTCCACTTGCTTTGTGATGTTTTATTACCTTGTGATCTCTGTGACCCACACCCTACTCATGCACTCCCTCCACTTTTGAAAATTGCTAATAAAAACTTGCTGGTTTTTCAGCTCAGAGAACATCACGGATCCTGCCAACATGTGATGTCTACCCCAGACACCCAGCTTTAAATTTCTCTCTCTTGTGCTCTTTCCCTTTATTTCTCAAACCAGCTGAGACACCTAGGAAATAGAAAAGAACCCACGTAACCATCAGGAGCATGTTCTCCCCATATTATTCAAATTTATTTCTGGCTTGAAATGAAAGAATCAACTTTTAGATACATTGTCAATCGAAGGGTAAAAGTGTTTAATAGCCAAATACAACCTAGCACCAGGCAGAAGCTCAAATTTGGGGCATGGCACAGTGACTCACACCTGTAATTGTAGCACTTTGGGAAGTTGAGGCAGGAGGATCTCTTAAGCCTGGACAACCTAGGGAGACCCTATCTCTATACAAAAATTAAAATAAAAACATTACCAGGTATGGTGGCACACACCTGTGATCCCAGTCACTCAGGAGGCTGAGGCAGGAGGATCATTTGAGCCTTGGAGGTCAAGGCTGCAGGGAGCTGTGATCACGCCACCATACTCCAGCCTGGGTGACAGAGTGAGACATTGTCTCAAAAACAGTAAAATTAAAAATAGAATACCTTATTAAAAAAGAAAAAGAAGCTCAAATTTGAATGTGTCTTCATTCTATAGTACTTGTTGAGATCCTTGTGAATTGATGCCTTCAGGAACCATGGCCTCCTGAACCAAACTTCAACAAATCTAATAATTAAAAAAAAATTAATATATTTAGGGGATACAAGTGCAGATTTCTTACATACATGTACTGCATAATAGTAAGATTTGTGCTTCTAGTGTACCTGTCACCCAAATAGTGAACACTGCACTTAATAGGTAATTTTTTAGCCCTCACCTTCCTCCCACCCTCTCACCTTTTGGAGTCCTCAGTTTCTATTTTTGCCTTCTATATATCTGTGTGTACCCACTGTTTTGCCCCCACTTATAAGTGAGAACATGCAGTATTTGACTTTCTGTTTCTGAGTTATCTCACTGAGGGTAAGTGAAATAATAATCCATGGATGGATTCTTAACCTGAGGTGTAGACCTTGAACTTTGAATTTGTTGGAAGTGATAAAAGTCATCCAGTTAAATTCTCGCCTTTAATGGAGGAGAAAGCCAAGGCCCAGGGAGGTAAAGTAGCTTTTTCACACTTGCAAATTAGAAACTAAGACTATTGTTTGCTCCCTCAACCATTCAACAAATATTAGTGAAGGCATACTATATGCAATGTCCTTTTCTGTGTGCAGGGAATACAGCAGTGACCAAAATAGACCAAAGACCCTGCCATCACTGGAGTAAGCATATAATGGGGGTTACTGCTAACCTCTTTTTACTGGCTCACATTGCCCATTTTGTGTTTGATTTCTTAGATCAAAGATGCCAGCCAAATCAAACTGTTCAATGCAAGACACAATCTTTTCCTCGCAGACTTTCTACTAAGGGAAAACTGTGTCTTGCTAACCAAAATGAACTGCTGAAATACCCTCCAGGGATATTTTTCATCCACTGCCCAGAGGTATTTAAGTATGCCCTGCCAATTTTTAATAGTCCCCCTCTCCTACTCCACCCTTCACACTTGAAGAAACACTTTCTGTCTCCTACAAAAGACTCCAGTCAAGCAGAAGAATGTTTCTTTCGTTTGTCCATGAGCCACTCACAGCTGAAAGATATGCAGGTGTTTCCAGCAGTGACGGAGCTGCATTTAGGATCCAGATCCAAGGGGTTTGCTCTGAATTCTGTCTTTCCTTTTTCTGATGAAAATTCCTCCACCAAACCTTTTGAAAACATTTCATTAATTAGTGCAAGTCTAGATTTGGACTCTGAAGCATAAAATACCAGAAGATATATCATCATCATTACATGAAATCAGGTCATGTAATTAGGTGCCAGTACAATGAAGCTTCAAAGCTTTCCTTTCCCACATATAAATGTGGCCATATTACTTAACTTTCCTAAATCTTGTTATCTTCATCTGTAAAAGAGGGCTAACCATCCATAGTTCATATAACTCTGCACTTCTTTGTAATAGAATTTGCTGTAATAAATTGTGTCTTATGTGATTGTGCTAAGTGACCAGTTATTCTCCTTTCCCCAGGACTGAGAAAATTCTTCCCAGGATGTGAAATTTTCAGTACAAAAACCAGGAAAGTTCGAGGCAAGTCCAAATTAGTTGGTCATATGAAATTTTGCAATAAACATTAAGAAACTGTTCAAGATGTGTCTCACCCATTAGATTTCATCCTTCATGCAAGCAGGAACTATGTTTGTTTTGCTGTAAGTACAGTGCCTGATGCATAGTAAGCACTTAGTCAATATTTGTTGGATAAATGTGTCATAGGATCCAGTGAAAACTACTTTAGTTAAAATGTGTAGTTCAGAGCATGCCACATTGTAAATATAATACATGTAAGCAAGTTTTGTTATTTTCTTTTTGTGAACACCTTCTAATCTACTTTTTGGCAATTTTTATAATACATAAATACCTTCTACATGTTTCCAGTGTAAGTTTCATAAGGCAATTAGTGAGACATAATGGATACCATTAGATAACCATTCTGGTATTTCAGGAATCAAGGCTCTTCAAAGGAATTTAATCCTAAGGTGTTTCTTTTTTTTTTTTTTTTTTTTTTTTTTTTTTTAAATTTATTTATTATTATTATACTTTAAGTTGTAGGGTACATGTGCATAACGTGCAGGTTTGTTACATGTGTATACTTGTGCCATGTTGGTCTGCTGCACCCATCAACTCGTCATTTACATCAGGTATAACTCCCTTAAAGTTTTCCGCTGTGAGTCTTTCTGTTTGTTTTTCCACTTTGAAATGCTAATATTATTCCCTTTTGTCTTGTGCATTTTAAAGTTTGGGATTGAATTCTACCGCCTACCAGTGCAACCTTAACCTGCTGCCACCGCCTTAACAGAATAGTTAAAACAGTAATTTTGTCTGCCAGAAGAGTGGAATAGGACCAGTCATGGTGGCTCATGCCTTTAACCAGCACTTTGGAGGCTGTGGCGGGAGGATCACTTGAGGCCAAGTGTTCAATACTAGCATGGGCAACATAGTGAAACTCTACAAAAGAAAAATAAAAAAATTAGTTAGGTATGGTGGCACATGCCTGTATTTGCAGTTACTCAGGAGGCTAAGGTGGGAGAATCACTTGAACATAAATTTTGAGGCTACAGTGAGCCATGATTGTGCCACTGAACTCTAGCTTGAAGAATAGAGGGAGACCCTGTCTCAATAAAATAAAATAAAAATAATAAAAACAAGAGTAGAATGTGGTGTCTATTCAGGTGATTCCCTAACGGCAAAGGAGAAATGTAATTTGCCTTTCTATAGCCCAATAAAATGGATTGTAAAGTGACTACTTCCTGTTAACTTCCATTAGACATGTTTCTGTGAATTGTATTTAACCCATCTTTATTCTTGGAATAAGATCAGAGAAGGAACACAAAGTGATAATCTTGAAGCATAGCATTTTGGCGAGCAAAGTATCAAAATGGTGTTTAGGAATAGTGATGCCATCATAAGAAAAATTGCAGAACTATTATAACTCTAAGAAATATTTTTTTAGAAGGATAGGAAAGCTGTTAGTTATATCGCAGCTATATAGTTATATACATGCTGAACACAAGAATGTGCTTTCACCTATATTATCTCATTTAAATCCTTTAAAGGCTTTTGTGATGAGGTTTCATCATCTCAGATAGACCAGGGCTTAGGGAAGCTAAACAATTTACAGAGCTAGCTAATCACAGAATTGAGATTGTCACTGAATAAAACTTGAGTCGGCTTGCCTGGTGGGCAGAAAAAGCCAAACACTGTCACCAGAGTTTGCAGGGAGAGGTCATAGAGACTTGTACAGCAGGTGCCAAGCAAGGAGAATCAAGCGGTTAACACTTAAGATCCAGACTCCTCTATGGCTTACAAGCAGGGTTTTGAAAGCAGAGGTACATTTCAGGAAAGCAGAAGTTTCCGGCAAAATCATCAGCAGAAGGAAATGTTCAGGTCTGTCCTGTAAGCATGACTCTTTCCAGGCTCCTCAGGAAGAAGTTTAAAACAAAGAATGACAGTCAGAACTCAGTCCTCGCTTTCCCCTTATCTAAGATCTGTGGGAAAGCAGTAGGCATTTTCCATCTGATGAGGGTCGAGGTTTCTGAAAGACAACTCAGAGACATACGTCAAGATACTATCTTTTGTTTCTTTAGAGAACAAAACATCTTGAGATGCTAATGTACTTGGGTTACTGTTATTTAAGCTTTTTTTACTTTCTTGCTTCATGGGTTATTTATTTCCTTCCTCAATTGCGGGTTACAGGGCTAGCTAGGTGCCTGGGATTTCCCTTGGAGGGACTCAAATTTCCCTTTATTTCCATACTTGGTGGGTCCTGGTCGGTCCCTAAGAGTGGCTCGTACTCTGTCTCAAGATTTGGTAACAAATATGCGTCACCCCAGAGCACATGTTTCTCCTGCTACATCATGCTGCAGTGATTTGTTTAACAAATATATACCAAGCTTTTTCCTGCCAAGCTCTTTGCCAAGCACTAGTGATTCAGGCTAGACCAAAACAGACATGTAGAACCTGTCCTCATGCCACTTACAGTTTACTGGAGAGCTGGAAATTGATCAGAGTGTGTCTCAGGGTCCCCATGGTTTTGTTCTGAAGACTGAATAAGAGGTGTAGTGCTTGGCATATGTAGAGAGTGCTCAGTAATTTTTAGCTGACATTATTTTTATTAAATTACAACACAGACATGTAATTACAAATTTTATTACTTGTTATGAAGGAAAAACATGTGGAATTATGAAAGCAGATGATGGAGAACCAGATCTATTCTGGAGGTGGGTGAAAGCTTCCCTGAGAAAGGCAAAAGAACCTGGGGACAAGGAGCCATCTGAGCAGCAGGAGTGGCATGTGCAAAGGCCCTGAGGCAGAAGGGAACACTGTGTGCTCAAGGCAGTGACAGCAAGTGTGATGGAGCTGATAAAACAGTGCAGCTGCAGTCATTTCCTCCCCAGTGTTTCCCCCAACCCCAGGCATTTCTCCACATCTTCACATTCCCCTGATGGCACCTGCACAGTTCTCGGGTCCTAACTCCCTAAACTCTGTAAGTGGGCAATTCGGCCTGTCAAATTGACCTAAAATGAAAGTTACCTACACAGGCTTATTTAGGACACACAAAACATCTTGCATCTGTTGTGTCCCATCTTTAAAGATTCCACCCATAGATTAGGTAGCTTGTTGATGGCTGTGATTTAAATTCAGGAAGATGGCTCTGTCTACAAGACAAAAGATAATTGGGAATGAGTCACTGTCTTTTTAAGGAGCAAATAGTGAGGTCTGGAAAATTTGCAGACACAGGTCTTGCACATGTTAATTCCCTGCCAATGTAGACAAACTAGGCTATCTAGAAAGAAATTCCCTGGGGTTATTAAAGACCAAAAGTAATCATGCTAAAAAAGCTCTTTGAGGAAACATAATACTTATCATGTCAGTATAACATATTACATCTGTAGTAGCTACAGGGTGCGGGGAGAAGGCAAAAATACAAGCAATGAATAGAACAAATAGTTTGAGGAGAGTCAAAGGTTAATGAGCCTCCTAAAAAGAAAACTAGATGGGAGACAAGGTTTCACTGTCCTATCTTAAACTTCTTTCATATCTGATGTGTGGATTATTCTGGATCTGGTAGAGTGAAGATGGGGGTAGAGACCAGGGAAATTGCCTTTCTTGTAAAACCTAGAGCTGGTGGAGAACTTCAAATCATAAGGCCAATGAGAAGGTATCCTTCCCTGAAATTCATATCCTCAGTCTAATCATGAGGAAGCATTAGATGGATCCCAAAGCAGGGAGACGTTCTACAAAATACCTCACCAGTACTTTTCAAAAATGTCAAGGTCATGAAAGACAGGGAAAGATGAAGAGACTCTCATAGATTGAGGGAGACTGAGGAGACCTGACAACTAATTGCAATGGGATATCATAAAGTGGGTCCTGGAACACACACAAAAAATCAATGACATCTGAAAAAAAAAAAGTCTATAATTTAGTGAATAGTATTATGCCAATGTTAATTTCTCATCTTTCATGAATGCACCATGGCTATATAAGATGTTGATCTTAGGGAAAATTATTAGGATGTGATACATACAGGAACTCTGTACTGTATTTGCAACTTTCCTGCACATCTAAAATTATTTCAAAATAAAAAATAAAAAAAATGGCTCCCATACACATAAAAAAAAAGACCAAATATTTCTCTTTATGGGTCAAGAAAGCAAAATGTACAGAGGCAACATGGCTACATAAAGCCTTACGTTGTTCCTTACTTTGTTAGATGGGGAATATGGGGATAAACAGCCTGTCGTCCTTGGGAATCTTTGCTCTGTGTTTCTAGAAAAGGCACAGAAGAACCTACAAAGGGCTCTTTCTCCCATACCACACGTTGAGTCTGTTTTAATTTTTTCCTATCTACCGTTGTTTTTACAAATATGCAAAGTGGTATATATTAGGTAAAAGCCAAAATCCTTAGCAGGGCCTATAAAACCCTGCTCAGTTTGGCCTCTGACCATGTCCCCAGGGCCACCTGCTTGCTCACTCTTCAATTCAGACATCCTCCTCTTCCGCCTAGGAACAGAAATAGCCCTCTCCTGCCTCATGACCTTTTTATCAAGATGGCATCCCAGTCCCCACATACATAAAGACATTTGGGTTATATTCTAACTCAGCTTCCTTTAAGAAGCCCTCCTTCATGGCCCACTCCATCACCCAGCCCTAAGAGCCAATAAGACCATTTAGTTTTTGCTCCTGTCATACCCTGTGTCTCTCTAGTGAATCAGCCAGCACACTTAGTTCTATATGTTCAGTTTTTGCCTTCTACAACATGCTATTAATATATGCATTTATAACTGACAATATTGATTTTCAGTTTTAAAAGAAAATTCCAAATACTGTTTGCTGTTTTTATCTCTGTATCCCCCCAACCAGACCCCTCAGCATCCTGAACCAAAATTAAAGGCAACATCCTCCATTGACAAGGAAAGGAGGAAGCTCCTTGGGAGGTTTGGTTTTTGCATGATGGTATCTAAATGTGTGCTCTTTCTCACAAATTTATGGCTGGATTGCTAGGTTCTATTAAAGTACAGGCACATGGTGGATATTTAAACTATCTGTTGAATAAAATAATAAACTGAAAACTAGACAATTGAAACATTTGTCTGAAAATCAACTGAACAGTTAAGGAAAAGCAACACTTGGAAATCTAACTTACCTAGACTTAAAGAATTCTATGTTTTCTCATTTCAGCTTTTATACCTTGCAGGGTATCCAGTGAAGTTCCTTTTACTACCGAGAGAGTAGTTTCCTTTTTCTGTTTCAGCATCATGAAAGAGAAAGAGAAGTAACATATCGCAGGAGATATTATTTGCAGAAAAGCTTCAGTTGGCTCTTGTCATGACTCCTGTATAAAAGAAAAAAAATCCTCTAAACTGCTCTAGAAATGAAAGAGATTGATGTGCAGTCTCTTCAAATTCTTCTGAATGGTGCACTGTGAAGATAAGTTACAGTGAGTGTCAGGCCATTTGTAGGAGCAGCAGGTTCCACACAAGGGGTTTTATGTGGGAGAGAGTAGCTAAAAGTGGAGCTCAAGACAATGGAGGTTAGCAAAGAGCTGTCATCCAGCTTCTGATATAGGTTTCTACTGACCAATGGCAAAAGCATAAAGTGGTACAGAGGTAAGCGCTGTATACATATAATCATTATCATCGTCACCATCATCGTTATCATCATCACCATCATCGTTATCATCATCACCTTCATCATCCGTGTTTCATCCCTTGCATATTCCTTTTATACTGAGAAGACCGTTGGCTAGAGAATTTTATGGGGATTTTATATAGCACTGCTGTGACAGCCAGAGGAGGATTTACTGATGAAGCTTAAGCCTTGGCATCTCCGACAAGCAGGAGCCCCTTCCAAGAATGTCCACTATATTTTGTGTTTATAATTTTATGTTCTCTTTCTTAAAGAGCATCCCACAAATTGTGTAAGCTTCCAGTCCCACAAAATCTGGATCTGCCCCTGATTATAATTATCCAGTAGAGGAACTCAAAAATACCAGTGTGGAGTACACAGTAAGCCAGATGACACGTGTTTTTATGCTTCAAGGGAGCCAGCACTGCTAGCACACTGCATACCAAGTAGAAACTGATTAGATCCTTGTTGAATTAAAATTGGTGAGTGTGAAAAGCCACCACTTTACACTCTTCTGCATTTGCTGTCGGAGCAAATGAATTCAAAGACCTAGGTGGGGTGGTGCAGTGTTCAGGATCTCTCATCCAGCTGTTTGTGACCCTCCCATGAGTGTGGGCAGATGCGTGCCTTCATTTCCATTTAGATGACATTTTTCATTAATCTCTTATAATGGGGCATCTACTATTAAGTCTTACATCAAATTATTTTAAGGCTTTTAACATCCTCTACTGAATCTACTGCCATCCTGATAGAGCTTGGCCCAATGATGTGTAAGCCTCTAATTTAGGAATGTACTGGCTGAAGGCCCATTCTGATTTTATAGTGGCCTATTAATAAAACATCATCAGACTTAGAATCTCAATTCAAAAAAAGTAAACTTCTTGGGATTTTTCTCTTATTGTTCTGGTGCATAAACTGTGTTGTTCTGTGTTTCCTTCTGAAGTATATTTGAAATAGTGTTTTTTCCAGTATCCTTCCCAGCATCAGCTCAATGTCAGGACTTATAAAAGCATTATCAGATGTGTATCTAGAGGTACATCATAGCCATTTTCTCTCTGTAAGTTATAAACCAATTGAAAAGTCAACACAGGCCTCACAGAGAAGCTGAGCTAGTAAAGATGTCCTAGGCCTATAGCACCTCCAAATCAGGTTGACTTATCCACAGTGTAGCATGCTGAGCCCCACAATGGGTTGATTGCCTTGCACATCGGTCTAGTTCCTTCCTTACTGGGAAGATTATCCCATTTTCCTCATTTGGGCATGGAAGAATGAGGAAGGATGGAACATAGGCAGAAATTTTTTTCCGATACTTCCGAAAGGCGGACACTGTTATTTAATGGGGAAGGGTAGAAATATCAGGAGAGAGATGGTGGAGAGGAGGGGCTGAAGGAATAATGTTCTGCCTAAAGTAGAGATCAAGTTTTTAAATTGATTTTCAACAGGATTGAAGTTATTCATTTATCATTCATCCATCAACCATTTATTGAATACCTATTATGTAAACAACTCTAGAGCTGGTGTATCTTTTCACTCCTGTGGGAAAGATACACACTTGAAGAGGGAGTGCTGTCTATAAAATGACAAACCTTCGAGAAGTGAGGCATGTGTTGCAGGGCATGCAAAAGGTGTCCTGTAAGGAAGATCATCATAAGGCAAAATAGAGTAAAATAAACATAAAAGAGGTAATCTCTAAATACTGTGAAGAGGTTCCAGAAAGGATAGGAAAGAATAGTAACTTCTGATTGTGGATTGCACAACTTCACAAAGGCAGTGAGTGACCTTTGGACTAAGCCTTGAAGTATGATGTAGTTTGACTCTATTGAGAATAGCAGCAAAAGACATGCTAGGAATAGGGAAGAAATAGGTGTCAAGGCAAAGGTATAAAGAGCTTGATCAAAATGAGAGCTGGTGACCAGGCTGGCACATGTGGAGAACTGAAGGGGAGCAACACCAAGGGTCTTGGGTTGCAAACATTATCATGATTCTAATGTGTTCCATTCTTGTCTAGAACTGTGCAAGTAGACTGTTTCCTCCAAATCTGGAAGTTAGGTACACTCTGAATTTTGAATTTATAAGTAATTAAAATAAGTATTTTTTGTTGTTGTTGATAGAAGAGAATAACAGAACCTCCACATTTTAAGAAGTATGTATCAGGTGTTAGGCACCCTGAAAGTGTCACTTGGCATTTCATAGATGACAAAACTGAAGAACTGAGAGGCTAATACCCTTGCTCCAAACCACACAGCTAATAAATGACAGAGGCAGGAATATAACATAAATTGGGCTCACAGCCCATTCTTAACTGTGAATGTAACCACCTAACAGGCTCATTTTGCCCACTGCCCAGATACAGCCAATTTATCAGGATGGAGAATTGCAATAGAGGAAGTTTAATTCATGCAGAGCTGGCTGAATGAGAGACTGGAGTGTTATTACTCAAATCAGTCTCCCCGAAAATTCAGAGGCTAGAGTTTTTCAAGGATAGTTTTGATGGGCCAGGAAGTGGGTGCTGCTGATTGGTTGGGGATGCAATCATAGGGGTGTGGAAAACGGTTCATATGTGTGCTCAGTCAGCTTCTGGATGGGACCACAGGACCAGTTGGTGGGCCTGGGTGGAGCCATCAGTTGTCAGATATGCAGAAACCTGAAACGACATCTCAGAAGGCCAATCTTAGGTTCTGTAAGAGTGATGTTATCTGCTGGAGTAATTGGGGAAGTTGTGAATCTTGTGACCTACAGAATAAAGGCTGGTAATCGATTATATCTACACCTCAGCAGAACTCAGGCTCTTCTCAGCCTCCTCACCTAGTGGTCTTTCCTCAGCCTTACAAAGGCAGTTTAGTTTTGGGGAAAGCTATTGTAATTTAAACTATGTCTCCCAACATTCGCTTGGCCCAGCCCCAGGAATGATTAAGGACAGTTTGAAGGTTAAAGATAAAATGGGGGTTCATTAGTTCATTTTCTCACAGTTACAGTTTTTACAAAGGCAGTTTCATGACCAGGTTTGCTGAAAATAGAGTAGGTCAGAAGTTCTGGAAGAACAAGTATCAATACCTGAAGCTTCTTATGTTGCTAAATGCATCCTTAGAGCATGGAACAGAACCACCTTGTTGCTAAGATCCTTTGCCTTAAAAAAATGAAATTGGATGGCATTTGCCTCTAACTGAGAGACACACATCAAGGTCCAACAATTTCACATTGTTATTTTTTTTATCATAGTGATGGAAAATTAGGCAATTTCTCAATTAAATGTCATCTATCCTCTTACATCTCCAGCAGCAGCTGCCTAATTTCTCAGGGGTTTGGCAAAATTTCACTTCTCTAGTATCTCCTATTCTTGGCTCAGCACTGGGAAAGTGGGGGCAAAGATACAGCTTTTAGCTGGCTGATTCTTGCTTCTTAAGACACTTTCTCTGCAGAGAAAGAAGAGTTTTACTGCTTGGAAAAAGCTTTCATTTTGTCACCTGGTGCATGACTGTGGAAACTTTCAGTTCTCGTTATTTCAGCCCATCTGGCACAGACTGGAAGGAAAAGATTTCTTCTTTGTATTGTAAATTAACAAACCAGCCCTACCCTTTTTAAAACCAGTTGAAAAAATAGAGTAAAATCCAAGACTCTTTAAAAAGGAATTATTACCATGTTTAGAGAGTTGGCATCCATTTCAATAACTATTAACTGCACTCTCACAGTTTTGGACCAAGAGAAAGGCAAACCCCAAATTTGTCAGTTAATCAACAAACATTTATTCAGTGTCTACCAAGGGTAAAACACTGTGGAGAAAACCAAGAATTTTTTTTAAAGACTCTACCACACAGCATCCTACAATCTTCTAGGGGGAGAATTAAACATGTTTAAATAACAGAGCGCTCAATGTTTGTATGTATCCAGTCAAAGAGCCCCTAAGCACCCTATGCTTTCAGAGGCAGAGGAATGTATGTTTGCTCTGGACTGGGGAAGTCAGAGAAGGCTTCTTAGAAAACTTGGCATGAGAATAGGGTCTTTAAGAAGAGGTAAAATTCACAAAGTTGGTGAGGAAGAAAGAATGTAACATTTCAGGTAGCAGGGAGTGTTTAAGCCTAGGACTTTGAGCACATTAGATGCTCAACAAAGGCTGTTGAATGGAATAAAATAAAAAAGTTGTATTTCAGTTATAGCTCTTCATTTCCATGCTTGATGGTTTTCTGAATTGTCAGACCAGAAGATGGCATTATTCTCTTTAATATTTAGAGGAATATTTTCATAGGGAGGTTGATTTAATTCACCTAGAAAGATTCATTTGAATTAGTTGGATTGAATCATGGTTTGCTTCAGCTATAAATGAATGGAATTTTGGGACCCAATAGGCAAGTGATACTTGCTGTCTTCCCTTTTTTAATCAGGCAAAGTATCTGTTAGTAGCTCTCCCTACAGAAAACCATTGATCAAAATTGTAGTTGGTTCACTGGGAGAAAGGTGTGACAGTAGAAACTGGGGTAAGGTGTGAAGAAGATCAAAGCATTCTATAAACTGACAGAATTTTTTTCTTATAGAAGGACTTACCATCAATTATGTTAAATGATATTTCATTTTTATGGAAGCAGTACATATGCATTGTAGAAAATTAATGAATACTTAGAGGAGCAAAATTAAAAATAACATTTCTACCACCAAAAGATCCAAACCATAACACGTTAGTGTATATCTTTTCAGGTGCACACACACACATTATACATATGTGTGTGAATATACATGTATGCACACTGCCTAAGTTTGTTTTCTGCTGCATAACAGAATACCACAGACTGGGTAATTTATAAAGAAAAGTAGTTCAATTAGCTTACAGTTCTAGGGACTGAGAAGTCCAAGAGCATGGTGCAGTGTCTGCTTGGCATCTGGTCAACTGAACACCTTCTTGCTGCAGTCATTCCATGGCAGAAGTGCAAGTAAATATTTGAGACAGACAGAGAACTGGGGACATTCCAAACCTATCCTTTTATCAGGAGCCTACTTTCTCAGCACAGATATTTATCCATTCCTGAGGACAGAGCCCTCATTACCTAATCACCTCTTAAAGATCCAACTTCTTAATACTATCACAACAGCAGTGAACTTTCAACAAAAGTTTTGGAGGTGACATTCAAATCATAGCATATGCGCTCACATACACATATACATGTATATTTTATAGCTTAAGATAATATTATACATACTGTTTTGTGATCTGTGTATTTTCCTTCTATAATCTACACTTTTCCATTCCAATGAATTTTCATCTCGTTTAGTACCCATGCTACATTAAAATTTTTGCCAATTAATTCAGAAATGTCCTTTAAGATTGGCTTGCTTAAATCAGCATCTAATGCAGGACAACACAGGCATCTGATTGTTATGGATCTATATAATTCAGCCTGGCTGCCATCACAACATACCATAGACTGTGTGGTTTAACAAAAAAGAATTACTTCTTTACGCTTCTGGAGGTTGGATGTTCTACGTCCAACTGAAGCAGCATCAGTTTCTGGTGACAGCTCTCTGCCTGGCTTGCAGATAGTTGCCCTCTCACTGTGTCCTGCAATGGCCATTCCTTGGTTCACATGCATAGACAGAGAGAGAACAAGCTTTCTGGTATCTCTTCTCCTGAGGACACTAATCCTATCAAATCAGGACCCCACTCTTATGACCTCATTTAACTTTAATTACTTCCTTAGAGGCCCCCCTCCAACTGTAGCCACAGTGGGAATTAGGGCATCAACATATGAATATTTTGGGGGCACACATTTAGTCTATGACAGGTCCTTAAAACTCTTAATCTTGCATAGCTCCTCTCTCACTTTTATTTATGACACTATGTTAATTTTTAAAAATTATAATATGCTCTAAACCATGTAATTGTTTATATGGCCCTTTTCATATCCATTGTAAAAGACATTTTATTATAATACATAACTAAATGTAGAACAGTAATCCTTGTTACTATGGCTTGGGGAATCCATTTTACTCCAGTCCAGCTCTCATCATTTTGGCCCTCAGTACATCATCTCACTTTCATGAGCTTCATTTCCTATATTACACTAGAATTAGTGAAACAGAATATCTATAGAAGATGCAAGGGATGTTTGTGCTTTCAATGAATTCCCCGCATGACTCTTATCAATAGGCAAGTTTAGATAATAGCCAAGGAGATTTTTTGTTTTGCTTTTTTTTCCATCTATAGGCATACCTAGTTTTATTGTGCTTTGCTTTATTCTGCTTTACAGATACTGTGTTTTAAACATTGAAAGTTTGTAGCAATTCTGTGCCTAGAAAGTCCATAGGTACCATTTTTTCTAAGAGCATGTGCTCACTTCGTGTCTCTGTGTCACATTTTAGTAATTTTCACAAATTTTCAAACTTTTTCAGCACTATTTTACCTGTTTTGGTAATTTTTGGTCAGTGATCTTTGATGTTACTATTGTAATTGATTTGGGACCCTGCCAATATAAGACAGTGAACTTAACAGAGAAATGTTGTGTGCATTCTGATTGCTCCACTGACCAGCTATTGCCTCACTTCTCTCTGTCTCCTCGAACCTTCCTATTCCCGGAGTCACAGCAATATCAAATGGTCCAATTAATGGTCTCCAATTGTCTCAAGGTATTCAAGTGAAAGGAAGTGTCACATATCTCTCACTTTAAACACTAAAAATGATTAAGCTTAGCATGGAAGGCATGTTTAAAGCCAAGCAGACTAAAAGCTTGGGCTCTTGCACCAGCTAGCCAAGTTGTTAATGCAAAGGAAAAGTTTTGAAGAAAAAACTGTTCTTCACAAAGTGATTACATGAATAATTAAAAAAAAAGAAAGTGAAACAGCCTCATTGCTGGTATGAAGAAAGTTTGAGTGGTCTTAATAGAAGGTCAAACCAGCCACAACATTTCTTTAAGCCAAAGCTTAACCTATAAAAAGGCCCTAACTTTCTTCAATTCTGTGTAAGCTGAGAGAGATAAGGAAGCTGCAGAGGAAAAGTTGGAAACCAGCAGGAGTTGGCTAATGAAGTTTAAAGAAAGAAGCCATCTCCATAACATAAGAGTGCAGGGTGAAGTAGCAAGTGTTGATGGAGAAGCTACACAAGTTATCCAGAAAATCCACGTAAGATCATTGATGAAGGTGGCTATACCCAACAACAGATTCTCAATGTGAATGAAACAGCCTTCTATTGGAAGAAGATGGTGTCTAGGACTTTCATAGCTAATGGGGAGAAGTCAATGCCTGGCCTCATTGTTTCAAAAAACAGGCTGACTCTCTTTTCAGGGGACAATGCACCGGGTGATTTTAAGTTGAAGCCAACACTTTCTAACTGATACTGAAAATTCTAGGGCCCTTAAGAATGAGGCTAAATCTACTCTGCCTATGCTCTAGAAATGGAACAACAAAGCTTGGATAACAGAAAATCTGTTTACAGCATGGCTAACTGAATATTTTAAGCCTACTGCTAAGATCTACAGCTTGGCGGGGTTGGGGGAAAGATTCTTTTCAAAATATTCCTGCTCATTGACAATGCACCTGGCCATCCAAGAGTTCTAATGGAAATTTACAAGGAAATGAATGTTGTTTTCTTGCCTTCTGATACAACCTTCATTCTCCAGCCCACGGATCAAGGAGTTATTTTGAATTTCAAGCCTTATTTCTTAAGAAATATATTTTGTAAGGCTATATCTGCCATAAATAGTGATTCATTGATGCATTTGAGCAAAGTACATTGAAAACCTTCTGGAATGGATTCACCCTTCTAGATGCCATTAAGAACATTTGTGATTCATGAAAAGAGGTCAAAAAAGCAACATTAACATGACTTGGGAAAAAATTGATTCCAGTATTAATGAGTGACTTTGAGGAGTTCAAGGCTTCAGTGGAGGAAGCAATTGCAGATGTGGTGGAACTAGCCAGAGAACTGGAATTAGAAGTAGAGCCTGGAGAAGTGACTGAAGTGCTGAAATCTCATGATAAAACTTGAATGGATGAGGATTTGCCTCTTTTAAATAAGCAAGGAAAGTGATTTCTTCAGATGGAGTCCACTCCTGGTGAAGATGCTATGAACGTTGTTGAAATGGCAACAAAGGATTTGGATATTACATAAATTTAATTGATAAAGCAGCAGCAGGGTTTGACAGGATTGACTCCAAGTTTGAAAGAAGTTCTACTTTGGGTAAAATACTCTCAATCAGCATCTCATGCCATAGAGAAATCTTTCACGAAAAGAAGAACCAATTGATACTGCAAAATTGTCATCTTATTTTAAGAAATTGCCACAACAACCTTAATTTTCAGCAACCAACACCCTGATCAGTCATCAGCCATCAACACTGAGGCAAGACTCCCCACCAGCAAAAACATTATGACTTGCTGAAGACTCAGATGCTAGTTAGTGTTTTTTACTAGTAAAATATTCTTTAAATGATGAAGGGTACATTTTTTATAACTAATGCTGTTGCATTCTTATAATATCATGTAAACATAACATTTCTATGTACTAGGAAACCAAAAAATTCTTGTGACTCACCTTATTGTGATATTTGCTTTATTCAAGTAGCCTGTAACTGAACCCGCAATATCTCTGAGCTATGCTTTTCTGCAAAACACAAACTATATAGCTCTCCTTAACCATAAACCATAGTTTCCTATGGCTGCTGTAGTAAAGTACCACAAATGTAGTGGCTTAAAACAACACATATTTATTATCTTACAGTTCTGGAGGTCAGAAGTCGTAAAATCAAGGTGTCTGCAGGGCTGCATTTCTTTTTTCTTTTCTTTTTTTTTTTTTTATTACTATTATACTTTAAGTTCTAGGGTACATGTGCATAACGTGCAGGTTTGTTACATATGTAAACTTGTGCCATGTTGGTGTGCTGCAGCCATCAACTCGTCAGCACCCATCAACTCGTCATTTACATCAGGTATAACTCCCAATGCAATCCCTCCCCCCTCCCCCCTCCCCATCATAGGCCCCGGTATGTGATGTTCCCCTTCCTGAGTCCAAGTGATCTGATTGTTCACTTCCCACCTATGAGTGAGAACATGCAGTGTTTGGTTTTCTGTTCTTGCAATAGTTTGCTGAGAATGATGGTTTCCAGCTGCATCCATGTCCCTACAAGGGACACAAACTCATCCTTTTTTATGGCTGCATAGTATTCCATGGTGTATATGTGCCACATTTTCTTAATCCAGTCTATCACTGATGGACATTTGGGTTGATTCCAAGTCTTTGCTATTGTGAATAGTGCCGCAATAAACATACGTGTGCATGTGTCTTTATAGCAGCATGATTTATAATCCTTTGGGTATATACCCAGTAATGGGATGGCTGGGTCATATAGTACTTCTAGTTATAGATCCTTGAGGAATCACCATACTGTTTTCCATAATGGTTGAACTAGTTTACAATCCCACCAACAGTGTAAAAGTGTTCCTATTTCTCCACATCCTCTCCAGCACCTGTTGTTTCCTGACTTTTTAATGATTGCCATTCTAACTGGTGTGAGATGGTACCTCATTGTGGTTTTGATTTGCATTTCTCTGATGGCCAGTGATGATGAGCATTTTTTCATGTGTCTGTTGGCTGTAGAAATGTCTTCTTTTGAGAAATGTCTGTTCATATCCTTTGCCCACTTTTTGATGGGGTTGTTTGTTTTTTCCTCGTAAATTTGTTTGAGCACTTTGTAGGTTCTGGATATTAGCCCTTTGTCAGATGAGTAGATTGCAAAAATTTTCTCCCATTCTGTAGGTTGCCTGTTCACTCTGATGGTAGTTTCTTTTGCTGTACAGAAGCTCTTTAGTTTAATTAGATCCCATTTGTCAATTTTGGCTTTTGTTGCTGTTGCTTTTGGTATTTTAGACATGAAGTCCTTGCCCATGCCAATGTCCTGAATGGTATTACCTAGGTTTTCTTCTAGGGTTTTTATGGTATTAGGTCTAATATTTAAGTCTCTAATCCATCTTGAATTAATTTTCGTATAAGGAGTAAGGAAAGGATCCAGTTTCAGCCTTCTACTTATGGCTAGCTAATTTTCCCAGCACCATATATTAAATAGGGAATCTTTTCCCCTTTTCTTGTTTTGCTCAGGTTTGTCAAAGAGCAGATGGCTGTAGATGTGTAGTATTATATCTGAGGACTCTGTTCTGTTCCATTGGTCTATATCTCTGTTTTGGTACCAGTACCATGATGTTTTGGTTACTGTAGCTGTGTAGTATAGTTTGAGGTCAGGTAGCGTGATGCCTCCAGCTTTGTTCTTTTGACTTAGGATTGTCTTGGCAATGTGGGCTCTTTTTTGGTTCCATATGAACTTTAAAGCAGTTTTTTCCAATTGTGTGAAGAAACTCATTGGTAGCTTGATGGGGATGGCATTGAATCTACAAATTACCTTGGGCAGTATGGCCATTTTCACGATATTGATTCTTCCTATCCATGAGCATGGTATGTTCTTCCATTTGTTTGTGTCCTCTTTTATTTCACTGAGCAGTGGTTTGTAGTTCTCCTTGAAGAGGCCCTTTATATCCCTTGTAAGTTGGATTCTTTGGTATTTTCTTCTCTTTGAAGCAATTGTGAATGGAAGTTTATTCATGAATTGGCTCTCTGTTTGTCTGTTACTGGTGTATAAGAATGCTTGTGATTTTTGCACATTAATTTTGTATCCTGAGACTTTGCTGAAGTTGCTTATCAGCTTAAGGAGATTTTGGGCCGAGATGATGGGGTTTTCTAAATATACAATCATGTCATCTGCAAAGAGGGACAATTTGACTTCTTCTTTTCCTAACTGAATATCCTTTATTTCTTTCTCTTGCCTGATTGCACTGGCCAGAACTTCCAACACTAGGTTGAATAGGAGTGGTGAGAGAGGGCATCCCTGTCTTGTGCAAGTTTTCAAAGGGAATGCTTTCAGTTTTTTCCCATTCAGTATGATATTGGCTGTGGGTTTGTCATAAATAGCTCTTATTATTTTGAGATACGTCCCATCAATACAGAATTTATTGAGAGTTTTTAGCATGAAGGGCTGTTGAATTTTGTCAAAAGCCTTTTCTGCATCTATTGAGATAATCATGTGGTTTTTGTCTTTGGTTCTGTTTATATGCTGGAGTACATTTATTGATTTGTGTATGTTGAACCAGCCTTTCATCCCAGGGATGAAGCCCACTTGATCATGGTGGATAAGCTTTTGGATGTGCTGCTGGATTTGGTTTGCCAGTATTTTATTGACGATTTTTGCATCGATGTTCATCAGGGATATTGGTCTAAAATTCTCTTTTTTTGCTGTGTCTCTGCCAGGGTTTGGTGTCAGGATGATGCTGGCCTCATAAAATGAGTTAGGGAGGATTCCCTCTTTTTCTATTGATTAAAATAGTTTCAGAAGAAATGGTACCAGCTCCTCCTTGTACCTCTGGTAGAATTCAGCTGTGAATCCATCTGGTCCTGGACTTTTTTTGGTGGGTAGGCTATTAATTATTGCCTCAATTTCAGAGTCTGCTATTGGTCTATTCAGGGATTCAACTTCTTCCTGGTTCAGTCTTGGGAGAGTGTAAGTGTCCAGGAATTTATCCATTTCTTCTAGATTTTCTAGTTTATTTGCGTAGAGGTGTTTATAGTATTCTCTGATCATAGTTTGTATTTCTGTGGGGTCGATGATGATATCCCCTTTATCATTTTTTATTGTCTATTTGATTCTTCTCTCTTTTCTTCTTTATTAGTCTTGCTAGCGGTCTGTCAATTTTGTTGATCTTTTCAAAAAACCAACTCCTGGATTCATTGATTTTTTTGGAGGGTTTTTTGCATCTCTATCTCCTTCAGTTCTGCTCTGATCTTAGTTATTTCTTGTCTTCTGCTAGCTTTTGAATGTGTTTGCTCTTGCTTCTCTAGTTCTTTTAATTATGATTTTAGAGTGTCAATTTTAGATCTTTCCAGCTCTCTCTTGTAGGCATTTAGTGCTATAAATTTCCCTCTACACACTGCTTTAAATGTGTCCCAGAGATTCTGGTATGTTGTATCTTTGTTCTCATTGATTTCAAAGAACATCTTTATTTCTGTCTTCATTTCGTTAGGCACCCAGTAGTCATTCAGCAGCAGGTTGTTCAGTTTCCATGTAGTTGAGCGGTTTCAATTGAGTTTCTAAGTCCTGAGTTCTAGTTTCATTGCACTGTGGTCTGAGAGACAGTTTGTTATAATTTCTGTTCTTGTACATTTGCTGAGGAGTGCTTTACTTCCAATTATGTGGTCAATTTTGGAATAAGTGTGATGTGGTGCTGAGAAGAATATATATTCTGTTGATTTGGGGTGGAGAGTTCTGTAGATGTCTATTAGGTCCACTTGGTGCAGAGATGAGTTCAATTCCTAGATATGCTTGTTAACTTTCTGACTTGTTGATCTGTCTAATGTTGACAGTGGGGTGTTGAAGTCTCTCATTATTATTATATGGGAGTCTAAGTCTCTTTGTAAGTCTCTAAGGACTAGCTTTATGAATCTGGGTGCTCCTGTATTGGGTGCATATATATTTAGGATAGTTAGCTCTTCTTGTTGAATTGATCCCTTTACCATTATGTAATGACTTTCTTTGTCTCTTTTGATCTTTGATGGTTTAAAGTCTGTTTTATCAGAGACTAGGATTGCAACCCCTGCTTTTTTTTGTTCTCCATTTGCTTGGTAGATCTTCGTCCATCCCTTTATTTTGAGCCTATGTGTGTCTCTGCATGTGAGATGGGTCTCCTGAATACAGCACACTGATGGGTCTCGACTCTTTATCCACTTTGCCAGTCTGTGTCTTTTAATTGGACCATTTAGTCCATTTACATTTAAGGTTAATATTGTTATGTGTGAACTTGATCCTGCCATTATGATATTAACTGGTTATTTTGCTCGTTAGTTGATGCAGTTTCTTCCTAGCATCGATGGTCTTTACATTTTGGCATGTTTTTGCAATGGCTGGTACTGGTTGTTCTTTCCATGTTGAGTGCTTCCTTCAGGGTCTCTTGTAAGGCAGGCCTGGTGTTGACAAAATCTGTAAGCATTTGCTTATCTGTAAAGGATTTTATTTCTCCTTTGCTTATGAAACTTAGTTTGGCTGTATATGAAATTCTGGGTTGACAATTCTTTTCTTTAAGAATGTTGAATATTGGCCCCCACTCTCTTCTGGCTTGTAGAGTTTCTGCTGAGAGATCTGCTGTTAGTCTGATGGGCTTCCCTTTGTGGGTAACCTGACCTTTCTCTCTGGCTGCCCTTAAGAGTTTTTCCTTCATTTCAACTTTGGTGAATATGGCAATTATGTGTCTTGGAGTTGCTCTTCTCGAGGAGTATCTTTGTGGTGTTCTCTGTATTTCCTGAATTTGAATGTTGGCCTGCCTTACTAGGTTGGGGAAGTTCTCCTGGATAATATCCTGAAGGGTGTTTTCCAGCTTGGTTCCATTGTCTCCCTCCCTTTCAGGCACCCCAATCAGATGTAGATTTTGTCTTTTCACAAAATCGCATACTTCTTGAAGGCTTTGTTCATTTCTTTTTCCTCTTTTTTCTTTAGACTTCTCTTTTGCTTCATTTCATTCATTTGATCCTCAATCGCTGATACTCTTTCTTCCAGTTGATCGAGTCAGTTACTGAAGCTTGTGCCTTTGTCACGTATTTCTCGTGTCATGGTTTTTATCTCTGTCAGTTCATTTATGGCCTTCTCTGCATTGATTATTCTGGTTATCCATTCTTCCATTCTTTTTTTCAAGATTTTTAGTTTGTTTGTGCTGGGTACGTAATTCCTCCTTTAGCTCTGAGAAGTTTGATGGACTGAAGCCTTCTTCTCTCAACTTATCAAAGTCATTCTCCATCCAGCTTTGATCCATTGCTGGCAATGAGCTGCGTTCCTTTGCAGGGGGAGATGCACTCTTATTTTTTGAATTTCCAGCTTTTCTGCCCTGCTTTTTCCCCATCTTTGTGGTTTTATCTGCCTTTAGTCTTTGATGATGGTGACGTACTGATGGGATTTTGGTGTGGGTGTCCTTCCTGTTTGTTAGTTTTCCTTCTAACAGTCAGGACCCTCAGCTGTAGATCTGTTGGAGATTGGTTGATTTCCACTCCAGACCCTGTTTGCCTGGGTATCAGCAGCAGAGGCCGCAAAAGATAGAATATTGCTGAGCAGCGAGTGTACCTGTCTGATTCTTGCTTTGGAAGCTTCATCTCAGGGGTGTACCCTGCCGTGTGAGGTATGGGGTGTTGGTCTGCCCCTAGTGGGGGATATCTCCCAGTTAGGCTACTCAGGGGTCAGGGACCCACTTGAGCAGGCAGTCTGTCCATTCTCAGATCTCAACCTCCGTGTTGGGAGATCCACTGCTCTCTTCAATGCTGTCAGACAGGGTCGTTTGCATCTGCAGAGGTTTCTGCTGCTTTTTGTTTTGTTTAGCTGTGCCCTGTCCCCAGAGGTGGAGTCTATAGAGACAGGCAGGCCTCCTTGAACTGCTGTGGGCTCCACCCAGTTCAAGTTTCCCAGCAGCTTTGTTTACCTACTTAAGCCTCAGCAATGGCGGGCACTCCTCCTCCAGCCTCACTGCTGCCTTGCGGTTAGATCGCAGACTGCTGTGCTAGCAATGAGGGAGGCTCCGCTGGCGTGGGATCCTCCCAGCCAGGTGTGGGATATAATGTTCTGGTGTGCCGTTTGCTAAGACCCTTGGTAAAGCACAGTATTGGGGTGGGAGGTACCCGATTTTCCAGGTGTTGTGTGTCTCAGTTTCCCTGCCTAGGAAAAGGGATTCCCTTCCCCCTTGTGCTTCCCAGGTGAGGCGATGCCTCACCCTGCTTCAGCTCTCGCTGGTCGGGCTGCAGCAGCTGACCAGCACTGACTGTCCGGCACTCCCTAGTGAGATGAACCTGGTACCTCAGTTGAAAATGCAGAAATCACCCATCTTCTGTGTCACTCGTGCTGGGAGCTGGAGACTGGAGCTGTTCCTATTCCTGCATTTCTTCTTGATGCTCTAGGAGTTAATTTGTTTTGCCTTTTCTAGCTTCTGGATGTTATCTGCATCCCTTGGCCCATTTCTTTATCCTCCATCTTCAAAATTAAAAGTATAACTTCTTATAATCTCTTTCCACCGTTTTGCCTCCATTTTACAAGAACCCTTTGATTACATTGGGTCAATCTGGATAATCCAGGCTAATCTTCCCACCTCAGGATCCTTAATGTTATCACATTGCTAAGTCTCTTTTGCCATATAAGGTAACTTATTCCCTTGTCCCAGGGATTGGGATGTGAGCATTCTTGGAGAACCATTACTCAGCCTTTCACATAAACCTTTACTAGAAACTAATATTATAGCTGAAATAATACTAAGCATTTTATTTTAAAAAGATTTGTTTGCCTTCTTTAAATGCATTATGAAATTTGATAAATGAATATTATGGATTGTTACTAAAAAGAAGAAAGTAACCAAGGAAGAGAGGGAGGAAAAAAAGAAGGAAAATATTTTCCCAGGGAAGTTTGAATTTGAGTTTATCCCTCTAGAAAATTTCACTTTCATATCAAATTTAGCTTACTAAATTTCCAAAGTAACACTGCATTTCCCTTCTCCTATGAATTACTTAAGACTCATCAGTACCCTGCTTAATAGTCCAGTGACTGGGTTGAGGCTTGAAAATAAAAAAATAAATATGCAAATTTATGTTTGACTACATGGAGAGAGATGGGAGCTGTCTACTTTTTGGCAAACTGAATAACTATGTATAATACACCCAGTATTCCAACTTTGAAAGCTTCCAAATCACTATGCCAGATAGTGCAACAAATATCATATTTATTTATTTAATGATTAATTGTTGTTGAGCTCTATGCAGGAGGTACTATTGTAATAACCCAATATAGGTTGGTTAAGAAAACAGACATGGTTGTCCTTGTGAAATGTATAAACTAGAGGGGAAGGCAGATAGAAAAAGTAAAAAAATCTAAACAAACAAATGTATAAATGAGCATTCGTGGTAGGAAGGAACAAGCATAGTGCAATAGGAAGGAGATTGAAGAGTGTTCTCTGTGGATAAACCTGAAGTTTAGGAAGGAGCCAACCCTGTCTGCGTGTTTTAGTGCATGTAGTGTATGGAAGGGAAAGAGGTGGGGGAGGGTTGTTGTTCTGAGCAGTGGGAATGGGATGTGAAATGCTGGTGGAGGTGGAAGGTGTTATGATGTTGTCGCAGGCCTTTTACTTAGTTCAGCTAAAGACAGGGTTCTCATCCATCCCATGGCCACAAAAATTTATGCTTGCAGACAGTTTAAAGGGTAAGTAAAGCAGGGTTTTACTGGGTGAAAAAGCGAGAAAAAGGGAAACAGGGATCCTCCACAAGTCCAGAGTTCCTGCTAGAGCGCTTCCTGCCCTCATCTTGAATCCCAAGTTCCACCCAAGAAGAGGAGAGGCCAGGCTGCTCTCTGCTGAAAGTGTCATGAACTTCCTGAGGCTCCACCCCAGTGGGCAGGCTGATTGGAGTTTCTCCAGAGACCCCCTCCCACCTGGCTGTCTCAGTGTCGGGAGGAGGTAAGGGGTGAAGAGTTTGGTGTATTCAAGTGGTAGGACAGAAACCATTGTGGCTGGAATATTACAGATGAGAGGGGAGAGGCTGGCAGGGTTTGGTTCACACAAGGCTTTGTAGGTCATGAGAAGGCCTTTGAACTTCATGCCAAGTGTGATGAAAGGAAGCCTAGAGGCTTGGAGCGCTAAGTTTTTTAAAGATTACACTGGGTATTGTGAGCAGAAGAGCCTGTTGGGCCAGGGCTAGTCGGAAGGTTAGAGAAGTAGGGTGGTGAGAGATATAGAAATGGAGACATGTGAACATTAAATATATTTTGGTGGTAGAAACAACAGAGTTTGCAGATAGAAAATATATGGTGTATAAATGAGGACTCCTAGCAGGGCTGGCTGCATACTTTGTGAAACACAGTGCAAAATGCAGGGTTCCTCGTTCAGAGAGTGAAAAAAAAAAGTACTATTAAAGGTACTAAAGTGTGAAACTGTTTGCTTTCTTCCATGGTCTCTCTCACCCTCTGTCATGATGGTGTTTTATTTGCTACTTAAATTTCACACTTTATTACACTAATAAATTTTACTTTATTACACTACCTTGGGCAGAGGGATATTTGTCAGACAAAGTCCAGACCCTTGCAGACTCTCTGGGGTTTTGCCCAGAGACTCAATTGGGGCAGAGTTAATCACTGCTGGGTTTACTCTTTTGCAAGCTCTAGGACCTACATGTTGTACCCCTCTGGGGACAGGAAAGTCCATCTTCGCTTCCGACAGGCCCACTGCCTTGCCCACAGCAAACAGGCAACCCCCAAGGTTATTGGAGCCCCTGATCCGGGCCACACTTAATACTTGAATTAGGGAGGGCAAAAGGCTTGTCCCTACCTAGTAGCTAGCTGATCATATAGTATGGCACTGCCAGTTGGGGCATTTACAGCCACTACCATGCCATGCCTGAGACGCCACAGGGTGATGAGTATGTGCGCTCATTCTCATCCCTCCCCTTACCCAGGCTGCTGCTGAAGGTGAAGGGCTATAGCAGAATGCAGCACCACTCTCCAGTCCCCAGCCATGTGACATGGTCACTATCCTGGGTAGAGGGCAGCAGCTGTCACTGGGCAGTGACAGGGAAGCGGAAGGAGAAAAAGACCCAGGATGCACAGGAACAGGAGACAGGGGGCTGAGAACCCATCTAAAAGGTAGTGAGGTAGAGAGAGGCAGGACTGCATGTGAGCCAAACTCCAAGCACTCAATATGCTCCTTTGTCCTATTGAACTTCATTTATAAAACACAAATTAGAAGATAAAATTAAGACTGTAAAGACTTAAACCACAGAACATTAAACTCTAAATGAAGAACCCTCCGAGTTTCGAGCTCTTGTGTGACTCCACTGGCCATGTGCCTATGAAACCAGCCTTAATTCTTGGGGTTTTGACTTAAGTACCTTGGCAAATGTTGGTACCATATACTGAAATAGAGAAGAGGAAACAATCCAGTTTGCAAGATACCTTAGTGCATTTGGGCTGTTATAACAAAATACTTTAAGCTCGGTAGTTATAAACAACAGAAATTTATTGCTCACAATTCTGGAGCCTGCAAAGTTCAAAATCAAGATGCTGGCAGATTCAATTTCTAGTGAGTGCCATTTTTTGTAGATGACATCTAGCTTTGTCCCCACATGATGGAAGGGGCAAGGGAGCTCATCTGAGCTGCTTTTGTAAGGGCACTGATTCCATTCATGAGGGTAGACCCCTCATAACTTAATCATTTCCCAAAGGCCCTACCGCCTAATACTGTCATAATGTGAACCAGGTTCTAATATATGAAATGAGAGGGACACCAATATTCAGACCACAGTACAAAGGCAAATCATATATATTTTGGTGGAGTTGTCAAGTAAGAAATTGGGAATATAAGTCTAGAGCTTAGTTAGTACTGGAGGCTTTGAAATATTCAGGACCGTAGTCTGATATTCCCATTACCATTTTCTTGCAAAGGTGAAGTGCAACACCAAACATCTGGATGTTTGGATTCCAATTAAACATGAACTTTCTATATTTAAATATCTCAAAACATTTTTGCAAAAGGCCAAAGAATGTTTATTTGACTGCAATATTAATGTATTCTCAGAGGCCTTTCTTTATCATATACATGTGTATATTCATTATCTCATTTCTTTTCTCTTTCCTAAACTTGAAGGAACATTTTTGTTTGTCAGGCTAATATTAACTCTTGAATTATTCTGATTTATTGAGTATATAATTCTATATTAAGTTATAAATACACATTCAGGGTTACTGAACTTTGCATTATCCTTAACCTCAAAATGGAGAGCTAGGCTTGATTCTTGCACCTGAAATGTAGTGTAGACCAGGAAACCTGGACAGTGTGCCAGTTTTTCTATTTTTTCACTCATTCAGTTTATAGGTGTGATCCAAAAGGAAGCTGTTTTAAGCCCACCCTGTCCCTGTTGTGTGTGACAGGGAGCCAAAAATATCTCTGTGCTCATAGGAGTTAGGAGATGTTTGCCTTCAGGTAATACGTGAGAGAAAACTTTCTCCAATGCTTTGCCTATAGCAGTGCCAGCTTCCATTTATCTATTTTTTTCCCCATAGAAGAATTCAGCCCTGAGGCTATTCCTTTTTCTCTTTCTTTCTTTGTTTTCTTTTTTCCTTAAAGGACAAAATAAAGTAGCCTCTGATAGACGATGAGGAGAAGAGTAGTAAAGGTGGCTGTTGATTAAGGTGTGACTTGTGTCTTTGACATCTATGCAGGCCACTTCTAAATTGGGTCTCCTTCAAAGAACATCAGAGAAAACTAGAAACATGTTTATTAAAGTCCGCAGATTATTATTCTGTCTCCTCTTCCAGTTAATGCTCCAGACACGTCATTGAAAGCAGGGACATAATTAGAAATTATGTTAAAAGTAAATCTCTCTGGTAGATGAATACAGATTTGAAGATTGTTACTGGTGTTCACCCAGTCACAGTGACCTAGTTTTAATTAAGTACATCTCACATATACCTCTACTATTATTATGTGGCAAAGAAAGGAGATTTCAAGGGACAGTGTTTAGACTATATATTTTAAAGGAAATGTACTCCTTAACAAACCTAATTTATCTAAAAATTAGATTTAAACTAGCTGGATGCCTGGTAAATAAGAGGCAGTCAGTAAATATTTGTAGGGCTTAAATTAGGCATGCATCTCTTCTAGCCTCAGACCATACACTCTGGTTTAGCAGCCAGAAAGGAGTCTAAAAAGTTAATTCAGCATAAAGGTAATAAAGCTTGCCACGATGAAGGCATGATATTAGATGCTTAGTGGAATAAAAAACAGAATAGATAGGTAGAGTAACAGCCCTGACTTCTAATTACTTAGAGGACACTAAAACATACAAAATTTGTTAGAATTATATGTATACCTAAAGCTAAAGGAAAATTTTAAAAAGTCACTAGTCTAACCGGTGTGGACTACACTTATCAGTCAGAAATAGTGACAAAGTTGAGGTAAGATGTTGCTCTTAGTCCAGTATTCATTCCAACTGATGTCACCCCTGCAAAAATTGTAACAGTGAGAAAATTATGACAGTGACAGACATCTGACCTAACTGACTCTATCTTGCTTCTAACCTCCAAGCTGCCCTTATTTATTCCTGAGTGTAGGCTGAACTAACTTTGGGAGGAACTTAGTTTATAGTTTAACTCTGAAATAAAGATGATAACAGCCCTTTCCTGAAACAAACCCCTTTCTTGCCTGGGGACAAGACTGCCTTCTTAGGACTAATAAATTACGGTGTAGGAGTCATGTAGCCAGAGGCCACAAGATTCCAAACTTCTCCAGTTGTTCCTAGGAATAACATCAATACTGTAAGAACTAAGATCAGTGCTCAAGATATTTTTCAGACCCCGAATTCTGATGCACCAGCTGATACCACCCCAGACCAATAATCTGGCTCAGCTAGTTCTGCCATCTCACCCAGGAACAGAAGACAGCAAGAAGAACACACTTTGATCTATGATTTTGTCTACTACCCCAACCAATCAATTCTTCTCATTCTCTGGTCCCCTACCTGCCAAGTTATCCTTAAAAAAACCCAGTCTCCAAATTTTCAGAGAGACTGATTTAAGTAATAAAACTCCAGTCTCCCATTTAGCCAGTTGAGTGTGAATTAAACTTTTTCTCTATTGCAATTCTCCTGTCTTGATAAATCAGCACTACCTGGGCAATAGGCAAGGAGAATCCGTTGGGCAGTTACACAACTATAACCACTGGGCATTTTTTGAAAGTACTTTATGAATCCCCTTGTTGCCTTATCTATGGCATGTGATGACTGATACCTACTTAGTGTAAGAGGTTGTTCAAAGCAGTTTTATGAAGCCAGGGTGGAAACTAGCACATCACTAAGTACGTTTGAAACACTCGATGCAAGTGGTTTATCTATACAGATAGTCATTAAGGCATTTAAAATTGTGATCCATAGAAAACAGCTTGGATGTTCAGTAATAAAGAATAAACAGACTATCTCTTAGCTGTCAAAAATGAAACTGTAGAAGAGTCGTTGATGACATAGGAAAATATTCACTATGTAAAATTATGTAGAAATATATCTTGTATTATAATATGATCTCATTAATATATGTGTTGCCTATCATTTCATACAGGGTCACTTCTTCAAACTCATCCCAAAGATAAACTTGCAGCACTATAAAAAGATACAGGCAAATGGCCATTCATTGCAGCAATATTGATAATAGCAAAGGACTGGCAACAACCTAAATGTCTATCATCAGGGTCAAATGAGGAATTATGTTAGTCATTGAGATGCAGAGTATTTGTATGTGGGAAATGAAAAACAGCTGTGATAGATGAGTTTAAATAAAATCATGACCTGAATTTGATTTGTAAATATCAGTTTGAATGAGGATGACTTTATTTGGGAACAAAACAAAACATCTTTAGTAAATCTGTCCCCTGAAAAAGGCCAGAGAAAATGATCATCGTTTAGTAAGTCTCACTTCTTGGAGGAATTTCTGATCCAGGTCTGAGGTAGAAAATGCATGCACTCAAAGTGACCATCGTCTTGCCATGTCAGAAAACAGAACAAATTACAAAGACTGTTGAGAATATGTCAAAAAGACTGAGGAGCCAAGTGAAAGAGGCTCCTGCTGGCCAATGATGCAAGGATTTGGGCACTAACAAATATAATGGCTATAATGATTGGAAAACATCAGATATGTTTAAAACCATGAGTACCTAGGAGTGCTAAAAATAAAATCAATCACTGGTCATCCTTAGTATGATTGGGAACAAATTATTTTGGAAAGTAATAAAGGAAAGAATCAAGCATTCATCTTGTCTTGCATATACAGGGTATACCTCAAAGGAATCAAATTACTCACATGGAAAAGATGCACTTTTTAGACATCTTCAGGCAGTAAATGAGGAAAGCATCAAGCCATTTACAATACATAATGAAATAATAGATCCACAGAATGATTATTAATGTCGCTAACATCATAAAATGGGTGAACCAGATTGGATGGGCAAAGACCACACCAAAACTTATGTTTATTCCTACATAAAAAATCAAAACTGATCCTGAGCAAGACTTTAGATGTAATTACCAATTTATATTAAAAGCAGGAGACAGAGGAACATGTTAAGTAATATCATAAGAGATTAAATTAGTAACATTCACACTGTGGGAAACTCCAGGAGACAACCTAGATTCTTCTAAAAATATCTTACAAAGAATAAAGCTGAAGTGAGAGGGAGTGGGAAACTCCACATTAGAAGATATTTCAAACTAAACCAATGATCCTTAAACTTTAATTAATGTGCATGTGAATCATCTGGGATCTTGTGGAAATGCAGATTCTGCTTTAGTTAGTCTGAGGAAGGGGGAAGCTGAGATTCATCATTTCTAATGGGTTTCCAGGAATGTCGCTGGCCCATCAGCTACACTTTGAATAACTAAGATTTAGGAGACAAACTGACCAATAGCAATGTGTGGACCTAAATTTTAATCCTGATTCAAACAAGTAACCTAAGAAAATATTTAGGAGACAGTTGGAAATAAGAATGTTGAATATGGATATTTAATGATATTAATAAACCATCATTAAGTTTGTAGATGAAATAATGGTAGAAATAATGGTATTACATTATGATTAATGAAAAGTGTATTTGCTTTATAAAGATACATAATGGAATATTTACAATTGAAATGAGATGATGTCTGGGTTGGCCTCAGAGTAACCTGGAGAAAGGGGAAACTGTAGGAATACAGATGAAACAAGATTGGCCATGACTTATTAGTTATACTGAATGATGCGTATATTGGATCTTTTTGCACTGGTCTACCTATCTTTGTGTATGTTTGAATTTTTCCATGATAAAAGTTATTTTAAGAATATATATTGCTTATGCCTAGAAAAAAGAGAATTATGCACTGTAATTGTAACAGTAGTTACAGATTTTTATTTTCTTTTTTTGTGCTTCCTCATAATTTTCAAATTTCTACTAGTGGGTATATAATTTTTTAAATCAAGAAAAAGGTTTTGGATTTTGATTTCTGGGGGTTTTTGAGGGCTATTCTGTTGATTAAATTGTCCTACCTCACGAATGACTAGGCTTAACAAGCAAAACTCAAGCCCTGTCTAGAGGAACACAAGTTAATTAAATTAACATAGTTTCCCAGCAGAGAGAGAGACAGTAACCAGGGAAGGGAAGGTGGGTTTATTTAGCTTCTTCCTCTGCTAAGGAAACCTGTATTGTGAGAGGAAGCATTGCTGTCTCAGCCTCCAAGAACTAAGAACTTGAGGGTTGGAGGAGAAAGATTTGGGGAATCTAAGTGAAGCTCTTTTAAACTTTTATCAGAAAAGGCACATTAGAATTGCAGCACTATTCACAATAGCAAAGACTTGGAATCAACCCAAATGTCCATCAGTGACAGACTGGATTAAGAAAATGTGGCACATATACACCATGGAATACTATGCAGCCATAAAAAAGGATGAGTTTGTGTCCTTTGTAGGGACATGGATGCAGCTGGAAACCATCATTCTTAGCAAACTATCACAAGAACAGAAAACCAAACACCGCATGTTCTCACTCATAGGTGGGAACTGAACAATGAGATCACTTGGACTCGGGAAGGGGAACATCACACACCGGGGCCTAACATGGGGAGGGGGGAGGGGGGAGGGATTGCATTGGGAGTTATACCTGATGTAAATGACGAGTTGATGGGTGCAGCACACCAACAAGGCACAAGTATACATATGTAACAAACCTGCACGTTATGCACATGTACCCTACAACTTACAGTATAATAATAATAAATAAATTAAAAAAAAAAAAAAAAAAAAAAAAGAAATCCAAGATTGCAATACATATAAGACTCTGTGAGGTTGGGGTAGGCAACTGGATTTATCTGTCTTCCTAGTGTGCATTGGCAGTGGACCCTATGACCAGTGCAAGGTAAGATAGGGTGGTGTTTTTAAGGCCCACTGGCTTTGAAGGTAACATAGTTTAGGTTGCAGTCCTAGCTCTGTGACCTAGCTGCTACCTGGCTTTGACAAAGTAATTTGCCTTTTCTAAGTCTGAATTTCCCCATTTGTAAAACAGAGAAACAACAATGGCACTTCACAGGTTTGGTAGTATAGTACCTGAAAACACTGCACATGTAATAAATGCAAGTCATTTTGTGGTTATTGCTAGTAAGAAATGGAATATCCAGACTTGCCATTTAAACCAATCTGTGGACCATTTCCCAATTTGCTGACTTTTTATGTTTCTATTTCTCTTCCTTTTTTCTTTTTAGCGGCTAATGGACCTCAGATTGGACTGTTCCCCTCACAAAAGTGCTGAGATGTTCTCAGACTATCAGTTGTCTTTGCATCTATATGGTTGTCACAAAACTGTTCAGGTCAAATATTCTCCCAAGATGCTCATAAGTTAGTAAATAAAATCCTATATAAGGTATGAACTCTTCTTACGAACAATTATCCTAAAACATTAGCCTGAATTTTTTGTTCAGACTATTTTAAAGGAGTTTTAGAACCCCAGTAGTCCAATTGCCTATTTCATTAACTTCCTGCCCTGTAAGGCATGCAGGGGTAGATGCAATGATCAATAAGTATAGAGGGGAAATGTGGAGGCCAAACCGAGAGAGCCTTGAATGCCACACTAAGAAGTGTGGTTTTGAATTATCAGACAGTGAATTACCAGTCAAAATTTTGATCGATAATATTACCTGATGAGAGTTGAACTCTAGCAAGATTTCTCTGGACTTGGTTTTCTGGATGACCTAGTTGTAGAGAAGGTTTAAAACAGCTAAAAAGTCTTTCTATCTTCTAGGCCAGAGGGTTTAGAATAGCTAAAAAGTCTTTCTATCTTCTAGCCCAAAACAAGATAGCGAAAGACAGGATTAATTGGATGGCATCTAAGGTCCTTCAAATATTCAGTTCACTTCTTAATGAAGTTTTTTACAAGGGGCATTTTGAGAACTAACCAATTGAAACTGGATATAATGGGAATGGGGTACTTCCAAAGAAATTTATGCACTTTCATCAATGCTGGAATATATGTTGTTTTGTTGCATAGAAATAGGGTGTAAGGATGTTTGGAGGTGGGGAGGCCCTATGAAGAATTTGGGTGGATTCAAATTTAGCCTAAATATGGCTGTTTGAATCTTAATAGGTACAATTTGGATGTTGTAAGTATACAGACTGGGAAAAAATATATTTTTTAATATTAAAAAAAGATTGACATTAATTTTAGTGATTAAATGCATTTAATTGAAATACTGAAAAATTTATATCACTATATTTTCCTAGAAATATAGCCATAAGAAAGGACCACCCAAATGTGTGTTTTTTTCTGTTTGCCACCTCATTTTAACATCCCCAGTTCCTATCACCATGGTCAGCAGAATTCCTCTGTCTTTTCTGTGTGTCTGGACTCTCAAAAAAATTGATATAGAAATCTATAGATTCCTGAAAATGGCGGCTACTGTTAAAAAAAAAATAAAAATCTATTCAAGACTTTATCCTTACCTGAGTCAAAGCACTAGTCTCATAGAAACGTTATTAATGAGTCTGTAAGATTATAATACCTGTAAAAATTGCAACTGTTTTTTTTTTCTAAACTTTTTCAGTAGTTCCCAGGATTAACCAAACCATACATAGTGTGCCCAATCTCTACTATTCTTCAAGGCTAAGAGAACATAAGCCTTGGTCTTTAGCTGAGGATCCTTCAAGGATCAAAATAAAACAGAGCTAGACAAAAGAAACAGAGACAGGGAGTTAATTAAATTTCTGTTAGGTCTCATGTCTAATTCCTATAAGTTCGCTTCCTGGTTGCTTACTATAGAAACCAAATTGCAGGCTAATGGATGTCTTTAAATTCATACACTGTAACTGGTATCCTGAAAACAGGATTTCACTTAGCTTGAGTTTCTGCCTTAAAGGATGGGAGAAAAAGATTTAAAAATGAACCCATTGCATGGATGTTAATGAATTGGACCCCTCAATGGAAATAAAGCTATTTTCAGAGGCAGTGTTAAATGTAGGAATCACAGTAGAAATTTGTGCTATGCCAGGTGTTAGTGGAAGGACAATGCATAATTGCTGTTAATTAAGAAGAAATAGAAAACTAGGAACAGGAGAAATTTATTCTTAATGTAAAGAAAAAGTAAGACGCAAAGGCAAGAAATATCTAATGGGTTATCTGGACAGTTTCATAGATGAACTGAGAGTTTGGGGACATGTGTTGGAGTGTTCTTCCAAGTTACTTTCATATGTGTGTTTGAACAATTCAGTCGTTGAGATTGGCAGGTAAAAGATATTTGGTGATAATTCTAGGGATTTTCACTTTTTTTTTTTAATTGGCAAAATCCTTTCTTTAGAAATTTTGTTGAAACAAGTAACTGACCAACAGCCTTCACTGTTCAACCTTCCTCTCTACCTGCAGTGGCCTGCGATGTCTCTAGAATTTTAGAATTCTTTAGAATATGGCCACTATGACCCACCTCCCCTTCTTTCCAGTTTCGTGAATGAAATTCAGGAAACTTACTTGTAAAAAATTACAGGATGGAGTGGATGCAAAGTTAGGACAAGATGGCTGTCTTCTGTATCTTACCTGATCTCCCCTCTATTATATCATACTCTCTCACCCAGGCCAGTCTCCTACCTGTAATCCTAGCACTTTGGGAGGCCAAGGTGGGAGGATTACTTTAGCCCAGGATTTCAACACTGGCGTGGGCAACATAGTAAGACCTCGCCTCTACAAAAATTGGCAAAAAAAAAGTTAGCTAGGCATGGTGGTGTGTGCCTGTAGTTCTAGCTACCTGGAAGACTAAGGTAGGAGGATTGCTGGAGCCCAGGAGGTAGAGGCTGTAGTGAGCTGTGGTTATGCCATTGCACTCTAGCCTGGGTGACAGTGAGACCCTGTCTCAAAAAGGTAAAATAATCTCTATTTTCTCTTCATGTACAGAGTAATTGGGTAGCATAATTAGAAGTCCAATTCTTGGTGGTTAGGGTTGTGAGAAATTCAAGAGAGTAAGCCATATGTTCTCTACCCATCTAAGATATAATACAGAGATATAGCCAGGTAAAGCAATCAATTTCACCTGTGCTTTTAGCCACAGGGGTTTTCTTCATAACTCCTTATTTGAAAGCCCTATATGTTCAGGTGAAAGAGTTGCTCAAGGGGTCTATGAAGCAATGCTTGACAAGTCTGAAACTTGAGAGGAGAGAAAAGTGGCAAAGCACTGGGAAGGGGGGGAACCATTTCATGGAAGAAGGACGACCCAGCTAGGTCTTGAAGGGTAAGATTCAAGTAAATGAATAGAAGTAGAGAGATTATACATAGAGCCTGAGATGGGAATAAGGAGGAGAAATGGAGGGATAATATGTGAGCATCAGGCTTATTTTCCTGATGGCCTCAAATTGTCTGGTTTATATAAATGTTTACTTATTTATTGTCTGTCTTTTGGAACCAGAATATAGACTACATGAGAGGCAGTGACCCTTTGATCTCAAATGTAACTCAAGTGCCCAGTGCAGTATGCACAGAAGGTTCTGTGGTGTGGATGAAAGACTGAATATAGGGAATCGATTGAATTGTCATCTTGGGGTCAGATTGAAGCAAGCTGATCAAAAGACACAATCCAAAATACCATAATCCCAACTGTTGAAATCCTGAAAGATCAAAATCTCAAAAATATAATTTGGACAAAATAATTGCGAAACTCTTATAAAATATGTATTTACTTGGGAGGCCAAGGCAGGCAGATCGCGAGGTCAGGAGTTAGAAATCAGCCTGGCCAGCATGGTGAAACCCCGTCTCTACTAAAAATATAAAAGTTAGCCGGGCATGGTGGCATGCCTGTAGTCCCAGCTACTTGGGAGGCTGAGGCAGGAGAATCACTTGAACCCAGGAAGCGGAGGTTGCAGTGAGCCAAGATCGCACCACTGCACTCAAGCCTGGGCGAGAGAGCAAGACTCCCTCTCAAAAAAAGAAAAAGAATGTATTTATACTTTAAAAGAGGAATTTATTTGAGAAACACAAAAATATGACAGAACACTTCATAGACTACTTTGCACAATAAAATAGGTGATAATAGCATTCATGTTTTTGCAGGCATAAACAGGTGTGCTAACGACAGTCACACTGGTGTAACAATTATGAGCAAATGAACCATATTCATGAAGAAATAGTTCAAAAAGGAAATGTATAAGCACATATCATGGTAATGATGTGCACCCAGCTTCTAATTTCAGTCATCTGAGATACTGTGATAAACTGTCTTCTAAAGAAATCGATCAAAAACCTGGGTGGGTCACTGCATATGCAGTTGCCCAAAGAGCTGATACCTTGAGAAATTATATTTTTTACAAACACAAATGTACAAAAAGGACATCTCTTCATTTATTGAGGAAATTTCAGTGTTTTTAGATATGTACACAATGCTTACACACAAAGTTAACATTAGCCTAATGCACTATCATGTAGCCAAATTACCAAAAAGTACATAAAGTGAATTAGAACTCTTTAAAAGTCTCGACACAATGTATACCTACAGCATTGGAAATGACTGCAAAGGTGAAATAGATAGCATAGTGAATAGTAAAACATGCTGACAATTTAAAATAATAGTGGAAAAACTTAAAAGAGTAAAAAAGAAAAAACTGCAAACATATGACATATGAAAAATAAAAAATCATACTACAAGGATAGATTACGAGTAGATGCACAGAGGTAGTCTATAAGAGACTTTAGGGATTTTGATCTTTTGAGATTTGATTTCAACATTTGGGATTTGGAGTAATCCAAACCCAGATTGAGGGCCCAGGAACATCAGGATTTAAGGCTTGGAATTAACCTGTTTAAAGGTTGTTGAATAGAGAGGTGAACAAATTCCATTGATCTTTTATAATGGTTAATATGACAGTGGGGTCCTGATAGATTTTGATGGGTAGAAAGAAACAGGGTAATTATGGAAGATTTAAGAGTCCTTTGTAATAATTCAAGTATGGGGTTATAATGATGGGTATTTGGGTGATGATGTTAAGAACAATACAGAAGTGTTTGATATAGAAAACCTCACAGAAGCAGAGTTAATGAGATCCCGTAACTGGCCAGAGTACATTGAAGAGTCCATTGGTTCATCTTCATCATTTTCTACTTGAAGCTCATCTCCTGATTTAGACTGCTGACTGTGATGAGAATCTGGGTAGCTATTCAGAAGGCGTTTTAGGCTTTGGGGCTTCCACACGGATGGAATCCTAAACTAATCTTTTGCATTACTCCAAAATCTGGAACTTTTTCCAGAGTTGTCCTTTTGATTTGAAAAATACTGTAGACTAGTAACACTTATTTTGGATTTGGGTCTTCATTTTAGAATAAGCTCCCAGAATGAGACTACCTACTATCTCGTGGTCGCCATACTGAACTAGGGAGTGATGAAAACCCTTGAGAAATCAAAGTGGGCCATTCTCTGCTGTTTCTGTTTTGTTCCGGTTGCTTCAAAATTCACAGGTTTCTTTTTTATGTTGTCTTCCTTCTTCCATGTATCTTTACCTTGTTACAGAAGGAGGTTTATTTTTTTCCTGTGTTCCTTTTCCACTGCTATTTTTGTTCTTGTTTTTGTCTCACTTTCTAAGAGTTGCTGGGAATAACCCTCATTTTCACTATTTTAAATGGGTGCTTCATTTACCATAATTTTATGTAGTGTACGATATAAAACCTTACCACCTGTTCAGTTCAAAATTAAACCTCTCAGTACAAAAGAAAGATTCAAAAGAATTTCTAAGGCATGTGGGAAGGATTGAAGTGAGGAAAACAGACTTTTTCCTGAGGCAGTGTCAAACTCTGAAGCCAGCCTCCAGACTCTCTTGAAATTGTTAGCTAGCTATGGGATGAAGTTTGGTATCTGATATTTCTTAATAATTAAATTTAGGTACTATATCAGTAGCAGATAATCCCACGTGTAACCCAATTTCTTCCCACTCTCCAGGTGTTTTCATTTTTATTCATATTTTTGTAGGTTTCACAACAATGGAGCACCCTAGACTTGAACATTACATCTGGGTAATTAGCTATGGAAGGATTAGAGAAAAGAGGCTGTGTTGTAGAACTCCCAAATGAACATTTGCTAGAGACACTTTTTGATGTGAATCTGGAGCCTTCTGTATAAGGTGTCAATGACATAACAGAGTAACCAGTGAAAAAAATTATTGCTATTTCTTTGGTGTTCACCATGGCCTTAAGATTGGGCCAAATGCTTTATATACAATATTTCTTTTACTGCTTTTAAGACTCTGTATGGAAAAATAATTATTCATCCCATTTTATATTTGGGGACAATAAGTATACTTGGTCAACTGTTCTTTCCATCTCCTTCCTCATTTCTCTTATGTTTTTCTAGATTTTCAGGTGCTTGAAACCAATTAAGTACATTCAAATTAAGATGTACGGCTTAGTGTGACTTCTTTTTGATAATATTTTGACTTCAACTGCCTGAGCGGACACCTAAGATTAAGGTGCCGCGTAGCAAACTGTTTCCTACCCTTTAGGACCTATTTCTGATGTCACTGATTCTGTGAAGCTCTCCCAGATTGGAAACCTCAGAGCATAATCAATTGCCCATTTGCCTCTGTTCTCAGTTACTTACCTCTATAACCCCAGCCCTATATTGTTATTATTGGGATGGAAGGACGACTGAGTAACAAAAATGTTCCTGCTGTTAATAATGAAGCCCAAATCCCAGGGAATATTAAATTTATCTTTATCTTTAGGATCAAAATTTCTTTTCAAACTCAGAGTCCAGGGTGGTAGAAATTTGGGAGTGACTTCTTTGGCCTAGTCAACTTGTCCACAAGTGTCTTTCTCTGTTGTGGAGTTTTCACTTTTGACTCATGGGGTACATCATATGATAATTCCTGCCCTTACACCCACACTGTACTAGGTCGAGATTCTCCTTCTTCCCCTCTCCAATAGTCTTGAAATCTTCATTTACTCTCATGACTCCTCAATGCCACACCCCTAGATATTCTCTCCTTTCTAAAAACTTATCTCCCTAGAAATCCCATCTCCCTTGGTATCTGACACTACTGTGTACTCAGGCACTCCCGGCAAGGTTGGTTTCTGCTCCTGGACAGAGGATTGGCTGTGGAGGTTGGAAACAAGGGAGAAGCGTTGAGTTCTAATATAGATTCTAAGGATTCTGTTTTAGGCTTCAGAGAAGAGTATCTACAAGGCAATCAATCTTTCAAACTTACAAAGATTGACTTCTCACTATCACTTTAACTATCTTATGTTACACATCTGACAGTCTTTTTATGACTTGAATTCTGTTACAAACAATGACAAACAGAACCCCTTCTTTTTGTTATCTCATTGTAGGTAAGTACCCAAATCTAGGGAGTGTGGTAGAAGAGAAACTTTTCTGGCCTTATCTCTCTTGGAGAACTTTGTAGTACTACAGTTTGCTTATTTTTTAATTGAAAATTGTATTAAGATAATCATGAATTCCCATGCAGTTGTCAGAAATAATACAAGGCCAGGTGTGGTGGCTTATGTCTGTAATCCCAGCATTTTGGGAGGCTGAAGTGGGCAGATCACCTGAGGTCAGGAGTTTGAGACAAGCCTGACCAACATGATGAAACGCCGTCTCTACTAACAATACAAAATTTGCCGGATGTGGTGAGGCTTGCCTGTAATTCCAGCTACTCAGGAGGCTGAGGCAGGGGAGAATCACTTGAACTTGGGAGGCAGAGGGTGCAGTGAGCTGAGATTGCGCTACTGCAGTTCAGCCTGGGCAACAAAGTAAGACTGTCTCAAAAAATATATATATATATATGCCATACTCCTAGATATTCTCTCCTTTCTAAGAACTTATCTTCCTGGAAATCCCATCTCCCTTGGTGTCTGACACTACTGTGTACTCTGAGTATGTATATATATATACACACAGAAAGTTCCCTTGCATGCTTTGCTCAGTTTTCCTTAATGGTATTATTTTGCTAAACTAGTATAATTTTACAAATCTGACGTAGCTCTGAAATAGTCTTCTTTGACTCCATGTCCCACATCCAGGATATTAATATTGATGGAATCTACCAATTTTATTCAGATTTTTGCAGTTTTACTTGCACTTATTTGTGTGTGTATGTTAAGTTCTATATAATTTTATCACTGTGTAGGTTCATGCATCACCACCATAGCCAAAATGCTAAACATTTCTGACCTCACAACAGTTCCTCATGTTGCCTGTTGTGCTAGGCTGTTATTGCATTGGTATAAAGAAATAGCTAAGACTGGGTAATCTGTAAAAAAAAAAAAATGTTTAATTAGCTCACAGTTCTGCAGGCTATATAGGAAGCATGACACTGAACATGGTGGAAGGCAAAGCGGGAGGAGGCACATCACATAGTGAGAGAGGGAGCAAGAGAAAGAGAAAGAGTGAGGGCAAGATGCCACACACCTCTCTAAACAACCAGATCTCTTGAGTATTCACTATTGTGAGGATAGCACTGAGCCCCAAGGGATCCGCCCTCCATGAGCCAAATCCCTCCCACCAGGCCCTACCTCCAATACTGATGATCACATTCAACATGAGACTTAGTGGGGACATATAATCAAACCATATCATTCCATCCCTGATCCCCCAAACCTTATGTCCTTTTCATATTGCAAAATATAATCATGCCTTCCTAACAGTCCACCAAAGTCTTAACTCATTCCAGCATTAACTCAAAAGTTCCAAGTCCAAAGTCTTCTCTGGAGATGAGTTCCTTCCATCTATGAGCCTGTAAAATCAAAACAAGTGTTTGCTTCCAGGATACAATGAGGGTAGAGACATTGGGTAAACATTCCCATTCCAAAATGGAGAAATCAGCCAAAAGAAAGGGGCTACAGGCCCCGTGCAAGTTCAAAACCTGGGAGGGCAGTAACTCAGTGTTAAAGCTCTGAAATAGTCTTCTTTGACTCCATGTCCCACATCCAGGGCACAATGCTGCAAGAGGTGGGCTTCTAAGGTCTTGGGCAGTTCCATACCTATGGCTCTACATACTTCAGCTCCCACAGCTGCTCTCACAGATTGTTGAGTATCTGCAGCTTTTCCAGGCACAGGGTGCAAGCTGCTGGTGGATCTACCATTTTGGAATATGGAGGACCATGGCCTCATTCCCATAGCTCCACTACACAGTGCCCACTGTGTGGGGCCTTCAGCCCCACATTTTCTCTTTGTTCTGCCCTAGTAGAGGATTTCTGTGAGCACTCTGCCTCTGCAGCAGGCTTCTGCCTGGACACCCAGGCTTTCTGATACATCCTCTGAAATCTAGGCAGAGGCTGCCGTGTCTTCTTCATGCTTACGCTCTGTGTGCCTACATGCTTAATACTACATAGGAGCCACCGAGGCTTACAGCTTGCACCCTCTAAAGCAGTTGCCTGAGTTGTATCTCAGGCTCTTTGAGCCATGGCTGGAGCTGAAAGCAGCAGGGATGCAGAGATCAGCCTCCTGGGGTGGTGGAGTGCAGTGGCACCCCAGGCCTGGCCCATGAAATCATTTAATCCTCTTAGGTCTCTGAGCTTGTGATTTGAGCTCTCTGGAAGATCTGTGAAGTGCCTTCTAGGTCTTTTTCCCATTATCTTGGCTAATTGCACTTGCCTTCTTTTTAGGTATGCAAATTTCTCTGGCAAGTAAGGCAGGCTGCTTTAATTTATGCCCTGAAAACTGGCTTTTCTTTTCCATAATATGGCAAGGCTGCAGATTTTCCAAACATTTATGATCTGCTTCCTGTTTAAATATACAGTCTAACTTTGTTGTTTCTTTGCTCCCACATCTGAGCATAAGTTATTAAAAGCAGCCAGGCCACATCTTGAATGCTTTACTGCTTATAAATTTCTTTCTGTAAATACCCTAAATAATCATTTTGAAGTCCAAACTTCCACAAATCCCTAGGGTGTGAACACAATGCAGCACAGTTCTTTGCTATGGCATAAAATGGGTGACCTTTGTTGTAATTTCCAGTAAGTTCCTCATTTCCATCTGAAACCTCATCAGCCTGGTTTTCACTGTCAATATTTATATCAATATTTTAGTCGCAATCCTTTACCAGCCTTTAAAAAATTCCAAACTTTCCCAATCTCCTGTCTTCTTCTGAGTCCCCCAGACTCTTTCAATCTCTGCATGTTGCCCAGTTCCAAAGTCACCTATACATGTTCACTATTTTAATAACAATACCCTACTCCTGGTACCAATTTTATGTGTTAGGCCATTCCTACATTGTTATAAATAAATACCTTATCCTGGGTCATTTATAAAGAAAAGAGGTTTCATTGGCTCATGGTTCTACAGGCTGTACAGGAGGCATTGTGCCAGGCGTCTGCGCTCAGCTTCTCATGAGGGCCTCAGGAAGCATACAATTATGGTGGAAGGCAAACAGGGAGAAGACATCTTATGTGCTGAGAGAGGCAGTGAGAGAGAGAGAGAGTAGTGAGGAGATGCCATCCACCTCTAAACAAACTTATCTCATGAGTACTCACTCAGTATTATGAGGACGCACTCACTGTCATGAGGAGAGCACCAAGCCATGAGGGATCTGCTCTCATGATGCAAACCCTCCCACAAGGGCCCACCTCCAACACTGGGGATCACAATTCAACATGAGATTTGATGTAGACATATATTCAAACCATAGTGCTTTTTTTTTCTTTGAGACAGGGTCTCACTCTGTCACCTAGGCTGAGTGCAGTGGCACAATCATAGTTCACTGCAGCATTGATCTCCCTGGTATAAGCAATCCTCCTGCCTCAGCCTCCCGAGTAACTGGGACTATAGGTGCATGCTACCACGTGCAACTAATGTTTTGATTTTTTTTTTTTTTTTTGAGACGGAGTCTCGCTCTGCTGCCCAGGCTGGAGTGCAGTGGCCATTAAACACCAAGTCTTGCTATGTTGCCCTGGCTGGTTTCAAACTCTTGTGCTCAAGCAATCCTTCTGCATCAGCCCCCACAAAGTGCCAGGATTACAGACATGAGCCACTGTGCCCAACCTTGTTCCCTTTTTATAAACATTCCCACCTCCTTTCTCTGTAAGGGCAAAGGGAAAACTTTCACTTCACTCTGAAAGTTTGCTGAAAATCAACTGACAAAAGGAAGAATAATAAGGAGAAAAAGCATACAAATTTATTAATGTGCACGGAGGCTACAAATTTATTAATGTGCGTGGAGGAGAATCACAGAGTAATTGCCCCACTATGCAATGAGGTACAGATGATTATCTATGCTTCTTCTTATGGGAAAGGGGGATAGGAATATATGAATATTTTTAGAGATATAGTAAATGATTTTAGGGGTATGTAATGGGCTTGATAAACACACATTTGCCTGAGACAAAGTCTGTTGGGCCTGTAGAGCAGACAGTGATTTATGACAAATGTCTGTCCAGGTGTGTTAACAGACTTCAGCCTTAAGTTTTTCAATCTGAGTTTAATTAATGAAAAATTAGGAAAAGGACCATAAGTACTTGATTTTTTTCTTTGGTGGATCCAGATCTTAGGCAGATAAGAGAACTTCAGATAACAATTTCATCCTGTGCTTTGGTAAAGAGGGTTGAGAGACAGTAGTGTGTGTGTGTGTGTGTGTGTGTGTGTGTGTGTAGGCTGCTTGGCAGGGGAGGGAGGGGTCTGGGGTGGCAGGGGTGGTGGTGGGGAAGTCAGAGAGACCTTGACATTTTTTCAGGTCAGCATGTCAAAGTGCCATATTTTGGAGTATCTGTTTCTGAGCCCCAGTGCCTCTCAGCCCCTTACCCTCTATACCTTACCACTAACCTGTCTTCCACGTCTAAAAATTTGATCATTTCAGTAGTGTTCTATAAAGCAAACTGTACAGTATATAACCTTTTGTGATTGGCTTTAACGCCACATAATCCTCTGCAGATTCAACCAAGTTGTTGCATATGTCAGTAGCCTGTTCCTTTGTATTATGGAGTAGAATTTTGTGGTATATACCACAGTTTGCTTAAACATTCATTTCTTGAATGACATCTGGTCTGATTTCAATTTTAGCTATTACAAATACAAGTACAATGAATATTCATATTCTAGTTTTTGTGTGAAAATAAATAAGATAAATCTTTATTTCTCAGAAATACATCAGGATTGCATAAATGGGATAGATATCCAGGAGCACAGTTGCTGGGTCATATGGTAGTTGCATGTTTAATTGTTTTTGCAAAACTACAAAACTGTTTTCCCAAAGTGGCTGTGCCATTTTATAATTCTGCCAGCATATATATGTGATCCAGTTCTTTGTCATCCTTGCTAGCATTTGATGTTGTCACTATTTATTTTTAATTTTAGCTGTCCCAAAAGGTATGTAGTGGTATCTCATTGTAGTTTTAATTTGCCTTTTCCTAATAGCTAATGATGTTGAACATCTTTTCATATGCTTATATGCTATCTGTATATCTTCTTTGGTGAAATGTCTGTTTATGTCTTTTGCCCAGTCTCTAATTGAATTGTGTTTTTTAAAAATTGTTGAGTTGTGAGAGTTCTATATATATTCGAGATACTAGTTTCATTGGATTGTAGTTTGCAAATATTTTCTCTGTTTATGCCTTGTGTTTTCATCCTCTTTGCTTGGAATTTCACAGAGCTAAAGTTTTAAATTTTGATGAGGTTAAATTTATCATTTGTTTCCTTTTTTTTTTTTTTTTTGAGATGGAGCTTTGCTCTTGTTGCCCAGACTGAAGTGCAATGGCATGATCTTGGCTCACTGCAACCTCCGCCTCCCAGGCTCAAGCGATTCTCCTGCCACGGCCTCCCGAGTAGCTGGGATTACAGGCATATGCCACCACATCTGGCTAATTTTTGTATTTTTAGTAGAGACAGGGTTTCTACTTGGTCAGGTTGGTCTTGAACTCCTGACTTCAGGAGATCTGCCCACTTCAACCTCCCAAAGTGCTGGGATTATAGGCGTAAGCCACCATGTCCGGCCCATTTTTTTTTTCCTTTTATGGCTTGTACTTTTGGTATCACGTTTAAAGACTCTTTCCCAAGGCCTAGACCTTAAAGATTTTCTCCTTTTTTCCTGAAAGTTTTACAGGTTTATATTTTTCACTTGTCTATTTCTTTGAGTTAGTTTTTGTGTCAAGTGTGAGCTTTAGATCAGGGGTTTTTTTTTGTTTTGTTTTTTTGTTTTTTGTTTTTTTGCCTGTGAATGTCCCATTGCTCCAGTAACATTTGTTGAACGGGCATTCTTCATCAAAGCAGTTTTGTACCTTTATCACAAATCAATGGAGTATATTTATGTGGATCTATTTCTAGGTCTTCTGACTGTACCATTGATCAATGTGCCTATCTCCCCAACAATATCACATTGCTGTGATTACTTAGCCATAAAGTAAACCTTAGTATGATGTAAAATAATTCCTCCTCTCTTTCATTTTTCTTTGTAAAGCTTGCTTTGAATAGTCAAGAACATATGTCTTTTCAATTAAATTTTAGAATAAGCTTGTCTGTGTCTACAAAAAACTTTGCTTGGAATTTGACAGGCATTGCATTAAACTTGTAGTTCAATTTTGGGAGATTGACACCTTTATTATGATAAATAGTCCATTCTATTGATATAGTATGCTTTCCTATATAGGTATGACTTCTTCAATTTTTTCAATAGTACTTTATAATTTTTAGTATATAAATACTATGCATAGTTTATAAAGTTTATGCCACAGTATTTCATTTTCTTATGAATGACTATAGATGGTGTTATTGCTTAATTTCAGTTTCTGCATGTTCATTGTTGGTATATAGAAATGGGATTAATTTTTTGGTTTTGATCTTATAATCGCTCATCAAAGTACCAACCAGGCTAGACTCTGCTTAGCTCCTGAGATCAGAAGAGATCAGACATGTTCAGGGTGGGGTGGCCTTAGAAATGTTTATCTTATCATCTGTGACCTTGATGAACTCATATATTCTAAGATTTTTGTTTGCGTGGATTCTTTGGGATTTTCTATGTAGACAGTGAGGTGCCCTGTAAATAGAGACAGTATTATCTCTTTCTGTTCATTATGTCTGATCTTTATTTTACTTGCCTTGTTGTGCTGACTAGGATTTCCAGTACTATGTTTAACAAGACTGGTGATAGTTGAAATCCTTATCTTATTCCTGATCTTAGAGTAAAAGCATTTATGTTGTCATTAAGTATGGTGTTAGATACAGGTTTTCCGTGGATTCTTTTTATCTGTTGAAGTGATTTCCCTCTATCCTAACTTGCTGTGAATTTTATCATGAATGGATGCCACATTTGGACAAGGTGAACTGGTATTATCAAATGACTTTTCTTCACTGGCTTATTGATATGATGGGTTACGTAGATTAATTTTTGAATGTTGAACCTACTTTGCATACCTGGAATAAATCTCAATTGGTCATGATGTGTAATTCTTTTTACATATTGTTGGAGCTGGTTTGCTAATATTTTATTGAGAATTTTTGTCTCTAGGTTCATGAGAGATACTTGTCTGTCGCTTTCGTTCTTTTTGTTGTTGTTGTTGTTGTTGTTCTGTCTCTATCTGGTTTAATACTGGACTGATGTGGTTTCGATATGTGTCCCTTCTAAATCTCATATTGAACTGTAACCCCCAGTGCTGGAGGTGTGGCCTGGTGGGAGGTGTTTTGGTTATGGGGGATGATCCCTCATGGCCTGGTGCTGTCCTCGTGACAATTTGTTAGGCGATCTGGTTGTTTTAAAGTGTGGCACCTCTCCCTACACGCCACTCTTCCTCTTCCTCCGGCTTTTGCCATGTGAAATGCCTGCTCCCACTCTGCTTTCTGCTATGAGTAAAAGCTCCCTGAGGCCACCCCAGAAGCCAAGAAGATGCCAGTGCCATGCATGTACAGCCTATAGAACTGTGAGCCAATTAAACCTCTTTTCTTTATAAATTACCCAGTTTCAGGTATCTCTTTGTAGCAGTGCAAGGATAGACTAATACATGGACTCGTAAGTTGAAAAGTAGTCTATTTTCTATTTTCTGAAAGATATTGTGTAAAATTACTATTCTTTAAATATGTAGTAGAATATTCCAGTGGCACTATCTGGCCCTGGAGATACCCTTTTTAGGAGCTTGGGTTGAGGGGAGGGTGATTGCCAGGTGATCCAGGGTTTCTTTATGGGCTAGTGAAACTATTTTAAAATTGCTTGTGGTGTTGGACAATTCACTCTAAATATACTATTACACTAATGGCCATCGAGCCCTGTACTTTAAAATGGTAAAACATTAAATTATTTGTTTCCATTTGTTTCCTATGTTGGTCTCTTCTTGCTTTCCTACAAGTTACTTGAACCTTTTAAAAGGATTCCACCTTTACTTATACTGTGTTTGAGTGTATCTTTTTCTATAGTTTTCATAGTGTTTCTCTGGCTGTTACAATACCTGGCAAAAATAAACTTTATGACAGTATACTGTTATCAACATTTTATCACTTCAGGCAAGGTATAAAAGCCTCTGTTTTGGTCAATGTAACTTTCCCACTTGAAATAACATTGTCTTATATAGCAGAATGCTGTAATTTTTTAAAATGATCAAATATGATGTATAACATTTTGGAAAAGAGATAGTCTACTGTCTGTACCGCATTTCTGCTCTTTTCCTTTTTCCTTCTTCCTTCCTGACACTTCTGCAACCAAGCACAGGTTTTACTATTCACCACTTACAAAGACAAATAACAGGTATGAGTGCAGTGGGAGGGAAGTGACTTATTCCAGAGCTATCAGTGGAGGAATGGCCGAGGCTCTATGCCTTAAAGAAGCCATTTCAAATGTTGGATAAAATGCAAGAGTTTAAGAAAGGGAAAATGGTTCTTAGGGGCACTCAGGAGTGGTGAGGGGCCACCAGACTACATGACTTAGAAAATTCTGATGACTCGAGTTATTGTCCCATCTGGTGAATGGGCTGGCATCATATCAGGCACAGTCAGGTTGTAAATTAACTGCAGCCTTCAGATAACTGCCTAGTGGGGAAGAATTTCATAGGTGCCTGGATTGTTTCAAAATTTAGTTTCTGGAACTTCTAAGTACGCATTCAATTAGATAAGGGAAACATGGTGCAACGGGGTACCTGGTGGAAGGAAAGTAAGCAAAGGTTACCATTTTGCTATTAAGAAGCTAAACATAAAATAAGCAAGGAAGGAAAAGAAAAATATTTAAAAATAGGGTCCTTGGTTACAACTCTCTGCTGGCAACTAATTCCATTCCATTCCTATGGATAGTGGATATGCATTCTGGCTACTTCCTGCTGAATGGGGTGTAGTTAAAGGACATTGGAATGGAACTGATTTACTTGGAGTTGAAAATATTTTCAAGTACCTGGGCCCATGAAGGAAGCCTGTTGGAGCATTATAATAGAAGGGTTTGCAAGCCTCTAGGAAAGTCTATCTTGCATTCCCATGCAGATTATGTAACAGTAGTAGGATCCACAGCAAAGAAGTATGCCTATTCCTGCAATTATCATCAAAGTCACAAGTTAACTTTTTCCACCAGGATGGTCCTGACCAGCATCAGAATGCAAATCATTGATCTAGTAACAATGTAGAGTCAGACATGACGTGAATTTGTTTATGCATATTATTTAGGGCTAATTAGATATTTTCCAAGTTGTCTAGAATATATTATATAACACTTGGTTTTAATGCAGGCACAGGTGCCCCCTTGAACAGCCATTAGCATATGTAGTGCCAGCTGGGCGTGGTGGTTCATGTCTGTGATCCCAGCAGTTTGGGAGGTCAAGGTGGGTGGATCACCTGAGGTCAGGAGTTCGAGACCAGCCTGGCCAACATGGTGAAACCCCGTCTCTACTAAAAATACAAAAAATTAGCTGGTCATAGTGGCATGTGCCTGTAGTTCCAGCTACTTGGGAGGCTGTGGCAGAAGAATTGCTTGAACCTGAGAAGTGGAGGTAATATATATTATTATCATTATGTATATATAGTGCCTTCTGATTTTGTTAAACAGCTTTATGCATATGGTACATTTTGCCATTTATCAGAGATGTACCCTGTCATTTAGAGCCCCTTGTGTGTAATTAGCAAGGGCTTCCACATGCCAGATGACATCATCCAGACCCAGGGATGGAGGAACATAGAAGCCAGGTGATTGTACCAGCAAAAAATGGACCTGCTTCATCTTTTAACCATGTGAGGAAGATTAGTGGGTTATTCTATAATCATTGCCCAGTGTCCATGAGCCCAGGAGAGCCCAGTGTACAGTGTCCTAGCCATCCTGATGATAGCCAGGGTGACAGGTTTATACCACATAACCACTGAATTCCATTAGAAGTGTACCAGTTAGTGCCAGGTCACTGGGATCAGTCACTGGCAGCCATCCCCCTTTCCTGTAGAACTGTGGTATGCCGATGCTGTTCTGAGGGAATCCAGCCCATGACTCGAGTATCTGGCCATGGTTCGAGGGGCTATCTGACTTAAGCATCCTGCTTATTTGTCATCCATGTAAAGCTTTTTGACTGATGAATGAGAGGTCAGCAGCTCATCATGGGATCCAGTCCATTTTTCAGCCAGTTGTTGATTTGGCCCTTGATTTTTCCAGGACTTTAATGGCACCTTGTCCCCTGGATGGAACAGGTGAAGAAGCTCATCTGTGGAGTAGGCATACCTGGAAAGAGCAAATTGCTGCATAGTTAGTAATGTCTGTTCTAATCGTTGTACATATTATTTAACCCTGAACTCACTGAAGAGATTCAAAGGTGGGATCCCTGGTAAAGGGGTCTGGAATGGTCTCTCATATGTAATTTTAAAGAGGCTCAATATAAGCCCATCTCATGGTGCTACTCTGATTTGGAGCAAGGCAACAGGCAAAATCTTATTCCAACTCAGATTGCTTTCCTGGCAGAGTTTGGCCATTGTACTCTTTAAGGCATAGTTCATCTTCTCTGTTTTCCCCATCGATTGTGGTCTCCATGACAAATGCAATTTTTATTAAATCTGTAATGCTTGACTTACCTTCTGGATAACTTCTGAAATAAAGGAAAGCCATTGTCATTTTGTGTAGTGAATGGGAGTCCAAACCTGGGAATTACTTCCTTCAGTAATGCTTTGGCTACCTCTGTAGCTCTCTCAGATTTAGCAGGGTATACCTTGACCCATCCCCAACAGCTGTCCACAAATACCAAAAGAAATCTATAATTCTTACTGGCCTTGGGTATTTGAGTGAAATTTGAGTGAGGTAAACCTGTTTGTCCTCAAAATGGCATAGCCTTTGTATTACACAGCCCTAGTGAGGTGGGAGGGTAGTGATTTAAATTTTGGGATTATTCTTAGTGCATAAAACGTGTCCTTGCATTATTTTCTAAATAGTTTTCTGGAGGTGTGGGCCCCTGAGGTAGGTCAAGAGTATCTCTCCTATAGTGTGTTCCCTTGTGTAGATGTTTTAAAATCGGATAAACCAGGGCCTCAGGGAGTAAAATTATTCCATAGGCATCAGTTTTCCAGAGTTAATCTGGGTCTGTTTTACCAAAGCCCCAGACCCAGGGGTGCTTTTAATCTTTCTCAGTGGAATGGAGTTTAAAATCTGATGAATCCAGATGAATATAAAGGACCCTGACATCTCTGTTTCCCAAACGGACCACTGTGCAGCCTTATGAGCCATTCAATTTGGTTTGGCTTCTTGAGAGTTATCTTTCTGGTGTCCAGGAGAGTGTATGATAGAGGCCTGGGTGGGCACAGCAACTGCTCCTAACAGGGCTAAAATTCCCATTGGGTGTTTAATGTCCTTATTTCCTGATGTTAGGAGCTCTCTCTCTTTCCAGATGGCTCTGTGAGCATACACTACTATCGGGAGAACCAGCCCCCAATATTTCAATGTAGGTTCTTTTCTATTTTCCCTAAGTGTTGACCAGTCTGAGAAATAAAGAGAAAGAGTACAAAAAGAAGAATTTTACAGCTGGGCCTCCAGGGGCCATCACATATTGGTAGGACCATAATGGCTACCTCAAGCTGCAAAACCAGCAAGTTTTTATTAGGGATTTTGAAAAAGGAGGGGATATCACATGCTTCAAAGGGCAATAAAATATCACAAGTCAAAGGGCAGAGCAAGATCACAAGGCAAGGGCAAAATTAGAATTACTGATGAGGGTCCATGTCCTGCTGGGCATGCATTGTCTTGATAAACATCTTAACAGGAAACAGGGTTCGAGAGCAGACAACCAGTCTGACTAGCATTCACCAGGCTGGAATTTCCCAATCCCAGTAAGCCTGAGGGCACTGCAGGAGACCAGGGTGTATTTCATCCCTTATCTCAACCATATAAGACAGACACTCCCAGAGCAGCTGTTTATAGACCTACCCCTGGGAATGCATTCCTTCCCCAGGGTTATCAATTATTAATATTCCTTGCTAGGAAAAGAATTCAGTGATATTTCTCCTGCTCACACGTCCATTTATAGGCTTCCTGCAAGAAGAAAAATATGGTTGTATTCTGCCCAACCCCACAGGCAGTCAGACCTTATGGTTGTTTTTCCTTGTTCTCTGAAAATCGCTGTTACGTTGTTCTTTTTTAGGGTGCCCTGATTTCATATTGTTCAAACACACATGTTTTGCAAACAATTTGTACAGTTAATGCAATCATCACAGGGCCCTGAGGTGACATACATCCTCAGCTTATGAAGATGACGGGATTAAGAGATTAAAGACAGGCATAGGAAATTATAAGAGTATTGATTGGGGAAGTGATAAATGTCTGTGAAATATTCACAATTTATGTTCAGAGATTGCAGTAAACACAAGCATAAGAAATTATAAAAGTATTAATTTTGGAAACTAATAAATGTCCATGAAATCTTCACAATTTATGTTCTTCTGCCACAGCTTCAGCTGGTCCCTCCATTTGGGGTCCCTGACTTCCTGCAACACACTAGCATGAAGGCATATTTGGAGTCAGTGTAAATGTTTACCCACTTTCCTTGGGACAGCTCTAGGGCCCTGGGTAGGCCAGGTGGCTCAGCCCTCTATGCAGCAGTACTGTCAGAGCATGAGTTTCTGTTAACCTGTCAGTAGTCACCACAGCATACCCAGTTCTGTGTTTTCCACCTTCCATGAAACTACTCCTATCAAGGTGTAGCTTCTAATCTGGAGCATTCATTGGCTGATCTGACAGGTCCAACCTCCTGGAATAGACTGCACTAAAGATTTCCAAACAGTCATGCTATCACCCAGGGTTGGGTTCCATAGCTGGAAGCAGTGTAATAGGGTTTAAAATGATAGTGGTTTGTAAGGTAATGTTTGCATCATCGAAGAAGATGGTCTGGTATTCGCCCATTCACCCTGCAATGAGCCAGTAGCTTCCTTTTGTTCCAGCAAAGTCAATTCCTCATGAGGCATGAGCACAGTGACCAATTGTCCCAGGCTAAATTTTTATGCTTCCTGTAGGACTTCACAGGAGGCTGCCACTGCCTAAAGGCATGGGGCCACCCCTTGGTTGTTCAGTCCAACTGTTTGGAGAAATAGGTTATGAGTTGCAGGGCGTCTCCAAGCATTTGGAGAAGCACACCCATATCTATGCCTTGTTTCTCATGGATATAGAGTTTGCATGGCTTCTGGGGGTCCAGCAATCTCAACACTCAGGCTGTTATCAGTGTTTCTTTGATGACATCAAATGCCTGTTGACATTCATTTGTTCAGGTCAGGAGCTCTGAGTGTAGTTTCTGTAAATCTTCATAGAGTACTTTGCCATTAACCCAAAACTAGGGATTCAAATCTGGCAGAAGCCAGCCATTTCTGAGTCCTCACAAATTCCTTCTATTCTCTGGAGCTTTGACGGCCCACTTTCTGTCAGTCATTAGGCTCCTTTTGCCCTGCTTCAACCTGAAGCTGAGATAGGTTATTTTTGTTTGAAGATTTGGGCCTTCTGCAGGGATACATTAAATTCACATTGGGCCAGGTGATTTAGGACTAGAATCATGTTGGACATTTATTTTTCATAATCAAGGCTTGCTATTGGTAAGTCATCTACATATCATAGCAGAACTCTTTTATCTAGTTGTAAGCTTCTCACATTCTTTGCCAATATTTCCTCTAAGATAGTGTGCCAATTTTTGAACCCTTGAGGCAACACCATCCAACAATATCGGAAAGTTGTTTTGGTCTCTAAGGTTCTGTCTACCCAAATGCGATTACTTACCCTTTTGTAGATTTCCAAAGGAAAGTCTTTGTCTTCCTTCTTCTCAGGGTGAGTGAGTAGTAGTTGTAGCTGTAGTGCCTGCTCCAGCAGGACCTGTAAGTGCAATTGCTGCTTCTCAGGCAGAAAGTTACTTGAGCATTTAATTTATAGCAAGTCCCATCCCAGTGGGGGGATTCGGCATTCTGACATATAGACAAAGTTGTTTCTTTAGTTCCAGGCCCCCCAGTTTGCACTCTGGAGGTTGTGAGAAAGTTTTATTGTTCTTCCAACTCCTGTTATAGGTACTGTCATTTGGTGCTTTGTGCTTCTGGTGTGTTAAGAACTGAGTAAGTGGCATCTGTATTGACCAGGAAATTGATTAGCTTGTTCCCTACTGTCAGTTATACCTGGGGCTCCTATGGGGAAATTTTAATTGGCTCGGAGAGATTTAAGGGAGCCCCCGGACATCTCTGTTCATCATCAAGGCCACAACCTTGTCCCATTATTTGCCTGTGTCCTCTCTCCTGGGTGGATTCAGCTTTTCTCTGGCCCTCTGGGCCCTTTACTTTTGGGCAGCTGTCTTTCCAATGGCCTTCCTTTCTACAATAGCCACATTGGTTGCTACCCAGAGTCATGCACCGGTTTCTCAGAGGCTTTCATGCCCATACCACATATGTGGTGGTGGGCTTTTGTTTCTTTTCCTCCCTGCCTGTTGTATACTTTGGAGACAACATCTGCCAGCTGGGAAGAGGCCATTCCCAGTGCAGCACCCTGGTTTTCTGACTTCTTCTTTATGTTGAGATCACTCTACTGAATGAAAGTCATGTTCAGTAGTCTTGAATTTTTTGGGTCATCTGGACTTTTACTGGTATATCTGTGGAATTTATATTGGTAAATATGTTCTAAGAATTCAAAGGGATCCTCATTCATCTTTTGCAGGACTCTCTGAACTCTGTTTAAACTCTCATTTGGGCATTAGTCCTCTGATTCCTACCAGGATGTACACCAGTAATGTTCCAGGTGGGCCATGTTCCCAGTTTGATTGGGATCCCAATTTGGGTTTGTGTGTGGAGCAACTCCAGCAGGATCAGGGGTATTATTTGGACTGGTCTCAGAGAGACCCTGAGATTCCTTATCTGTCTTCTCCATTACTAGACTCCTTTCATCTGCAGTTAGCAGCCAGTTTATAGAGACTCAAACATCTGCTTAAGTGGGCTGATGGGTGGCAAAAATAGATTCAAAGAGGTCTGTCATTTTTTGAGGATCCTTTTTATAAGGTGGGTTGGAACTTTTCTGATTTAATGAATCAGGCATTGAAAATGGGTTGTAAGCCCGATAATGTCTGGCAGGCTGCCTGTTTTCATCCAAGCCACCCACGGATATTTGCCTAAGTGGGAATTGCCGTGCTCTGGTCATGGTATTGTCCTGTGCAAATCGAGTGCCCTGCTGGGTCCTGGAGAGGGAAATCATTCCAATTCCCTCATCATACTCTGTAAATGCAGCAACCCCTCCTTCTAGGTCTGGCTCTTTATATGGTGGGGATGAAGCAGTTGAGACAGGGGGAGAGGCGGTACTGTGGTCATAGGCGGGGCTGCTGCTGCAGCCTTGGGAAGGGTTGCTGGATCTACTGCTGTGGAAGGATCTATAAGGGGGAGGGTGGCTGCAGGCTGAGCTGCAGCTGCAGGAACAGTCACTGCCAGTACAGCCAGATTCAGGCATTTTAAAAGGGCGAGATCTTCCTCATCTTTTTCTTTCTGGATACGACTATCTGGAATAATTTTCCTTCTGTCTTTCTGCACAGCTAAGAGTTGGTGCCCACCCCACTATCCCCCCATCCCAACAGGGATCCTGATTATGCAATAACATGAAAGCCTGGCATTATGGTATTTCTTCTCATTTCCCAGTCCTTTGATAAAATAATTTTAGCTGGATTAGGGTCCAATACTTCCTTTCAGAAGACAGAATTCATCATCATCTTCATGGTATAGAGTCCAGACAGTATTACAGTAAAAAATCATCTTTCTCTTAGTCATGGGCTCATAGCTGTAAGCCCATTAGTTGCCCAGAATGCACCCCAAGGGGTTTCTGGTAAGGAAGGAGACAAAAATCTTGTTGCTTGGCCAGGTGTGGTGGCTCACACCTATACTCCCAGCACTTTGGGAGGCCAAGGTGGGCAGATCACAAGGTCAAGAGATCAAGACCATCCTGGCCAACATGGTGAAACCTCGTCTCTACTAAAAATACAAAAATTAGCTGGGCGTGGTGGCACGTGCCTGTAATCCCAGCTACTCAGGAGGCTGAGGCAGGAGAATCACCTGAACCTGGGAGGCGGAGGTTGCAGTGAGCCAAGATCACACTACTGCACTCCAGCCTGAGTGAGACTCTGTCTCAAAAAATAAATTAAATAAGTAAGTAAGTAAGTAAATAAATAAATAAATAAATCCTGTTGCTTATTCTGACTTGGTGTCTGTACTTGTACTGCTTGACTTTGTTACAACTGTGAAGATTACTGTCCTTATTGCTTGATGCCCTGCCTGTGTTCCACAAGCCACCTCCTGATACTAGACCCCCAGTTGTTGGATGGATCAGCCTGACTTTGCACAACCTGTGTAAAATAATGTTGTTTTTGATCCCAAGAGGCATGCCTACGCATGCCTACACAAATCTCACTACACAGCCTACGCAGTTAGGGATATCAGAAAGCGAGGTCCATGTGCAGGGGAGGGGAGATGAAAAATGACACCTGTTAGTACCTCAATCTTGTTCCAAGTCCTGGTCTATCTATTTTGATAGAGATAACTGAAGGGTAACAAGTGAGATAGTGAATCAGGCAGACAAAAAGGGCAAAGAGGTTGGAATTGGGGTTAGAGATTTATCCCAGATGTTTTCAACCTTCCGCTCACATAGACAACAGTGAGTGTGGCAAGAAGGGTGGCAAGCTTGTTTAGACAACCTGCAGAAGCGTTCACACTCTCTTTTCCCCACAGAGTCTGGCACGGTTATGAGAGGTACTTCGGGACTTTAGACAGGGTTACCCATTCATAAGCGTGGTGGAAACTGTTCCTCTCCAGGGCTGGATCCCTGGATTTGAGCAAGCAAGATAAGAAAAGGAAGAAAGAAAGAAGAAAGAAAAATAAGGGCCCAAGCACAAATGTTACCTACTCACACAGTCTCTCCTAAACAAATCCTCACTCAAGTGTCTGGGTAAAGAGTCCCACAGCCTCATCTCAATTTTTAATAGCTCCACAAGTAGCTGAATCCTAATGGAACAAAGCTCCGGTGGCGCCACAAATACAAATGGTGTACAAGCCCAAATGATGTCACAAGCAGCTAATTCTAAGTAAAGCAGAGCTCAAGTGACATCCCAAAAGAGAAAAAGGAAGCTGGGTGCAGTCCAGCTGACTTTCTAAGTTCTGAAGCCCTTTGACTTCCTCAGATGCCACTTTCCTTGTACCAGTGAAGCATAGAAGGCAGCCAGTGCCATGGCAGGAAGAGAAGGGACATTGCCTAAGACAAGAATGTCTCAGCAGCTTCAAGGAAGTTCCCTAGAGCCCCAGCCGTGAGGCCAGCTAGCCACCAGCAGCTCAGGGGAGACCCTTTGCCCTGTCTGGTAGCATGAATGGGCAAGCCCTGGTGTCCTTCCATGGCTAACCACCAGGCTTAAACCACCAGGATGCACAGATTCCCCATATGGGCCACCAAAAATTGTAACCAAATGCAGGTTCAGCTGCCTGCTACTTACAATGACAAATAACAGGGATGAGATATGGTGGAAGGAAAGTGACTTATTCCAGAGCTAGCAGTGGGAAAATGGCTAAGACTCCATAACTTAAGCCATTTCAAATTTTGGACAGAATGCAAGGACTTAAGAATGGGAGCTTGGGGTGATGAGTACGCAGGAAAGGTGATGAGGTGCCCGTCCAGATGACTTGTTCCAATAACTTAGATTGAGTTATTGTCCCATCTGGTGAATGGGCTGGCACAATCCTTGGCCCAATCAGGTTGTAAATTAACTGCAGCCTTCAGGTAACCTTCTAGTAAGGGAGAATTCTGTAAGTCCCTGGACTGTTTCAAGATTCAGTTCCTGGATTTTCTAAGCAAGCATAAAATTAAATAAGGGAAGCATTGTGCCTGGTGGAAGGAAAGAAACCAGATTATCCTTTATTTCTTAAGAAGCTAAACATAAAGTAAGCAAGATAGGAAAAGAAAAACAATAAATAAAAATGGGTGCTAGGTTATACTTCCTCAAATTCCAAGGTTCTTCTTATCCTTTCTTTTTTGTTTGGAGAACTTCTTTTAGTAAATCTTTAAGGGAAACTCTGCAGACAACACACCGTCTTAGTTTTCCTTCATCTGAGAATGTTTTTGTTTTCCTTTCTTTCCTCAAGGATATTTTTACCTGATATAGAATTCATGGTTGATAGATTTTTTTTTCTTTCAGTGCTTGAAAAATGTGCTACTTTCTTTTGGCCTTCATGGTTTCAGATGAGAAATCTGTTATTTGAATTGGCTTTTCCCTGTATGGAATGCATCATTTCTCTCTAGCTGCTTTTAAGATTTTGTCGTTGTTGTCTTTAGTTCTTGCATGTTTAATTATTATATGTTTTGTTCTGGTTTTCTCTAGGTTTACTGTTTGGTAATCACTGAGCTTCATAGATCTGTAGTTTGTATCTTTCACCAAATTTGCAAAGTTTTTAGCTAATATATTTTTAAATACTCTCAGCATCTCTCTATTTCTCCTCTCCTTCTAGGAGTTCAATGATACAAAAGTTGAATTTTTTTTTTTTTTTTTTTTAAAACAGAATCTCACTTTGTTGCCGAGGCTGGAGTGCAGTGGCATGATCTCGGTTCACTGCAAGTTCTGCCTCCCGGATTCACACCATTCTCCTGCCTCAGCCTCCCAAGTAGCTGGGACTACAGGCACCCGCCACCACACCCAGCTAATTTTTTTTTGTATTTTCAGTAGAGACGGGGTTTCACTGTGTTAGCCAGGATGGTCTCGATCTCCTGCCCTTGTGATCCTCCTGCCTCGGACTTCCAAAGTGCTGGGATTACAGGCGTGAGCCACCGCGGCCGGCCAAGTTGAATCTTTTATTAGCACATCTTTGTTATTGGTCTCTGGGGCACTGTTTATTTTATTTTATTTTCATTTTTTGGTCTATTCTTTCTGTGTTGTTAAGATTGGGTGAATTCTATTATTCAGTCCTCAAGTTCAGAGACTCTGTCCTTTGACTTCTCCATTCAGTGGCTGAGCCCATTTATAAAGTCTTTCATTTTTGTAATAGTATTTTTTTTTGTTCTTTAATTTTTATTTGGTTCTGCTTTGTAGTGTTTCTTCGCTGAGATTTCCTGTGTTTTCATTTGTATTGAGAGTGTGTGTAATTGGTTGTTGAGACATTTCTTTAACACTTGCTTTGATATCTTGTCAGATGATTCTAACATTCGATTCGTCTTAGTATTAGCATCAGTTGATTATCTTTTCTTGTTCAAGTTGTGATTGACTTGGTTCTTGGTATGATGAGTAATTTTGCATTGTATTCTGGACATTTTATCTGTTCTGTCAGGAGACTCTGGGTCCTGTTTAAATCTTCTGTTTCAGTAGCCAGTCACCCTGTGGACTTTCAGCACATCAGTATTGGTCAAATTTTGTGGGCTTTGGTTCCAATGACAGAGACTTTGTGGTGTTATTTTGGCATGCTTGGCTTATTAGCTGCCATTGGAATTCTCACTTGCCCCAGCTTTGACTGCCTGCAAGGGCAGGGGTTTCCCCAGGTCAGGCTGCCAGATATTTCTCTGAGTTGAGAGGGACTTGCGGTATTCTCTTACAGGCACCCCCTACTCCACTGTTTCTAGGCAAAGAAGAAGTATCTTGAGTCCACAGGAATGAAGTGGCTTCTCAATGTGGGCCTCTTCCAGTTATTGTTTTCCTTTATTTCATTCTGTCCACCCATCTCAGAGTCAATATTTCTGAAAAATTGTCATAGATTTTTAAAATTGTGTCTTATTTGAAAGGACTATTTCTGTCCAAAAGTCTTTCTTCAGTAAAGTAGTTCTATATATTGTGAGATGTTGGTTGACTCAAGAAGCTGATATATGCACCCGAATTTTAGAAGTTTCTGAGAAATTTCTCAGAAGTTACTTGAATAAACAAGAGTTGATACCTATTTGCTTAGAAGCATATACAATTCTGTGGATTCTCAGCAATGCTGGTGCTTTGTCTAGAAAAATAGATTATTTGTTATATCTCTCTTTCATAATACAATTATAGTTTATATAGAATATTACACATGCTTTTAAATAGCATTTTATTTTGGAATTCAGTGAGAGCCTATGGTTTTGTGTGTGTGTGTGTATATATGTATATATATTTATTTATGTTGTGTGTGTATACACACACACACACACGCATATTCTCTTTCACAATCTCCTCTTATAAAGTTTATACTTCAAAAGAGGTAAAACCATGTTGGATTACATAGTATTTTTTTACCTGTACTCAACTTGTTTTAACAAGTGGAATGTGGTTTAATAATTTAATAATTTGGGACAAATAGGTTTTCTGGTTCAGGCTGCTTACTGTAGCTGAGTCTCTCTTGCCAGCTTTGCCCACCCACCTTGGTATCTCTTGGCAGGAAAGAGATGCCTCAAGTTTATGCCTCTCCTACCAGCTTATATCTGGCTGGCTTCCCAAATGATCCCCTTGCTGGTTGTGTTGGGTTTGCCAGATGTTGTCGGAGGACTCCCATTGAATTCCAGGGAGGGATGTGACCACCTGGGCTGCCTTCCCTCCCCATGCCCCCAAGTTGCGGGGTTGTTGGCAAATAACAGATCTGCATAGCCTTCCTGTTTTTGGTAAAAGAGAGACAATGCATCTGGTTGCTATGCTGTTCCTCCCATCCTGGGGTCCCAAGTCAGCTAGCCCCATCTTTTTATCACCTATGACAGCTCTTTTTGGTTGTCTCTTGCAACATTTCTGGTGTTACTGGTTGTGCTTAGCATGGAGAAATGATCTATGCCATCTTATCCTGACCATAAATGTGTGCTATACTCTTTGACTGCTTATTTGTTTATGTGTCGTATTCCTCTACCCAAATGCATTTCCCCATATCTCATAAACAAATGTTTACTATTATAACTCATCTTGCCATTTAATTCCTTTTTTATTGTTGTTTTGTTCTGAGACAGGGTCTTACTTTGTCACCCAGAGTGGAGTGCAGTGGCACCATCTCGGCTCACGGCAACCTCTGCCTCCCAGGCTCAAGTGACTCTCCTACCTCAGCCTCCCAAGTGGCTGGAATTATAAGCACATGCCACTACTGCTGGCTAATTTTTGTATTTTTAGTAGAGACTGGATTTCGTCATGTTGGCCAGGCTGGTCTTGAACTCCTGACCTCAAATGATCTACCTGCCTTGGCCTCCCAAATTGCTGGGATTACAGGTGTGAGCCACTGCGCCTGGCCTATTTAATTCTTTACTAGCACCTAATATGGTCTAGATTCATAGTAGATTCTCAGTAAAAACTTACAAGTAATAAATATAAGTATTATTATAAATAATAGATAATAAATGTGTGTTTAAGCCACTAAGTTTGTAGTAATTTGTCATGAAAAAACAGATAGCTAATATACCCAGCTGTTTTTATGTTAGTATATGCAGTGAAAACATTGTCAAATTTTTTACTTTGTTCTTTTCAATTGGTACAGGAATATTGCTTTTGTCCCACTTATAAATGCATGTATTCATATATATGTCATAGGCTATATGTATATTTTACTCTTCCACTTGTGTCTAATTTTCATTAGGCCCCTGTTGAGGCAGAACAGTCTTCAAATGTTATAGTGACATACTACTGCAAAGTAACGGCAAAAATATGAGGCTGGTGGTGGTAATCTAAAACCATTGTTTGTTCAGAGTTGTTCATGTGAGCGCTATTGTGTTAAAAGGATGGTATGTGTTAGCATGCTGATGAATTTGGAGCCAAAAAACATTCGTTCTGTTTAATACCCTCAAGAAGCTGACAAAAACTAGGATTGGCTTAAAACAAGCAAACGAAAAAACATCAAAAGGCATATGGTGTTTTATACTTTATCTGAATAGTATCTCTTGGGAATACTGGGAACGTCCAAAACTTTAATTGGACATGAGATGAGGAATATGTTGATCTCATCAGTAGATGTCTCTAGTGCATTGCATGTATGTGTATGCATGTGTTTTGTGTTTTCATTTTTTAACATATGGTGGGTGGCACTAGACATCTTTATTTCTGATAGGAGCTCTTCCTTTTGTTGTAAGAAATCCAGAAATGATTATCATTGCAATGTCTAATTACTCAGCATCACTTTTCCCTACTGCAGTAGTATTTTTCTTTATTCATGCATGTTAGATCAGAATTCCAGGTTTTAAAAAAGACTAATTAGCAATTGGTAAATCATTTTTTGACAAATATTAATTGGGCAACCTGTAATGGGTGAAGGAAGATATAAAGATGAAATCTATGGAGTTGTAATAGATGCATTTTTAAACTTTATTTGAATACCTTTGATATTTCAAAGTGGTGTATACACTAGCAGTTAAGGCAAAGACTAACATGATCTACCGTATCTTGATTTTGGATTCTGCTAAGAACCAGATGCTTGTGTGTCCTCCCCACATTTATATGTTTATCTGTTGAAGCCTAAATCCCCAGCATGATGGTATTTGGAGGTGGGGACTTTGGGATGTAATTAGGCCTTGAGGGTGGAACCCTCATGAATGGGATTTGTGCACCTATAAGAAGAGACATGAGAAAGATGATCTCTCTCTCTGCTACCTAAGGATACAGTGAGAAGGCAGTTGTCTACAAGCCAGAATGAGGGCAATCGCGAAAACTCAATCATACTGGCACCCTGATCTTGTTCTTCCAGACTTCAGAACGATGAGATAAAAATTTCTGTTGTTTACACCACCCAATCTATGGTATTCTGTAGTTTGATTGTGACAGAGGAAAAACACTGAACACTAACTGCCTTCCTAAAAATAAAGTGCAAGAGCAGACAGTGGCTGGCTTGGTGAAGCTTCATCTCCAGCTAATCAATTTAAGACACACAGGTTGAAACCTATTTGGGTACATGCAGTGAAATGTCAGATTTCTCATAGGTTCCTTACCTAACTGGTATGCCCTGAGTCAACTAGGAAACTGTAAGAAGCTAAGGAAAACTGTGAGTCTGGTGCAGAGAATATTGTTTAACATTTTAGTGACACCCAGAATCTAGAAATATACCTTTGCCTTAACAAGAGAAGTTCTCCCCTAATGAACCCTTATTGCCCTTTTGATTTACTCATAGATGTCTATATCTTTTATATTTGAAAATGAAAGCTTTGGAAGGCTACTATTGTGCCATTTCTGTAAATGTACTTTTATTGCTTAAATTACACAGCATTTTTCTCCAGTTCTTTATTACTTTCTTTGGTGTATTTACTATAAGACACTGTAGCTTCTGGCTGTAACTCAAACTGCATGGAAGTTCTATATTTTTAGAGACTTTTTCAGTCAGATAGAAAATGTAATGGATAATAAAAGATCCAACGAAAATCTTAGAGTGGAATCATAAATTCTTTGATTAAATTCCAATATCTATAACTATAAACATATAGGAGAATCTATTCACTGGTGTCTCCAGCTGTGTGTGTGTCTCTGTGTGTGTGTGTGTGCGTGAGAGAGAGAGAGAAAGAGAAGCTGTGAGTTGGTAATACTTGTTATAAAAGCAATGAGAGTTTATAGGCTCATAGCATTTTTACTTGCCTTCATTACACTTGCAGGTCTGTTATTATTAGGACTTTGAGTAGCCCTAGCCCATGTTCAATACGTATTTGTGGAACAAATGTTACAGAAATAAGAATGTTTCTGATTGAATTTTTTTTTTATTTTTGTGGCCAGAATTTTAAAAATAGTCATTGGGGTGTATTTCCAAATAGTTGCCTTGGTAACCTACAGTGAAAGAAAATTAGAGGGTTGCTAATGTATCAAAACATTTAAAACATCATCTGTTTTATACCAGCTTCCGTTGACTAAACTGTTATAACTCCATCCGGTGATGAATTTGCCCTCCAGATGCAAATAAAGATTTCTTGATTGTTCTCTCATGTGGGAGAATGTGTACTATGTAGAAAGGACATTGTTTAGTTGATTGTCTAGAATATTTCAATATTTATGAAAAAATCTTACATCTTTTTTTATTGTTCCTTATTCAAAATGGCTGTTGTTGTCCAAATGTCTTTCTTCAGTAAAATAGTTTTATCTATTGTGAGATGTTGGTTGACTCAAGCAGCTGATGTATGCATCCAAATTCTAGCAGTTTCTGAGAAATGTCTCCAAAGTCACTTGCATAAACCAGTGTTGATGACTATTTGCTGAGAAGCACATACAATTCTGTGGATTCTCTGCAAGGCTGGTGCTTTATCTAGTAAAACAGACCATTTGTTCTATCTCTCTTTCATAAAGCAATTATAGTTTATATGGGGTATTACACATGCTTCTAAGTAGCATTTTATTTTGGAATTCAATGAAAGCCTATGATTGGGTGTGTGTGTATATACTTATATTGTGTGTGTACACACACATGCATACATACTATATAAATATACACATAATACACACATTATATAAATAAATTTACATACATATTTTTAATTTTATCTCCTCTTATAAAAATTTATCCTTCAAAAGAGGCAAAATCATGTTGGATTACATAGTATTTGTTCACCTATGATTAACATATTTTAACAAGTAAAATGTGGTTTAATCATTTACCCCAAACCATATCTTCTGCCTTTATTATAATTTGCTATAAGGTTTTTATGCAATTCTTAACAGTAATCAGTACACAAGATTCATTAATTGGATTAGATCTTCCAGTAAATTTTAGCTACTGCTAGTTGAATCTCAACATTTTTCTAATATTTCAAATCCAGATTCCCATGATATCAGAATAATTAGAAGAGCTGGATAAAGAGTAATGTCTAAGCCCTACTACTACTCCAGACTTCATAAATGAAAATGAAAGATTGGCCCATGGGGTGCCATGCCCAGTCCTGATGCTGACGAATGTTATTCTGTTGTGGATGACGGTGATGAATTACTTTGACATTACAAAGAATCGTGTCATATGAGGTTTCCGGGCCTGAAAGTCCTCTTAGCACTTAAATGCTAGATGCATTGATTCATGTCTGTGCTGCTTCTCAGTTTAACACATAATAAAAAATTAAATGTTTCCATTTTAATGGTATAAGGGATATAAAAACGTACATGGTCTTTTTCTTTTCAAAAATGGCCTGTGTCTTCCCATAGACCAATAGCCTGATATTGCTTAAACATTGAATTTAAAAGAATCAAAGTGTAATTTGAACCTAATTTGTTGGTTTCAGCCCCCAGCACCCAGCCAAACTCCATCATAATGAATCATATATGAAGTGTTCCAAGACAGTCTAAGATAATTTATGATGATATATTAGATTTAGAACTACTATAGAAAATCTCTAAAGTCATCAGCTCACATTTGGAAATGTTGCCATGAGTCACCTGGAAATTGGAATATTGTTTTACTTCCCCGTAGACTTGCAGACATTCAAGTATAATTTAAATCTCTCTTAAAAATGCAGAATTTTGCTTTCATTACATATTAATATGACCCTAATTGCTCTGTAACCATTAGCAGTTTGGCTGTATTATTTAAAGTGTGCATGCATAAGTATATGCTTAATATTTTGTTTCTTCCTATGTATAAAAACTTGCTTAAAATATTAATGAATACAATGACCCAAGCCCTTTTGGAAACATTATTATTTTGAATATTTTACTTAGTATTAATTAATAACTTTGGGCTAGTTGTCCCTGTTAAAGTCACATACTAATTAAATTTTTCTCTGGACCAGATAACCGGTTAAACTTATTACATATTAAAGAATTTGTAAGATCCTTAGGTTACATGAGAATATAGCTAAATTGTAGTCTTCACATAAACTCAGGGTGAATTCCATGGGAATTCTTTAGGTGTAAGACAGTCTTACTCTAATTGTGCTAATTTGCATTTGCATAATATTTGATAATTTTCATAACTCTTTATCCCACTTCGTATTTGATCTTCACGATATGCCCAAGAGTATAGTAATATAAGCATTTTAATCTTTAATTTCTAAGCCCCCTTGTTGAGTTACAGTCTAAGAGGGACCTGCCTGATATTGAATCTCACTTTAAAGATGAGGTGCAAGTTCATTTGCTGGATTTTTTTTTCCCTTCTCTTATTCTGGATTTAGGTCATTGGGGTACCTACTAATCTGCGATTTCTGTGCTTTTGATTATGCGCTATTGTTTTTGTTATGGCAATATCCAAATGGGGCTGTGAATAAAATTTTCATTACAAATCTGATGTTGACGTTAAAGCAAGTTTTCTTAGGGAATCAGTGCGTCAGCAGTTCAATCTGCTGGGAGTAACAAGTACTAAAACAGTATAGCAAAAATGCTAAGATCTTAGTTCTTTCTGGGCAAGTCCTAAATTTGATTGACTGTTTTGCAACTTGGCCTTGGCAAATTTTTCAAATATTCTTAAACCTTGGTTCCTTCATCTTCAAAAAGGAGATAATGCCAATTAGTATTTTTTTCAGTTCTGGGATTAAATGAGATCTTACATGGAAAGCGGGATACAGAGAAAGCGTTGAATACATGTTAGTTGCCTCTCTTCCTTTCTTTTTTAAAATGTGTTTTAAACAAGGAAGAAAGACCCTATGTGGAGTATTGTAAAAACAAAGAAAGTACTTCACACATATTTTCATGTAATCCACCAAAAAACCATACAAACACACCAACCTGCTGATAATATGTGTGCCCTCCTGTATAAATCAGTGAACAAATTGTTTTTAATTTTTTTGGCAGACTTATGAAGCCAATTAGCTTTGTAATATATATTCAACTTTAATGGGCAAGTAAATAATTAATGTTATTGCCTTTGTAAATTTAACTTTTCAGTTATAAATTAACATAATTAAAAGAGTAATGTTTCAGTATGCATTCTAGCCAAATTTAAATCAAGCAATTAAATTGTAGGTTTTCCTCACCAAATGAGCTCAGCTCGTTATGACACAGATGACAGATGTAAATTTGTTTTTTCATGGTCAGGTTCATTACAAAAACATGAAGGAAAATACTTGCGGGACATGTAATCAAGTAAATTATTCTAAGCACCATTTATGTATTTAAAACTGTTTTTCTGGTTTCTCTGTCTTAAATTTAGGACAGTGTTAAGACACTGTCGTGTTTTCCTCCCTTCTGAGGGATGATCTCTCCTTTAAGGGATCACTTAGGACTGTGAAAGAAAGTAAAGAGACCGGTTGCAGTGTCTCATGCCTGTAATCCCAGCACTTTGGGAGGCTGAGGCGGGTGGATCACAAGGTCAGGAGTTCAAGACCAGCCTGGCCAAGATGGTGAAACACCGTCTCTACTAAAAATACAAAAATTAGCCAGGTGTGGTGGCAGGAGCCTGTAATCCCAGCTACTTGGGAGGCTGAGGTAGAGAATTGATTGAACCCAGGAGGCGGAGGTTGCAGTGAGCAGAGATCATGCCACTGCATTCCAGCCTGGGCAACAGAGAGAGACTTTGCCTCAAAAAAAAAAAAAAAAAAAAAAAGGCAGGAGAATAATACTGTGTTGGTAATTATGTGCAGTGATCCAAATCTGAAGATGATCTGTTTATGTGTAGGGACAGGACCTCAAAACCAGAATTGAAATCATTTAAATGGAAAGTTTAGCAAATTTGCAGATTTGAAAATAAGAATTTGAAGAGCTAGCTGTGTGAAAACTGTGATTGCTATGTAAAAGTAGTGAAGGAACGACAGGACTACACGGTGAATGCTTTGCTATGGCATTCATGTGAATGCAGAAAGGTATAAAGCAGGAGCTTGTTTCTCCCTGAGACGTGAAGCAGGTGTGTTTTGTTCTTCCTTTTAAATTAGCTTTGTGAAGTACTATCAAGCTGATTTTAATCTAGAACAATCTATTTTGTGACTACATTGTTCCAACCTGAATGAGTAGAAAATGGGGTCTGCTATGTGAAGATAATTAAACTGCAGATGTTTTAATCTTCAAGAGATACTGATATGTAATTAACCATGCACTGACTAATGATCTACATTTAACTATTCACAACTTTGAGGCACACTAATAAAAGTAGGATTTCAGAGCTTGTTAGAATGGGCATATGTATCACATAAATATCTTTAGAAGACAGATACTTATGTTTCTCTTTCTTGCCCACTAATATCTATACATATAAAGTTAATCCCCTTTCAGTGATGTTGAGTATATAAAATGGCAACACTATGACATTTATCTTTAATTTGTTGAGTCTCTAGTGATGAATTATTTTAGTGTATCCAATATCATAAGGGTGACTTAAATTCTTTACCCTGTAAAGAATTGTTAACCATGTTTTAGAAAATGTGTATCCTATTGTTTATGTTCGTTTTTCATCACAGAACATATCTCTTCCCCTTGACATTTGATCTCTGTGTTAAAGAGTCCTTGTCTACAGGTTGAGGTCTAATTAAGTTCTTTTCTAAATGTGATATACAGTCACTCTATTTTTCTGCCCAGCATTATTTTTTCTGCTTTTCTCAGTAACTGCCCCTTACTGCTGCTGTCTGCTACCAATTCTTAAAAGCAAATAAAGCTGACAATTATGACTAATTTCTAATCCTCATTTTAGTCAACAGGCAGTAGCTACCTCATGAGCCCATCAATTTACCTTGGAGTAAGTCTGTAGGTTAGTGGTTGTAAATCCATTTTGGATCAGAAGTGGTCGGCCCTCTGTCTAGGAAAATGTGAAAAACAACTTTACCTAAATTGCAGGGGGTTAACGGAACCCCTAGCAGCTCATTCATGGTTTCAGGTTAAAACCTCTGTATTAGACTAGCAGATCTTTCTTCATTTATAATTCCGTTACAATTCAATAATTATGTATAAAAATATGCATATTGTTCTCTTCTAAATTAGATTTTTACTTGGTCATACTAACTTAAATGTGTATTATTTCCACTTTCCAAAATCCTAGTCATTTTTCAAAGTTAAATCAAACATCTCTTCAATGAAGCTCTCTGTCTTCCCACAAATCCTCCTTCCCAGGCAACTGAAAGTAGTTGATCTTTGTTTGTTTGTTTGTTTGTTTTGTCATTCCCACTCTTAACTCCTATTCCTCCTTACAGATATATCTTTTGTGCAAGTTAATATTTTCTGCCATTTATAGATTTATGCCTACTAATGTTTTTCAACTTACTCTCCATGGAAACAGCAATTCTGTTTTTCCACACATTTTATTGATTTACATAGTGTTTATAATAAATAATGTAGAAACATGTGCTTTTGCAAACAAGAGTAGCTGAAGTAAACACGCTCGGGAACAAGCACAGTTGCCTCTTGGTATACGTACATCTAAACAGAAATATGTGAAATACAAGAGAGTAGTCTGATAGTTTCCAATGTTTATCATAATATGGGCACCATTTGGAATATTTTATGAAAGGAATGAAGCACATTGTCTAATTTGATGAGTTGGTATATTGTCAGCCATTTAAGAGTTTCTGTTGCAATAAAGAAAACTAATCCTTTCCAATCCTTGGCACTACCAGTTTTTATGCCAGAAAACCAGAGTAAACTAGGATGCACACCTTCTAGTAAACATTAATGTTTAATTTTTAAAATGTTAATTTAAAAAATTTAAATTGCACGACTTTACTTTTTGCATTTCATAACATTACCTAATGGCATTAAAGTATCTTAGCAAGCAGTTATGTATAGGATTTAACAGTTTTTGCTATGGAATCAGTGGCTAGGAACTTTTGTCTCTTAATGGCTATAAAATTTGGGCAAGCTATTTAATGTATAAACCCAAATTTTCTTAGCTGTAAAATGGAGATAATAGTTAAAGCCAAGTAGAGATTATTATAAGATTGGATGCCTTATACATATAGCATTAAATAATTATAATCTGTTATACATTTTAATAATGAAATTTACTAGGTATTTATCAAATATATGGAATATACCTTTATGACACATTCATAATTTCATTTATTTGAAACAGCCATCTAAAACTCCTAATTGTATTTACTTTAAGAATATTGAAAACATTGATATTATTTCTATCAAGTCTTATTGGCTTTCCTAATCAAATATATTGTTTTTTATTTCATACATTTGGTGGAGTTGTAGGTCTACAAATATCAGTAGGAACTCATGGATAAGAGAGTTGATCAAGTTCAGTATTTGGCCTTGCTGTAAGTGGGTTAAGCCAACACCAATACATTGGGCTAAGAAATTAGACAACAGTCTATTATTTCAGATTTGTGTTACACTTCCTAATACATAAAGACTTCATAGAGTAAGGGGGAGTTTAAAAAATGGAACCTTTGTATTATTTATTTTTCTCCAATAATAACAGCAACAAACACTCAGTGAATATAGGCAGTGCTTGCTAGTAACTCACCTCTCAAGAAAGAAAAGCCCTATTTTAGAACATTTGTCAATGTTCATGGTGTGAGTATTCCCAATATGGCTGCTTTCAAGTTACTGATGACTTAATAAGCAGCTCATGAAACTCCTGAAAATTTGACAGGTGGCTCCTGCTAGCTGGTTTTAACACACAACTGATAGGTCCTTTGATCTCATCATTCAGAGTTGCCCTGTAGTTGCTTGCCTTCTTGTGAAGTAACATTTCTCTTCTTCTGGACATATACTTTTTCCCCGCTTCACTTCTCATCTTGTTGACTTCATCTTCTCCCTTTCAGGTTCTATACTAATTTCAGTGACTCAGTTTTGTTTGGTTCTTTTTTGATTTCTGTTTGGTAGGGATGGTGCAGTGGGTAAGTGGTGTGGGATAGGAAGGAGAAGAAAGTCATTTGAGCTAGAAGTCTTTCTTTTCCCTGAAACCTAAAGGCAGCTTTATATGTTTAAACTCCTTAATGTAGTCTGCATGGCTCTGTGTGACTCATCCCAATGTATTTTTCCATTCTGATTGTTTAGAGTGCTCTGTCCTCAAAATATGCAACTCATCCATCCATATAGGACTTTATAAATTTCCTTGAAAGTACAGTGTTCTCTCTTCCAAGCTTTCTTACCCGTAGTTGCTTCTGCCTGAAATGGTCTTCACATCTCTTCCCCTCCTCTGCTTTCATCCAGCCAAACCCCCTTCAGCCTCCATCTCATGCCCCTCTCTCTGATGTCTCAAATGTGTGTTATCCACTCATTTGTGATCCCACAACAAATAAGTTTTGTACTTACTTTCCTAATCCATTTACTGCCCTATGTCTGATTCATTTGTCAACACTGTGACAAATGTTTGAAAGGCACTCCATAGGTATTTGCCAAATTAGGTACCAGGGCTTGTTAGGACAACTATGGGTTATGAATCAAGAGACCTTAGATCATTTGACACATGTCAGAAGACCTCTAGGACTTAGTTTTGTTTATTTACACAATATTCTGAGTTTCTGTCCTGCATTGTCAGGAGCAGATAACTCACCTCTGCTTTGGGGGTCAGTAGCAAAGTGTAATATTTAAGGTATCTCTTTGCATCTGACTTCCTTTAAGATGTGAGAAGCAGCACAGTGTCATGGTTACAAGTGTGGACTCCAGAGCCAAGTCACCTTGACTCAAATCTCAGCACTGCTGCCTTGGATAAGTTGATTGTTTTTTCCATGTGTGAGGTGGAGATTAGAGGAGAACCTACCTCACAAGTTGTTAGGAGAAAGAAGTGGGTCAATACATATGAATAGGAGTTAGGTTTTATTAATATTACCTTTAATTTTGTTTTGCTGACCTCTATAAGGCTTTATTATATTTCTTCCCTTGGAATTATAGTAATTAGATTTCTACTTTAACTTATTTGTACTGAGTTCGGAGTCCATAGAACCAAATATTCTTCCAAAATTAAAAAGCTATTTTTCACTCACCTATAATTTTCTTTCCTTTCTCTCCTTCTGACACACTTTCTGTAATTCTTTCTGAGCGTTCTCTGGGACTGTACAGTGTTGGACTTGTTATTAGCATCAGCAAAATGAATTTCAGGAAGCATGAAGCAATTTTTTGTTCCTTATTTCCTCTCAGAAATGAGGTTTTTCATGTACACTGGCAACTTAAAAAAAAAAAAAAACTCTTTCCCATATCCAAGATAACTTTTCAAATTAATGTAATGATTTGTTCCATTCTAAGGGGTAATTATCTGTAATGTTTTATTTTTAGAGTAATATCCAGTGATTTTCAGAAGCTAGAGTTTGTCATAAAATCATTGAAAGATAAGTAATGTCCTTCTAGCTACTCCGGGTGGGTGTCTCAGCTGGTTTGACCCTGCTTGAGAACTGAGTTTAGTATCCAGGCTGCCAGCTTTTATAAATTGTGAGGGTAAATGTGTTGTGAAGAGTCTGAGATCTGGGGTGAGCAGGGAAGAATGAGAGAGACAATATTTGAACAAGAAAAAAATATGTTTAGCAAATTGGATCTATTTACACTATTACATTAAAGAAGGAAATTAAACAAGCTCTAAGACATCCATGGGCAGATGGACACAACCTCCTTATGAGTGAGAAAAAAGAAGAGAGGAGGTGCTCAGAGACATTCGCAAATTACCCTCAAACCTGTTTTCATATTTCTTTTGGAGAGCTTGTGGGTCAAAGTGGTATCTTATATTTCCAGTATTCTCAAGGCACTGAGACAAGACAGAGTGTGACACTTCACAGTGAAAGAAATGATGCCCAGTGTGGCTGGTGTACACTGAGTAGGTGAGAGGGTATGGTACAAGATGCCACCGGTGATGTAGCCAGGGGCCAGGTCTCAGATGACTTCCTAAGCAATGTTGAGAATTTGGGATTTCATTCTAAGGGCAGTGGGAAGCCTTTGGAAAGTTTGGACAGAGAAGTGGAAATCATTTATTTTTAAGATCCTTTCATCTATAAGGTAGACAATGGACTGGGATCAGCCAGAGATGCCTTGAGTAGAGACTAGTTGAAGGCTATTATAATAATGCAGACAAGGAGATGTCTGCTTTTTAGTGGCTCAGTCTAGGAAAGAAGAGAGACCACAGGAGATTCAGTAATCTTCTCCATATGAGAGGCACTGATGTGTAGCTAGTCATGTGAAAGAACTGAGAAAGAAAAGCAGACACAACTAATCCTTTACCATGTGTGTGCACATGTATTGGAGAGGTTAACAGTGTGATGTTACCTTAGTTTCACTTGTTAAAACCAGTGATAGAGGTGGATTTTTTTTTTCTTGAGACAGAGTCTTGCTCTGTCACCCAGGCTGGAGTGCAGTGGCATGATCTCGGCTCACTGCAACTTCTGCCTCCTAGGTTTAAGTAATTCTCCTGCCTCAGCCTCCCGAGTAGCTGGGACTACAGGCTTGCGCTGCCATGCCGGGCTAGTTTTTGTATTTTTAGTAGAGACAGGGTATCACCATGTTAGCCAGGCTGGTCTTGAACTCCTGACCTCAAGTGATCCGCCCACCTCAGCCTCCCAAAGTGCTAGGATTACAAAAGGTGAATTTTTGTAAGCCTTCTTATGTGAACGAGTTCAAAGATTTACCCATTTGTTTTCCTTTTTATAAACCATTTTCTCCTCTTAGAAATTTCTCAACTTGGAACTTTCAGTAAGTGAGATGTAAAATTAAGATAGACGTTTTTGGATTTTTACCAAATGGCTCATGTAAGTTCATGAGCATCACTTGGCACCAGATGGCTAAGAACAATTATCAAGCATTTCTTTAGACTTTAATGTTTTCAGAGAACTTTATGATAAGTGACTAATTTAGCTTCACATTTGCCTGATGAGAAGGGTGAGGGAAAAATAATAGCCAGTCACCTAAGTCACATTTATGTAATTCATAGGGCTCTGTGGATTCTTAAGACATATTAAATAGTAAATTAGTGTGTGCTGAGGATGGGAAGCATAAGATTTTGGGAAGGCTTAGGATTAGCAAACCTGTGGTGGTAACAAGGTTGAAATGAATTCTCATTACTTCACACCTAGATTTTAAGGGATTGTTATGGTTTGTTTTTGTTTGAGAATTGAGAACCAGGAAGCTAGACCCATCATATGTAATCTCTCTCCATTAATCAATCATATATAGAGGTAATATTATGCCCCTTCTACAGTTTAGGAAACTGAGGCCAGGTGAATCGGTGATTTGTTTGTTTGCATGGCCATTTAAGTTTGTAGAGTAAGAGTTTACGGTTTGGGTGATTGATCATCCAGGTCTTGATATGAGATGACAGCTTTCCCCTCCATATGGAGGTGATGAGGCTGTTCATTTCCTGGCCAGGCACTCTGGCCTGCTGTGTGTGTCTGTGTTGTTTTATAAACTTTCTATAATCTACCTCTTGATAGGGCTAAATATGCTTCGAAATCTAATTTAATCTTTCTGGTTTCTAATGTGATTTCAATGAAAGCTTATTTCCAATGCAATGGTTTTGCAATTATAGTGGAATCTCAGCTTATGTGCATTTAATTTATGTAAATTCAACTTTACGTGCATGGCAAATAAAAAGAAAACTGTTTAAATCGTGTAGAAGATCCTGTCCCCTGTTCCATGCGGTGAGCCCATGCCTCAGAGTAAGAGAAGAGATTCTGCTTTTCTTTCTCTGTCCCAGGCCTTCACACCTTTTATAGGGGAGGACTTTGCCTGAGTGAGATTCTATTGTTTAAAAATACTTAGTTTTCAAACACTCTGGTCCCTAAGAAAAAGTCTTCATTTCACTTGTTTTTGACCTAAGAACTCTCTGCTACAAAACTAGAGGGAAGATTTTTTTCCTTTGCATTTATTTATTTATCTAACGCACATTGAATGAGAACTTACTGTGCTCCAGTACTGTTTTAAGGACTGGAAATACAGCAAACCCTAAAAAATTCCCTGACCTCAGAGATCTTACAGTTGAGTGGCTTTTGAGGTACAGAATGTCAGCCTGGGCATGCTGCCTGCCTAAGACATTTCAGGATTAATACTATTTGTGTGTGATTTTCACTTAGCTGATCATTTTTAAAATTGAACCTCTCTTTACAGCTGCTGTAGAAGACAGTTTGGCAGTTTCTTACAAAGCTAAACCTACTTTTACCATAGGATACAGCAGTCATATTCTTGGTGTTTACACAAATGAGTGAAAAACTTACGTCCACACAAAAACTTGCACATGGATGTTTATAGCAGCCTTATTCATAATTACCAAAAGCTGGAAAGAGCCAACGTGTCCTTCTTTTGATGAATGGATAAATAAATTGTGGTACATCTATACAATGGAATACTATTCTGTGCTAAGAAGAAATTTTTATCAAGCCATAAAAGTACATGGAGGAACCTTAAATGTATATTACTATGTGAAGAAAGCCCATCTGTAAATTCTATATGCTATATGATTCCAACAATATGACTTTCTAGAAAAGGAAAAAACTATGGAGACGGTAGTTGCTAGGGAGTTGTGGGGAGGGAGGGATAAATAGATGGAGCCAGGGAACTTTTAGGGCAGAGAAACTACTCTGTATAATACTGTAGTGCAGGATGCATATCATAATACATTTGTCAAAACCCATAGAATGCACAACACCAAGCATGAACCCTAATGTAAATTATGGATTTTGAGGGATAATTTTGTGTCAGTGTAATGGTTCATCAAGTTTAAGAAATGTACCATGCCAGTTGGTGGATTATACTGTGCATTTGAAGGGATGGGTAGAGCACAAGGGATATATATGCGAGCTCTCTGAAGTTCAATTCGATTTTGCTGTGAACCTAAGACTACTATAATAAGTAATCTACATATAAAGACATAGCCCCCTTTTCTCCATCACGGGTACCCTCACACAAGCCACAACTCTTTATCCACGTATTTGTCATATCCCTTTTCTGATAATCTATGTAGTTTTGTAGTTTTACTGGGATCATAGAAGCATTTTATAAAATGCCACATTGTACAACATGATCATGAAAGATGGGAAATAGGTGTTGGAGGCCTGGGTTTTTGTCATCCATCTGACCCAAGTCATTTATGTGACTTTGGATAAGCCTTTCTCCTCCCATCTATGAAATAATAGGATTCAATTGCCTAGTCCCTAGGGCCCCATCCAGCTGTTTTTTGAAATATTTTTAACTGAATGATTAAGACTTTTTCCTAATCATCGAGCAGTATGAAAGTAAAATTCCTTCAGTAAATTACAAGCCATATTTTCATTCCTTTAAAAATCAAAATGTTTAAAGATATATAGATTAATGTTTTTACATTTTGCCATAGGACAGATTCCTAGAATCTCTTACACATATTGTTTGCATTGTGTGACACACTTATCTTTTAGACATTATTTTGGAGAAAAGATATTCAATATAACCTAACAGACAGGGATAGCAGATAATAGTCCAGATATTTTATTTTCAACTTTTATAATATTGTATTATAAAATATTACAATTTTTAAATTAAGGAAAATTATATGGTGAATACAGTGTGCTAATCACCCAGCTTTAGCAAATCTTAAGATTTTGCAAAATTTGCTTCTTAATTGTTTAAACAATAAAATATTATTGATGTTTAAAATCTCATATGGAAATAAACTGTTTTATATTAACTTTTTCATTTCTGTTTGTAAATGCATCAAATGCTTATTAAGAAAAATTGGAAAATTTAAAAGGTCAAATGATACATAATCTTACCACCCCGACAGGAGGACTATTAGGATCATTTTGGTAAACTTTCTTTGTCATGCAGATGCTATATGCACCTATATATGGCAAATAGTTATTTTTTATAATTTTATTATGGGAAATTTAAAACATATTAAAGTAAGGGGATAGGGTAATGAAATCCTATCTACCCATAAGCAAACCTCAAAGGTTTCTAGTTCATGGGCAGTCTTGTATGTATTACCTAACCCTTATTGGAGCAAATTCCCACCCACAGTACCACTTCTTTAAGTAGTTCAGTGTTCATCTCTACAAGATGACATCCATAAATATAAGGATAATATTATGCAAAGACATTAATAAATCGTCAACATCAAGCATCTAATTATTTTTCAAATTATCGATAATTTTTTCTTACATATTGTTTGGAAATCAAGATCCAAATGAGTTTCATCCATTAAAATAGACTTTCTTGTCTCCTAAGTCTCTATTAATCCATAGTTTTCGCATCACTATTAGTTGTTTTTCTTGTAATTTATATGTGGAAGACAATGGGGTTATTTGTCCTACAGACAGTCTCACAGTCTGGATGTTGCCAATTTTATCCCTATGATATTATTTACAGCATATTTCTCAGTCACCTGGATGTCCTATAAATGAGATTTAAGGATAACAACTTGATGTAATTTAGGTTGCATGTTTTTTATCACATGTAACTTCACCTATGAAGCTACATACCTCCATCAGGAGGCAATGATGTCTTCTCGCTTTTGAAATGTTAGCAGCCGGCCGGGCGCCATGGCTCAAGCCTGTAATCCCAGCACTTTGGGAGGCCGAGACGGGCGGCTCATGAGGTCAGGAGATCGAGACCATCCTGGCTAACACGGTGAAACCCCATTTCCACTAAAAAATACAAAAAACTAGCTGGGCGAGGTGGCGGGCATCTGTAGTCCCAACTACACGGGAGGCTGAGGCAGGAGAATGGCGTAAACCTGGGAGGCGGAGTTTGCAGTGAGCTGAGATCCGGCCACTGCACTCCAGCCTGGGCGACAGAGCGAGACTCCGTCTCAAAAAAAAAAAAAAAGTTGAAATGTTAGCAGCCATTGATAATTATTGCCCACATCTACTATTTTTGGGGGGCTACAAAATGTTGATCTTAAAATTTTATTATTTTGTCTTCATTTTTGGTGATAAACTTCTACAAATGGAAAGTTTTATCAGTATTTGATTATAGACTACAAGGAAAGGCAGGATAAATGCTTGTTTTTCTATTATTTACAACTTTCAAAATAATGATCTGGTTCCCCAAAGATGACCAATAAGAGGTTTTCTGTATTCTTTTTTTTCATAGTATTATTATGATCTCATAGATTTAAATATATTTGTAGTGTTTTTATCCTTTGCAGTTATTATCCTTGGTGATGCTCTAATTTTTCTATCCTTAATTTGCATTTCTCTTATTATTAATGTGGCTGAGCTCACAGACTATTTGCACTTCTTTTTCTTTAAATTTCCTGTTGATGTCCCCTTGCCTATTTTTGTAGACACTTACTAGAGGTTTTCTCTTCTATCTCCAGAAAATGTTTATATGTTAGGAATATTAACTCTTTGCTCTTATGAGATGAAAAGAGTACTCACAAAATACCGTAAGCAGTGTAAGGAGATAAATAACAATCTCGGAAAACATGTTTACAATTTTTATCACAGGCAAAGATGAGTTCAGGTCTCAGCAGGAAAACGTATAACACAGTGATGGGAAGCCCAGACCCTGGACTCAAGACTCTCCTGCTTTCTAATCCATGCTCGATAATGTTACATAAGTTACTTTAACACTCCGAGCCTTCCCGTTCCTCATCTACAAACTGGGAATCCTAACAATATTGTCTCATTAGTTTACTGAAAAGATATCATGAGAAAATACAAGCTGAACACAGTGCTGGCACATACAAGCTCAATAAATCATAGTTACAGAGACTCTTCTTGCTGAGTGCCAATAATGATGATAGTCAGTTGTGCTTTGTTGATGGCTTGGGGGTTGGGCAGTCATTCTACTACTCTGAGCCTCAGACTCTTTGGGTTTACTGAACACATCAGTGTGAAAGGTCAATCCCTACAGGCCCGCCTTTCCTGCTTGCCACCACAGAGTTAACAAGGAAATTATGTGGCTTTGTTCAGACATCAGTCAGTGGAGGGTATCATACATAAATGATTGATTCATTTTCCTATACAGATAATATGTCTGTACAATGGCTCTGTCTTACTCTGTGCCTCAAAGAAATGGACATGAAACTGAGTCCATACTCTCAATAATTTGGTCTAGTAGGGAAGATGCAAACACATTGTTGCCCATATTACTATTTTTTTCATCCTCCTAAAACCCTTGTAAAATACAGTTAAGGTGTTATGCCCGTTTTATAAGTAAGAAAATTCAGACCCAGCATGGCACCATTGTATTAATTCAAGGCCCCTTGAGGAGGTTTTACTTAAATCTAATACTCACCTATGGAACTTCTACCCAGCTCTCAAGGATTTGTATGTCCTGACTAGATGAAATGTCTTATATTTGTGTTTTTTCCTGTTTTCCTCCTTTCTGTAACTGGTCAGCTGACTTTATTTTGGAAGGATTTTACTAAAGCAAAAATAAAATCCCCAAAATCATTTGACAATGAATATTGGCAGTGAACAATTGCATACTTAAGTCCTTTCTAGATGCTGCTCTAAGTGCTTTAAAATTGATTATCACAAAGAACTCTTTGAGATAGGTATCATCATGGTATCTGTGATGCAGAAGAAACACTGAGAGGTTAAATAACATGCCCAAGGACACAACTCGGGGGGTGGCTGAGCCAGGAATAAAACCTAGGCAGGGATCTAATGCTTTAGCCAGTATTATCTTTGCATTTTATGATATCAAGGAAAAATAATATCCTTGTTGATAGTCTCCTAGAATGACAGGTTTTTGCTGAGCATCCTTTTTTTGTGTGTTCACAGTGGTGTAATATTGTGGATCTGACTTCATGTGTCACTAAGAACAAGAGATCCAAGACTGCTGTTCTGGGAATAAGGTGATGCTGATCTATTTTCGCTGATATCAGTGATTCTGATCATTTTTAAAAATTGTGTTGGGCATCTAGAGATATATGGAAAGCTCGCAAAAATAGCCACCGGTAATTTAATCACCCATCTGTCTAAGCATGTGGTCCAATTCTTCCTTCACACTAGCAAGTAAGGAGCTTGTGTAGGGGAGTCAGCCATTGCCTGGTTTTGAGGCAGCACAGAGGGCCCACTGTCTAGATTTGAGGCCGTGTGGGATAGCATGCTGCCCTGCGAATTCTGTTGGTATGTACATGGTGTGTTGGTGCACTGGCATGCATGGAAGCTTATGGAGTGTGGTGTCTGAATATGTGAATCCTACAAAGAGTGGATGTATTTAAGGAAATCATACATACTCTTACTGTTTGGCTAGGAATGAGGACCACTTCCCTGGTAACAAAGACCAATTTCTTAAGGCAAAGAGGGGACCTGTATTCCTAGACAGCTAAATTAGTAAATGTCAGACTTGAAGAGGTGCCAGGTGAATGCACACAGAAAAGGGTGAGGGTGGACATCTATTCTATGTACATTCAATTATAAAAGCGCATCTACTTTTACTACTTGCACACCAGCAGTATGTAACCCATGTTTAAAAGTTTATGAGAGACACATATTTCATTAACTAGCCAAGAAGGCTACAACAGTTAGCCCAGGTGCCGGGAAATCTCCTAAACCCTCATTTTAACATTCAGTGACATTTTTTTCCAAAGTCCTTTTGATTTTACCATTCAATTTAAAAGGCTAATCAAGAAGGAAAATAATGCTAATACACTGGCAAGAGATTAGATATCTAAAAGTCACTGGAAGTTTTCTATAATCTTTAAAATCCAGCAGTACAGATTTTATTTTGCTCTTCACCAGCAGTTTATTTGTTTGTTGTCTAGACTAGAAATAAACAGAAGGGAAGGTCTTTAATATTTAGCCAGCCAAAACTGGTGATTCTAGTTACAGTTGGACACCTAGATGTCCAAAGTATTTTATGTTTAATAGGCCCTACTTTGAGTATTGTCATCTGCTAGAAAATATAATCAATATTTTACAACTGAGGCTGACCACCTGTGGTGACTTGGTGCTGGGTTTACAATCCATGTAGCTCATTCCAGTATGTAGTGTGACCACCTCTAGGCCTTTGGAGGAAATGTACCCTCTTTTATTTGGGTGTCTTTACTATTCTCAGCAGACACTGAGCTGGGCCAGTTTTCAGTCATACTATTAGGAGACTGAGCTATTCCTTTGGAGTTTAAGTTGTGGCATTTCCGAGTGTCAGAACTAGGTTTAATCAGAAATAAAACCTAGGAAAGAAGCAACGGTGATTTTCAGCATGTTTGGTGAATGCTGATATGCTCCAGGGTCAGTTCTGAGTTTGAATCCTGACTTGTCACTTCCTAGTTATGTGATTTCAATCAGATTACTTAATGTCTCTTTCATTTGTGTCCGTGTGAAGAGACCACTGAACAGGCTTCGTGTGAGCAACAAGGCTGTTTATTTCACCTGGGTGCAGGCGGGCTGAGTCCAAAAAGAGAGTCAGTGAAGGGAGATAGAGGTGGGGCCATTTTATAGGATTTGGGTAGGTAAAGGAAAATTACAGTCAAAGGGGGTTGTTCTCTGGCGGGCAGGAGCGGGGGTCACAAAGTGCTCAGTGGGGGAACTTTTGAGCCAGGATGAGCCAAGAGAAGGAATTTTACGAGGTAATGTCATCAGTTAAGGCAGGCACAGGCCATTTTCAATTCTTTTGTGGTGGAATGTCATCAGTTAAGGCAGGAACTGGCCATTTTCACTTCTTTTGTGGTGGAATGTCATCAGTTAAGGCAGGAATCGGCCATCTGGATATGTACTTGTAGGTCACAGGGGATATGATGGTTTAGCTTGGGCTCAGAGGCCTGACAGTCTCCAAACTCAATTTCCTTCTATGCAAATGGAAGTAATATACATATTGTGAAGCATTGTTGGCAACAGGAATGCTATGTGTAGGTGTGTATGCCTATATGGTATCTCTACGATCACACTTCTTGAGAGGTAAATCTTTACAGCAATGCTTCTTTAATTCCCAGTAGGACCCAAATCTGTTGGCATAGTTTTAAATTTAAATTCATCATTAGATACATTTGAATCCATAGTTCATCCTTTCCCCCAGCACACTTCTGCTCAAAAATCTTAAGACCCATTTAGAGTTGCTAATACCTTCTACTACTCCCACTCTCCCTGGTTCTGCCTTCTCAGGATGCCTGCCTCTCTTGGGAGTCTGTCTTGGTGCCAGGGTATCTGTGAAACCCATGTCTGTGTGTGCTTTATGCTCACAGGAATCATTTTTAACACAACCTAACCATTAGAGAGGTGTGGTTCACACTCTGCCATCAGAGCAACCACTAATTGATACCTCTTGAAAAATGACAGATTCCCTGAAGCGTTCAAGGCCTCCTGACAGGCAAAGATGCCACCTACCTCTATGATTAGTACTTTCCCATGCAGACACTGGTGATTTAAGACATATGTTGTTCTTTCTTGACATTATTTTATTTCACATTATTCCTAGTATATACTTTCTCATTTTATTTTACCATATAATCCCTTTATTGTTTCCAAGGATTTCAAAAAAGCTAATTTCTGAAGCTGTGCCCTCTGGACCTAGTGTCCTTTACTGTGCCATGTGGCATCTTATTAATGGATAGTGGAATTTGGTGAATACTTTTTTGTTTCTTTGTTGAAGGAGGGAAATAAAGCAGAAAGAGGTGTGTATTGGGTGGGAGGTGGGAAGCAAAGTAAGGAAATGAAAGTTGTTCCCAAGAAAACCAAATATTATGAAATTGTCTCTCTCTATCAAGCAGAAATTGGGATATTTATGTCAGCACACCCTATATCACTACTTGAGAGAATCAACAAATTTGTAGGAATGTGTCATGTCTAACCATATCTGGGCAAAGTTAGGAAATAACAAAAGATAAAGAAAAACTGCTGGAAAAAAGGCTTAATGAAGGTAGGAATACAGTCACTATTATCCTCTACCATATCCCCAGTCTTTAACAAAGTGCATGGCAAAGATTATATATTTCATAAACATTTGCTTTGTAAATGTGCTTTGGATCATGTCCTTGGGTGACTTAGAATGGACTGTAAGTACCTTTTCCCTGAAGCATTGTAACTATTTATTAGGTTGGGATGTAACTAAACCTGAAAGGTAGGTGACATATTTTTCTGTTGTTACTACCTGAGCATAGACAGTTTCTTAATATCAGTTAGGAAAAGAAGAAAGAAAGATGCATTTGGATAGACTTGAGACTTAAATTCTCAAAGCAGTCAGCACAATTTCTTTAATAACTCCATCTATCATTGTGCTGAATTACAGCATTGTTTGCTTCCAATGTTGTGTCTCTTGGCTTCAGAATGCAGGAATAATTGTAGACTGTGGCTTGACATTCCAAAACTGAGGCCAAGATCATCTTCAAATTGCCGGGTATGAGAAAGCAGACAATGAATGAATCAGAAAACATGACTTTCTCATGTTACAATGTTCCACCATCTGCCCTGGAATGTGGGGGCAGCTGGGGTAACTGCATACAACTGATCCTGGAAATGGTCCAGACAAAGTTGCCCAAAGTCATTAAGGGCTACAAAAGCAATGTCATATGATAAAAGATGGAAAGATTCAGACTCCAGTGGGAAGTAAGATGAAGGTAGATACATTTATGAAATATCATGCAGAATGTAACCCTGCAGCAGTAAAAACTTTAAAAAAAAGAACAGTAAAAGTTTATTCAGCACTTACATTATGCACAGTAATGAGTGATTTACCTATGACTTCATTTCATTTGCATAAACATCCTAGAGGGATAGGTATTTTCATCATCTATCTTTTATAGAAAAGAAATATGATACTTAGAGAAGTTGATTATCTTGGCCAGGGTTTCACAGTGGTAGAACCAGAACCAGAACCTCAGTAGTAAACCCCAAAGCCAAGTTCTTAAACATTGCACCATATTTCCTAACCACTTTTAGACTACTGAGGATAAGGGAGCCTTTTATTAGTAAAAAAAAAAAAAAAAAGATCATTTTTGGGAGCTAAAGGTCTTCGAAGGAATTTATGTTACCCCCAATGAGGGGTAACATAAAATAAAAATGAGGGGTACCCCAGGGAGAGGAAGGGACAACCCTAAAGGCAAATGACAAATTGGTGACCAAATTAGGTTTAGATCTAAAGTCCTTTGATGACTGCCCAATACCTTTTCCCTAAACACATCATTTCCCCTTTTTGTTATCTAACCCTGGATTCCTTTACTTCATACTTTTTATTATAGTAAAGCAGGGACTGAGAGTTGAGGGAATGACAGGAAATAATGGCATGGAAGCAAAGGCAGAAAATCTGAAAAAGACATGATGAAAGTAACAATGAGATTTCAGTATTAGCCTGTAAGCAGAGTCATCCCAATACATGCCACACATACTCTTTAGAGTATCTCCTAGAAATAGTTTTGGGGCTTTTGTTTGCTAACTTCACAAATATACCTAACATTCATCTTTTGCATCACACTACAGACTATACCAATCCTTTTCCTAAACCCAACACTAGAAGACATTCATCTAGTCAGTATTTCATAGTTGTCAAAAATACAGGAGATGGAATGCTTTTGGTTCAAACCAGGCTCAGCCACTTATCAACTGAGTGGCCATGAGAAGGTTTACTTAACCTTACTGTCTGCTTATTCATTCATTCAATGAATATTTATTGAGCTCCACCTTCGTGCAAGGTTATCAGTGAAGTGAGGTGCTGGAGACACAGCAGGATACCAGAGATAGAATTTCTTGCATGCATGGAGTTTACATTTTATTGGGGGATGAGAGATAATAAACAGATAGACATGTAATACATCAAAAAGACTTTTACATCTAGAGAAAAAGGGATGAGATATGTGGTATGAGTTTATAATTTTAAGCAGGGTAATTTTACAAGGGTCCTCACTGGAAAGGTAACATTTGGGCAAAGACATGAAACAGTGAGGAGAAAAGTTTCCCAGGTAGAGGGAATGATGAGTTCAAAGGCTCCTGATAGAGTCAGGGATGTGTTAGAGGAGCAGCATGGCTAGAGAGGAAGAAATGAGAGGGAGAAGGGTAGATGATGAGGATGGTGGTAAGAAAGATGCATCAAACATCAAGCAGGATCTTTTTGGCCATTGTAACAACTTTAACTTTGAGTCTGAGTGAGGTGGAAGGTTTTGAGCAGGGGAGTGTCATTCTCTTACATGGGCCTGGTGGAGAATACCAGCCCTAGTTTGGGAAAGCCTGCTGTGCAACCTTGCAGATCTTTAATGATGTCTTGCGCCAGCATGGTAGTAAAAGATGTGGTAAAAAATGGTCAGCTGCTGGATTTATTCTGAAGATAGCGCCACCAGAATGTGCTGATGAAATGGACAATGTGAGGTAGATAGGCAAGACAGGCATCAAGGTTTACTTGGAGGGTTTAGGCCTGACCAACTGGGTGAATAAAATTGCCATTGACTGAGAAGGTATACACTTAGAAGAAGGAGGGCTTTAGTATTTTCCAGGTGGGAGCTGGTGGTGGTGGTGGTGAAGTCATGACCTCAGTTGGGTCATGTTATATCTGATATGCCTATTGGAATCCCAAGTAGAGTTGTTGAAGAGTCAGTTGATTGAGTTTAGAGTTCAGGGAAATATCTGGGCCTGGAGACAAATCTCAGAGTTTTCAGAGTGTAACTGGTATCTCAAGCTGTGGACCTGGAAGATGTACCTGGTGAGAAAGTGTGTATAGAGAAGAGGCTCAGGACTGAACCCTAAGATCTCCTTATGTTGGAAACTGGGAGGATGAAAAGATGCAACAGAGGTAGTCAAGATGGAGTGGCCAGTGGTAGCGGTAAGATTGGTACCTTAGAAGTCAAGTGAGGGAGGTATTTCAAGGTGGAGTGATGCACTGGTGCCTGGTCTTACTTTTATGATAGACCAGTGTTAAACACATCGTTTTCGTATGCTACAGATTTGCTTGACACACAGATTGAACTGTGCCACAGATAATGAATCATCATGGAAAATCACTTTTGCTCTCCCATCCTCAGTTTCCCTGTAAGTTAAATGAGCAAATTTGATTTGATAAGTCCTAAAATACCTTCTAGCCTTGATACACTATGAATTTTCTTTTTGTATGATTCTTTAATTCAGTCAGGACTGAATCCATTCAGGCATTATGCAATTTTATGACAAACAGAATTTAAAATATCTTTTGTTTAGTCTCTCCAAACCAAATGGCCTTTAATTTAATATCACTCTGTCTTGTTTTTGCTTTTGTTTTTCTTTATGGACATTGTCTTTCTCTGGTGATTTTGTAGACTTGGAAGAAACCTCCATCCTCAGGGATTTGGAGAAGGCTATACTGGAACCTGTGTGAAGGCTGAGACAACTGTCCCTTTTGTGGTGGCCTGAGGGGATTTTCTTAATCCCAATGTTGCCCTGTAATTTATGTCCATGATTCAAGAAGATTAGGACTGCTAAGGTATGGGTTTGTGACTTTGTTATTTTCTAAGACAAATGTGATACATTTAAAGATACTTATCTATATTTACAGCCTTTCTCCTCCCCCTTTCCCTAACCTTCTTCTTCTCTTTACTTTGTCTCTTAAAGGAAAGATCTTTTCTATCTTGAAAAGATCCCACCACTTATGGGAAGTGTTACCACAGGTAAAGATACAATGGTAGAAACTGAAGGAAGCCTGCATTGACTCTGTAATAAAGAGGGTGGTCAGAGGGCAAAGACAAAGCATGCAGACAGGTTTGTGCAGGTGTCTCAGCTAGAAAGAAAAGAGAAATGAGGGTAGATACTTATGTGATAAAAGACTTCAGGTAAAGAGATGAGTAAAGAAGTGGTGCTGTGTAATACACTATTTATTCGTATTTACAGTGTCCACAGGAGACTTTGACAAAATTTTGTTATTCCTTAAGGTCTTTAGGGGAGCTGTCTTTGTATTTATTTTGGATATATACCCATGCTGGAGCAGACTCTAAGTTGAAGTCAAAAGGTCTCAATTATTTTTTTCTAGTTCAAATGATAATTATCACAGTAATGGTAATTAGACACTCATCAACAAAGTATGCATTTGCATGCATATAAATACATTCTTATACACATACAAAAACCTGTATGATAAATATATGTAATTTATTGAATGGTATCTCTGTGTGTGTGTGTGTGTGTGCATGCGCATGTGTATATGCATATATGTGTATATATATATATAGAGAGAGAGTGTCGGGGAGGGAGGGACAGATGGAGTGAAGGGAGAGATAGAATGCTTAGAACCACCATTTGTGGAGTGTGTATTGTGAGTCAGGCATTGTGCTATGAGCTTTGAAAAAAAATATTATAAGCACAACTCATAACAACCATCTGGAATAGAGATTTCTGTTCTGGGAAACCAAAGGGGAGATAAGTAAAAAGGTTTTCTAAGGCTGTGTAGCAAGAAAGGGTCAGGGGCCAGACTCATTCCCAGACTTGGTAGAATTTAAGTCTCTGTGCTCATCTACTGTAGAGAGTAGTAGGATTGCATTCACTACTAGTTAAAAGCACTGGGGAAAAGATGATTTTACAGCTTAGAACCACATGGCATATTCAAGAGAAGTTGTAGGATGTCTCTGAAAATTCCATTGGTAACTCATTTGATGCCCTTTTAATTTCTTTCAAAAAAGAAAGAAAAATAATCCTTCATAACCCAAAGGCTTCTGGGAACCGGGAGACCAATGTAGGTGAGGTGTAGCATTGGCTCCCTTCTCTTGGCACCATAGGTCATATGTCATGCGCGTGCAAGGTAGAAGTGTGGAGCTGTTGAATATCACTTTAGTTACGGCCACAGGCCTGCTGTCATTTTATTTCTGAATTTCTCACTGCTAGAGTAAGTGTGGTGTGTGCTCTTAGCTAGTCATGAATGGGCCTTCCTTTGAGGATAAAGCACTTTCTATCTAGTATTCCCAAAGGCCAGTGAATAAATGATTGAGCTGTGATGTTCACATTGCTTGCAGAACTGCTAGAAAGCATGTCAAACAAACACTCCTCCTTCTCTAGGCAGAATAACTGTTTCTTTTTTTTATAAACAAGATAAATTATTTTTCTCTTTTTGGCATCTTTAAGGAAGTTTAAGTATAAATACTTAGTAAGAATTCATTTTTTATTAACATGGTTTTAAGGGCCAAATAGGTAATTAACCATTCATAAAAGAAAAATACAACACAGTGTACCTTTGTTGAGTCCTTGTACAAGTATAAACATCCTACATAATTGATGTATAGTTGTGGTACAGTTATTTCTTCCCACTTACTCATTTTTTTATTATTACTTTTTTTTCGGAGTTGGAATCTCACTCTGTTGTCCAGGCTGGAGTGCAATGGCACAATCTCAGCTCACTACAACCTCCACCTTCCAAGTACAAAAGTGATTCTCCTGCCTCAGCCTCCAAAGTAGCTGGGATTGCAGGCGCCCACCACCACGGCTGGCTAATATGTTTGTATTTTTAGTAGAAATGGGGCTTCGCCATGTTGTCCAGGCTGGTCTCGAACTCCTGACCTCAAGTGATCCTACCTCCTCGGCCTTCCAAAGTACTGGGATTACAGGTGTGAGCCACCATGCCCAGCCTTTCCACATATTCTTGATCTATTGGAAAGGAAAACTAAAATGTTCTCTGCTTGTCCTCAAAAATCTAGAGAAGCTTAGGGGTTTGGGTTGGGATTTTGATTACTGAGGTTTTTTGGCTTTGAGAGTATCGAAATTTAATTCAGAGTGTCTCTTCTGTCAAGAATGTTCACTTAGATGCCAGCTACTTACAACATACATTTAGAAAAGTTTTAAAGGACTTGGCTATAAAAATGTTTCTGGTTTAGAGACCAATCAACCATTAAGGGGAAAATAAAGCTCTCTCTGATTGTTGACAGAGGATGCAAGGAGAAGAATGCCTGTTTTGCTGTGCATGTTCATCACAGGGCTCTATTCAGCTGTAGTATATATAAGAATGTGCCTGTCTCTGTTCATAGACCAAAACCCAGTTTCCAGGAAGGAAGAAGGAAATGAGGCAGTGTTGGTACTATCAATCTGTCTGATGCTTTCTGGCTCTTATGCTGTGGTGCATGGAATAGATTTTTCAGATGTCTTTTCAAGTGAAGACACTATAAATTAGTGGCTATGGAACTAGCCTTTAGAAAAGGCAAATCAAAGTTCCAATAAAGCTCCTGTATGAACGTTAGAAAGGCCATGTAATTTTTCTAAGCCTATGCTGTTTAAAGTGTGTTTCATAAGCCAGCAGCATCAGCATCATCTGAGCTTGTTAGGCATGCAAATTCTTTGACCCTTTCCCAGACCTACTATTGACTTTACTGAGTCAAAATTTCTTGGAGTAAGGTCCAGAAATCTGTTTTTATTTAATAAGCCATCTAGATAATTCGTATGCTTTGCTAAAATTTAAAAACCGCTGCTCACCTGATCTCTGAAAAATAAGGGAGCTTACAAAAATTTGATGTCTAAAAACTAGGACAATCTAAGAATATTAATGACCTATATGCCTTAGTGTGTGTGTATGTGTGTATTTGTATGTATACATACTGAACACATACATAAATACATGTGCATATGACATCAAAAGGGAAAAAACTTTTTCAAAAAATCATAAGCAAAGTTTCTGAGGTTTTAATGACTGCATTTGAAATCTACAAAATGGAAAAAATAGATATAAAATTAATTTAAAAACTAAACTTAAAATAGCTATCATTATAAATAAGTGAGTCTGTAAAATAGAGTAAGCCAGACATCAATAGCCTGTAATCCTAGTGCTTTGAGAGGACAAGAGAAGAAGATTGCATGAGGTCAGGAGTTCAAGACCAGCCTGGACAACATAGCAAGACCCTGTTTCTACAATAAAATAAAAGAAAAGAAAAGAAAAAAGAAAAAAAAAAGCAAAGAAAGAAATTAGCCAGGCATCATAGCACGTACCTATAGTCCTAGATTGCTTGCGTCCAGGAATTTGAGGTTATAGTCAGATATGACTGTGCCACTGCACTGCAGACTGGGTGACATAGTGAGACTCTGTCCCTATAAAAATAAAAATAAATAATAAAACAGAATAGAGAGTTCTGAAATAGGTAGACATATATATATTCAACTGGCTCTTAACAAGAGCACAACATTAATTCAAAAGAGATAGGAAAAATTGCTTCAACAACTAGTACAAAACAGCTGGATATTTCTGTAAAAATAAAGAAGCTTAACCTCTACCTTATACCATACACAAAAATCAGTTTGAGTCAGAGCACAGATTGAAACATAAATTAAAAAAAAAAAAAAAAAAAGAGCAAAAAAACCCCACTAGAGATCTCCTGGAACAAAAGCTAGAATATCTTTATAACTTCAGGAGGAAAAGATTTCTTAGAAAAGACACAAAAGCACAAACCGTAAGAAGAAATAAATACTTTAAACTTCATGAAAATTAAAAGCATCTACTCATCAAAAAATACCACCAAGAAAATAAAGAGATGGACCACAGACTAGGAGAAAATATTTGTAATACATACATTTAACATATATATGAGCATGCACTTCATAAAACTAGATAAAATAACCAATAAAGACAAGCAGTGGTGCTTAATTTGCATTTGTTTTCAAATGCAAATTAAAACCACAATGAGATAGTTCTACACACTTATCAGAATGGCTAAAAATAGAAAGAATGAGAGCATCAAAAGTTAAAAGAATGTGAAGTAACCACAGTTCTCATACATTACTGGTAGAATTATATAATGTTCCTATCACTTTGAAAACCAATTTGGCAGTTTCTTATACAGTTGTCCAATTATCTACTTTAAGACCTAGAAATTTCATTCCTAGGTATTTATCGAAGAGGATTGAAAACATTTGTGCACAAGTGTTCTTAATAACTTTAATTATAATAATTCAATCCTGAAAACAACTCAGATGTCTAACCAAAAAAAAATGGATAAACTCTTACATATTCATAAAGTAGATGATATGGTTTGGCTCTGTGTCCCCATCCAAATCTCATCTCCAATTGTAATTCCCACGTGTCAAGGTAGGGACCTGGCTGGAAGGTGATTGGATCATGGAGGTAGTTTCCCCCATGCTGTTCTCCTGGTAGTGAGTGAGTTCTCATGAGCTCTGATGGTTTAAAAGTGTTTGGCAGTTCCCCACTCACTCTCTCTCTCTCCTGCCACCATGTAAGACATGCCTTGTTTCTCCTTTGCCTTCTGCCATGATTGTAAGTTTCCAGAACTGTGAGTCAATTAAACCTCTTTTCTTTATAAATTATCCAGTCTCAGGTAGTTCTTTATAGCCAATGTGAAAATGGACTAATATAGTAGAATACTATTCAACAATAAAAAGACTGTCACATATACTAACATGGACAAATCTCAAAAGTAGTATGGTGTAGGTCTAACACCAGAAAAAAACTTGTATAATTTTATGTATATGAAAGTAGAGAATAGTCAGAACTAATCTATGATGACAGAAATCGGCTCAGTGCTTGCTTCTGGTGAGGTATTGCCTGGGAAATGTTCACGAGGGAAATTTCTAGGGTGATGGAAATGTTCTGTGTCTTGATATGCATCATCAAAGCTGATTAAATGATACACATATTAAGTATTTCACTGCATGCAAATTATATTTCAATTTTAAAATGCATTAAATTTTTGTTAGGAACTGCCATTAATTACGTACTTTGTTCAAAGTGCTTTTCTTTAAATGCATAAACTCATTTGATCCTTGAAACAACTCTCTGGGATAGGTATCATTATTCCTAATGTACAGATGTAGAAACTGGTACTGAGAAAAGTTAAGGAACTTGCTCCAAATCATACTGCTTGGTCACAGAAGCTGAATTCAAGTGTCAGTCCATCTGACTCCAAGGCCTGGCTTAACTATCATGTTACTCATTTGGCGTAAGTGCCTATGACCCCATCTTTTTATTTTGAACTTTTATTTTAGGTTCCAGGGTACATGTGAAGCTTTGTTATGTAGGCAAACTAGCGTCACAGGGGTTTGCTGTACAGACTATTTCATCATCCAGGTATTAAGCCTAGTACCCTATAGTTATTTTTTTCTGCTCCTCGCCCTCCCTCAACTCTCCACCCTCAAGTAGACCCCAGTGTCTGTTGTTCCCTTTGTGTTCACGAGTTCTCATCATTTAGCTTCCACTTATAAGTGAGAACATGAGGTATTTGGTTTTCTGTTCCTGTGTTGGTTTGTTTCGGATGATAGCCTCCAGCTCCATCCATGTTCCCACATTAGACATGATGTTGTTCTTTTTATGGCTGCATAGGATTCCATGGTGTACATAGGCAACATTTCTTTATCCAATCTGTCATTGATGGGCATTTAGGTTGATTCATTGTCTTTGCTATTCTGAATAGTGCTGCAATGCACATTCATGCACATGTGTTTTTATGGTAGAATGATTTATATTCCCCTGGGTATATATTCAGTAACGGGATTGCTGGGTGAAATGGTAATTCTGCTTTTAACTGTCTGAGGAATCATCATACGGCTTTTCACAATGGTTGAACTAATTTATACTCCCACCAACAGTATATACGTGTTCCCTTTTCTCTGCAATCTCACCAGCATCTGTAATTTTCTGACTTTTTAGTAATAGCCATTCTGACTAGTGTGAGATGGTATCTTATAATGGTTTTGATTTGCATTTGTCTAGTGATCACTGATATTGAGCTTTTTTTCATATGCTTGTTTGGCCACATGTATGTCTTCTTTTGAAAACTATTTATGTCCTTTGCCTACTTTTTAATGGGGTTGCTTGTTTATTTCTTGTAAATTTGTTTAAGTTCCTTGTAGATGCTGGATATTAGACCTTTGTCATATGCATAGTTTGCAGATATTTTCTTCCATTCTGTAGGCTGTTTACTCTGTCAAAAGTTATTTTTTAGTTTTTTGCTGTATAGATGCTCTTAAGTTTCATTAGATTCCACTCGTCAATTTTTGCTTTTGTTATGATTGCTTTTGGTGTCTTTGTCATGAAATCTTTGCCCATTCCCATGTCCAGAATGGTATTGCCTAAGTTGTATGACTCCATCTTTATTCCAGGCCAGTTATGTGGAAACAGTCTCTTGAAGAGGCTTCCAGAATAACCCATTGGGGCAGTGGTTGTTAAATAAATGCACTCTGTATTTCTCTTTATTCTTGTCTTTTCGTTTTTGTTGTTGTTGTTGTTATTGTTGTTTTTTGAGATGGAGTTTCGCTCGTCGTCCAGGCTGGAGTGTAATGGTGCAATCTTGGCTCACCACAACCTCCGCCTCCCGGGTTCAAGCGATTCTCCTGCCTTATCCTCCCGAGTAGCTGGGATTACAGGCGCCTGCCACCATGCCTGGCTAATTTTTTTGTATTTTTAGTAGAGACGGGGTTTCACCACGTTGGCCAAGCTGGTCTCGAACTCCTGACCTCAGGTAATCCACTGGCCTCGGCCTCCCAAAGTGCCATGATCACAGCCATGAGCTACCATGCCTGGCCAGCATTCTGTATTTTTCTAATAATTATGGGGAGATAAATGTTAATAGCAAATATTACTTCTGCCCTCAAGGATCATTGCTTTAAAGTGCTGTAATTCAAGCCTGTTTTCTCAAGGTGAACCTTCTAGAACATGGACCATAATATAAATTCTAGAGCCAGAAACCGTGTACTATGCAGTTTAGAAAATCCCATATGATGACTTGCAGAGGCAATGTCATTTAATAAAGAGCTCTGGCATGAGACTGCCTTAGCTCAAGTCCAGGTGGTTCTACTTTCTGGGTGCTCCAGACCTCAGTTTCTTCACGCATAGGATGGGGATGATTCTCATACCTACCTGATACAAAGTGAGGATTAAATAAAATTATGCTGCTAAAAAATTAGTATGTGATGGTTCCTTATAAGCCCTTTATAAATGTTAGGCTGCTGTTTTGGGTTTTAGAGATTATATGAACAATGACATTCCTAAGCAAGAGAATAATCTAATTCCCTATTGTATGTGGCAGCTCTGAGTCCCTATGTGTGTCTATGTATTCACTTAATTTTAGCTGAAAGCAAAATGCTGTTGTTTCTAAAAACTGTATTAGTGTTTTATTATAAGAATTTGTAACCTCGGAATGAAGTGGACCCTGTTGCTCAACAGAAAAAAAAAAAAAAAAAAAAGGCATTTAATTACTATATAGGAAATTGTGTTGAGGAAAAATTGTCATTAAATGTAATTGTTATGCTTTATCTGTCCAGAATGATTGAAAGGAGCCTGAAACTATTTAGCATGTTTAACAGATATCAGCAAGGTTAATTGTTTGGGAACATCGAAGAGCTGAATTCCTCCGTGCACAATTTGTATTCCTGTCATATTATTTTCTTTTTTTTTCTTTCTTTTTTTTTTGAGACGGAGTCTCGCTCTGTCGCCCAGGCTGGAGTGCAGTGGCCGGATCTCAGCTCACTGCAAGTTCCGCCGCCCGGGTTCACGCCGTTCTCCTGCCTCAGCCTCCCGAGTAGCTGGGACTACAGGCGCCCGCCACCATGCCTGGCTAATTTTTTGCATTTTTAGTAGAGACGGGGTTTCACCGTGTTAGCCAGGATGGTCTTGATCTCCTGACCTCGTGATCCGCCCGTCTCGGCCTCCCAAAGTGCTGGGATTACAGGCTTGAGCCACCGCGCCCGGCCTGTCATATTATTTTCTTCATGATTTCAGCATCAGTCTTTATTTTATCTGTAGCTTTTAAAGTCTTGATTTCCACAGTACAATTTAAAAGCCAGAAAAATTGCAAATATGTGCAAGCTAACAGTACCTTTCCTATAAGGAAAAATTAATTAGTCTATTACCAAGTTGCTATGTAAGTAGAAAATCTCTATGCACCTCCAAGTAATGTTGTCAAAAGGAAATTAGAGGCTGCTTTTGTGGGTAGGTTTTGTTATTGTTTCTCATAGTCACCACTGAGGGTGGGGAGATGGGTGACTTCGAAGAATAATTTTTCAGGTACTGTCAGGTGTACCTGGAGGGGTGTGTGTGTGTGTGTGTGTGTGTGTGTGTGTGTGTGTGTGTCTGTAGATAAGTATTTTCTTCTCTGGGATCTTTCTTACCAGTGAATCTTATGCTGGTTTTGTAGAAGTCCTAATATTCATGTGGATCACTTTTGCACTTGTCTGTTTTCTTTGGATGTGGAAATGATGGTTTTTATATTTTTGTGCCTCACAGCACAGCAGCGGAACTGTGGCTAACTTACCAAGTCTTATGGCGGCCCTTCTCTTACGGCTTTCTTTAGCCCTCATTGAATTTCTCTGGAAATTCATCATGCATTGAAATTTTGTCTCAGATAATAAATATCTTAGCGTCAGACATGGGGAGGATGAGCAGAGGGGAATCATGGTTTGTTGTGAAAAGAGAAGAATCTGGCTGGATAATTCAGAACGTCACTTTCTACAGCTGGTTTTCTTTCTTTATTCTGCCAGTATACACTGAGTCCCTGTTGAGTCAGGAGTTATACTGAGCTTGGCCACTTGATATCGATGTGACACCTACCCTCTCTTTTGGATCTCAATTTCCTCAAATGTAAAATGAGCGTTTGTATCAGATAAGCCTAGAGCTCAGCAAATATTACAGTTCCATTCAATTTCAAGTGAATTAGTAATTAATGTTTCTACAGGAGCACTCTTTGGGCACGTGTGACAAACTATCTGTAAGTGTTGAGTCTAACATGGAATATGAGGTCAAAACAGATTGAGCTAAAGAAATTTTTTATAAATTCTATGAAAGACTTTTTGCTGAATTTTAGCATTTACTGTCTTCAACGAGACCTTGAAATGCCATTCAGAATATCTTATTTGAAATATAATCTCATTTTTTTCACCTATATATTCCAGAAATATTCTATTCTTTTGTTCCTACTTCCAATAATAGTTCTTAGAAAGTTATCCTCGTTTTATGGATGTGGAAACTAAGAAAGAGAGGTCAAGTTGCTTTCTTGAAACCACCCTGGTGGATTAAAATTCTCTCATCTGATCTTTGTGTTGGGCCCTTAAAATGCATGTAATGGGCCCAGTTCTAGTCTCAGATTTTTTTAGTCCTGCCCAACTAAAGGATACTTCCTTGAATGTTCTTTGATTCTGCTTCTGATTCTGGTAGCTGCAGAATGTGGTTTTTGCCTTTATTTTTTTGTTTCTAATTCAGATAGCTACCGTTTTAGGAATAGTCTCTTTTTGACAGTTACTGAAAAAAAGATCTGTGTTTTTCCCCTTGAGCATTATGTTTTGCAGTCTGTTTGTTTACTTGGGTTGAATGTTACCCAAGGCCTTTGAAACTTAACAAAATCTCAGTTGCTGCTGCGTTCAAAATCTTGTACAGATTTAGGTCTTATCTGCTGGGTTAACACACACACACACACACACACAGACACACACACGGTTTCTCTCTCTCTCTGTCTTTCTCCAACACAAGAAATGGCCATTTTAACTTTCTTCTGCAGTTTTTAATATATTGTTTTCATAACTAAGCAAATATAACATAAGTTAAAAATCTCTCCACTAAAAATTCACATCTTACAGAAAGACCTTTTTTTCCCTCTTCAACTTGTTTATTCTTCCCTTTTGCTTTCCTGCTAAACCCACCCGCTCTTGGTCATTTCTTTTCATGAGACTTTTTCAAATGTTTACACCAGTACACCACCATTTTCCTCATATTTAGCCTGGATTGAAGAGTCAATCTATGCCCATCTCATATATTTGTTATGAAGACCAAAGTGGCATAAATGCGAAAATGCTTTGAAAACCATCCCGCTCCCCGGCTGCCTGAAGGACTGTCTGAAGAGCTTCACATACGATATACCATCTTCCCATTCCATTCGCCTTTTTGTGTCATATCTTTTTACTCATTCCTTGCTTCTCTTCCCCCAGTCTTTCCACCAGCTTCAGTGAATGTTTCCATTTATTAGAAAGATGTTATATGTTATGTCCTTTAATATCATCCCCTTTTTTTTTCTTTTTTTTTTTTTGAGACGGAGTCTTGCTCTGTGGCCTGGGCTGGAGTGCAGTGGTGTGATCTTGGCTCACTGCAACCTCTGCCTCCTGGGTTCACGCCATTCTCCTGCCTCAGCCTCCCAAGTAGCTGGGACTACAGGCACCCGCCACCACACCCGGCTAATTTTTTTTTTTTTTTTTAGAGAGACGGGGTTTCACTGTGTTAGCTAGGATGGTTTCGATCTCCTGACCTCGTGATCCGCCCACCTCGGCCTCCCAAAGTGCTGGGATTCCAGACATGAGCCACCGCGCCCAGCCTCCTTCTCTTTTGCACTTGCTGGTTCTTTTGTCTGTAGTGCCCACACCAACAGCAACAAATCTGGAAAACCCCTCGCCTTTAAAGTTTCGTTATGGAAAACCAAACACCGCATGTTCTCACTCATAGGTGGAAACTGAACAATGAGAACACTTGGACACAGGGTGGGGAACATCACACACCGGGGCCTGTTGTGGGGTGGGGGGAGGGGGGAAGGATAGCATTAGGAGATATACCTAACGTAAATGACGAGCTAATGGGTGCAGCTCACCAACATGGCACATGTATACATATGTAACAAAACTGCACATTGTGCACATGTATCCTAGAACTTAAAGTATAATAAAAAATAGCGATAATAAAGTTCCAGTTCACTGGAGGCCTTCTGGACTCCCTTGAACTGAAAGTCACGTATTCCCTTTTGACTCCATTGCATTTTTTGCAAACCTGTATTGTAATTATTACTGTGAAGAGTGGTCATTATAATTGTATTTGCAAGTCAATCTCCCTCAATGAAATTCAAGCTCTTCAAGGCAACAATTCTTGTTTTTATGAGTGTATCTTCTAGTTCCCAACTCTGCATAGCATATAGTAAGTACTCAATAGATATGGATGGGTGGATAAATATATGGCAGAATGGATTTAGTTTTAAAATAGGTCATTTTCTCATGACTCATTGATTCTTTTTGGATTTTCTTATTTTTTAATTTCCAGTTGTTTTTGGTTTGGGTTTTTATTTGCTGTCCTAGTTTTTCCATCTGTGTAATGTATTTTATATGTCTTGTATTCATATTTTCCTCCTACCCACTATATCCATTCTTGTTACCTTTCTTCCTAATACAGCATTGTGCTCTTCTGCCTTTATGGAAGCCCTCACCTTTCTCACTAGGCCAGGGATATAAGACACCTGGTACATGTGCTACTACCCTTCTTCCCCGTTGCCTTACAGACATCACTAATTAATTCTAGCTCAGGAGCTGTAGAATCCTTCCAACACATCACTCCAGACAGTACTTGATACCAGCATGGAAACTGAAACCTATCTGCTATTTCTGGATTAGAAGATTTTCTGTCCAGCTTCCAGTTACTTTTTCCATGTCTCCTTTGCATAAATTCTTGCTTGAGAGACTGTGGGTCTTATATTAGAATTTTGAAAAAGTTTAGCAAGCTACTAGACTTAATCTATTAGGCTTCAGAAGCCAAGAAGCATTTCTGAAACATGTTGCTACATATGGAATGTCTGTGGAATTGTTTCCATACTTTGAGTTTGTTTTTTTGTATAAATGAATGTTAATGTCCCTGGAGATTTTTTGGGTTTTAATACACTTACTCCTTTAAGAGACTATTTTCAATATATTTTATATTCCTGAAGGTTAGTTTTCAGGATCTGAACTTCCTCATTGAGTTTTCTGACTGGTGGTGTCTTATCTACAAATAACATTTTGATGTCATTATTAGTGGTGTAACAAAAAATGTAAGACATTCTGATAGACAAATGATTCATCACTATAATAAAGGTGATAAAAACTCCCTTCCTCAGAAATAGAAATACAGTCTATTTATCTAGTTACTACCTTTCTGACATTTTTCTTCCATCACATTACCTTCAATCTGTGTTTTTAATTTGTATTTATTTGTTTATATTCTGGGATAGGATTTTGCCCTGTTGCCCTGATGCAGTGGTGCAAATGCAGCTCACTTCAGTCTCTGCCTCTTGGGCTCAAGTGATTCTCTCGCCTCAGCTTCCTAAGTAGCTGGGACTACAGGTGCACACCATCATACCTGGCTAATTTTTAAATTCTTTTTGTAGAGACAGGGTCTTGCCGAATTGCTGAGGCTGTTCTTGAGCTCCTGCTCACAGCAGTCTCCTACCTCAGCCTCCCAAATTGCTGGGATTATAGGTGTGAGTCATTATGCCAGCCTCGATCACTTTTTAAAATAAAAATATGTGTGTGTGTGTGTTTTTTTCTCAGAAATAGATGACCACATGCAAATGCAGATGGTCTGTATACAATTTTAGGATGTGTTTGGATCCACTTAAGTGCATCCATGGAATAAAAGTTAGGAACCCTTCCTGTAGTGATATAGAGGGAATTGTGACCCTCAATAGTTTATGATTTTAATCTCATTCTTCTTTAGGAGGTAATGTGTACACATAAAGACAAAGGTTCCATATAAGGAAGCGTGTGACCTAAAAGAGAGATTATAGACATAGGGAATAATCAGAAAAGATTTTTGACATTTAATGATATTCAAATCATTGATATCTGGGATTTTACTAAAAGCTATAGGATTGAACTCAAGCAAAAGTTACTACCTTCTTCTGTACAGTTAATGGTTAAACCCCAAGTGGCAAAAAGAATGGGAGGGGAGTAAACAGTAGATTTGATTTTAAAACATTCTTGGAAGATAGATAGAAAAAGTATAATTTTGTATTATATAAAACATAGCTCAGTAAAGAAATCAAGAAACTACTCAGTAAAGGTCTTAAAATTGGGAACTATGACAAAGTGAGGGAGGAGAGGAGCAAAACTTGAATGTTGGCCTATGGTATGAAGGATGGTTCTTCCTCTTTTCCATTACTACTCATTAATGGAGATGATAGGAGCATTTTACCCCCAGGACAAAACCGGAGGATTCTTTTCTGAAGACACTGAGTGAATTTCTCAAGGGGGCAGTTAAGGCTGATCAGTGGGATGGGCCTTTCCTTTATGCCCTTTGAGGCATCCCAAGCCTGGGTTTAGTTTCCTGCTTGCTTATCTTTGAGGAAAGCCAGCCAGTGCTCAGCCCCACCCATGTGCCCATGAAGCCACAGTCTTGTGGGAAAACAGACCTGCATATAAAAGTGTCATGTATTGTGCACATTTAACTTATCTCAATTGAACTATATACAGTGGAACATAGAGAATATGTAGAAAAATAATTTAAGTATTTCTCATTCTACTCACAGTGGGAACATATTCCAGATGGTCAGTCAAATGGGAGGCATAAATTTGCTAATTTAGTAGGTCTCGGTTTCTTCATGCTTTTCATAGCATGACCATCTCACTCTATTAAATAAGATTCGACTATTTAAAATGTGTGTAGCATTATACTAGATTAAAAATACGTGGAGTATTTCTTGTGGTTTTTAACTTGATTTCTGCCCTAGAGAAATGCTTTTGTGCTATATTGTGAAATACTGGACACTTTTCTAGTGACTTTTCCAGGGTCATTTTGACTATATATGAATTTTGTCTCAAATATGGGTGGGGCCAGCAGCATTACTGGTTCAGTGGTAGAATTCCTGCCTGCCAAATATGGGTGGTTCTGTCACCTAACCCTAATGCAAGATGACTCCATTATAACACAGTGGGGAAAATTTCACAAGCTACAATAAAATAGTTAATTCATTTTCCCCCTTTACTTTTGTACTCAACTTTCCTGTGATATTATTAATATACAATAAAATCACACAATTTAAATGTGGGATCTGAATTTTGACAAAGGTACACACTCATGGAATCCCTGCCCCAATCAAGATATAGCATATTTCTCTCACCATAAAGTTCATTCCGTCCTGATATTTTCCTCTCCCATTGAGGCAACCAGTGTTCTGTCTTTTAAAACTTCACATACACGGAGCCAGGCATGGTGGCTCCTGCCTATAATGCCAGCAGTTTGGGAGGTCAAAACTTCACATACACGGAGCCAGGCCCGGTGGCTCCTGCCTATAATCCCAGCACTTTGGGAGGCCGAGGTGAGCAGATCACTTGAGACCAGGAGTTCGAGACCAACCTGGCCAACATGGTGAAACCCCATCTCTACTAAAAATAGAAAACATTAGCCAAGTGTGATGGCACATGCCTGTAATCCCAGCTACTCAGGAAGCTGAGGCAGGAGAACCGCTTGAAGCTGGGAGGCAGAGGTTGCAGTGAGCTGAGATCATGGCTCTGCACTCCAGTGTGGGCAACAGAGCGAGACTTCATCTCAAAACAAAACAAAGAACCAAAAAAACCCAGAACTTCACATACATGATCTTATGAGATATATTCTATTCTTTCTAGCTTCCTCTATTCAGTGTGTTTTTGAGATTCATCCATGTGGTCTTGTGTAACAGTAGATCCTTCCATTTTACTTCTTACCAGGATCATTCAATTAATACACCATAATTACTTATTCATTTTCCTTTTGATTAACATCTTGTTGTTTCCCATTTGAGAATAGTAAGAATTACACTATTACAAATATTTGTGAGCATGTCTTTGTATAGACATAGGTTTTCACTTCTTAGTGAATATCAATGAGTGAAATTTCTGTGATATGGGGTAGGTATACATTTAGCTTTAGAAGCAACCACCAAATGGTTCTCCAATGTGGTTCACTCCCATAAGCGATATATGAAAGATCCAATTATTCGATTGTCTTGTCAATGCTTGGTATTGTTAGCCTTGTTAAATTTAACCATAGTTGATATAAAATAAGATTTCTTCTTGTTTTAATTTGCACTTCCCTGTTGGCTAGTAATGTTAAGCACTTTCGGTTGTGCTTGTTGGCCATGTGTGTATCTGTTGTGAAAAGTCTATTTAAGTCTTTTGCCCCATTTTTATTGGATTGTTTGCCTTTTTATTATTGGGTTGTAAGAGCTCTTTTAATATCCTGGATATAGTTCTATGTCATTTATGTATACTGGAGATATATTCATCCAGTCTGTTACTTGACTTTTCATTTTTTAAATGATGTCTTCTGAAGAACAGGAGTTTTTAATTTTGATGATGTTCAGTTTATTTACATTTTTATTTTATAATTTCTGCTTTTTTTGTTCTACCTCAGAAATCTTTGCTTGACTCCAAGTCACAAAAGATATTCTCCTATGTTTTCTGCTGGAAATATTATACCTCTAGCTTTTACATTTAGGATAGCAGTCTATCTTGAATTAATTTTTATAGTTTGGGCTTTTACAGTTTCAAATTCAATATATCAGCTTACAGGTTCATCAATCGTTGGCTAGTTTCTTCTAAACACAGACCATCTTTCTCTGGTAGGCTTGTTTCTGTGCTTATCTTGCCTCCAATGTTAGCACCTGGTTCCAATTATGAGAGTTGTGTCCTTGTTCACCTAGGAAATGTTTTGTCTCTCTGGAATTTGATTCTCTTAGACTTCTTTGGAGCCACAGCAATTTAATACCTTTAAAGAAAGGTATGTATTAGTCTGTTGAAGACATTTCTTACAGTTTGGGCAGGAGCACATTCTGTTCTTATTCCTCTATGTCCTAACCACAGGGAAACTTTCACACCCCTGTTTTAAAAAAAGAAATGACAATTGAACTTAGGAAGAAAACAGGTAGCATGGAAGAGAAAAACATAATTGCTGTGGTTCAAAGGATGATGCCTCCTCGAAAATTCATGTTGGAACTTAATTTACAATGCAACATGGTTAAAGGGTATGGCCTTTGGGAGGTGACTAAGTCATGAGCTTTCATCCCTCAGGAATGAGACTGACACCTTTATAAAAGGGCTTGAGGTTGAAGGAAGTGCTCTCTGTCATTCCACTCATCTGCCATGTGAGGAAACAGCATTCCTGCCCTCAGGAGGATGCAGCTTCCCTCTTAGAAGCAGAAAGGACACCCCTCACCCGAAAACAAACTTGCCAGTACCTTGATCCTGTACTTCTCAGTCTTCAGAACTGTCAGCCATAAATTTCTATTTATAAATGACCCAGTCTGAGGTGTTTTGTTATAGCACTACAAAATTACAAGATAGAAACCAGCTCCAGAGCAGTGGAGTTGTTGCTATAACAAGGAGCTGAAAACGTGGAAGTGGATTTGGAAGTAGGTAATGGCTAGAGGCTGAAACAGTCATAAAGTTAATTCTGGAAAAAGCTTGTATTGCTGTGTACTGAGCATTAAGGCTGCTTCTGGTAAGGGCCTCAGAAGAAGAGAGCTGTAGAGAAACGCTGTCTTAAAGATGATCTAAGTGGTCATGAACAGAATGTTGGTGGAAATGTGGATGCTGAAAGACCAGTTTGATGAGGTCATAGAGGGTCATGAGGAATATCTTATTGGAAACAGAAGAAAAGGCCATCCTTCTTACACAGTGGCAAAGAACTGGCCGACATGTTTCCATATCATATTGCTTTGTGGAAGGCAAAATTTCAGAGATATGAACTAGGAAATTTAGTGAAGAATATCTCTAGGCAGAGTGTTTAGGGTGCTGCATGGCTTCTCTCAACTGCTTATATAGTAAAATATGAGAATAGGAAAAATGAGTTAAAGACAGAATTTATAATCAAATAGGAAGCAGAACATAAAAATCTGGAAAATTCTCAGCCTAGTAAAATAAAGATAAAAAAGCATGTTTAGGAGAGAAAACCAAGGGTGTGCCTGGCTAAGTGACCCTTTGATAAGAAGATTAGTATGGATAGAAGTTAGCCCCATGCTATTCATAAAAGAGAATAAAAGAATGACTTGGAAGGCATTTCACATATCTTTGAGGCTGCCACTTCCATTACAGACCCAGAGTGCCAGGGCCCTGGGGCAGAACAGCTTTAAGGGAGGGGCCCAGGAAGCTGTGGGATCTTGAGGCTTGCTGCCCAGGGTTGCCTCAAGTCTCTGCTTCCTGAATTCCAGCACACTGCTATTTGACCACCCTAGTTGTGACTCCACTCCAGAAGTTATAAACCAAAAATCTTGGTGGTGTTCATGTGGTGCCAATCCTGCAGGATTACATAGTACATGTGCGTGAAGGCTTGGCTACCTCTACCTAAATTTCAAAGGATGCCTTGGAGAGTCTGAGGACCCAGGCAGATAATTGCCACAGGGATAGGAAGGCAAGAGGGTCCCTACTAGGTCAGTGCCTAACAACCACGGAGACTGGGTCACCACAGAGAATCCCAGCTAGGAAAATGTCTAGTAGAGCCATGGGAGCAAGGTCACCCCAAGACCCCAGAACTATGGCAGTGTGATTTTCCAGCCTGGGAGAGCTGCAGGCACCTGACCTCTGCATGTGAGAACTGATAAGTGGGCTGCTCACAGCAAAGCCTGGACTCAGGGCCTTGAAGGGCCAACCCTTGCCCTAGTGGAGGGCAGGACATAGGGTCAAAGATTATCCTCAAGCCTCAAGATTTATTGTTTATCTCATTGGGTAAAAAGACAAATCTGGTAGATCAATGCAGTGGTTTTTCCACTTATTATAAAGACCCCTAGAGATACAAGATAAATGGGGGAGGGGGCTGATTATCAAAGAAACCTTAAAATATTATTTATGCTGAAGGAAGAGAAGTGATTAAATTTACATATCTAGAGCCAAGTGAAGTAAATGGGAAGGAACCCATTTCTATATCCCTGTTTCATTGTCCTTAATTTTCAAAACTCTGAGTAAAAAGGATTTCTTAAGTCATTTTGTAACAGGGAGAGAAGAATACCTCATATGCAAGGAAATAATCTTCAAACTAGTATCAAACTTTTTATCAGCAATACTCGAGGCAACAAGCAGTGGAGCAGTTTCCTTCATTTTCTGAGGAAAAAAACTATTTTCAGCCTGATATGGTTTTCTCTGTCTTCACCCAAATGTCATGTGGAATTGTAATCCCCATTGTTGGAAGTGGGGCCTGGTGGGAGATGATTGAATCATGGGAGCAGTTTCTCATGGTTTAGCAGCATCTCCTTGGTGTTGTTATCATGATAGTGAGTGAGTTCCCATGAGATCATATTGTTTAAAAGTGTGTAGCACCTCCCTGCCTTCCTCCTACTCTGGTCACGTGAAATGCTGGCTCCCCCTTTGCTTTCTGCCATACTTGGAAGTTTCCTGGGGCCTCCCCGGAAGCAGAAGTCACTATACTTCCAGTACAGCCTGCAAACTGTGAGCCAATTAAACCTCTTTTCTTTATAAATTAGCCAGTCTCAGGTATCTCTTTACAGCAATGTGAGAACAGACTAATACAGAAAATTGGTTTTGAGAAGCGGGGCATTGCTATAAAAGCATCTGAAAATGTAGCAGCTTTGGAACTAGGTAATGGGCAGGAGTTGGAACAATTTGGAGGGCTCAGAAAAAGACAGGAAGAGGAGGGAACATTTGGAACATCCTAGAGGCTTGTTAAATTCTTGTGACCAAAATGCCGATAGTGATATGCACAGTGAAGTCCAGGCTGAGGAGGTCTCAGACAGAAATGAGGAACTTTTGGAAACCAGAGAAAAGGTCACTTTTGCTATGCATTAGTAAAGAGGTTGGCTGCATTGTGCCCTTTTCCTTGGGATCTGTGGAACTTTGAATTGGAGAGTGGTGATTTAGGGTATCTGATGGATGAAATTTCTAAGTAGCAAAACATTTAAGATTTGGCCTGGTTGCTTCTAACAGCCTATGTTCCTATATATGAGCAAATAAATGACCTGAAACTGGAACTTAAATTTAAAAGGGAAGTAGAGTGTAAAAGTTTGAAAAATTTGCAGCCTGACCCTGTAGTAGAAAAGTCAATTTTTAGGAGAGGAATTGAAATAGGCTGCAGAAATTTGCATAACTGAAAGGAAGGCAAATGCTGATAGCCAAGACAATGGGGAAGCAGACTGGAAGGCATTTAAGAAACCTTTGAAGAAACCCCTCCCATCACAGGCCCAGAGGCCGAGGAGGGAAGAATGATTCTATGGGCCAGTCCTAAGGCCCCATTTCCCCTGAGTGGCCTCAGGACACTGCTTTTTGCCTCCTAGCTCCTCCTATTCCAGCCTTGGCTCCAGACAGGTACAGCTCAGGCCACTGCTTCAGAGGGTGCAAACTGTAAGCCTTGGTGGTTTCCACATGTTGTTAAGCCTGTGAGTGCACTGAATGCAAGCATTAAGGCTTGGGAGCCTTTGCCAAGATTTCAGAGGATGTATGGAAAAGCCTGGATATCCACGCAGAAACCTGCTGCAGGGATAGAGCCTTCACAGAGAACCTCTACTAGGGCAGTGCAGAAGAGAAATGTGAGGTTGGATCCCCCATAGAGAGTCCCCACTGGGGCACTGCCTAATGGAGCTGTGAGAGGAAGGCCAAAACCCTGCAGCCCCCAGAATGGTTGATTCACCAGCAGATTTCACCATGTTCCTGGAAAAGCCACAGGCACTCAATCAATGCCAGTCCATGAGAGCAGCTGGAGGGGCTGATCCCTGCAAATCTACAGGGGCATGGCTGAGCAAGGCTTTGAGAGCTCGTCCCTTGGACCAGCATGCCCTGGATGTGGGACATGGAATAACAGAAGATTATTTTGGAGCTTTAAGTTTTAATGACTGCTGGGATTTGGACTTGCATAAGTCCTATAGCCTTGTTCTTTTGGCCAATTTCTTCCTTTTGGAATGGGAGTATTTACCCAATGCCTATACCCTCATTGTATCTTGGAAGTAACTAGTTTTTGATTTTGCAGGCTCATAGGCAGAAGGAATTAACTAGCCTTGCGTCAGATGAGACTTTTGACTTTAGAGTTAATGCTAGAATGAGTTAAGACTTTGGCGAACTGTTGGGAAGGCATGATTGTATTTTGATATGTCAGAATGATATAAGATTTGGGAGGGTCCAGGGACAGAATGATGTGGTTTGAATCTGTGTGCTCACCCAAATCTCATGTGGAATTGTAATCCCCAGTGTTGGAGGTGGGGCCTGATGGGAGGTAATTGAGTCATGGGGGTGGATCCTTCATGAATGATTTAGCACCATCACCTTGGTACTGTTATTGTGATAGTGAGTGAGTTCTCACGAGATCTGGTTGTTGAAAAGTGTGTAGCACCTCCCTTCTCATTCTCTTCCTCCTGCTCCAGCCATGTGAAGTTCTGGCTCCCCCTTCACCTTCTGTCGTGATTGTAAGTTTGCTGAGGCCTCCGCAGGAGCTGAGCTGATGCTGCCATGCTTTCTGTACAGCCTACGGAACCATGAGCCAATTAAACCTCTTTTCTCTGTAAACTATCCAGTCTCAGATATTTCTTTATAGCAGTGTGAGAACAAACTAAGATAAAACCAAACTCAAAGGGAGGTCAAAACAAAGGCATTTTAAAGCATCAAGATTTTTAGACTCCTATATATCCTTTTTGAATCTATTCTTTGAAATTAAGAATGAATTTTACGAAAGAATTATTTTAATAAATTAAGAAACAGCGAGACTAATGAAAGCCTCCCAAAGAAGTTGAAGATAATTATTAGCAGTTCTAGTAAGTATTTTGTTAAAATTATAGAGTCCAAAAACTTCAAGAAGGATACACTCAAGAAGCAAAATGAAGCATTTACTACCAATGAAGCATTTACTACCAATGTGTGTGTTCCCTAAAGAGAAGAAAGGTAATTGTAAACCACAGAATGAACAACACAAACTATATAAGGAAATCATGTTTCAAATAAAAAGCATAAGAAAATAACAACAAGTGCCATAAATTTGAGCAACAGATATAGCATTAAAAGAAAAGGGATTTGAGACGGGGCATGGTGGCTCATGCCTGTAATCCCAGCACTTTGGGAGTCCAAGGTGAGTGGATTACAAGGTCAAGAGATTGAGACCATCCTGACTAACACGGTGAAACCCTGTCTCTGCTAAAAATACAAAAAATTAGCTGGGCGTGGTAGCAGGCACCAGTAATCCCAGCTACTCAGGAGGCTGAGGCAGAGAATGGCATGAACCCAGCAGGTGGAGCTTGCAGTGAGCCGAGATAGCACCATTGCACTCCAACCTGGGCGGCAGAGCCAGACTCCATCTCAAAAAAAGAAAAGGATTTGACTTTTTTGGTTTAGAGGTTATAACATTGCATTCAAAGATAAATAAACATCATCTTAGCATACTACCTGGTTCTCCAATGAATAATTCATATTGTCATAATAAACTGGTTTTCAACTTTAGAATTAACCTATAAAGAAAACTCACAGTCACGTTAGCCGAATGTTACAAAGCTTGACAATGGAAGCAAAGGCACTTGATGGTAGATGGTGTCAAGGGAATAAGAGGTGAAGGAAAAGTGGATGTATGACTACTTTAACAAAATGAGAAGATTTTTCCTCTGAGATTAATGAAACAAGACGAAGGTTTAGATACATTACTTAAAATTACAACTCTAACTTTGGTTGTAATTTTACATATAATTTTAACCATCGAAGAACAAAGTTTGAAAGGGAAGTGAATTTTGCAAATAAGCTAAATTCTTATACTTTACAGAGGTAGTGAATAGACAATATCCTAAAAAGGTAAATGATGAGAGTAATATAAGACTAAAAATAAGAGTTAGTGAGCTAACCACTAGAGAGTTAAAGTACAGAGCCAGCTAATTTAGTTAATAGCTTCTGGGAAGACCAGGTAGGGAGGGTGGGGAAATGAACTGTTTTATTTTAACTTATTAGTTTATTATTTCTCCATTTATATGTGTTATTTTGGGGAAAATGTTTAAAAGAAGGAATATATGACTTCTTGATAGACTCTTATTCATCCTTAAAGACGTACTTTGCCAAAGTATAATACTCAGAAAGTAAAAACATGAGTCTCCTTCAAATATACAATGAATGTATGTCAAAGGCTTTATTCAGTTCATTAATTAATGAAAATAATAGGAAGATGGTAAACCTGGGTCAAAGAATGTTTAAAGGAACAACATTATATCCACCACAAAAGGCATTTTGAAATAAATTTTAATTAGAAACAAAATGAGTTAGTCCTATAGGGTAATAGTACTATAACCTTGCAGTTATCTTTTTAGTAAGATGTATAGGTCTTATGTTAACAAGTAAATTCTCTCATGAACTAGTAAATAACAATGTCAAACCCTGAATTCTTGTGGAGTTAAATAATCTTTGTGTGAGCCTGTTAAGCAATGTCCAAGCCTAACATGGAAAGGATACATGTTCTTCTCTTGATTACCAGTTTTACATAACTGTCATTTCTAAAAGAGCTCAGTCTTAGGAGGCTTTCCCCGACTCTCTGACCATCTGGTTTTCCCTGGTTGTTTGCATTTCCATGTCATATGTCTATTACAGCAATCACCACATTTTAAATTTTTTTATTGTTTCTTGCTGCATCACTCCTTGACTAGAAAGCGAGATTTCTGTGTCCAGGGCTGGTATGCAGTAAATTGTCAGGATGTTTGTTGAATTAATGATTAAACTTTCAAATGTTATCAGCTATCTTTATAACGCAGAGACAAGAAATTAGAGATGAGAATGCAGGAAGAGAAAGATGAGTAAATAAATAGTTAGAATTCTGAGAAAAACTTAAATCTGCTACAAAATCTAGTGATATGGCAATTTGCAAGTTGTCCAATAAATAACTGCGAGAAATTCTACTGTCTTAGTACAGTGACATTCAGATGTTAAAGGAAGTAGAACTCACATAGAAGGACTGCCAGGTTAAATGACTTATTGAAGCCTCATCTCTTTCTTAGATCTTTGGTAAACCTTTCGTCTTAATGCCAAATGTACTCCTGAATGAAATAAAAAGAAAGAAATTAAGGAGAAAGCGTCCTTCTGTTTATTTCATACCTGGGGCTAGAAAAGCTAAGAAATGGTGCCACTTGAACTTTGCTAAAGGCTATAATCATAAACCTTTGTTTTTCTGCTGCTAGAACTACCATTCCCCCAGGAAGTGATGTGGTGAGCCAAGTGATGTAGTGAAAAAAGAATGTGTGTCTTCCTTGAAGATGAGAAAAGAAAGACAAATGTAAACTACATAATGAACAACAAAAACTCTATAAGGAAATCATGTTTCAAATAAAAAGTATAACAAAATATGCCATGATTTTGAGCAATAGATGTATTGCCCAAATGTATCAGCAGACTATATGAAAACACAGCACCTGGAAACTGGGGTACCGTTGGGCTTGCCTTGTTTCAAAGAGTGCTTGGAGTGCCTGTCCAGCCTCATGAATCTAAAAATTTCTCTCCAAGAGAAAAAGCTGAGTGGTCCTGGCAGCTGTTTGGCATCTATTTATTTTATGTCTTGCTAACATATGGAAGTCTTCCCCCAACCCCCATTCCAATCAAAGGTTTCTATTTGAAGCTGCTTAAAATTGACTCCTGTTGATGTAACTGATTTATGGTCTTTCTTTTTTTTTTAATTTTTAATTTTTGTGGGTATGTTCCTGAACAGAATGAGGTCCAGCTGCTTGTTCTCGCCATTCAATAATGAGATACAGACAGACTGGGAAAGAAGGGAGTTTATTTCCGCATCTGGTTACAAGGAGAAGGCTGCAGTAACTCACCAGACCAACTCAAAGTTACAAGTTTTTTTTCTAGTGCTCATATACATGTTAAGCTTCATGCCTACGTGCAGAAGTGCACCTACAAGCAGGAGGGTTTCATTCAATCTATATCTAATCTTTAGGATCCGGGGTCTGGAAAGTTTTCTCTAAAGCCTTGGAAAGTTTCTTAATCTAAAGTGGGCCCTGGTACAAGGTATATGTGTAAGAGTGCTTTTATTGTTCAATCAGACTTTAGGGTCTAAGAAAGACTTTAGGGTCTAAGAAAGCCGGGGATGGGTGAGGGGTGGTGCAGTTCTGGATGGGTTTGTTTTCATATTCCAGCCCTTGTACTCAGCCACCAGTTTCTCCAGTTTTTTAATGTTTAACTTATACATTCATCAGAATTTTAATAGAGAGTTAGTGGAAACTGACTGTTCTGGTTGCTAATGGCAACCTGGCCTGTCACAGGTACATAGTAGGTATATATCTGTGGAGTACATGAGATGTTTTGATACAGGATGCAATGTGTAAAATCACATGATGTGAAATGGGGTACCTATTCTCCCAAGCATTTATCCTTTGCATTACAAACAATCCAATTATATGCTTTGTTATTTTTAAATGTAGAATTAAATTATTACTGACTATAGTCACCCTGTTGTGCTATCAAATACTGACTCTTATTCATTCTTTCTAACAATTTGATTTATGATTTTTCAATAGTATACTCTGATAAGCAGAATGAATCACATTTTGGATGTTGTTCTTCAGATGCTTCTTTTCATCATCCCTGAACTAATACTTTCAGCTTATCTCAGGACAGCAGAGCCTGTGATCTCTTCCTTGTCTCTTGGTTCTCAGTAAAGGGCAACCCTAGGGATGGGCTGCTCATCTCTTCAGCCCTTGAAGAATAGACTCTTTTATACTTCCTTATCTTGAGATAGATCAGTAGATGGTTGTCAGCTGGAGGTCACTTACCATAGTTTCTATAAGGGCTAGCTAGTGAAGGGGCCATGGGAGGTGGGACCTTGAGAGCTGGTGGGGTGATATGGGGAGGGTCATGAGGCATGCCCTGCCTGAAGGAGGCTGGCATGGCCTCCTTGTGTACTTAAGTTAGCCTATGTTTGCTAGGCTATCATTTGTGAGTTGCTGAAGGTGCAAATTTGTATATGGAATCATCTACTTCTTAAGATGGTCTGTGGGCTAACGGAAATGCATTGGCAGGCTTCATTCACATGGGGACCAGTTTACAACTGAGATTTGGCCTTGAAAACCAGTGCCCTTTTAGCCTCCTAATTGGTCTCCCTGCAGTCATCCTTGTTCTCTCCTCTGTTCTCCACCCTGCAGCTAGAGTGATCTTTTAAAAATGCAGACCTATTGGCATCTCTTCTCTGTCTAAAATGCTCCAGAAGTGTGCTGTTAGAGTTAGGGTAAAGGGCAGAGGCTTTCTTATTCTTTAAGAAAGTCTTCAGGGCTCCCTGCACCCACCACCTCTTTCTTAGTTCTGTCTACTCTTTTTGCAGCTCCTTTTGGTTCCTCTAAATCACCACGCCAGCAACTAAAGCCTTTGCCGATGCTTACTAGTCCACCCACTTGGCATGTTTCTCAACCCTCCTACCCACATTATTTAGCAAAGTTTTAAATGCCTTTCAAGGCTCAGCTTATGTTTTAACAGACCTTCATTAACCCCCTACCCTAGGCTGCTTCCATTCCCTTTGTATTTGGTCGATGTGCCCTAATTCTCCCATGTTGTACTGCGATCAAACCTTGAATTCCAATTATCTGCTTAACAGTTGTCTTTCCTACTGGACTGTGGTGTTCCTTAATGGCTGGAAGGATGTTGAGTTTGTTTGATGGTGTAGCTTCTGTACCTGGTACAGTGTCATGCACGCAGCATAGAGCTTTATAAATATGCACTGATTTGACATTGAATTAACATTTTCTGTGATAAGCGTGGAATGTTGTAAGGACACAGGATTTCATAAGGGGATAAGCTGTGGCTTCCCTGCAGTGATCTTTAGACTGTGTTTTCTCTAAGACTCTTAAAATCCATTCTTGTGAAAGAAGAGGTAGTTCTACGCGGTGACTTGCTTGTTTTGCTTCTGAAAGATAGCTTACTAATTGATCACTATTTTTCCTCAAAGCTGCTCAGTGGTCTTTATATTTATTCTGTGACATAAAAAAGAACTGGAAGGACTTTCAGAATGTCAAATATGTAGTCATGTGGCCTAAAGTTAAAAACGTCTGTACTTCAAGGGCTCTTAAGATGACTGAAAGAGGAAAATCTGACTTCAGTAGATAAGCATAAAAACTGTAAAATAAATAAATAAATAAATAAATAAAACATTTCATCACTCTGAATTTAGATTAAGAATGGAGAGGAGCTTATATCATTCAGTAACACAATAATATAAATCTAGATACATCGGGGGAGCCAATGGAGATAGATGGTAAATAGAAATGGGGTCAGAGAGAGAAGCTGAGGAACAGACACAAGAAATTCCTGCTTTCTCCTCTTTCCTATCTCCATTCTTTACATGAAGACCTAGAAAGGAAGAGACAAATTTTCCTGTATCTATGGCAGTCACCTCCAAGGATGTCACTACTAAAAGCAATAGTCAGGCTGTTCTTTTTGGATGTGTGACACAACTGTGGATAGATACCATCTCTTAGTTCTTATTTCATAACCTGTGTAAAATGTAATGGAGCTCACCTCTGCCCAAAACAATTGCAGAGTGTGTACATTGAGGTAGTAGATTCCTTATTTTCTTTAGAAATGTGTACTGCTCTTATTTACTGCCCTTTTATTCCTTATATTAAATTTATATTTAGAGTGCAGAATTTACAAACCAGATGAAAGTGTCTCCAAATGCCATAAGGCATTGGCTCACTTCTATTAATTACTTCCTGGAAGAAAAATCATGCTTAGAATAGAAGGACATCAACTTATCTGAGCACCAAGATGCTGCCTAGGTTCCCTTCCAGGATATTGACTCAGGGGACTTGATTGTGAAGAAATGTTTACTAACAAAACTGGAAGCCAGTGTAGAATACACTCTAATTTTTGCAGGAAGGAGTTTCCAGTCTCTTTTTCAAGGATTCTTTTAAGATACAGCTGGACCAAAAGTATGTCTACATGTTTACATCATTTCTTCTTCTTCTTCTTCTTTTTTTGTGTGTGGGGGTGTCTGGAAAGATTCCCCTTTCCACAGTCTCCAAGGAAGGCCCTCTAGTCTTTCCAGATTTGTTCTGTTTGGATTTTGTGATTCATAAACAGAAGAGAAGGGAAAAGAGAAAACAAGAGTGAGGATCATGAGCTAGAGCCAAAGATGTTTCTCTTGAAGCCATTGAATACGTTGCTTGTATTGAGGTATTGATTTATAAACGGCAAGTACAAGGGAGATACTTTTTTGAAAATGGTCTTAAAAAAACCAGAACAGAGGTTATTAGTTTACCCCCTCTATAATGTTGAATAATTTTAAGTTTAAAAAAAAACAAATACAAACTTGAATTCACTTAATATTACATTTGCTGGTTAACCTTTTTCTTTGATTACACTTTCCTTGATTAGTTTTTTTGACTAAGACGTTGACCTTACTGAAAACTCCTTTATGTGTCTTTATAGTCCTGACTATTTTAAATATTGTTTACTGAAGACCTCGTGGGTCAGAGGGTGAACTAAAGAGGAGGTGAACTAAATGCGCATGATAGTCCCTTCACATAAGTCCTGATTGTATACACAAGTCATTTAAATCACATATCTAGTACAGTAGCCACTGGCTATATGTGGCAATTAAACTCTTGAAATGCATATACCAACTCCAAATTGAGATGTGCTCTAAGTGTAAAATACACATAAGATTTTCAAGACTTAGTATAAAAATATAGGATATCTCTATTCATTTTAACAACTTTATTGACATATAAATCATATGTTGTATACTTCACCCATTTCTAATACATTTTCAGTGTTGACTACCTGTTGAAATGGTAGTATTTCTTATACACTGGGTTACAGTATATTGAAACTTCACCTTTTTACGTTTTAATCTGACTACTAGAAAGTTTAAAAAATGTGACTCACATTATATTTCCATTGGATAGCACTTACTTAGATAATGGCTTGTGAATATATAACTTCTTGAAGAAAATGCAACCAAAGTATCCTTTGACCAATCAATCAATACGTATTTTTTTCAAAGTTAGGATTCTATGAGTCTGCTTCTTTTCTTCTTCTATTCACCAAAAATGCATCAGATGACATCTCTCTCCCTCTGGGTTAGTTAGAACCTGCACGTTATGCACATGTACCCTACAACTTACAGTATAATAATAATAAATAAATTAAAAAAAAAAAAAAAAAGAAAATGAGCTTGGTAGGTTTAGCTTAGGAAAAGTAGGGGAAGAAAAATAGTATAATCTCTAAATTTCAAAGTCTAAATCACACTTGACATAAGCTCATGTCAACATGTATTTATGTCAGCCAATTTCTCTTAGGTGATCATAGCTAACTTGCTGTGTTGTCTTGTTTAAATGTTTCAAACTAGGTTCTGGTAGCACTCTTTGAATACACTTTTCTATTCTATGAATTGAATGTTCCAAACTTGTCACAGAGTCATAGATAAGTAAACTTGCAAAGGAACTTTCATAATCAAGTGAGTAAAAAATGTTGCTTTTTTTCTTCCTGGGGAAAACAGGACTTTGGTTCTCTTAATGGACTGTGTACGGAAATTCAGGCTGTGATGAGGTTTTCAATGTGGGCCTTAGTTTTAGATAATGCTTTAAAAACTACATTTGCATTTTCTTTTATTATCTCCATGAAGGAAAGTAATTAGAAATTGGATCTTCAAGAAAATAAGTAAACATCACTGGCATTCTTTAACAATGTGAACTCTCCTGAAATCCTGCTCTTTAAGGGATCAAATTTTTTATTTCCTTATGTTTCATGGGTCCTTTACATTGAATAGACTTGAGAGCAGCCTCGTGGACTACCTTGGTCTTATTTTGGCTGACAGTCTCATTAGAAATATACCAAAGGGTAAGATGCATTTAATTATGCCTCCATTAGTATCCTCTCCTTGGGTGATTTTGTAGCCATTCATTTAGAAATAGTGTTTGTCAGATCTGGGGGAAGACTCTAGGGTGATGGTTCTTGATGTCAGCTACAAATGGACATCAACAAAGAGTTGCACATCTGGGTTTCCAGGCCACACCCAAAACCAGCGAAATGAATCCATGGCTCCATCGTATGCATCAGTATTTTCAAAGCTCCAAAGGGTGAGTCCAATGTACAGCCAAATTTGAGAATGGCTTCTTTCAAGATTATCCACCCCAGTTGTTTTAAACAATAGGTAAGCACCGGAACACTTCTTGCACACAATATGTTACCTGGAATCTTTATAAAAGACATATTGTTACCTAAAGCAGGGCAGGGTCTGAAGTCAACCCACTGTGCCTGCCCCTTGTTCCCTGCTCCTAAGGGAGATTCTATGAAACCCAGGACTCCTTGAGGCACTGATTAACCACTGCTCTAATCTGAAATCCTCACTTCATGGGTCTGAGTCTCAAACCTGTCCAGTAACTTGCTCAAAGACACTTTCTTTTTTTCCTCCCTTGTTCTGTCTTCTATCTCCACTTTCTTTCATCCCAAAGAGGAATGCAGTTAGTTAAGCAGCAGAAACATAATTTTAGCCTGATGTGTTAGATTTGAACAGTGGCTTTTCTTCTTCCACTCTGTCTTAGATCTTCAAGCCCTAGAAAGCAGCGAGGAAGAGAGCTTAGAACTCCCTAAGCGTTGTCTGTGGACTGAATAAATGATACCTGACAAATTTATTTGCTACTATTCTTTCATATACATACAGATGCCACTGTTGAGATGTGACAACGTGCTAGCAGCCCTTGCTTGCTCTCGGTGCCTCCTAGCCCTCAGGGTCCATTCTGGCCACACTTGAGGAGCCCTTCAGCCCACCGCTGCACTGTGGGAGCCTCTCTCTGGGCTGGCTGAGGCTGGAGCCGGCTCCCTCTGATTGCGGGGAGGTGTGGAGGGAGAGACCTGAGGGCAACACTGCTCGTGGGCCAGCACGAGTTCTGAGTGGGCATGGGCTCGGCCGGCCCCGCACATGGAGGGGCGGCCTGGCCGGCGCTGGCAGCCCGAGGCAGTGAGGGGCTTAGCACCCGGGCCAGCAGCTGCAGAGGGTGCAAGCTGGGTCCCCCAGCACTGCCAGCCCACCCGCGCCCTGCTCAAATTCTCACGGGCCCTCAGCTGCCTCCCCGCAGGGCAGGGCTCAGGACCTGAGGCCTGCCATGTGTGACCCCCACTCCCTTGGTCTACCATGCTGCCTGAGCCTCCCCAACGGGTGCTGCCCCCTACTCCATGGTATCTGGTCCCATCATCTACTCAAAGGCTGAGGAGTGCGGGTGCACGGCGTGGGACTGATGGGCAGGTCCACCTGTGGTGCCAGCTTGGCATCCACTAGGGGAAGCCAGCGGGATTCCTGAGTCAGTTGGGGACTTTGAGAAGTTTTATGTCTAGCTGAAGGAATGTATATGCACCAAACAGCACTCTGGGTCTAGCTCAGTGTTTGTGAACGCACTAATCAGCACCCTATCAAAACGGACCAATCAGCTCTCTGTAAAATGGACCAACCAGCTCTCTGTAAAATGGATCAATCAGCTCTCTGTAAAATGGACCAGTCAGCAGGATGTGGGTGGGGCCAGATAAGGGAATAAAAGCAGCCTGCCCGAGCTAGCTAGGGACAACCCAGTGGGGTCCCCTTCCACGATGTGGAGGGTTTGTTCTTTTCCTTCTTTGCAGTGGATCTCTTTGCTGCTCACTTTTTGGGCCAAGTCGCCTTTGTGAGCTGTAACACTTACCATGGAGGTGTGCAACTTCACTCCTGAAGCCAGCGAGACCACGAACCCACTGGGAAGAACGAACAACTTTATATGTGCCGCCTTTAAGAGCTGTAACACGGTGAAGGTCTGCAGCTTAACTCCTGAAGTCAGGAGACCACGAACCCACCAGAAGGAAGAAACTGCGGCCACATCGGAACATCTGAAGGAGCAAACTCCGGACACACCATCTTTAAGAACTGTAACATTCACTGCGAGGGTCCGCGGCTTCCTTCTTCAAGTCCGTGAGACCAAGAACCCACCAATTGCGGACACACTGTGACTGACAGAAAAAACCAAATTCATTTCCAAAATAAATATATTCAAAATTATAATGTACCCTTACCAGCTTTTTGTCATGATGAATTTTTTTTTGTCATGATGAATTTTATCAATCAGTAATAACAATGGTAATAGCCCTTACTGAGCGTTTACTATGTGCTAGATGCTGCACTTAGTGCTTTATTGGTGACTTTTCTTCGAGTATCATAAGAACCATGAGAAAGATTATTAATTATTTTCATGTGAGAAACAGAGGCTGAGAGGTTAAGTAAATGGATCGTTTGTGTATAGCTAAGGCTGGCTGGCTCTTAAACTGTGCTTGACCACTCAACCTTATGCCTCTCAACAGATAACTGATAGAAGTATTTTTTTCAGCAAGTCATTTTTTTCTACTTTAAAGGGACTTTCGTTTCAAGAGGGCTGAAAATCACTGCCCTGAAACGTGCTGCTCCTTGTCCTGTTCCCTGACTTTTTACTGGATCTGGACATAGCTCAGTTCTTCTTTTCATAAAGTGATGAGAAACCCAATGTCTACAGGGATGAGGCAGGGAATGCTAATGAGTCAAATAGGTCAGGTTTGCATTTTAAGCATGCAAGAAAGGTTTCAACATCATACAACAATGAGAACATGGAACAATAACAATCATAGAATAATCTATTTTTCTGAAGCCTGCTGCTCTCTGAGACCAGACTTTTCTTCTATTTATTCCCACTTTTGTTAGAAATGTAGCCACCAAAGTATTTCACTATGAAAAATTTATCTATCTATCTATCTGGAACAGGTTTAAATGGTCATAGAATTTAGACTTTTTGCCAGAGATACAATAAGGAGTGGTGGGGTCTAAAGTAGCTTAAAGATTATGTTTCTTCTAAAAACAGCAGCCTATTACTCAGCTCTCAAATATTGTGAGTGGTGCTGTGTTGCTAGACCTTTAGTGTTTTATAGGAGAATCTGGAAAATTGGCTTTTTATGTGAAATATTTCAGTTTTCTAATGTTGACTTAAATGTTATAAAAACACTGTGGAGGCCAAACAAATTTACATTTTCAACCTAGTTATCTCTTGAGCTTCCAGGTCACAACCTTTCTTTTTAGTGGGGAAGAAACACCAACACCAAATTATGGAAAGCAAGACAAACCTAGTAATGTCGTGGGCTAGAAAAAAAAAAAAAGCACAGAGGATTTACTCTGGATCATGTCTGCAGTGTCCGGCATGATGGCTTCTCAGCTGCTCTGTGTCAGTGGGCGGCTGATGGAGCCAAGTAGCCCTCCCTCTTCACAGACGCACTTGTGCTCCTTGCCAGTGACTGGGAGAGTTGAGGTGTCAGTGGGCTTCCTGCCAAGGCTAGTTTCTCATTAACTTTAACCTGATGAACATTTCAGGATGCAGGAGCCTGGCAGCCTTGCTGCACAGGCAGCACACCTCTGAGATAAGAGGAAACAGAAGGTGGCAGATACTGTTTTTGCTTCGTGTGGCAGGAGAGTCTTCCAAGAAGCTATCAAAAAATCAATTGACCTGCCAAAATTCCACCTGATGGGCCAAATGTGCATTGATCTTTTCTACATTTACCAGTGTATTTCTTTTTCTTTCTAGCTCTTTCCATTTACTTTTAACTATTCCACTTTCACCAAGTAAGAATCATAAGGTTCCCAGAATGGCAGATTTTAGAAGAGGTCTTAAAGATGTTGTAAGGCAACCCCTTCATGTTACGAATATGTGAACCAAAGCCAAGAGAAGAGAGAGCATTGCAAAGAGTACTCTGTAAGTTAGTCAGACTAGAACTAAGTCTTCCTTAGTCAATGTTAATTTCTCATATTCCCAAATCTTGCTGTTGAGCAGCATCCCATGAAGAATATTAAAACACAGCTGTGGCCAGGCGTGGTGACTCACGCCTGTAATCCCAGCATTTTGGGAAGCTGAGGCAGGCAGATCGCTTGAGGTCAAGAGTTTGAGATCAGCCTGGCCAATATGGCAAAACCCCATTTCTACTAAAAATGTAAAAATTAGCAGGGCGTGGTGGCATGTGCCAGTAGTCCTAGCTACTTAGGAGACTGAGGCAGGAGAATCGCTTGGGCTTGGGAGACGGGGGTTGTAGTAAGCCGAGATCGCGCCACTGCACTCCAGACTGGGTGACAGAGCCAGACTCTGTCTCAAGAAAAATACCAAAAATGCACATACGCAGCTGTACAGAACACCCCAAACCTATCGAATGAGAAATTCCAGGGGTGGAGACTAGGAATGTATATTTTTTTCAGGTCCCTGGGTCATTTTAAGGTCTTTTAATGGGCTGATTGTTGGAAATCACCCACTTCTACTTGGGATTCTGCATTCAAATATGTCACAATTGAATTCTAGTGCAGGCGTTCTTAGTAAGAACTCTTGATTTTCACATTCGGTTTAAGGCAGAGTGGTTTACTGTTGCCTTCTGAGACAAATCCAAGAAAGTAGAAACTGTCATACATTGCATAGAAATGGCTTATTGTCATGCATCTCTGATCCTTGACAAATTTTAGTTAAAGCATGCGCAAAGATTATTGCATTTGAGGTTCTTAATGCTTATGTGAGCAAAATTCTCAGGTTTTCTCTGTAAAGCAAGAAGAATGAGATATATCACACTTGTTAAAGACAAGATTCTGATGATATGCTTAACTTTAGTCACTGAGATATTTAATATCTTCTCTGGACATGAATGAATAGCTGTGGTCACCATAGTAAAAGTAATTAAAACAGCGAATATAATTTACTAAGTCCTGACTCTATGACGGAACTGGACTCAGTGCTTTCTTCTATATTACCTCATTTAGTCTTCACACGCACTGTGGGCATGAGTATTACTTTCACTGTTTTCCAAATGAGAAAACTAACTCTCAAACTATAAAATGCACCCTAGGAAGTGTAGTTAGTAATAAACAGAGCCAGGTGTTAGACTCCAAAGCTGGTCCCTAGCCTGTTGCTTAGGTCTAATGGGTGACTGTCCATCAACATTCTTTAGAAAGCCCATTAATCCCACCTGCTCAAAACCTCCATCCTTCATTATTCCCTTATCTCCACTTGGCCATAAACTCTACAAAGGCCTAGAAATGTAGTGTTAAATCAAGGAGGGAAAATATTTTTCTGCTAAATAGACAATCAGCAATATAAACTGTTTGCTGTAGCATATAAACAAGAGATTTTCTCCATTCTGATTGTCTTCTCTCATTGTTGGGGAAAAGCATTATCGTGTAGCTCTGTTCATGAACACACACATACCTTTGGTAATTTGTGCTGCAACCCAGTGGATTTTAGAAATGTAACTTTTTATTAAGGATATATTAAAAGTAACTATAATTGGTACAGTAGTAAAGTGGTTTGAATAGGGTTCTTTGTTTAACTTATCATTGATAGGAAATACAGTATAACCACAGTTTTTTATTTCAATTTTATGATTTTTAAAATAATGTGACAAAAGTATTAGCTTCTTAATTTATATCCAAATTTTGAAATGATATATTAAAATATTGGCTTCTTAATGTATGCTCAAATGTAAAAACTATGTGAGTCACTCAAATTAATATTCTTTAAGAAGTACATAGTATCAAAGTTGGTGATTCAAATGAACAGGGAACTGTGTATTTGGTTTTTTGATTTTTTTTTTTTTTTTTTGGCATCGTGATAAGGTTTAGCCCTTAGGTTCCCACTGGTGGAAAGGACTGCATTGAATGCTGGATGTTTAGAAACTAAAGCTACTGATCATGACTGAATCACACTGTGGTCCACCATTTCCACATCTGTAGGATAAGGGTTTTGAATTTTACTGGATGCTCTCTAAGAATCCTCTTTTCTCTAAACTTCTGTGAGTTCCCACCAATCCTAGACACTTCTTAGCTTTGCCCACTTTGAGAAAGAATAACATTTTTCTGTGAAGTCAAATCAGCCAGAGAAAAAAAATTTCTCTTATTTTTCCATTTTACCAGTTAAGCAACTGAGGGCCTACTCAAGCTGAGAATGTGGGAAGAGTTTAAAGCAATCCTGGAGAGGGCTGTGCTCTGGGTCCTGAAACAGCTGAGGGAGCTACAGCCACTTCTAGTCCTAAAGGAGAGAGGGGAGAGAACAACAAGAGTAAGTGACCTGACCCCACTCATCACCTTGTCTCCAGTCTGCTCATGTTCCACATCGACCACGCCCAACCAGGGATGTCAAGGACCAGAGAGCTCATTAATGCAGTCCTTACAGACAAGCCTTCCAGGGTACTCAGCATGATAGAGAAGGCAAGAGTCAATGTGGAGGAGCAAGTGGAAAATAGTCATTACTATCTGTTTGCTCAATTATTTTTGAATTTATTTAGCAGGCACTTAGAATTAGGTAGCAGGAAAAGATTTTTATATACCTAGACTTGGAGCATTCAAAAAAATCACACAGCATACTAGCATGATAGAAAGGACTAGAATTGAGACCTCCTAGCTTTGACTGCAAATCTCAGTCTGTAGTATAAAAGCTGTCATTTAACTTCTCATCATTAAAAAAAAAATACTTAGATATGAGTGATACACTTTTTCTCTTTAACCATCTTTGAAGGCAGAAGACTTCTCATCATGGTTTTAGAAGCAGCATGCTATGTTTGAAAAATAATGGGATTTGGAGTTTCCATCTCATTCCTCAACTTTTATTAGCATATGTGACCAGCACTCCAAGCCTTATTTCTACCATTATAGGAATGGTAATATCTGTCTTGGCTATTTTGCAAGATTATTTGGAAAGTCAAATGAAATAACCAAAGAGCCTTAAAAAATGTCTAGTGCTATGTGTGCAAAAATGTGTGGCTGTAATTCATCAGAATATAGTCATGACTAAAAGCTATAAACTTCCTTAAAGAACAAAAATATGTAGGTTTTACTTCATGTTCTGAATATTTACTGAGTAATTGGAATAATTTAAACTTTAAAGATATGATTATTAATTTTCAATTATCTATTCTTTGAAATCAGAGTCAAGCAAATGAAAAAAATCTAGCATCTGAAAATTTGAGTCTCAGCCAGCATATTTATTATCTTTCTCCGAACCACTCATAAAAAACAAAACCAAACCCTATCATATCTTTGGCTTCAGAAGAGGCTGTATTTTTTTTCAGATTGTAATAACCAATTTTGGATATTTAAATACTGTTTATGAAACATTTAGTAGAATTTATTCTGTTAACTACAGCTGGAATAAACATTGGATAAATAAAATTCATGAAATATAGAAAAGTATCTAAAGGAAAATGAATCATTAATTTCCCAATTTCAGAGGTGATCACTGTGCATTTTTATAAATATATATATACAGATGTTTTTCTTATATAATTGAAATCCATTGTAAAAGTTTTATTTAATATATTGTAAGCATTTTTCTTGTCATGAATTATTCCAGCGAAATTTTAATGGCTACATGAGAATACTTTTTTTAACAAATCTTGTATTGTTAAATATGTAGATTTTTGGAAAGTGTTTTTGATTATCAAGAAAAGCTGCCTTTTTTTTTTCTTAAGTCCTATGGGAGACTTGAGTTTGAAAGAAAATAGAAAATTGTGGGTTCTTAAACAAGGAAATGTGTTCTTTAGTAAATTAGCTTTCAGTAAATATTTGAGTCAGTGTAATTCACAAACTGAAATCTGTCTGAAACAGTTTAGACATATTTTCAAATCTTTAAGACATATTTTTCACAAGTGCTTTGCCATGAGATATAATTACATAATAAATAACACTATCTCAGAAAAGGAAATATGTCATCATCTTAAGCTACATTATTAAAAGGTTATAATATGAAACTAGAAGGCAATGAAATTTATTTTTAACTGAGATATATCAGCACAAAGATCTCTTCCAGCATCAGTCTTATATATACTAATTTGAAATTCTTAAATAATTGATCTTCCCAGTTTTTCTATTTAAAAAGCTTCACTTTCTATACTTTATTCCTGCAATTCATTTATTAAAAGTAATAAAGTGAAAATGCCACAGAATCACATTTATTTAAAAAATTCTTTATAGTCTCCAGATGCATCCATAATCATATAAATCAACAACCGTAACAAATTAAATCTAATTATTGCTGGAGTCAGTTCATTCAAGAGGGTATCTCTTACTGTATGTGCTTTGTTGAGCTGTATTTCCTAAGATGAAGCCTTTTTATTTTAAGATTTTGAGGAAGAAATTGCACATGTGTTCTTGATTTCAATATTTAGCCCTCTATAGCATTTATGCCTTTAGCCTTTGCTAACATTGTGCTTGATTTAAGTTTCTGATTTCTTTTTTTTTGCCTCTTCTCCGTGTGTGCCCATCATCACGTAATAGTAGCTTATTGTTTGAAACTACTTCACTTGATATTTTCTGTCTTTACTTCCAACTTGTTGGCCTCTTCCCTTAATTTCTTCTCTTAGATTAGAGGCCAGCAAACTTTTCCTCTAAAGAGCTAGATAGTAATTATTTTAGCCTTTGTGTAGCACAAGGCCTCTGTCAGGACACAATTTTCTCCTTATATGCAAGAGCAGCCATAGACTATACGTAAATGAATGGCTGTGATTGTGTTCCAATAAAACTTGATTTGCAAAAATAGACAGCAGACTGGATTACCCTTATAGCATGCTTAGATGTTGGCATAATACATTTCTTTACCATGTGTCTTTTTCCTTACAAGTGTCTATGGCTTTGTTTCCAGATGGCTATCATAATATTTTTGAAACTAAGGGAATCAGTGCATGAACATATCAAAGATCGGGAATTTTTGTTTTGTCATAAAGATACCCTGTCATCTATTTTACCACTGGGAGAATGGAAAAGTTCCTATGTAGGATGGAGAACAAGAAAAGCTGTACTTTTGCTTCAAACTCTGTAGTAAACATCACTCTAATATCACAGAGAAAATTCTCATTGACAAGTTAGTTCCTCAATTTTCATTCAACCAAACACCTTGATAATAGTAATCATAGCTCACAGTAATTCAGTGCTTTCAGTCACAGTAAAAAATTAAGTACTTTCAGTCACAGTAATTAAGCGTTTTCCAGTCACAGGACCAAGAACTATATGTTTGCCCTCAGAGTAGATCCCAAGGGCATCCTCTGTTGTCTTTGTTTTATGGATGAAGAGACTGAGAGCTTCAGTCACTTGCCCAAGGGCACAAAGCTTGTGAATTGCAGAAATAAAACCAAGGCTATATATGTGGGACACCTAACCCCATGCTTTTCTATGTTAACTCCTTAGTCACTGCTTATACTTTCTAATTCTACTGTAAAACAAGAAATAAGTGATACAGAAGAGATGGGAGAGCTATTATATGTTTGTGGTATAGACATGAACATTTTCCTCTTCTTTCCTTCCTACTTCCTGGATCTTCCTTAATTTTGAATCATAATTATATGTTTAAATTAAGAAGTGTGAACTTCTTAATGTTTCTGAATATAGCAACTGTTTTATTCCAAAGTCGCAAAATCAGATGTATGAAAATGTAACTCTCTTTTTCTATGGCCTCAGTTACACCAGCCTCCCAGTCTAGTTTTGACTGTTAAATTCAGTCACATGCAGCCATTTATTGTTAATTTCAGGTCAAACTTTGGATTTTCCCCCACTCTTATATTCCTTTCTGGAGTTAATTTCAAGTACCAGGGTTCCTTACCCTAGATTCTCTAGGAAACAGAATGCATGACAAAATTTACCTGCTAATGAATTTGTAGTCCCAGGGTGGTGGGAGTCGGGGGTGGGGGTTGGGGGAATAAAGAGAGGTAAGCCAAGGAAGGAAGGAAGCAAAAAAAGTTAGATTACAAAACTGGCTGCAGTTTTGCAAATAAACACGGATTGCTTCCTTCCATTGGTCAATACTTTGTCTACACTTCTGAGATTTTCAAACAACCTCTCTAGGCAACTGTTGGGGAAGCTACATCCCATGTTCAATAAGCAGTGTTGCACCTGAGTCTGGAAGGGAGGAGGCAGAGACTCTGTGTTATGAGGGTGTTAAATTTGGTAGCCAGAGACCCCTTTTGAGGTGTGTGTGATGGAGGTTGTACTGCAGTGTGGCGTGAGGTCTTAATAGTGTGCACAGCTCTCCATTGAGCAACTAGTCAAGGACCAGGGAGCCAGGTAGGGCTGAATAAATCAGTCAGTCTTGGAGTTGACTCCTTTTTTCCTTTGGTCTCAGCTGAGATGTGCAACCATCCTCTCATGTCCTACTATGGTTTCTGAAGAGGTGGTGCATTTTACTCATCACCATTCCCCCTTCGTTTTGTCCTTGAGTACTATTTGTACCTCCTCTTCTCTCAACTGATGCCTTCTCCCTGCTCAGAAGATAGGAAGGTGCTTACTGTTTCCCTATGTTCCTCTGGATCTGCAGGAAGCAATTCACATGCACATCAAAACACTGGCTTAGGACATAGCTAAAACATTCTGCCTCCGGAATTACATGTAGGATATGAACCATAATTCCCCTTGACTCTAAAATCCTTAACATGAATGGGCTTTATAATATGCCACACACTAAGCCTGGGGGATGAGGCAAAGCAGCCATTTATCTTCATGTCATCTAATCATCTTGGTGTTTATCTAACTTCCCTCCTTCTCCTCCAGCTAACAGGCTTGCTTTTCTCAGCTTGCCTGGTGGGTATTGGGATGGCAATGTACCCCAGCTTCTCTCTACATCTTTCTTTTCTTAAGGTGGATTGCAGAGAATTTTAAACTTAATAGCCAGACATTTTACTATCCTTTCTTTCCTTTCTCTCATTGATCCATGATAAGCTTTCTTCCATTTGGAAAATGCTGGATTCCACTTTCCCAAATGAGGGATTATAAGGAAATACTAAAGTACTAAGGATTGAGGAAGATGCTAAATAGTTAAGATATTCATATCAACTCACCACTTGTGTATGCAAATGGAGGAGTGAGACACGTAGGAGTGAGAGTGAAGTTTGGAGGAACCCTGTCAGAGTCCATGTTTCCATAGGAGCCCATCAGACCCATGGAGGAATCTACTAGCTTGGCATGACTCTGATGTACTTTGTCTCAAAGTCCATAACAGACACCACCATTAACCACACATAATTTCCTCACAGTTGGAGGCATAGTCAGTCCTCAGCTGTGCTTACTGTGCTTTCTCCACCTAGTAAACAAGACCTGTTTGACCTGAAACTTTACATGGTGCCAGATAATGGTTTCTTTTATTTCTTTTCTGTCCTGAGGTCTTACATTCCACTCACTCCTTATGCTGAAATTTACTCAGTTACCTCAAAGCTATGACCAGGCAGCACTCAACAGGCTCTCAGAAATGAGCGTGAACTGATTTCTGGTTTTGAAATCTACCAGTGCTATTATCAAAATAAATCATTCTCATTTTCTTCACGTCTGAACTTTGCCTGCCTTGGAGAATGGCAGAAAAGCTAATACAATTTTATAAAATGACTAAAATGAGTCTATTTACAGTCTTGCAGCTTTTAGAGCTGAGAATTTAAATATAGCCACATAGTCACCCATAAACGTAAATGTGTGTGCATTTGGGCAGAGAATGGGAGCTGAGAGTCATTTTTGGACTTGAGGTTCAATTTTCCCCTTGGAATAAATATTGAAGCTTAGGTTGATTGCATTGAAAATTCTATCAATTGAGGGACTAGTTTCTTATTCTCCTTTCACTGGATTTTTAATCCACAGAATATGAATGACTTTTTTTTTTTCCCTTTCTTTTCTCTCTGCCTTTTCAGCCTTGTTCCCCACTCCCACCCTTGCAGCTGCCTTCATGAAATGGCAGTGAACCTTGGTGTCAGCATCATTGCTTTCCAATGAGGGGGCTTGCATTCCTATTTCCACTCTGCTCCTGCCCATGCTGGAAATACCAAAAGAACGACAGACATGGAAATATCTCCCATTTATATTCATTTGATATTTGGTTCTAGTATCGAATGTGAATGGATCTTGAATTTTATTTCGAAGTGAGTATTGAACCCAAATGTCAGTGATTTGTAGAGGGCTTATTTTAACTAAGCGTTGCCTTTCTGTTCTTCTCAATATCAAATCAAAACACTGGCATGTATGAATACACACAGTGCGCAAAACACAGTGCTTGGCTTTCAGAGGGACAAAGCTGGACAATATGGGTCTCAGCTCTCTAAGATCTTGTTAACTATTTGAAGAGACAAAACGTGAGGAACTGTCTTCATAAATTTATAAATAATTGGGAAAGATTGCAGTGACTGAAGAAATTTCCACCCTCAGTTTTCTCCTCTGGAAAATTGACAGGATAATGTTTTCTCTTTCTTAGAGTTGTGCCAATGAAATAATTTATAATGTGAGTACATTTGATCAGAGGCTAAAATATAGTAGGTGCTCAATATATTAGATATGTATTTATTTTGTTTCATTCAAGAGACCTCACCAGGTAATATCTGCTTAAGGGTCCAATTTTAATGATAGTGAGGACTGCAGGAGTGCTGGAGGGAAGGGCTCAGTGAAGCCATACTTCCGCAAGTTTCATGGAGGGAATAGAAATTCAGTTGGGCCATTAAGAGTGTTTTGCAAAAAAAGGGAGGGGAAACTTGCCAATGGGCATTCTCAGTGGTAGAACAACACCCCTTTATGTTCCATCTGCTCTTTAATCTTGCTACTCAACGTTGTGTGAAATCAAAACTCTTAAAAAAAAATGAAAAAAAAAAGTAGAAAGGTCTAGGAGATGGAATCTCTTTCAGCGCTATTCAGCTTAGTAAGGAAACTGTTCAGCCTATATTCCCAATGAAAGGTAGCTGAATTCCATTTTACTACTTTTTTTTTTTACCTGATTTTAGGACTTTTCGGAGTGATGCCAATTTTGTTGTCAAAAATGCAAGATGATGGAGCCCAGATGTATCAATTTGTACTAAACACTGCTTGGAAATCTGTTGATTTTTCTAGTTGAATCCTTGAATCTGCAGATGGATGAACTTGTAAGAGTGTTTCAGACCTGGGTGATATTGACAGTTGCCTTGGGCTTTTGCATACAAGATTTAGAAATCTTGCAAATATTGGTCTCTAAGACTAAATGCATCGAACTGTTCGAAAGTTACATATACACTATTTTAGGAAGAAATGCCATTACTTTCTCTGGCTTACTTACTGCTTTTGGTCTTAAGTATGAATATTTAGTTATACATGTTTTCCAAAAAGGGAAACATCTTAGTTATATCTGAAGAATTGTAGACTAGTGTGTCTTGCAAATTTTGTTTGAAGTTTTTAGGAAATAGCAAACCTTTTTTGACAGAGATGTTAAGTATGACAACACAGCATTTTTGTTCTTCTTTGACTTAACTTTGTATGAAAAATGTTCCTCTAGTATCTGCCCTTGGCCCTTCCTTAATCTCTTAGATTCTAATTTCTTTTTCTCTTCCGGTGTCTGTTATTATTTGTAGTGGCTTTTTGGGATTATCAGAGAGCTGTAGAATTTAATTGGAGTTTTCTTTTTAGTAAATGTATCTCTTTTCCAATATGTTGGTGAAGTACATCACTTTGATATATCTTTTTTTAAATTACTAATTGTTGCTTTGTAGGCACCACTTAAAAGGTACTGCAGTGCCTACGACTTCCAAGATGTGTTGACAAAGCTGGGTTACTCCATAACCACTTGAGTTTTTTTTTGTTGTTTTTTTTTTTTTGAGATGCAGTCTTGCTCTGTCACCCAGGCTAGAGTGCAGTGGCACGATCTTGGCTCACTGCAAGCTCTGCCTCCCGAGTTCACGCCATTCTCCCACCTCAGCCTCCCAAGTAGCTGGGACTACAGGTGCCCACCACCATGCCTGGCTAATTTTGTTTTTGTATTTTTAGTAGAGACAGGGTTTCACCGTGTTAGCCAGGGTGGTCTCAATCTCCTGATCTCGTGATCCTCCCGCCTTGGCCTCCCAAAGTGCTGGGATTACAGGCATGAGCCACCGCACCCGGCCCTCCATAACCATTTTTGGGCAGAGCTTTGTCATATTAGTTGTTTTGACTGAACAGAGACCTGCATCTAATATGTCTACCAATTCAGGAAATAAAGCCTATATAAAGTTTTAGGCAAGAAGTTTTAGGCAACTTTGGACTTTCTTTGCACTACAGATACCCAGACATTACTCAAACACTTTCCACTGAGAAAGGAACTCAGTCACACCTGGAAGTAGCCATGCTTCCTTGCTATGTGTCCATCTAGCTAACTTATTAACAGTTCTCAAACCTGCACGGCCAAGACAGCCACACCCCACAGGGATCCAGCAATTTTAAAGCTTTTCTCTAGTAGGCTTGCTCTCCTTGATTCTCCATTTTGATTTTTTTTCACTTTCTTCCTACTTCCTTCTGATTTATCCTTCCCTAATTCCGAGACCTGACTCGTTCTCCAATTTAGCATCTCCATAGGCAGTTGGATCTACTGGGACATACTTCTGGCCTCAACACCCCAATCACCTTTGCTGCCCAGTTCTCTCTCATCTTCCCTGTCAGTTTTATTTCAGAGGTGCCCTCTCTGACTTCTCTTCCCCGACTGACAATCCGCATATGTCCCCCTGTCATTCTTCCTTCAGTACCCAGTATTCTCATAGTACCCTGGAATTTTCCTTCTCAACACGTATTGCAGTTTGTAATTATGTGTTTATTTGTGTGATTACTTGCTTAATGTTATCATCCTACATTATATGTCAAGCTCCATGAGGGCATAACTGTGTTTGTCTTCTCCCCACTGCATCTCACAGTACCTCCAACAAGGCCTCGTATAATACATGGTAGATGCAGCTTTGTTGCAAGTATGGTAATATAGTTTGGATGTGTGTCCCCTCCAAATCTCGTGTTGAAATGTGATCTCCAATGTTGGAGGTGGGGCCTAGGAGGCGTCTGGATCATGAGGGCGAATCCCTCATGAATGCCTTGGTGTCCTCTTCCTGGTAATGAGTTCACATGATATCTGGTTGTCAAAAAAGAGTCTGGGATTTTTTTTCTGTCTCTTTCTTGCTCCCTCTCTTGCTATGTGATATGCCTGCTCCCTTTTTGCCTTCTACCATGATTAAAAGTTACCTGAAGCCTCACCATAATCCGAGGAAATAAATGCTTTAGAAATAAAGCCTATGTAAAACCAAGCAGGTGCTGGTGCCATGCTTATACAGCCTGTAGAATCATGAGCCAAGTAAACCTCTTTTCTTTATAAATTACCCAGTCTCAGATGTTCCTTTCTAGTAATGCAAAAAGGACTAACACAGAAGCATAGATAGCTCACCTTGGTTGATTTCAGGGAGGCAGTATGGTGGAGCATTCATTAGTGCATGACTTGCTTATCAGCACCATCTCTTAGTTTTGCGGCCGTGAGCAAGTGGCTTAAACTTTCTGTGCCTCAGAGAAATGGAAAAACATACATGATAGGAAGATTTTGTTTAATAAATGGGATAACTCACTTCAACCATTTAACAGAGTGCCTAGCACATAGTAAAGTATCAAATGATCACTTGGATAAAATCATCATTAGAATCCATGGATACTCTAGGTATTATACTACTATAGTATAATATTGTTCAATTCACAATATGGTTTATTTGTGATCATACTGAGCAAACTAGATGAGTTAATTGTTAACTCATTAAGTGCTTGTAGAATTTGATTTCCTTCCTGTGTTACATTGTGTCATCACTGTGTTACCAACATAGTGTGACCCCCATCTCTACAAAAAAAATAATGGGCAACATAGAGAGACCCAGTATCTACATAACATAAATTACTTGGGCCTAGTGGTGCTCACCTGTAGTCCCAGCTACTCAGGAGGCTGAGGCAGGAGGATTGCTTGAGCCCAGGAGGTCAAGATTACAGTGAGCTATGATCATGCCAGTGCGCTCCGGCTAAAGTAATGCCATGTCCCAGAAAAGGCTCACAACACACTTGTTTTATGTTTTAATATTAAATAAGGCCAATAAATACACCTTGTGTGTGCTACCGAGAAACAAAAACATATTCAATTTTATTTGTTCATCCTAATCCTCAGAGAGAGCTTCACTCTCCCCATTCAACAGATAAGAAAACCAGGCCTGGACTGATTAAGTGAACTGCCAATTCAATTTAACAGAGATTTATTGAACACCTGTTCTATGCCAGGTACTCTGGGAGATAGATAGAGGAGTAAGGCTCAGGCCAAGCTCTCAAGAAGTTGGATTCAGCAAGAATAAACACAAATGCGCTATGAGCAGTCACTCAGCTGCTGACAAGGAGCCCTTCCCAGGCATTCTCCGCATGTGATGGGGTGATGAGTGTGCTTATGGAGGGAGTGAGGCTGAGGGCTTCAGCCCCTGTAAGTAGGAATCTAAAGGCTGACAGGAGAAACATCTGATCTCAAGTCCTGTTAAAGAACCTCCCAAGCATGACAACAATGTGTAAAATGCTACAGCTCTCCCACTTTCTCACTGTCAAAACATTACAACTAATTGCCCCCAGGCTCCTTGATTATCTGCAACCCAGCTGCTTCTTTGACCACTTGAAAAATGAACAGGCTCCTCCAAGGGGGTTTGTTTATAGGAAACAGAGGAATTACTGCTGGGTAGTTGCTGGCCTATTTACAGTACTCAGGCCTCCTCTTGGGCCCGGATGCTCTCTGATCCCAGGTTAGTGGCTAAGCAGCGGTCTTGTTGCATTTGCTCACTTACATAACCACACATTATGTAAACTTTTTTTCTCCCTTGGGATAGAAAGACAACAGTTTTTATCGTTTGACCTTCTGCAAATCATTGAAACTTGCTGAACTTAATTTCCTCAATTTTCTAGTAAAAATTAACAATATTAATGCTTATCTCAAAGGGTTTTAGACAATGAACCAAAAATTGAGTATCTCCTTTAATGGTATTGATATTCTGGTTGGAAGGGGACAAAGTATAAACAAGCAAATGACTATATAAGATGCCAGGTTATGAGAAGTGCTATGAAGAAAAATAGAGCAGATGCTGGAGAGAATGAGGAGGGGTGCTATTTCAGATCAAGTAAACAGAAGGTCAGCACAGGAGAGTGACATCAGCAAGTGAGTTCTGGAAGAAAATGCTTGAGACGGACTAAATAGCATAATGGTGTGTGTAAAGGGTCTGAGGTTCGAGTGGGATTGGCTTGTTGGAAGGATAAGAAGGAGGCTAGTGTGGTTGGAGCTCAGTGAGTAAGGGGGAGTTGGTGGGTTAGTCGTGGGGGGTGGCATTCACACCATATAGACCCTTATAGGCTTGTGCAAGAATTATAGATTTTATTCTAAGCTCAGTGGAGAGCTATGGAAGTCTCTGGGTGTGCCCATGGTGTGATGTGATCTGATTGACTCCAAGGATCTCAGCTAAAGACAGGTAAAAGTATTGACTGGTAAACTCCTGGGGGTTGGATTGCAAGGGGCTTTGTGGCCAGGCCCTGAAAAAGCAGTAACACCAGCAAGGACTGAAGGGAGGCCCAGGTTTTGACCCTTTAAAATGAACTGTTCCTATAAGACGCCATTAACAAGACCCTGAGAGGTAATCTACAAGAAAAGAAAATCCCTGAAATATTGTGAAATTGCTTAAGGAAAACTAAGTTTCAAATCAAAAGTAAGATGAATTTCTCTCATAACCAAGAATTTGTACCATTTTAGGGTTGGGAGCCAGAAAGGGAATGATATTAATTATGGAAAATAAAGAGTAGAATTATTATTATTAATAATTGCCCATTTGAGTTGTAATGGGTAAATTTTGACCCTGAGAAAAAAATCATAAAGCCTTTGGCAGTGTGTCTAGGCATAGAAAGTTACCTTAACATGAATGTTACCACTTTAGTTCCTATACCAGGAGTGACAGAATGGGATGACAAAAAGATGACACCACTTCTCATCACTTGTCCAGGCAGCAAGTGCTTTTGTGATAGTCAGAACTCTCAGAATTAGGTCTCATCAGTGTCCCGTTCTTCTAACTCACAATCAAAGGATGCTGGGAAGCCTATCTGAAGTCCTTGCTTCACTGTAGCAGCAATGCAGTGCCAGGTAAAACAAATTAGTAGGATGGGGCAGGAAACATCTATCACATCAGGAAAGTCATTCGTTACCGTGGGCAGAGACCATCACCCCGTTATCCTCTTGCCCTGGCTAAGCTCCAGGCTGTAATCACATGCCATCTCCCCGTAAATCCCCATGTGGCTTTTGCAAGAGAAGAAATTGCTGCTTTTCTCTAGTTCTCCACACATGACTTCTCTGCTGTGCTTGAAATTAGTACTTGAAAGAAGGTGGGCATTTATAAAATGTTGCCAGACACTATTCACTATGTACATTTTTAGGTGATCTCTAAGCCAGGGAAAAACCTTCTTCTTCCTGTGTAAATGAGTAGCCTGTCTCAGGATCTGATTTCTATTGATGTGATTTTTTTTTCTCACATTAAAAGTTGTGTCTTTGTGGTCTGGACATTGGAAATATAAATCTGTAATTTTCCGAGGAGGTACCAAAACATATTAGTTAATTTAAGGTGCTCCTATCTACATTTTAAAACTTGATACTTAAGAACAAATCTCAGAGCATTGCTTTGGTGCCATGCTAAGTGGGTTCTAGAAGAACTAATGGCATTTTAATTTCAATCACTGAGGACTTGGTTAAAGCAAGCCTATGGTACTCACTGTAAGGGATAAAGGGTATCAATTTACATTAGTCCTGCTTGGATATAAATTTCTTTTTCCAAAATGTTCTCTGCTTACCTATGAGCCCCTTGATTTTCATCAATAGATCTAAACAGCTACATTTTTAAATTAGATTAAGATCAGGTGTAATTTAAGACCTGGGTTATACTAAATATAATGTGTTATCTTGGATTGAATCTTGGAACACAAGGACATTAGTTAGACATACTGGGAAAATCCAAAAAAATCGCATTGTTATGGTAACATTTTAGTTAAAAGGTATTGTACAAATGTTAATTTCTGTTTCCTTAAATGTAACATGCTTATGTAAGATGTTAGCATTATAAGAAAGTGTGTGACAGGCATACAGTAGCACACTGTATTACTTTTAAAATTCTTCTGTAAATTTAAAATTATTTTAAAATCAAAATAAAGAGTTTAAAAATGGAGAAGATGCTGAGGGGAATGGTTTGGGATCTTCTTGTGCCTTTCAAATCCAACCCTAGCGGCAATGTCCCAGGGCAAATACAGTTCGATGAGAAGCAACTGTGGGGGAATAATGACAATGGGAATTTCTAGAAGTCATGAAACCCCGGCCATTAGCAGTCAGTAACCCTAGGGAGTAGGTGCAATTTGATCGGTACTGTACTAGTGAGGAAACGAAGGTTAGAGGAGGGAAATAACTCATTCAAGATCAGCAGGTTGGGCGTGGTGGATCACGCCTATAATCCCAGCACTTTGAGAGGCCAAGGCAGGTGGATCACCTGAGGTCAGGGGTTTAAGACCAACCTGGCCAACATGGTGAAATCCCGTCTCTACTAAAAATACAAAAAACTAGCTGGGCATGGTGGCAGGTGCCTGTAATATAAGCTACTCTGGAGGCTGAGGCAGGAGAATCGCTTGAACCTGGAGGTGGAGGTTGCAGTGAGCTGAGATTGAGCCACTGCACTTCAGCCTAGTCGACAAGAGCAAAACTCCATCTCAAAAACAAAAACAAAAACAAAAAATCAGTAGCTGGTGGTGATGAAGTCAGAATTTTAGCCTCTGCCCCTTCATGTTACAGCACCTGCACTCAACCAGGAAGTCGGGAAGCATTTGTGTTCATCATGACCCTGCCATTTCTTAACTGTGATCTTGGCAAATTTCTAAACCTCTCTGGTTTTTCATTTCCTCATTTATAAAATTAGGAGATTGAGTCTGATGACTCTTAAGACTTCTTTTAGCTCTCAATTCCTGTGATCTGATGACCTACATATAAAGTATCTCTTAATTGAAATATTACCATTAAACTTTCTATCAAGTGGAATCCTTTTAAGACTTAGTGGGAAATAACCTTTGGAAGTGAAGGGAGCTTATGTGATATTGGAGTCCTCATCCACATTTCTTTTTTTCTTCGAATAATCCTGCCAGCTCCTGATTTCTGGCTAAACATTTAGCGATCCTGGGAGGTGTAAAGCACTTGTAAGAGAAATTTCATCATAATAATTTATTATAAATTTTAAATGGGAATCTTTAGCATGCACTTGTGTAATTTGTTTTTTTTTTTTTTAACTTGATACATACTATCTTCAGTACAGGAATAAGGAGACACAACAGTGATAAGCTATCCTGAAAATACTTACACGTCAGAGGTTGGTTTGTAAGAGTAAAATCACTATGATCTTGCCAAATTTTATATACATTAATCAGAAAAATATATTCTAATCATGGATTAACATAAATTTTGTCCTGTTTACTTGAGTTCTAATATTATTTTAGTAGCCCATTAACTGTTTTAAAAATCTCTGACATAGGCAAATCAATGTTAAGTAAAATAAAATAGTAATAAAAATAGAGATTTCTGAATCTTGGAAGAAATTTATCTAACGTGAATAGATTTTTTTAAATGTAAATATTGCTTGATTTTGACCTACTTTATGATATGAAATAAAAATAAATGGAAAAAAAATACCACATGTGGACTTGCCAAAAAGATAATTTCCTGGTATGCAGTGTAAAATTATTTTTAAATGGTTTTTACTAACCTCCTTTGCAGGATTTTGATGATAGCCACAGTGCTTCAATCCATTAGTGCACACACAAATATACAAACCCACAAATTAATGTCTTTTTGTTCTTAATAAAAATACATGAAGGAAGCAAATAAACAGCTATTCAACTGAAAGGAATAAAATTGAAAAGGAAAATAATTATCATTTTTCTAAATGATGTTAGATCCAGGGGAAAAAAAGGGAGAATAAACACAGTTAAGTACATAGCATTTGCATTTGTTTCAATACATAAATTATCGTTTATACATCACTACTTTTATTTATAGAAACATTTTTTTTATTTTCCCCATTCCAGTGCCCTTTTAAATAATTTTGATGCAGAAGAATTTAGGGAGATCTTAAAATTCCCCAAACGATGGTAAATATCTTAATATGTTTTCTTTGCTTTAGAATAATGAAGGAATATTTCTTTTTATATTTAACTTGACCTTTAATTCTTATCCTTTTGATAGTAAATTTAAAAAAGCAAAACGCTGCCTGTAGTATTTTTGGATGATGTTCAATCATATGGAAAATTAAGGATTTTTTATTGCACCTGCAATTACTAATTATGTGACTTACAAAGTCAGGAAACCTGTGTAAGTCCCAGTTTTCATACGCATATAATGAGCATAATTATTCTTGTTGAATTTACATTGTAAATGTACAATTTACAGGTCATTGTGATGTATACAGATCTATATTCTGGGCAGTTAAAGAGTTCAGTCTTTTGCTATTTATTGTTTACCCTGTGCTCGCTGCCGCATTCACGGAATAGCAGTGAACAGGCAGAAAATGTATCTGAGGGGTGAAACTCTAATTATGAAAGACAACCAAAGACAAATAAAATAAGGTACTTCCAGATGCAGATAAGAACTATAAAATAAATTGAAATTGGTAGAGAGGAGAGGCCTACTTTAGATAACAGGCTTCAGGAAGCCTCCCTGAGAACCTACCCATTAAGAGCTAGTGGTAAGGAAATCTAAAGAAATGGCTTTCCAGTGGGGGAACCAGCCAAGTATATATAAGAAACAAACAGTAGGTCAGGCCGGGCGCGGTGGCTTACGCCCATAATCTCAACACTTTGGGAGGCCAAGGCGGGCGGATCACGAGGTCAGGAGATCGAGACCATCCTGGCTAACACGGTGAAAATCTATCTCTACTAAAAATACAAAAAATTAGCCGGGCGTGGTGGTGGGCGCCTGTAGTCCCAGCTACTGGGAGGCTGAGGCAGGAGAATGGTGTGAACCTGGGAGGTGGAGCTTACAGTGAGCCAAGATCATGCCACTGCACTCCAGCCTGGGTGACAGAGTGAGACTCCATCTCAAAAATAAATAAATAAACAAACAAACAAACAGTAGGTCATGTGGCTGGAGCATGGTGAACTATGGGGAACAGGGCCATGAGAGGGAGTAAGAGAGATAAGTAGGGGCCAGATTAGGCAGGGCCGCCTGTGCTGTGCTGTTTCCGAGTCCTAGATGAGCTTTGTGTTGATCTGTGTTAAGGATTGCACCTATTTCATCCAGGTTCCCAAGAGCAAAGTACAGAGATGAGACAGTTGGTGCTCCTGGTTTGTTCAAGAATTATTTTCTATTAACGCTTTCTTTCACAATAGCCACAATATAGGGTTATGGTACATAAAGTGAGGGCAATGAGAATAGGAGGAGCAAGATCTCAACAGTGTTTTGAAGGACCCACCAAGGGAACATCATAGTTGTCTACGTGACTGATAGGAAAAAGATGTCAAATAAGACTTCATGGTTTCTTATCTGAAGTTCCAGAAAAACATTGATAATGGTTGAGGCTATAAGAACAGAATAGCTCTAAGAGGGAAAGAACATAAGTTATACATTCTTACAGATATGATAAGCTATAACTGAAAATGGAACCTTAGATAATGCTCACTGTGAGTGGTTTGGGAATAGGATTTTTAAGAAGAGATCCAAATGTGAGCAAGAACAGTAAACTTACGAGGAGAGATAAGTGAGTCTAGGGAAAGGGTAAGATTTAGTTATGAGGAGATATATTACATGAAGCCATAGTGTAAAGTCAACTGAAGATTCTTAAATTCCAGTAACACCAACTTAATTGGTAACATGGAATTGATTTAATAGGTGAATAGGGAAAAGAGACTGTAAAAATAACCAAAAATATGTATGGTATTTCGGTTGAATTGCTAAGTATTAATTAGTCATATAATTTTGAATTTTCCTAATACCTAGGTACTCCTTCAAGGGTTAACTATGCCTGTCAGTTACTTTTGAATATAGAAAAAATAGTAGTAAAATAAATAGTAAAATATGAGTTAATGAAGTAGTAGAAAAAAAATTGCAAATTTGCCTGGCTCATTTTGTGAGGGCACTCAAAAAAAAAAAAAAAGTGTGTACCTTAATGTTTACCAAATCACGAACTCCACCACATTTTACCTCTTCGTCTCATCTCTGTTCTACACGCAGAACCAATTTTCATCAATCCCATTCTTTACTTAGCCTCCTGTAGAGAATATTATGCAAAGTATAATAATTAACCTAGGAAAATGTTTTCTAAGATATTGTGACTCAGTGGAAAATAAAATACAATCAGGAGTTTCGAGTTTTAATTTGTATTTTGAGAAATAGGGAGTTAGTAACTACTTGTGCATAAAAGAAAAATGGAAATATACTCCAAATAAATTCACTTGGAAGTCATGGGCTTTTAGAAAGACATGCTGTTATTTTGACTTCTGATGAAAGTCAATTAATATAATTTTGATGATCCTAATCAATAATAACAAAAGAAAATGTGATTATATTTTAAGAATACAAAATTACTGTGCCCTAAATTATTTTAAGGAGTAAAGATTTATGCTCACCTCAGGTGGACACATTCTTACCTAAATAAGCACACATGTGGCTATTTTTCTGTGGATCTTTTTTTTATTTTTGGAGTAAGTGAAAGTTACTTGGTTGCTATAGAATAAGTAGAATTATTGCCCCATGCCAGATTAATGGCATTCAGAAAGTTGCATGTGATTTTTTAAGTTTATCTTGGTTTAAGTTAGTGTAGTGGAGTATGGAACTCAGCTAATATACTTTGCGTGTGTGTGTGTGTGTGTGGTGATCATGGCCTCCGTACTTGGTAGGAGTGTGACTGAATCTACCGAATAGTTTATTCTCCTATTTTGTCAACCCCAGTCAGACAAAAATGTCTAGTTTTTATATTTTAATATGACAGAGTCCATTCTAAGGACAAGGTGCCTCAAGTTATTGGCTTACAGGCTTTGTTCAAATAGCAATATACTATAGATATGAAGAATGGGAAAAAATAGGTTAGGAATATCTCTAAGGAAAACCTTATGCCATTTTTTGATATGCTAGGAGATTAAAAATGTTGAAAAGACAACAAAAGCATTTCTTTCTATCCCATAGGAAGCTCTGTTCCATTTTTGAAATCCTAATTTTTATCTAGTTTCAGTATCTTAGGTATTTGTGATTTTCTTTTTTAAGAAAATGTTGTGTGCTGCTTTGTTTACTTTCAGAAGGAGGTAAAGAGCTCATAGGTTTATCATTCAATATAAAATAATAATTATTCTGACTGACTTCTCAGAACTTCAGACGTCTGAGTGCTTTTTAAAATATTCTGTTGCAGGCTCTAAAAGACTCTTAACAATGTGTTTTATAATCACAGCTGAAAAATTGTTGGTAAATTGTGATTTTTTTTTTGTAGTTTAAATATCGCTGAAAAATATTCTTTCTCTTTCAATGCCTATTCCATTTCTTCTTTTTTCTTTTTTTTTTTTTTTTTTTTTTTTGAGACGGAGTCTCGCTCTGTCACCCAGGCTGGAGTGAAGTGGCGCGATCTCGGCTCACTGCAAGCTCCGCCTCCCGGGTTTACGCCATTCTCCTGCCTCAGCCTCCCGAGTAGCTGGGACTACAGGCGCCCGCCACCACGCCCGGCTAATTTTTTGTATTTTTAGTAGAGACGGGGTTTCACCGTGGTCTCGATCTCCTGACCTTGTGATCCGCCCACCTCGGTCTCCCAAAGTGCTGGGTTTACAGGCGTGAGCCACTGTGTCTGGCCCCATTTTTTCTTTATCTGCCTTCAGTTTTAGAAAATTACAAGGTGACAAATTGTCAGAGATGAAGATTTTTAAAAGACATAGGGACTTCTAGATTTTCTCTAAACAAGAATACGTACTTCAAGGAGATATTTGAATGCCAGCTCTAAAACAAACAAAAGCAAATTAAGGTAATTTTTAATTTTTATTTTATTTATTTTATTTATTTTTATTTTTTGAGATGGAGTCTTGTTCTGTCGCCCAGACTGGAGTGCAGTGGCATGATATCGGCTCACTGCAACCTCCGCCTCCCAGGTTCAAGCAATTCTCCTGCCTCAGTGTCCCAAGTAGCTGGGACTACAGGTACATGCCACCATGCCCAGCTAATTTTTGTATTTTTAGTAGAGACGGGGTTTCACCATGTTGGCCAAGAGGATCTCGATCTCTTGATCTCGTGTTCCACCTGCCTAGGCCTCCCAAAGTGCTGGGATTACAGGCATGAGCCACTGGGCGCGGCCCAATTTTTTATTTTTTAAAAATTTTTCTGGTGAGACTTGTGTGCTGGGATCAAGGTAAATCTTTTCTAAATGGTAGAGATATTAATATTTAAAATGGAATATACCTTGATGATCTGAAAAGTGACTTTTGGGTTTATCTTACTGAGCTAGAGAAACTGCAAATGTAAGCCTCGGAAAACATGGGCACAGCAACTCAAGTTGTTACTTGATTATACAGTTCTCCTGAGGGTACTGTGCATCTAGGGAGCTATTTGTTTGTTTGTTTAATGAGCTATATTAAGAGATAATTTATATGCAGTGTACTGCCTCTATTTAAAGTTTACAATTCTATTAGTTTTGACAAACATATACCCACATGAAACTACCATTACCTTTGAGATATAGAAAAATTTCATCACCCCCAAAAGAGTCCTTAAGTCTTTTTTGCAGTCCATTCCCTCCTTTCTAAACAGTCTCCCAGTCCTACAAAACTAGTGATCTAATTTTTGTCGCTGTAGACTTGTTAGGCAGGGTAGTCTTATAAATGCCCAGTTTTTGTTTAATGGAAGGCATTGACCAATTTGACAAGATACAGAGAAAATGATTTTTTTTTAAATCACTTAGAGGCATTAAGGATGAGGACTTAATCCATGGGATTTCATCCAATGTACGTTTAAAATATAAGAAGTCAAGATGCATTTAATACTGTTCACCTACTGAACAAAATAGTGTAGCCTAATCTACATCTTAAGTGTGTTCAGAACACTGATGTTAGCCTACAGTTTGGTGGAATGATCTAACAGAAAGCCTATTTTATAATAAAATATGGAATATCTCATGTAATTTATTGAATAACATACTGTGAAAAACTGTACTTGTGTGGGTATTTGAAGTACTGTTTCTACTGAATGCATGTGGCTTTTGCACCACCCTAAAGTGAAAAAAAAAATCATAAGTTGAATCATTGTAAGTCGGGGACTGTCTGTCTACCCTTTGTCTAACTAAATCGTAACTAAAGAGAATGCTGTTTTGATAATGCTTCAAGTGCGTCAACATGGAGAGAGATTGATAAGAAAACAGCCTGATCTGTTCTAATGTCAGTTAATCATGCATGCCAAATGCTTAAAGTTCTTCGTGCTTTCAGAACAAGACTATATGAATATAAGAATGCTCACAACAAATCTCTTTTACAAATTAGAGTTATGGGTCTTTATACATATGCATCTCAGGTTAATTTTCTTTTATTCTGCATATTACACATGCTTTCAATGTAATTTTATGTTATGGATAAATGATAAATCTTACCCATTGTGTCTTGGTTTTCCTCTTCTACAGAATGATGGCATTCTGATGGAGGTGGAGGTTGCTCACTGCAACCTCTGCCTCCTGGATTCAAGTGATTCTCCTGCCTCAGCCTCCCAACTAGCTGGGATTACAGGCATCGGCCACCATGCCTAGCTAATTTTTGTATTTTTAGTAGAGACAGGGTTGGCCAGGCTGGTCTCAAACTCTTGATCTCAGGTGATCCACCCTCCTCAGCCTCAGAAAGTGCTGATATTACAGGTGTGAGCCACTATGCCCAGCCTGAATTTATTAATGATTGTCAACATATGTTGTTTGAGATTTTAGCAGTGTCTACAATTTTACGCTAATAGTTTCCTAATAGGTCCAATGCATAGTCACTGTTTTCAGAAATAAATCAGAAATAAATACTGTAATCATGATCAAAGGTCGGTCTTAGGCTAATAAATGACCATCTCAGAATCAAAATAGTAAAAATGATTGTTGACATGTGACTGACAATATTGTTTTCTACTTTCATCATTGCTTCCTTTTGGTGCTATTTTTAGCATACACATCTAAGCATGTGTTTTATAGACATTCAGGGAAGTAAATATTTACTATTAACATTTTGTGTGTACTTTTGCACTATATACATATAGTTTTTTTTTTTTTTTAACAAAAATGGTTTTCTATCTGTGCTGTTTGGTTTTTAAAAAATCTTACATCCTGGTATCGTATTTAAAAACAATGAGTACAGCTACATGCAATTTTTCATGGCTATATAAAATCCCATTATATGGTTGTACCACAAATATTTATTCATTTATGTATTGCAAGATATTTTGATTATTTCCTTTTTGCTATTAAAAAGTTTCAATAATTCTTATTGTATGTACATAGTTGTATATGTACTGAGTTTGATATTTTAAAATATCACTTTAAGAAAATCTTAGGGTCAAATGATGTGTGTATGATAACGCTTTCAATGCATATTCACAAATAGCCCTCCATCTAGATTGTGTAATATATTTCCTTCTCCTAACCCCAATGAATAAGTTATGATTTTCCAATTTTTTTTTTTTCTTTTGAGACCAATTCTTACTCTATTGCCCAGGCTGGAGTGCAGTGGCGTGATCTCAGCTCCCTGGAACCTCCGTCTCTGGGTGTCAAGCGATTCTTCTGCCTCAGCCTCCCCAGTAGTTGGAATTGCAAGTACCTGCCACCATGCCCAGCTAATTTTTGTAGTTTTAGTAAAGACGGGGTTTCACCATGTTCAGGTTGGTCTCAAACTCCTCAGCTCAAGTGATCCACCCACTGGGCCTCCCAAAGTGTTGGGATTACAGGCGTGAGCCACCACGCCTGGTCCCAGCTTTTATTTATAATACTGCAGTTGGTGAAACGTGCAAACCTATTAAAAAAAAAATACAAGAGGATATATTCTTCAGAGATGTGGTGAAGGAAATATTTATAGTATTTTACTTGGAACTGAAGTTAAAAGTTGTAGTTTTTGAGGCAACCTCCTTGCCACATGATCTTTAAAGGGAAACTTAAAGATAATGTGCCTCAGTTTTCACCTCTATGGATATATTCTGGGCACAAAAAGTATTTTCTATTAATTGTTAAAATTCTTAACAAACTGCAATAGCATTTCCTTAGTCTGATCACAAATATATACAAAAATTGCTAAGAAATTACAGCAAACCATAATACTTAATGGTGAACTACCGAAAGCTTTTACTCTAAGATAGGGAATGAGGTAAGGATGCCACCTATCTCAAACATTGTGCCATTGATCATAGCCAGTACGATAAAGCAATAAATTAAAATAAAAAAACATAAGAACTCAAAAAAATAAACAAATTTATCAGTATTCACAGCATAATTGTGCAGATTAAAAAAAAATTAAAACTCTGTAGGCAAATTCCTATAATAAGTAATTTTGGTAAAAAATCAATATATGCTCCAGCTAGAAATATTTAGAAAATGAAAATTTAAAATATTATTTATAATAATGGAGGGGCCAGGGAAAAACTTACCCTCTACCCTCCAAAGATTCACTGAAAATGGACTGTCAAAAGTCCGATTAATAGATTAATAGGAGGAAAAGGCATACAAAATTTATGTTAACATGTTTGTGCACATGGGGACCATACACAAATTATGAGACGTGAAGAGGGGCTAGATGATTGAGACTTAAATACTCTCTTCATAAGGAAGAGATGTATGGATTTGGGAAGCACACATTTTTGAATGATTCTCTTTGGAAGCTGGGTGGGACAAGTTAAGGGGAAGGCAAGGGGTAGAACTACACAAGAGCAAAGGTAATCTCTTAGAGCTGCTCTCAGAATAAATTGAAAATTTGTCTGGATATGGTGATGACTCTGTCTCTTCTCTGCTGTTTGTTCTTTCCAGGTTAATTGATGAGATTCCTAGGGAGAGGGTCTTAAGACAAATGCATTTCTTTTGAAAAGAAGCTTTCTTAGATAAAGAAATTCCAGAGTTTCTCTCAGTGCTTTGGGAAAGAGGATCAGAGAGTTAGGGAGGTGGGGAAAGGACAGAGAGAAACCTTGATTCTGAAGCTTATTTCTGAGGCCTTTCATTTTAAAAGCACTCAGCATGCCAAAGCACCATATTTTGGAGAATTGTTTTCTGCACCCCAAAAATAGCATCAGAAAACATCTAATAATTAGCAATACAACTAAGGAAAGAGATATATAATCTCAGTGCTGAAAAATACAAAATATTACTGAGAGAGATTAAGGAAGACCTAAATAAATGGAAGGCTATACCATGTTCATGGTTTAAAAAACTTGCTATCATTAACATACTAATTTTCAAATTGACCCATAGATTTTTCAAATAAAAACAAATCTGAATTTATGTAAAGAGAGACTTTATTCAAAGGGATTGTTAAACTAAGGAGAAGAGGACAATTACAATAGAATCAGGGGTACTATTACAACAGGGGAACCCCCCATTCCTAACATTTGCAACCATCTTAAAGGTAAGGCTTTTCTTTTTATAGCGATGTACAGTAAACAAGACTAGAAAGGACCAGGTTTGGGGCAGTAGGGCTGGCAGTTAAGGTGAGCAAGGTGATGTGATTACATAATTGTTCAGGGATTTTTTTCCTTTTATAAGTCAGATAATTCTTGGAGGGGCCCTTCATTTGGCGTGCAATGCTTGTTTAACCATTAGAGCAAGTCAGCGATTAAGGGGCTGGAGGAAGGAGAGAAGCCAGACTCAAGTTTAGTTAAATCCAGTTAGCAGATATTTCATCCAGATTAATCACTAAGTACTAAGAGTTTAGCTAATCATTTATGAGGCAAAGAATGGGAATTTGGAGGATCTGTGACAGAGTATGTCATACGTAAACAAGGAAGGCATCTGGGAGTCTTATCTAAGTCATATGCGAGAGGGTTGTTCTTTGCACTAAGCAATTTCCTGGAACTCAAGAGATGGAAGAGATTTCTTGACCTTTGCTATTTTCTAGGAGCACAGGGCTTAGGTAAAGTTAACATTGTCAGATTCAATGCAGTCCTTCACTCAAATCCCAAGAGATACGTTTGTGGAAATTGACATACCGATTCTAAACTTTATATGGAAATGCAGAGCCAAGAATAGTCAAGGCAATCATGAAGAAAAAAACGAATCTGGAAGACTTAACATTGTAAGATATCAAGACCTTTTATAAAGCTATAGCAATTAAGATTAGAATTTGGCTAGCACAGGAACAGAACAGAGAATAAGCTGGGCTGGGCATGGTGACTCATGTCTGTAATCCCAGCACTGTGGGAGGCCAAGGTGGGTGGATCACTTGAGTCCAGAAGTATGAGACCAGCCTTGGTGATGTGATGAAACCCCATCTCTACAAAAAATCCAAAAATTATCCAGACATCATGGCACAGACCTATAGTCCCAGCTACTTGGGAGGCTGAGGTGGGAAGATCACTTGAGCCCAGTATGGGGAGGCAGAGGTTGCAGTGAGCTGAGATTATGCCACTGCACTCCAGCCTGGGTGATAGAGTGAGGTCCTTCTCCAAAAAAAAAAAAAAAAAAAAAAAAAAAAAAAAAGAAAAGAAAAGAAAAGAACAAGTTAGGGAATCCTGAAACTTATCCGTTCATATGTGGTCACCTGGTTAATGACTGGTAGAATTATTAAGTTATGGTCTCAATTCTTCATCCCTTTTTGTGTCAGTGCCCATTTACAATGTGACTTTGCAGTTTCTCCCACTAAAGGGTCAGAGTGTCTTTCTTTTGATTCTGAGTTTGGCCATGTGATTTGCCTTAGCCACTGGGGTGTTAGCAAATGTAACACATGCAGTGATGCAAGAACACTTGCAGCACATTTTCACTTTTGCCTTTTTCTCTCTCTTGGGCATCACTATGAGGATACACCTTCCTCTTCCTCCTCCTCTTGAGTTTCATCACATTTTTAATTAAATCTGTAACCATATGTGATTTTTAAAGTAATTATTATAGGCCAGGCATGGTGGCTCATGCCTGTAATCCCAGCACATTGGGAGGCTGAGGTGGCTGGATCACTTGAGGTCAGGAGTTTGAGACCAGCCTGGCCAAAACAGTGAAATCCCATCTCTACCAAAATTACAAAAAGTAGTCGGGTATGGTGCTGGAGAAAGATATGTGGAACAGTCATGTTACCCCAGTTGTCCCAGCTAAGACCATTGTCCTAGAGGTGGAAAATTGGAGTGTCTGAAAAGACTTAGGTAGATTTCAAAGCAGCCAAACATTTGAAGAATTAAAGAGGCAAGTGGTTCCTAGAAAAACAAAAAGTTGAAAATAGGATGAGATTGAAATCACAGTACCCCACTTGGCTTAATAGTGAACAATATTTACCTAGTCATAATAATACAATAATAATTATTATTACTAATATTATCTTTTTTGAGACAGAGTCTCGCTTTATCGCCCAGACTGGAGGGCAGTGGTATGATCTCGGTTTACTGCAGCTGTCGCCTCCAGGGTTAAAGTGATACTCGTGCCTCAGCCTCCTGAGTAGCTAGGATTACAGGCATGCACCACTATACCTGGTTAATTTTTGTATTTTTAGTAGAGACGAGGTTTCACTGTATTGACGAGGGTGGTCTCAAACTCCCGGCCTCAAGTGATCTCCCCACCTCGACTTCCCAAACCGCTGGGATTACAGGCATGAGCCACAGCACTTGGCCTGTAATAATTATCTTAAAAGCCACATACGACTACAGATTTAATTTAAAATGTGATGGAACTCTATCAAGAGGAAGTGGGAGAGAAAGTAAGTGGGGGTGGCAGAGTGGCTGGTGATAGAAGAGTTCAGTCCTCATCTTCCATAGTAGCAAGTCAGTGGACGATAGCTAACTATGAAAAATCAAGAGCAGTAATATAATCATGTTAATTGGAAATACAACAGCAAATACAGATGTACCTCAGCTTTCAGTAGGGTTACATCTTGACAAACATAAAAAACTGAAAATACTGTAAGTTGAAATGTATTTAAGATTCCTAACCTACCAAACATCATAGTTTAGCCTAGCCTACTGTAAGCACCCTCAGAATACTTACAGTAGTCTACAGATGGCCAAAATCATCTAACACAAAGCCTGTTTTATAATAAAGTGTTGAATATCTCATGTAATTCATTGAATAACATAGTGAAAGTGAAAAACCTGATAGTGTGGGTACTCGAAGTACGGTTTCTGCTGAATGCCTAACGCTTTCACACCATTAGAAAGTCAAAAAATCCTGTTGAACCATCATAAGATGGTGACCATCTGTCCTAAAAGCCACAACTAAAAGAGCTGAAAATGTTATCCTGTGAAGTGGGGATGTGAGGAAGGCTGACAAGCAGCCAGTTTTTTTTTTGTTTTTTGTTTTTTTTTTTTCATTGTTAGCCTTTGTATTAGCTTTTGGATTGTTAAATGTATGCAAATAGTACTTGGATAAAATATTTTTTTAAATGGTTTAAATAAGACGCTGTCTCAGTCTGTACCTTCTCAAACTCCTGATATTGCAATATGCCCTCACATTTTTATTGATTGCCTCTTTCTTGTCCTGTCTCAAATTTATGGAACTTCTTAAAACACCTAAAGTAAGGAGTGTATTTCTTAATGAGGCACAATTGATTCAATACAATTGATTTAATACAAATATAAATAATATCACCGGTTCCAAAGTTCACCCTACCCTCACCTCCTTATTCCCTCCTGCTCTGCTAGTTTGATGCAGCAAGAGTTCATTCATTTTGCCTCTCAGCAGAAGACAAGAACCATGCCAAGATAAGGGCACAGGTGAAATAGTGAGGACCACCAGCCTAAGAGGAGCCATTTATATCAAATGTAACTAAATGACCCAGCGCTGCCTGCTGTTGCCCTGAAGCTGAGATTGGGCCTTGCATATTATTTATTTGGAGCAGCAAATTATAAAAACAATAATCTCACAAAGTAGACTGGGTTTAAGATGACTATTCCAATATGCAATATTCCTATGCCCCATTATGAGCCTTGAAACCACCATTCAAGGAACAATGATTCCTTATGGATACTCACTTTTAACATTTCTTTCCTTTTAAGTCAGTCTCTGAGTTATTTGAATTCTAAAAATAATTGAAATGTTTGTGTTTTGGTTCTAAATGTTCCTTCAGTGGTGATGGTCAGGCAGTAAAATGCCTGGCTTTGTTATACTGTATGCATTTCTCTTTCCTTTATTTTTGTTTTAATCCTCTTTATCCCCCTCCTTTTTTCAACTATGAATTGATTACCATCTTTTTCCCTTGATAAGAAATGAAAGACGGCAGTTAGTTGTCTGATATGTACAAATTAACTTGAAGTTAAGGATAATCTGGCATCTGACTTTCCCCAAGGAAACCTTGCCAGAAACAGCATGATTTATTTTCAACAATTTTCACAAAAGCCCTCTCTTGTGGGACCTCAACAAATGTCACTTCTGTTGTGAGACTTTTAAAAACAATGGACTGTAATTTTTACAAACCTATAAATATGGCGCGCTCTCTCTCTCTTTCTCCATATATATATGGAGAAAAACATATATATATCCAAGAAAAACAAAAAGTTGAAAATAGGATGAGATTGAAATCACAGTATCCCACTTGGCTTAGTAGTGAACAATATTTACCTAGTCATAATAATACAATAATAATTATTATTACTAATATTATCTTTTTTGAGACAGAGTCTCGCTTTGTCTCCCAGACTGGAGTGCAGTGGTAAGATCTCGGTTTACTGTAGCCGTCGCCTCCAGGGTTAAAGCGATACTCATGCCTCAGCCTCCTGAGTAGCTATATATATATATACACACACACACACACACACACACATATATATATATTTCAAAAAGGAATGTAGAAGCAAGGAACATAGAAAGGCATGGTCAGTATATATATATATATGGAGAGAGAAAGAGAGGGCCATGTCTCCCATGTGCTTTCTTTACTGTGTTCATAATTGCTCTGTTTCAGAACTTATTCAGGACTTGGTGTACTTTTGATCCGTACCAAACATCTGTGGTTGGAATAACTAACTATGGTGGAAGCTTCCTGTATTAAATTATTCTAAGTGGCCACTTTGATTACTAGTGTCATTAGAGGACTTTCCTGGCAAAAAATACCTGTTTCCAACTTCGTGAGATTTCCTCTGATTTATTAATTTACAAAAACCTGTTGAATCCCTCTTATACCAGGACCTGAACTAAGGAGTGGATTATAATCAAGAGAAACATTCTGTTGCAAAGTGAAGGTAACATATTAATATAAACATGGGGTGACTTCTATACTGAGTTCTACCGTATTGAGGTTGTGACTGGTGGGTAGATGGGGGTGAAAATGCACTGGTTGTAATCTGTTGATGTTGACATCTACTATGATAATGTTGTTGCCATATGGTCTGTTGTCCTTTGAAGATACCACTGAATCATCGTTCATCCCTACAGTTCAAGTACAGCTTTCTCTCATATCTTCTAAAACCACTTTAAGATACATGAGATCATTCTCCTCCTCAAATATTAGTTTAAGAAAGCATTTATGGCACTCCTAAGACTTTATCTGGTTTTATGCTACTTTTGGGCAAATAGGTGATTGTGTTGCTCCTGAGGCATGCTCTGCTTGGCTGCTTAATGCTCCCTCTACTTACATACACGACCGTATACAGCTATGAGTTTTTCCTGGAGTTATGCTGCTTTCTTGGGCTCTAGCCTGGAATTGATATTCTCTGCTCTCCTGTGTCTCCAAGCTAATCTGAACTTGTCACATCTGAACTTGTTTCAAGGCTCCCTTTTCTTCATGACCCGGAAATCTCTGTTCACTCCTTGCCTCCCCTTTACTTTTCCTCCCAATAAGGAAGTTTTATCCAGTTTGGTATGTGAAGTATGGGAGTCAGCCAGATAGCTCTGGCTTTTACTCATCCACAGTTTTCCCAAGTCAATGGCCTTTACTCATGAGTAATATTTGTTCTCTCCCAGGAGAATGTACTAAGTTTTTGAAACTCAAAAGTCAAGAATCTACCTCTTTTTCTCTTTTCATGGTTTTTTTTTTTTTTTCCCCCTCTCTAGAAGCAAGGAACATAGAAGGGCATGGTAAGTATTTTAATGAGGGAAAGGGGTAATGGGTGAAAGGCTTAATAAGGGTATTTCAAAATATTTAATCTTACTGCTTAGTTCTACACAAAACCCAATATAGACAGGATAATAGAGATAATCATAAACAAAGTTAAGTGACCACAGCAGAGAGGAAGAAGATACTTCATTCTAGGGTGTCTGAAGATGGCTTCATGGAGGACATGGAGTTCTGCTTTGATAATGGGGAATGAATATGATGTCAATAGGATAATGGGAAATGGATATGATTTTAATAGAAGGGGTTTTTTTGATGGAGGAGGGACTGAAAAGGCTTTCTCAGTAAAGAGAATTGCTGAACAAAGATAAGCCATTTGAGAGGATCTAGGATGTGCAGGAAAACAGCTTTCTTTTGGCTAGAATGTTAAAAGCATTCTGAATAGACATATAATCTCTAGCCCTCTAGAGGCTTCTGGATTTGAATCTTGAGTCTGACCTTACTAACAGTGTGACCTCAGGTGAATTACTTAACCTTTCTATGCCACAGTTTCCTTATATGTAAACACAAATACTGATAGTACCTGTGGCATGATGTATGAGGGTTAGGTGGTTATAAATGTTAAGGTACTTACAACAGTGTCTGGGGCTTAGAAAACACTGTTAGCGGGGGGCCGGGCGCGGTGGCTCAAGCCTGTAATCCCAGCACTTTGGGAGGCCGAGACGGATGGATCACGAGGTCAGGAGATCGAGACCATCCTGGCTAACACGGTGAAACCCCGTCTCTACTAAAAAAATACAAAAAACTAGCCGGGCGAGGTGGCGGGCGCCTGTAGTCCCAGCTACTCGGGAGGCTGAGGCAGGAGAATGGCGTGAACCCGGGAGGCGGAGCTTGCAGTGAGCTGAGATCCGGCCACTGCACTCCAGCCTGGGCGACAGAGCAAGACTCTGTCTCAAAAAAAAAAAAAAAAAGAAAACACTGTTAGCTGCTGTTATAATCTTGTTAGGGAGAAGAGGGGAAAGCTAAGCTATAGAAAGGGTAGGAACGACCTTGAATGAGATGAGGATGGAACTGGCCAGAGATGATGTAGTGAAAATTCATCTTGGCAAAACTGCTTAATTTAAATCAGTGATTTTCCAACAAAATTCTGTGTAAGAATGACAAAGAAGCTCATTAGAAATGGAATTCCCAGGCTGCTATCTTCTCCCAGTGATTGTGATCCAGTAGGCGCAAGTTATGGTAAGAAATATGTGTTCTTAACAGTGAGGATTCTAAAAGCTAAGATTCGGGTGAGGCAGTGAGGTGCCTAGGGTGCGGAAGTCAAGGAGGCCCTCATGTTTGGGGTCATGCTAGTGCAGGGAGGCCTGAGAGTGAGTGCTTCCTTATATTTTATGCCCCAGATGCCTTATTAGCCTTGCCCTGGTCTGAGCTTTGAGATTCTGATGCTTGTAAGGGAAGAAACTCATTCATTCTTTTACTCATTAGACATATTTCCAGAGCACCTGCTGTGTGCCTGGCATTATTCCAGGTACTTGGCATACATCATTAAAAACGACTGACAATGATCTTGCCCTTGTGGAGCTTGTATTTTAGTGGGACAGACAAAAAATAATAAACCTAAGGTGATAAATACTGTGAGAAAAATAAAAGTAGAGCAGGATAAAGGTAGTGGCTAATACTCAAGATGCTTTGTTTTAAAGGAGGTCTCAGGCTAGTTCTAAGAGAATAATCTCCAGGACCTATTCAAATGTAGCAGGAGTGGTGACCTGGAACCTCCTGTGTTGTAAAAGGATTCTGAAAGCCCTTCCTTCCTCAGCAGGAAGCATGTTACATGGGCCATTGGTAGTGTCTAGTGTTGGGGCTCAGAGACCAATATCTGCAAAATATGCCACTTTGACATGCTGAAGAAGCCTCAGAGTCTCTCTGACCACCCTACCCCCCACACACATACACACAATCCCTCTCTACAAGCACAAGATGAAGTTGAAGTTCGTTTATCTGCCTAAGATCCAGACCCACCGAAGAGAACAATTGTATTTTCCCCTCCCTCTAAGTCTGAGAGTGTAACCACATCTGAACAGACCCTTTCACAAATCAATATACAAATTAATCTCTGATCCATTCATTCTGCCTAGTAATTCCCTCCACAAAATTCCTCTTCTCCCCAACCCTATAACCTGTTTTGCTAGGATGGTGTATACGCTTCTGTACCCTGTTGTGGAGTGGGTAATCACTTGTGGTTTTCCCTGTGTACACGTTAAATAAATGTGTGTGCCTTTTCTCCAATTAATCTGACTTTTAGGAGTTGATTTTTTCAGTGAATCCTCAGAGGGCCAGGGGGAGCTTTCCCTTGATTCTACATCATCATGGGTTCAGCCAGGAAGAAGAGGGTTATAATTTCCTTCTCTTTGCCTCCTTCAACATCCAACAAACCTAACACGTTACCTCTTTCGGCGCCTGCCATTAATGCAGCTATGGAGAGTACGTGCCAGTGACACAGATGTTCTGTTTTTTGGAGGCTGAAAACCTCTGGTGGTTGAAAATGATTCTGTGAGGAAAATCTAAAGGCAAATTGATGGCAAAATGTCACTGAAATGAAAAAGCAGACTGTAATGCTAGAAAAAAAATAGTGAAAACTGATAATTCTATGATCTCCTTAGTATTTGTCATGCACAAATGTCATGGAATTTTAGAACTGGAAGGGGACCTTAGTGATCATCTAACAAAGCAGATATGAAATGAGAGTTAGGAAATGATGAGTATAAATATCATTTAATTAAGAAAATCTCTTTTGTAAAAAGAGTGATAAAGGGAGAGAGCCTCTATTATTAAAAACAGGGGACCTTGGCCAAAGGCTTGTTCATCAGAACACATGGCAATTAGATATTTAAAGACAGAAAGTGGAGGAGGCTAAGGGCGTGAGAGGACAAGAATAAATCAGGAAAATAAATGAGGCCAAAAAAAGACATAAAGCATTGAACTTTCAAAGTCTGTTAGATTGTATTTTGTGCTGTTGCTGATGTGCAAACAGAACATGTCATTGAGAACAGGGCATATTAAAGCGCCTTGTGACAGAAAATTATTTTGAACACTACATTAAGTAAATGAGTGACAATTAAAGACTACTGATTCTGAGGTTGGGAGCACTGGGGAAAAGCATTAGAGGATACCACGTTCTCATTTATTCAGTGGATATTCATTGGGTAGCAACTAGGTTTCCCTTGAAAGATGTTGACAAAAGTAGAGACAGATCTGCAATCTGGATAAACCTGTCTCTGGTTGGCTTCCTATTTAATATTTCTGAAAGACCTATGTATGGGCGTTTCATTGCACTCTGTTACCTAGACTGGAATTGGGTGTGTACAGCATTCCATGGGCTGACTAGTTCAGTTAGCCTATCTAAATGGTCACATGGATCTGGAAAGTTTTTTATTATGATGTAAATCTGCTCCAATAGTAGTAGCAAGTTGTAAGTCCATACTCAGGCTCAGCCAGAAAGAATACTATTATCAAGAAAATCATCTAAAGTGTGCTTGGGACCTAGTTGGTGCTTACTAAATATTTACTAAATAATTCAAGAACTGGTGGCCCATCTACCATGTATTTCAGACAGATTCCCCACCACCAAAAAAAGCATCTACCTGGAAGAATGTCTATCAAACTGTTAATAGTTGTTAATTTGTTTGGAAGGAAATATAATAATAAGGGCTTGCATGAAGAACAAAGAGGGGCTTTTAAGTTTTGCCCTATGTAATTTATTGAAATCTACTTAGGATAAATAAAAACTTCTCCAAATCAATAATATCTGCTATTATTCCTGCTGTGTACCTGGCATAATTCCAGGTGCTTGGCATACATTAGTGAATAAAATGGACAAAAATATCTACTCTTGTGGAGATTGTATTTTAACAGAGGAGACAAAAAATAATAATCGTAATTACTAAGTAGGTTGTATATTATGTTAGAAGGTGACATGTACCTTTTAATAGGAATAAAGCTAGAGCAGGAAAATGGTGGTAGTTTCCACTTCAAGGTACCCTATTTTAAAGAAGGACCCATGCCAGCTCTAAGAATTTTCTTCTGCACCAACTGAAATTCACTGGGAGTAGTTACCTGCTATTAACTTCTTTAGAATTTAAAATCTTATAAAATTAGCTTCTGAGAAAATTTTCTAGAACTAATACCACTTTAAATATATATGATTTGTATACTTTCCATGTAAATAGCATGTGAAAAATAAAAGTTCGTCGATATATGCAATAATCCTATGAATTAGGCAAACATGTCAAAAGGGGAATTTATTTCAATGTAATAGATGGGAGCTAATATCAGGCTATTATACTGACACTTATTTCAGTGTAATAGATGGGAGTGAAGTGGTGTAAAACTCCTGGTTTTATAGAGCACGTGATATTCAGGATGATAACGCAGTATAACCTGGTTCCTAGTATAATAGAGTTATACCTTACAGAGATGAGAAAAGGAGATAATCATATGACTTAATTGAAGGTTCCAAAGTTGGAGTGTTGAAGACATCAAAGTATAATTCCAGTTCCTCGAGTCAAGATGCTAGATTTTTATTGTTAACTTACGGGTGATTGATCACCAAAGGATGGATTTATTGATATCAAACTCAAAAAAGGTAGATGCATTAAAAGGAGTGCCTATCTGTTAATTCATTATGTGACATCTCTCTGCAGTTTCTAGGATGACTCTAAGTTATGTTCAGAATGTTAGGTACGTTGTTGGGTTGAGCCTAAGCCTCCAGGTTTGTAGGATGTTAATTGCATACACCCAATAATTTGTTTTGCATGTCTAGTTCTCTCTTTGTTGCTAGAGTTTCCTTCCCCCTACTACTTATTTCCTTAAGAGAGGACAAGAGAAACAAAATTTTGAGATGTGGGTCATGTCTCTTTTGTTTCTGAGCTTAGTGGCTATACAGGTGCACTGCTAAAGGCAAGGAGTCACACGTAAAGCTCAAAGAGAGAGACATTCAAGCTGTCAATCTGGATCACAGCTCAGTGGGATGCAACCAGTGGGTCTTGGGGCTCAGTGGGGACCAGCCAATCATTTTCACAGTTCAGCTGCAGGAGTGCTTGGCAGGTAATCAGCAGCCACCAGAGAGGTTTGGGATTCCCTAGTTAAGTTTCATCTGTCTCTCTTCTTCAGAAAACTGTTAAAAACAAAAACAAAACTTTATGTTTTAATACATTCCAAAATGAATAATGATGATTGAGGAAGTTGTCAGGTATATATATTATTGAATGAGAAGAAACTTTGGAATGATCCAAGGAGAAAAAGACAATAGTCATCTCCATTTTTCCTCTTTTCCCAGAGATTACTATTCTGTAAGAAAGGGAAAATTTTAGGAGACATCATGAGGGTCTGTATTTGGGGCTGCTTCTTCCAAAAGAAATAATCTTATAATCTTCTGATAGTGACACATTTGGATACTTGATAAATATCCTGGAAGTGATTTATCAGTGAAATGTTAGCATGCTTAATTAATCAGAAAATTCCAATAATGGACACACACAAAATAGTATTCCAGTACATACACACGCACACACACACACACACACACACGTATACATACACCACATTTTCTTTATTGAGTAGAACTGGTAATTGTTATGTTAAGTGAAATATGCCAGATACAGAAAGACAACTATCATGTGTTCTCACTCACATGTAAGAGCTAAAAAAAGTTGATCTCAGGGTGATAGAGAATAGAATGATAGATACCAAAGGCTGGGAAGGGTGTGGGGGTGCAGGAGGGGAATGAAGAGAGGTAAGTTAACAGACACAAACACAGATTGAAGGAATATGTTCTAACGTTTGACAGCAGAGTAGGTTGACTAGTTAACAATGTATTATACGTTTCAAAATAACTAGAAGGGAGAACTTTAATTGTTCTACAATACAAATAAATGATAAATTCTCAGTGTGATGGTGATGGATGCCCTAAGTACCCTGACTTGATTATTACACATTCTATGCATGTGACAGAATATCACATGTATCCCATAAATATGTATAAATATTATGTGTCAGTAAAAAAAAAATCTAAAGAAAAAATAGTAGGCACATATCTACAAAGGCATTCTGCTGGTTCTGTTAACACAGGAGTGGATGAACTGCTGTAAGAAGCCAGGTGTATATATTTTAGACTTTGTGGCCATGTGGTCTGTGTAGCAATTACTCTGTCATTGTAAAAGCAACAGTAGACCATATGTAAACTAATAAGTCTGGCTGTGTTCCAATAAAAAGTGATTTATGGACACTGAAATTTTAATTTCATCTAACTTCTACATGTCACAAAATATTATTTTCACTGTTTTTAACCACTTAAAATTGTGAAGATCATTTTTAGCTGTCATGCAGTACTTTGCTGATCACTGTCTAACACAAACTAATCAACACAATCAACTGGTTTTCTTCATATAGTCAAAGACTAATTCTTCAAACATGATTCTGAAGAAGAGCAGCTGGACTCCTGTGCTTCCAGATTCTTTATCTAAGACTTTCTCAAGTCACTGTTGTTCTCACCCTGCTTACTCTCCTCTTAATTTCCAGTCATACAGGAACACGTGCCTTTTCCCTGCTTGCCCTGTGGTGTAGCCAAGTCTATATTTGAACAATTAAACTAGACTTCATTCTTTTGTGCAAGTTTCTTTGTTATTTTGAGATAATAGATAATGTAGCTCACAAGCTAGTTTATGTATCTTCAGTTTAGTAACCTGCAAAAGATGCTTGCCTTTCTCCTGGTCTCTGTGTGGCAGAAAGCACATTCCTTCTGCACACCTCATATGTCCTACCATGCCTACCCTCCTTATGGGCCAGACTCATTAGAGGACAGCTGGGTGAGAGAGTATGGTGTGCCCTGGATTGACAGTGTGAGGCCTAGCTTCCACGTCTTGTTACAGGATTCTCCTTTGACCCAAAGGCCAATACCAGAATGTCTGCTCCTGTCAGTGCAGGTCTAGCCACCCACTCAGAGACATGGAACTTCAGTCTTTGATTTGAACAATTAAAAAATGGCATCCTCTGTACCGACTCTGATTCATCAAGAATGCTTTTCTGGAGCCTTATGAATGTGTGTAGATTTTCAAGTTCATGAATAGGTTCCATGGAAATGAGTTCAGAGGTTGATTCTGATGGCTGCGTGAATGGCAGCCCTCATGTTGTTGACATCAAGTCCCGGCCTGCAGCCTCAAGAAACCACTTGTATCAAAAAGTTAAAAGACCAGAGATACTTTCAATTGCAGGTGAGGTCATACAAAATAAAGACAGACCTTCCCCGGAGCATTGTAAAATTTAAATTTTTAAATAAACTCTGTCATTAGAAGTAAATTATTTGGGCATTTAATACTGTGTAAAAAGTCTGGGTGCTGTCGCTCATGCCTGTAATCCCAGCATTTTGGGATGATGAGGTGGGAAGATCACTTGAGCTCTTAAGTTCAAGGCCAGCCTGGGCAACATGGCAAAACTCCATCTCTACCACAAAAAACACAAAAATTAGCTGGGCATGGTGGTATACACTTGTAACCCCAGGAATGTGAGAGGCTGAGGTGGGAGGATCTCTTGGGCCTGGGAGGCAGAGGTTGCAGTGAGTGGAGATCGCTCCACTGCACACCAACCTGAGCGACAGAGCCAGACCCTGTCTCCAAAAAAGAAAAAGAAAAAAGAAAGGAAAAAATACTGTGTAAAAAGGTATATTTAATATGTGGAACTCTGCTACTTTTATTATTGTTGAGAAATTACTAGGCATGTTATGATTTAAATGATATACATTGGGTGGAGAGAAAAACAGTTAAATGTGTTATATTCTATTTTAGGAATTTAAGGTATTTTGCATAGATAAGCTACAGATTAAGTAACAGAATAACAAAACCAATAATTAGAATTTGAATTGATTAATATACCTTAAGCTAATTAATATTTTAATATAATTGACTAGTAATATAATACCTTAAATTGATTAATACTATGATATAGTATTGTAATATAATAATATAAAACCCTGAAGAAGTGAAGTTCCTGTAAAGTCCTGGTTCTGCTTTTACTGTTTGTATGATCTTGGGGAAGATACTTGAACCTTTTATGGCTCAGTTTCCTAATAGCAAAAATAGGAATTATAACATAAGAACTATAGGATTATTGTGACAAATTAAGCCAGGTAAGTATATAATACATACTGAACACATAGTATAATAAGGCTCAGTAAATAATAGCTGTGGCATTGGTGGTGGTGGTGATGATGATGATGATGATGAATATAGTCATCAAGTTATGGGAAACACAGAAATAAGTCGCAGAAACAGACCAAGAAAATATCCATTATTGTCAAATTTTTGTTCTTTAGGATGTATTTATTTCTCTAACAATAATTTTACTCTGTTTCCATTGTAAATGGTGTTGTCAAAATTATTAACTAGTTGATTAGTATCTGGTTTGATCTAATAACCTCATTTAAACCCTATGCTAGACTATTTCACAAAACCATTACTATGTTCAAAGAGAGAAGACTATTCATTATTCTTACAGTATGCTTCCATATGCTTCGCATTAATCATTGTTTAGCTGGGTAAACAGGCGTTTGCATTTTATTCTCGATGCCACTGGAGAAATTAGTGTAAATGAGAAATTTTATTCTAAAAATTCCTACAAATATACCACAGACTTTCACATCTAAATATTAGATGATATCATTTAACATTCTTTTACTCAGAAGTCAGTTTTTTTTTGTATAATGTTAGAAAATTTTAATGAGTTATTTTTTGTGAATGAAGAATTGGAAAATGCAAGAAAGTGCCAGGAGAATTAAATCATTCATAATGATCTCTCACTCTCCAGTAATAACCACTACTAACATGTTAATGTATATGCTCTTTGATTTTTTGATATGCGTATGGATACATATAGGATTTTTGTTAGGCTGTTGTCACTCCTAACCCAAACCCGGTCTTCCGTACCTTGCTTTATGATGCTGTGGCTGTGATTGGGTAAACCATCTCCTAGTCTGTCTGTGGTTCCTTGATAGGTCCTGCTTACTGGGCAAGCAAGAGAAAAACTGAAAGATGGTAGGCTGGCAAAGGGAATTGCTATTTTGTCTTTGCTTATTGTCCTATCAACTGTACCTCATCAAGGGCCCTACCACCAGAGGCAGCAGTTGATTCCCGTTATGTATTGGTGTCAGTTTCCATCTTATTCCCACACTCCCAGAATGAAACTCATGCTGGGATGCAGGTTTCAGCTTGGCAGGACCTCACCCAACCTCTGAAGGCACCAGCATCAGCCATGGAGGGCCCTTTTTCTAAAGTCTAGATCCCAGATCCCTTGGGACTTTCTTGGAGATTCTTAGTTCTGATAATTCCAACTTCATCCCTTATTTTCCCAGACCGAGGGGCTGTAGCCACTTTATTGGGTTGCTACCTCTGTGATATCTCAATGTTCCCCTTGGCCCATCCAGTTATATATCTCTTGAACCGTTTCTCTATTATTAAATTCCATCTGTTAAAATAATTGAAGGACCCTGGCCAGTATGCCCATATAAAGGGAGGATTCTTGACTTTGTTATTCAATTTTCATCTTGTACTTGGACGTTACTCATAAGACCTCAAACTACCTTTAACATACCAAATGCAGCCTTACATATCAGTTGGATAATAGACATTTCAGATGATAGTATTATCATGCTGTTTGCCAGTCAACTGATTAACCTAGTCAGTATCACAATCTTTGCACATCAGAATTTGTGCAACTGTTTAATGTTAAAGATATTTGGTCTGCCTTTTATAAAAATGAAGGAAAAAAAAGACAAAAGTGTTGCTACTAATGATATACCATATTGGTTATGACTTTAATATGATTTGGAAAGGAAGTTTGGAGATCAATAAAGTTGGAGATGTGACTTTGTCTTTCATCACTAGTGGATATTTGGCCTTAAGTCAGCCAACACTTGTGTTATATAATGAGAGAAAAGAACAAACATAAATAATGTGTACTAAATTCTAGAAATATATTATTAAAGATTGTGTCTTAAAATATTAGATATGATTAGGAATCCAACACATATTTTAGTTCTTTGGAAATAAAACCTGCCTTAGCCCACTGAACTATGGCTAGAATTGTTTCTTATACTTAACTCATCCATACACTTTACATTTATCAAAGAAGGAGCTTTCCACAGTTTTTAAAATTAAAATGATGTATGGACTATGCAGTTCTCCAGAATCTGCCTTTGCACTTAGTTTATTAAGATTATGAACATCTTTATAATGTTAATCACTCTCCCAGTAAATGCTTCTTAATGGCCATTACTTATTTAAATAATTGCATATTGTCAGATATTTATGTTGTTTTTAATTGTCCAATATAAAAAATAAAGCATTTGAAACCTTATTGTAAATAAATCTTCTCATATATTCTTAATGATTCCCTTAGAAAATTTGCCATAAAAGTGCCATGGAGGGGTCAAAGAATATAGAACCCTTTTTTTAGCCTTTTGATGTACACTGCTATATTGCCCTCCAGAAATAATGTTCCATTGGCTCTGCCACTTCCAGTGAATGAGGACATGCATTTCCCAGCCCTCACTGATTAGTTTGAAACAAATATAAATAATTAAAAATATTTCTTACCTAATTCATAGGACTCTCTTGGTTAATTTTTAAAAAAGCATATGTTGAACTACTCCTCGTTCCCACATATTAAGTCTCCATTAACTATTTAGAATTGATAGTTTTCCTTTTTTTTTTTTTTGGCTAAACAACTTAGACTTTGTAGCTAGCGGTATTAGGGTTGAAAGAGAGCCAGAGAAGTAAAAGTGATTAATAACAAAGGGAGAGTAGAAAATAATTAAAAACCAAGCAAAAGGATGAAGCACCATATTGTTCAATGAATAAGCCAAGAGTCATCAGAAATTGTGGCTTATATTTGTTGTCTTGCTTACAAATCTTAGTTACATATGGTTTTTGTGCTTATTTACTTGGAAATGCTGATTTTTATCTCTCTCAGATTCTCTTTCTCTTTGATTCATTATTTTGTCCTATTTATTACTTTTTCCTACTGTCAATTAAAAATACGTTTTAATTAACAAATAAAGGTGTATATTTATGGGGTACAATGTGATGTTTTGATATTTATGTACATATGGAATGATTAAACTATGCTTATTAACATACATATCACCTTACCTACTTATGTAATTAGCACAGAGGAGGGAGGAAGCTGGGGTTATCCTGTTTTCTAACCCCAAATATGTTAGCTCTCACTTCTTAGCCTCCTAACTTCTCTAAGCTCCTCTCTGCTCCTTTCATCCTATTCCCTTTGTAAATATAGTGGGAACTTTAAAATTCAGTTAGATATTTCTAATGTTGAGACATCTGTCTGTTCTTTTCTGCCTCTGAACTGTGTTTATTCTTTCTTTGTTAGGACACTATGTATGTCTAGAAGAAACAAAGGAGACATTTAAAAAAGATCTTTTCCACTAAGGGCAGGTTCAGACCTAGATAAGAAGTCTAGGAGTTCTTGGAGCAAGTCCAAGTAAAAACTTGGCCTTGCAATATGGTGTATCGATGATTGTTCTTTATGTTCACATAGGAAATAAAAATAATGTGTTCTCCTTTCATTTAGTAATAATGATTTACTGAGCACTTGGATTGAGAGACACTGCGCTAGGTACTCTGCCTTTATTAATTCACTTAATTATCCCAACAGTCTTATGAAATAGGCACTGTTATGGCCCCTGCTGTGTAGAGAAGGAATCTGAGGCACAGAGTGGTTGGTAACTTAGTGAGTGAGTAGTTGGACTGGGATTTGTATTTAACCTGACTTCAGCATCCTCACTCTTTGCCCTTTACTCTAGCGCTCTTAAAAGTGGCTCTGTGTGGACCATGGTCCTCCGTGTGAAAGAATGTTTTTTCCCTTGGTTGGTTATTGAATTGAATGCTACAGAATTTCTTACTTGGATTGATATGGACAGTGCAAGGAAATCTCTCACAACATCCTCCTTCATTTGAAGTGTGGCAGAGTTGTCTCCTGTGCTTCAAATTTCAGGGACTTGAGACACATTTAGTATAACAGATGTGTTTAGAGTCAGTACTTTCCAGCCAATGATGTTTTTTATTTTATTATTATTGTTATTTGATTTTAGAAATGGAATCTTGCTATGTTGCCTAGGCTGGATTCAAACTCATGGGCTCAAGTGATCCACTCACCTTAGCCTTCCAAGGAGCTGGGATATAGGTGCATGCCAACACACCCAGCTCAATGGTATTTTAATAATTATCTATTTGACATGAAGAAATAAGGCCATGTATGCAAAACCCCAGCCCTAAACACACATAGACACACACACCTACACACATACCTTCCCACCTCAGTGAAGAAAACATCATGAATCTGAACCTTCTGCCTGTAGAGTCTGTACATGGTCTTTAAAGATTTCTTAACACTTAGCTTTAGAGCACCTTGCCATTTCAGTGAAGAAAAAGTTCAAATAAAGCTATCTTGTTTTTCCTCAGCTAGTCTAATCACTTCTACAAAAAAAGAGCAAGTTGAGGTCCAAAGAAGTCCTTGACTTCCTTGCTTTGGCTATTGGACCCAAATCAGGTATCTGACAGTTTTCAACTAAAGAACAAAAATAATGTCTTCTTCACAAAACTGGGAAATAATAAATTCAATCAGGCATGCAAAGCCCTTTATATAGTGCCCTATATCCTCTCAGGAAATGGGACTTAAAAGGCAAGTTGCTGTCTCACTGACCTCAAACTCCATTGTTAGTAGTGGTAGTAGAAGCAGTACAGAAGAAGGAAAAAGGGACATTGAGATAGCAGTTTGGAGACTTCCTACTCCAAGTCAGATTTCCATCTTTTGGCTTTCTCTGCTTTGGCAAACTACTTCTTGCCTTGGTTCCTTCCTTTTTAAAATAATGGCATTAGATTAGCAATAATTTTGGGTGTTTATAGATCATTCACTCACAAAAAATCTATAAACTTCATGAAGGCAGGCTTTTCTCTCAATTTTGCTGCAGCATTTCCAGTGTCAGACATGTATTTGGTGCTTTAGTGCTGAATAAATAAATGACTCATCAACTAATAAATTCTGCAGATCTTGCCACCCACCCAGAGAAGATATATATTTACAAAGTTGTGTCCACTCTTAGGGCCTCATGGACTTTAGGTCATTGGGCCTCAGTTTAGGAGTATATCACCTACAAATTTTCTTTTACCTTTAATGTTCTGGGAATCTACTAAAGGCCCGGTTAACATAGTATGATGTAGAAGAAATCAAAGACAAAAATAAATGTACTTCTCATACTTATGGCTTGGAAGACTTAATATTGTTCAAATGTTCATACTACACAAAGTGATCTGTGGACTCAGTCCAATCTCTATCAAAATTCCAGTGGAATTTTTTTCAGAAAGAGAGAAAACATCCTAAAATATACATGAAATCTCAAGAGACCCTGAGTAGCCAAAACAATCTAGAAAAAGAATAGAGGTAGAGGACCTTCACTTCCTTGCTTCAATACATGCTGCAAAACAGCAGTAATCAAGATGTCGTGGTACTGGCATAAAGACAGATACATAGACGAATAGAACAGAATAGAGAGGCTAGATATGAACTCTTGCATATGTGGGCAAATAATTTTTGACAAGTGTGCCAAGACTACATGAAGGGGAAAGCACAGCCTCTTCCATAGATGATGCTGGGAAAACTGGATATCCACATGGAAAAGAATGAAGTCACCATTATCTTACAGCATTTACAAAAATTAACTCAAAATGGATTGAAGACCTAAATCAAAAATATAAAACTATAAACCTCTCAGAAGAAAACATGGCAGAACATGTTCAGGACATTGGAATTGTCAATGATTTCTTAAATATGAAACCAAAAGCACAGACAACAAGAGAAATTGGAACCCATTATGCAAACTAGTATGGAGGCTCCTCAAAAAGCTAAACATTCAATTACCATGTTATGATTCAGCAATCCCACTTCTGAGTATATATCACAAAGAATCCAAAGTAGAATCTCAAAGAGACCTATGTTCTTTGTAGTTTTATTCACAATAGCTGATAGGTGAAAGCAACCCAGATGTCTGTCAACAGATGAATAGATAAGAAAATGCAGTAGAGACATACAGTGGAATATTATGCAACTTTAAAACAGGAAGGAAATCCTCTCACGTGTGTTGCAATATGGATGAATGTCGAGGATATTATGCTAAGCAAAATAAGCCAGTCACAAAAGGACAAAAAAGTACTGCATAATTCCATTTAGATATGAAATATCTCAAATAGTCAGAATCATAGAAAGTAGAAAGATGATTGCCGAGGGCTGAGGCAGGGAGGAGGAATTATTAATTGATGGACGTAGAGTTTCAACTTTGCAAAATGAAAAGTTCTAAAGATCTATTGCACAACAATGTGAATACATTTAATGCTACTGAACTGTATACATAAAACAGTAAATTTAATGCTATGTGAGTTTTTACACAATAAAAAAGTAAATAAAATGGTATAATAGAGCATGACACACAAGTACACAATCAATGACATATATAATTGTTATTTTTAAAATGGTATGGTTGATATTTTGAAAAACTGAGGAGTGGAAACTATCATTTTTGTGCAAGCTGTAGCCCAGAACATACTTTCAGTAACCATGCTGACATCTTTCTTCACTCCCTCTGTAGCAATGAGCAAGGCTGCCATCAACACATAATATCAAGATGTCTCACACTGACATTAAAGTATAACCATAGGAGGTTTTGGTTGGAGGCCCACAGTTTAACAGGGAAACCACAGTTTATTGGTAAAGTTGCCAACATTATAGGACCATGGCCATTGCAAATGAGTCCAGTCTGGGAGGTAAAGCAATGAGTTTCCTAAGGGGAAAATGTGTTACTAAAATCAAATTAAAATCAAATGAATGCCTCATGCTGCAGGAGGGAAGAGGACAAGCCCATAATTCCCTAGTTTGTTGTTTTTGTTGTTGTTGTTGTTTTTTAATCTAATAAGTGCTTTATCACTTTCAGTTTTCTCAGCACGAGCCAGGGATATTTGGGAGTTATGAGATTTGAAAGAATGCTGAGTTTTTGATCTTGTCAGGACTGAAAGTGCTTTATAAATGTCAGAGTTGGTGTGTGGGAATCTAGGGCACAGCTCCAGTGTGTACCTTGTGAGTCAGCTAATGAGGCCACAGGAGAGCAGCCATCTGAGCAGCGCCCTGAGTGGCCCTGACTTCCCAAACAGCTTTCTGGTCTGCTCAGCAAAAGAATTTAATGTTGTTGTTGTTGTTGTTGAATTGCAAACAAGTATTCAGGTTTAGATTAAGTCATTCCCATAACTCTTATTGAAAACATTTCTAATACTCTGGTCGCCTCTTTGTTGGAGGGAAGATAACCCACAGGGGTTCTTTCTTGGCCTTTGCCATTAAAGTGATCTCTCCATTGAGTGTGGCCACACTCACCACTTAACTCCTCCTGGATGGCTTCCTTAAACTGAATTATTCTTTGACTCCCCCAAATGTAGCAATGCTGTCAGTGTAATTCCCAGTATGTAATAGTAGGCTTTACATAAATACTTGCTCAGTGAATGAATAGAAGCCAGACTGGTTTACAATTTTAAATTTGGCCATGATTCTTATATTGCTTATATGGCCTCTGATTAAATGGGTCTGAGCTTCACTATGGCCTGTGAGATAATTGAAAGAGGTATTAGGCTAATGATAAGCCTTGCAGTTATTGTGGTTTGTTTTTAGCACTGATATCCCTTGACCCTCAATCATCAAATAAACTAAGGCCATAGAGAAGCATTCATACTGGAGGAGACTGTCGAAGTCTCTTCTAAAGCATTTCATTTAGAGAAAAGTTCTTGGTTCCAAATAAGGTTACAGCTCCCAGGTTTTGACAATGTAGATCAACTGGTTGCTTCATGTAGGGTTCCACAGGGGTGTCAGAATCAAGGCACGATGGAGAGTGCTCAGTGTGTTCATGAAAACACAGTGGAGTAGCAGAGATTCCTTTTTTTTTCCCCCCCCCAATTAAAAAGACTGCAGTTTAAACCTGATTGGAGTTAATGCAGTTGGGCATGGACAGAGGGGTACCCTGCTTTCCGTATGCCTCTTGTTACATAACAGTGTTTCCCAAAGTGAATTCTAGGTAAGACTGATTGTAAAGGTTTAAATTTTCTATAAAAATTGGATCTTCATAGGCAAGCAAGTTTGAGAAATACAGGTTTTAACAAAGTAAGAATTATTAAAGCTTTTATATACTTATGTACCTTGAGACTCTCTAGGAGGATTTGAAAGGATGCATCCTATCCTAAAGATTTTAATCATGAAAACTTTTTAAATTAAGAATATCCCAGAATTAGTGTTTTATAGAAGCCATGTGGGGAAACTGTACTCTATAATTTGGAATGCAAATCCACATGTACTTTTTATTAGTGCCTCTATTTGCTGTGGCATTTTCTGTATCATTTGTTCAACTACATTATATCTGTATCCACTTTTTGCAAATCTTTAACTACCTGGATATTAAACCTGGATTGTAGCTACTTACAATTTAAATTCTTCAAGATCACCATGAGAATGAAGACCACAACATAACCATATTTTCTATTGACTACACAACTGACAAACTGCAAAGGCGTTGTTCCTATGCAGTTTGGTATTTGAGATTGAGGAAGAGTGGCATGAAAGGATAGGTTTGAAACATTTACTTGATTGCTTGTGTGGCTATATCATTACATATTCTTAGAATTATAAAGGTCTTTAATGATTGCATGTCCTGGCCACTTATTCATTTATTCTTTCATCCCACATTTACTGAACTGTATTACTATGTTCCTGACACTGTGCTTTATACTATGGAAAAAAGATGGATCATCATCTGTATTCATGTCTGATTTGTAAAGTCCCTCAAAATAATTTATGGACAGTTCCTGGAGGCTTCTAGCTATAAATGAGCTTTCTTTTTACCCATTAAGACTCTGAAAAGGCCAAGTGCTGAAATAACTTGTCCAATATTACAGTTAATTAGTGGCAGTGGAGAAAACAGGACCCAGACATTCGAGATCTAGGCAGTGCTCCATCTAGTACTATGACATAGCATAAACATGAGGGGGTAATTTTTTAAAACCAATGATTGAGTTTGTATGACTAGAAATAGAAATTTTTCCAAGTTGGAAAATACATTGAGATCTTAATCCAATGAATATTTATTGCATATGTATCATGTGCTAAATATTATTTAGTGTTTAAGTTCAAGTTCCCATTAAGCTTATATTCCAGAAGCTTCCATATTGCTTAAGACTAGAAACATTGTTTAAATTCACAACCATATTGATGATTGTTAGAGATACCCATAAAAGCAAAAAGTGTGATGGTGGAAGGTGTCATCCCACTGAGTGTTTTAGTTCTTTTCCTGACTTATTCCTCAACAAGTGTTATTGGACCTGCAGCTCCAGGAGAAAAACCAGCTTAAGAGTGAGGAGTTCATCTTCTCTCTTCTGGGGTGGCCAGCAGAGAGCTTTTTGTTGTGTAGTAAGAAGGTTACTCCAAAATGATGGTTATGGTGATGACTTTATAGCTCATGTGAATCAGATATAATTAATTCAGGATCGTTTCTTGAGGGCTTGTGGTGTGTATATTGTTATATGCTAAGTATGATGGGTGACACAAATATATATATAAGATATCCTAGTGAAAGATGTCACAGTTTAACTAGTTTAGCCAACACACTCTCTTTCTCACACACACGCACACGCACACGCACACACACACACAATATCATATGAACTAGAGTGATTTTTTGATTGATACAACATGATTACATGCCAACTGAATGATGTAGGCATATACGTGTCAGCATATGGGATCTTGGCAAGTTATGTCACCCTTCTCAGCCTCACTTTCTTCATCTGGGAAAAAGGGGTGATAACAGTATCTCATGAAATTGTTGTGAGGAATAAATGTAGTTATATAGCTGCACATACAGGGCACATTATGTAACTGGTATTAAACAAACTGGTTTGTGGTTTTTTTCACAATTGGAGAGGCAAAATCACAATGAAATAGCAAGATGTAAGTTGTAAGAAACTACTTAAAAATAAGTGGCATAGGCTTATAATTGGAGTGTAAAATTTTGTCCACTCTGTTGTCTGAAAATGAGTAATGTAGGAATACAGGTTTTGCTACCACTGTGATCTCAAAAGACGAGAGAATTTGTCACAGAAGACACAGAGATGTTGAATCTTGAGATATTAGCAATGAGATGGATGTATATTATTTTCACCCGAAAAATATCAATTGCTCTTTTTCTGTAATAGCAAATAGATTTTTACTGTGGTAAACTGCCCTTCCTCCATCAGAGTGGGAGGTAAATCCAAAGCTCATGGTGCCTTCCCAAAATAGACTTCAGAACTTCCAGACACTCAGACTTCCTCTGCTTATCTGGTCACTTTCTTTTCTGAAAGACTTGAATTTTCAGGGATACTCCATGACGTTGCATTAAATTGCTTTTATGGGTAGGCTGCTAGGAGTTAAGATTCTTTTGTTGGAAGCTGCAGCAACAAACCAATACAGTTTATAGTTGAAATAAAGTAGTAGCACAAACAATGGCAAATAAATGAAGAATTACAAGACTCAATGAGTAGATAAGACTAATAAAGGGCAGTGTTTATGCTGAAGAATTGTAGAAGAGAAGCTTAGAAAGGTTGAATTAAGCTAGATCATTGCAGATTTTGAAAGACAATCATACAGGCTGTCATATGAGACAATAATGTATTGTAATATCAGAAATCTATTGAAAAGATAAATGGCTATAAATTTTATCCTATTTTTTAGTGTCTGTGAGTTTTCCAGCCAATGTACAGAATGTCCTTGATATCCATAGACTATATCTTCTCAAAGTGCAACTTGGATGTATATACTTTTCTGTAAAGGTACAGGACAGTTACTTCTACCTAAATAAAATACAGCAAATTCCTAACACTTTTGAAATATGTCAGTACTTTATTAACATCAATAGTCCTGATCTCTTTGTATGTGGATGAGGATAAATCATATGTGGGAAGATACAGTGATCTAGGAGTTAGTGGGATTCTCATCATCCTAGCTCCATTACAGATGGACATGGACAACTGCTTAAGCATCCCTAGACCTGTGTTTGGTCATTTGTTCAAGGGAGATGACCTGTCCTGTTGTGTCTATTTTGCTGTGTTGCACATATATGTGTGTGTGTATGTGTGTGTGCGCATGTGTGTGTGTGTATATCTATATATATCTGTGCACATATGCAAATGAATATGTGCATCTATGTCCATGTATATTTAGATTTACTCATATTTAGCCATACTTTGTACTCAAAGATCATGCATGATATATGTTATTTTATACTTTGGTGTTTTTACCTAGTGGTATATCTTGAAAATGATTCCAAGTTTTTTTCATAAAAATGTGTGAAAATTGTTTTGTACTTCTGAATACTTCATTATGTGTATGTACAGTGGTGTGTTCAACCAGTCTTCTGTGGCTTGGCATTTGGGGTTTTCCGAATATTTTTTGTCACAATTAATACTACCATGAATAAGTGCATATGTTGCTTAGTTATTATGGAAATATATATTTTTTGGATAAATTACTAGACTTTTGAGTCATAGGATGAATACATATAGAGTTTTCTTAGATATTGCAAAATTCTTCCTAGGGATTGAAGTACTATACAAGTCATCTCATAATGTATGAGGTTACCTGTTTCCCTATGGCCTCAAAAGCATAATTTGTTGTTTTTGTTGTTAAGCTCCTAAATGTGGCCAGTCTGATCAATAAGAAATGTAAACTTTATTATTTATTAATACAAGACCAGTGTGGTTAAATGGCTTTATGTAACATCTTAAAAATTAAAGTTTTATGAAGCCAAGTATGGGACACTGAGGTATTTAACTAGAAAGGTGTTAAAGTTAGATCTCATATACTATAAGTTTGGCAGTTAATAATTTTTTTCACTCGAGGAAGGGCTGCTTCTTTGTCTCATTTTCTTGAGGATTTGTGTGGCATACAGCATATAGAATATGTCTAAAAGAAACAAGTAATTTTTTACATGAAAATGCACTGCTTTATTCAAAGGTGACTCCCTAAGCTCTTGAAAAGACTGACAGTTATTTTTTTTTCCCTGTACACTTGGCCACGTGTTTACAGGCTGCAATATCAGGTGATTGAATGATAAGACCTAAGCCGAAATGTTTATTATATCAAAAAGATATTAATAAAATGTTCTTTTATTGGTGAACATATCCCTTTGAGCTTGCCAACCCTGTTTTACTAGAAATGTTTTTAGAAAGGATGATTTAGATCAGAGAAACACCTGCCTATAGTTGCCCTTTGGAGATTTTAGATCTCACTATTTTGAGAAAGGCAAAAATCAGCTGCATGGGAGGGTATGACTTCTACTCTTCAACAGAGGTCACTGCTTGTACACTGTGATGTCTTCAAGATACTTGTGACTTGGTCAATATATTTTTTAAAATACATACAAGTTGTAATAGGAAAAAAAAATCAGTAAAATGGCACAGAGGGTTCATGGTTTTTTGGGCCCAGCACTGTACTTTATAACCTAAAAAAGTCATTTAGTATTTCTGGACCTCAATTTTTCCAGCCTCTAAAATGTGAGAAGCTTAGGCTAGTTGTTCTCTAATATCTTTCATAGTTCGAAAATGTGCTGTTGATTTTAATTATACTATCAATCCTTGCTGTCTACATTTAACTCACAGCACTTCCATAGGGAATATGCAGATCTACATAGAAATTAGCTTGATGTAGAGTTTCAAAAATCTTTCTTAAAATTAGTAGGTTGGTGCAAAAGTAATTGCGGTTTTTGCTATTAAAGTAATAGTAAAAACCACAGTTACTTTTGCGCCAACCTAATATTTTCATATAAATTGTAAAGCGTCTAATGATTGTTATATACCATAGAAGTTTGAAAATGATAGGATAAAGAAGCTACCACTAACCTAAAGTTACAGATAGGAGCCAGAGGCAGAGAGAAAACAAGTGTTCTTTTTCTACATTTGTTATTGTGCAATAAAAATTTTATATATATGTATATATAATGTAATTGGTCATCTTGATAGCCTTCTTTTTCCTGAACAGAAAAATTTAAAATTGAGGTGTAAGGCAGAATTGACTGGTATGTTTACTTATAGTGTTTTTTATTCATTAAAGCATCATTGTTAAGAACCCTTTACATAAAACCATGTTTTTATATATGAAAAGTTAGACATACGATCTACCATTATCAATAAGCATACAATTTAGTTGTGAGAGATAAAATATAAATCAATGAGAAGAATTACAAACACAAATTCTAAAATACCAGTTATAGTGTGTATTAATATGTAAAGGAATATTTAGAATCAGTGGAATTAATCCAAGAAAGCCTTTTACATGAGAACAACTTTAGCACCAACATGAAGACAGTCAGTCTGCTTCTCACTGTGGATTAAAGCCCAATTTTGCCTGTCTTCAAAGCTTGGCTCGTCAAGTAAGCTGTACAAATCAGGTGAAATAAACTTCAGGCCTATTTTAGATTTTAGTTTTATATGTTGAGAAATTACTCAAAATAAAGTAATTTGTGGTTGATGACTCGGCAGCTCAGGGAATGTTCTCTGCATCTTCTGCCTTTTAGGGTTGACTGCCATGAACTAGTATTCTGGCTCTGGTTTGTAAGAATAATTAGAAGCACTTATGATTCAGCACCTTGGAGAGCTACGCGAGGCTGTGGGTGATACAGGTGTGTCATCAGTCAACCAAAGGATTTGGGATTATCTGGTTTTATTGAAAATGTTGACTGCATTGCTTGAGAAAGAAGGACAGTGTTTTCTGACTTTCTGTACTTAACAATTACAATGTGCCTTAAAATATTCAACTATTTCTTTACTGAATATGATATTAATTGCATTTGGTTTTACAATTATTTCTTCATTAATTGACTTTGTGCTAATATCCTTCTGCCCTGGTGCTTTTAGTTCTGTAAAGACAAACTCCTAGTTGGTCATCATCAACATGGTGGAATAGAACTTTCCAGCATTTGTCACTGTGCAGAAGCATCAATTTGCACAACTATCCATTCAAGAAAATACCTTAACAAGAACTAAGGAAATTATAGCACCTACATATGGCACAGAAATAAGAAAACATGTATCAAAGAAGGTAGGAGGGAAAGTCTTACAGGATCTGCATCACGCTTCTTCCAAAATCAGGCAGTACAGGCTGGAGAGAGATGCCTCCTCTTGGGGCAAGTAGAGGGAAGTGAGCACCAGATATTGCCTCAGACTCCAACGCCAGACTTATTGCAGTAAAATGAGGCACGGAACAGGCCCCCTACAGCCACAGATTCCAGGCTAATACCCATGAACAAAACCTTCAACCCATTTACTGCCAGGCAGAATTTCATAAGCCTCTGGCTTTTAGTCTGCACAGAGGACTTGGTCTCTGTGTTGCTCTGTGTTGCTACTGCCAGGCCAGCCCCAGTGACCCCAGACTCCAGACCAGTGCTGGATCAACCCTCAGAGTGCCAGGTTTCAGGCCTGCTGCAACACCAAGCTGGCTTCCTTAGTTCTAGTCATCAGGCTAGCTACTATGGACACAGGCTTGATGTCAACTCAGTGCCAAGCCAGCCTCTGAGGCACGAGGATTACTCTAGGTTACAGATCAGGCTTGCCTCAGCACCAGGTCAGCACTCCTAGCTTCAGGCACCAGGCAAGCATCTGCAGACACAGGCATGAGGCCTGCCCAGTGCTAAGCCCATTCATGCATCATAACATTTCAGCTGACCCAGGCTCAAGGACTGTTCCAGTGGACTTCAAGGGCAAGTACTGGACCAGCCAAAATAAACCCAGGTTTCAAGATCACTCCTGTAAACCCAGGTTGCAGGTTGGCCCCCACAATCTCAGGATTAAGGCTAATAATGTGGGCACAGGTTCCAGGCCAGCACCCACACATCCAGTCTCAAGGCTGGCACTTGTGGCCTCAGGTCTCAGGAGACCTGGTCTCAGCCCATCCTGGTAGACCCCAGTGCCAGGCCAGTCTCTGTAAACTGAGGCCCCAGGACCTCCCTGAAGACTGATTCTCTACACCAGGCCCCTTAGACCCAAGACCCAAACCTGCCCCCACAAACTTGGACCTCAGTATCACTATTGGGTAGTGCACTGTGGACTCAGATCCCAGGCTCGTTCCAGTGCCTGCCCAACTTCTGCAAACAAAGGCTCAAGGCCACCTCCAGCATCAGGTCAGCTCCTGTGAACCCAGGCTCCAGATTTGCCCTTGTAGATACAGGCTCCAGGCCTGCCCTCATGGTATAGTCAACAGGCATACAACCATGGACTCAGTAAAAAGGTGGACTCCTATAGACCAAGGCTTAAGGCCCAACCCCACAGACCCAGGTACCAGACCCACCCATCTGCTCACCCAGGCTAGCCTGTTTAAAAAGACTTAAGCAAGAAACTCACCCACAGACCATACCAGATGTCCTGCCCAGAATGTTTGGATGGGCTGACTAGTGAAGGTCTTTCCTATATAAGGTCAGTCTACAAAGACTAGAATAAGCCCCTGCTTTGACAAGAGCATAGATATTAATATAAGGCAAAAAGAAACACGAAAACCTAAGGAGACATAACAGGACTGAAAGGACATAATAAAATCTCTCAGTAGCTAACCCCTAAGAAATAGAGACATATGAACAACCCAACAAAGAATTCAAAATAGTCATTCTAAGGAAGCTCAGTGAAAATTAAGAATATACATAGAAACAGTTCAATGAAACCAAGAAAAGAATAAATGACCTAAGCTAGAAATTTATCAGAGATTGAAATTATTTTTAAAAATCAAACAGAAGTCCTGGGACTGAAAAACAGAATTAATGAAATGAAAAAAAAAATGCAATGAAGAGCTTTAGAAGCAAAATTAATCAAGCAAAAGAAACAACTTGTGAACTTATAGACAGGTTATTTGAAAATATACAGTAAGCTCATTGAAAATAATGAAAGGGACTGAAGAAAGTTTATGGAACTTGTGGAACAGCATCAAAATAACAAATGTGCAAGTTACAGGAGTTCCAGAAGTAAAAGACAGAGAAAATGGGGTGGAAAGCTTATTTAAAGAAATAACAGAAAACTTCATAAATCTGGTGGAAATAATGAATATCCAGGTACAGGAAGGTCAAATAAAATTCAGTCAAGCCAGACTACACCAAGGCATATTATAATTAAACTGTTAAATAATCAAAGACAAAGAGAGTATCCTAAAAGCAGCAAGAGAAAGGGAGCACAAAATATGTAATGGAGTTCCAATAAGTCTAATAGCAGATTTCTCAGCAGAAATCTTACAGGGAAAAAGACATTGGATGATATATTCAAAGTGCTAAAGGAAAAAAAAAAGCCAACAAAGAATACTTTACCTGGCAATGCTGTTTTTTAGAAATGAAGGAGAGATAAAGACTTTCCCAGACAAATAAAAGCTTAGAGAATTCATTATGAACAGACCAGTCTTAGAAGAAAGGCTCAAGATAATCCTTAAAGATGGAAGAAAACAGTGATAATCAGTAGCACTAAAACATATGAAAGTATAAAACCCACTAGTAAAATTAAGTATGTATCAAATTCAGAATATTCTAATAATATAAAGAATGATGGTATATACATTACTTATATCTTTGGTATAAAAATTAGAAGACAAAATTTAAAAAGCAATGGCTATAATAATTTTTATAAGATACACAATATAAAAACAACTAAATTGTGACACTGAAAATAAAATGTAGGGTTGTGTGTGTGGAATTAAAATGTAGAATCTTGGTATGTGGTCATAGTTAATTTGTTATCAGCTTAAAATAACCTGTTATAATTTTAAGATGTTTTATGTAAGCCTCATTGGAACCACAAAGCAAAAACTACAATAAGTACACAAATGATTAAAAAGTAAGGAATCAAAGCTTACACTAGAGAAAATCACCTAATCACAAAGGAAGCCAGCAACAGAAGAAGAAAGGAACCAAAGACCTACAAAACAATCAGAAAATAATTAACAAATAGCAGTTGTAAATCCTTACCTTTCGATAAGTACCTCGATTGCAAATCGATTAAATCTTACAATCAAAAGTTATGGAGTGATTAAATGGATTTTTAAAAGATCTAGACGTATGCCACCTGCAAGAAACTCACTTCTTGTTGAAGAACATATATAAAGACTGAGAGTGAAGGGATATTCTATGCAAATGCAAACCAAAAGAGAGCAAGGGTAGCTATACTTATATTAGATAAAATAGACCCTAAGTCAGAAGCTAAAAGAAAGAGGAAAGGTCATTATATAATGATAAAAGTATCAGTTCATCAAGAAGTTATAATAATTGTAAATATACATGCACCCAAAATTGGATCATCTATATATATGAAGCAAATATTAATAGATCTGAAGGGAGAAATAGATTGCAATACAACAATAGTAGAGGACTTCAATACCCCAATTTTAGCCATGAACACATCATTCAGAAAAAAAGTCAACAAGGAAACATCAGACCAAATAGAATAAATCTAACAGACATACAGAATATTCCATCCAATCATAGCAGAATACACATTCTTCTCAAGTATACATGGAACATTTTCTAGGATGGATCACATGCTTGGCCACAAAGCAAGTCTCAATGCATTTAAGAAGATTGAAATCCTACCAAGTATTATTTTCTGGCCACAGTGGCATGAAACTAGAAATCAATACCAGGAGCAATTTTATAAAATTTACAAATACCTGGAAATTAAACAACATATTTCTGAGCAACAAATCTGTCAAAGATAAATTAAAAGGGAAATTTAAAAATATCCTCGGACAAATAAAAATATACATTTATCATCCCAAAACTTATGGGACACAGAAAAAGCCGATCTAATAGGGAATTTTATAGTAATAAATGTCTACATCAAAAAAGAAAAAAATGATCTCAAATAAACAATCTAATGTTATATCTCAAGGAACTAGAAAGATAAGAATTAACTAAGCTTAAAGTTAGTAGAAGGAAGGCAGTACTAAAGATGAGAGCAAAAATAAATGAGATTGTGACTAGAAGAACGATAGTGAAGACTAATAAAACTAAAGGTTGTTTTTTGCAATGATAAACAAAACTGACAAACCTTTAGCAAGACTAAGAAAAAAAAAAAACACTCAAAATAGGAAATGAAAAAGAAGGCATTACAACTGAGGCCACAATAGCATGTGACTGCTATGAACAATTATGTGCCAAAAATTGGGCAACATAGAAGAAATGGATAAATTCCAAGAAACATACAACCTACCATGACCAAATCATGAATGCATAGAGAATCTGAACAGAACAATAATGAGTAATGTTATTGATTTGGTGATAAAAAGTCTCCCATTGAAGCAAAGCTTAGGACCTGATAGCTTCACTGCTGAATTCTATCAAACATTTAAAAAAGAACTAATATCTATTATCCTAGACCTCTTTCAAAAAAGTTGAAGAAGGACTACATTCAAATTTATTTTATGAAGACAGCATTACTGTGATATTAAAACCAGACAATGCCACTGTAAGGAAAATTTAAAAATACAGGACAGTATCCCTGATCAGGATTAATGCAAACATCTTCAACAAAACACTAGCAAACTGAATTCAACAGCACATTAAAAGTCATTCATTGTGATCAAGTGGGATTTATATCTGGGATGTAAGCATTTTTCAACATACAGAAATCAATAAATGTGATACTTCACATTAACAGAATGAAGGACGAAATCCCTATGATCATCTCAAGAGATACAGAAAAGCTTTTGACATAATTGAACATCATTTTATGTTAAAAACTCTCAATAAATTGGTACAGAAGGAATGTACCTCAATGCAATGAAGATTGTGCGTGACAAACTGAAAGCTAACATCATTCTCAGTAGCAAATAGTTGAAAGCTTTTTTTCTGATATCAGGAGCAAGACCAGGATGCCCACTTTTACCACGTCTATTCAAAATAAGATTGAAAGTCCTAGCCTGGGCAATTAGGCAAGAAAAAGAAATAAAAGGCATCCAAATTGGAAAGAAAAATGTTAAATTATCTCTGTTTGCAGATATCAGGATCTTAATACACAGAAAACCCTCAAGATTTCACAAAAACTATTAGATCTAATAAATGAATTTAGTAAATTTACAGGATACTAAATCAACATACAAAAATCAGTATCGTTTCTGTACATTAACAAGAAACTGTCCAAAACATAAATCAGGAAAACAATTCCATTTAAAGTAGCTACCAAAAAATAAAAATAAAAGAAATACTTAGGATAACATTTAACCCAGGAGATAAAAGTCCTGTGTGCTGAAAACTATGAAATATTGATGAAAGAAATTAAGACAAATAAATGGAAAGATATGTCGTGTTTATGGATTGGAAGAATATTGTTAAAATGTTAATATTACCCAAGAGATATAAACATTTTACAGATTAACTATAATCTCTATTAAAATTTCCCAGAAATAGAAACCATTCTAAAATTTGTATGGAGCCACAAAAGACTCTAAATAGCCAAGGCATTCTTGAACAAAAAGAACAAAGCCAGAAGCATCACATTACATGATTTCAAATTATATTTCAAAGCTATAATAATCAAAACAACATGGTGCTGGTGTAAAAGCAGAGACGTAGACTAATGGCATAGAATAGAGACTCCAGAAATAAATCCACACATTTACAGTTATTGATCTTTGACAAAGGTGTCAAGAACACACAATGGGGAAAGGACAGTATCTTCAATAAATTCTGTTGGGATAAATGGATGTCCACATGTAGAAGAATGGAATTAGACCCTCATCTTACATCAGATACAAAAATAAACTCAAAATGGATTAAAGTTTTAAATGTAAGACCTAAAACTGTAAAACTATTACAATTTGAGCATCCCAAATCCAAAATCTGAAATACCTCAAAATCTTAAACTTTTTCAGTGCCAATGTGACTGATGCTCAAAGGAAATGCTCATTGGAATATTTTGCATTTTGGATCTTTGAATGTGGGATGCTCAACTGTTTAATGCAAATATTTCAAAATGAAAAAAACAATGATATCCAAATCCAAAATACTTTTGTCTCAAGCCTTTCAGATAAGGGATATTCAACCCATTGAAGAAAATTTAGGGGAGAAGCTCCATGATATTGATCTGGATAATGATTTTTGGGCATATTACCCCAAAGTACAGGCCAAAAGGGATTACATCTAAATACACAAATGGGATTGCATCAAAATAAAAAAGCTCATGCATAGTGAAGAGAACATCAGAATGTAAAGACAACCTTTGGGCTGGGACAAAATATGTGCAAACCATACATCTCATAAGGGATTAATGTTCAAAATATGTAAGGAACTCAAGAAACTCAATAGCAAGAAAACAAATAACCTGATTTTAAAAATGGGCAAAGGATTTGAATCGTACCACATATGATTGACTAATGGGTACGTGAAAAAAAGCTCAACCTCATTAATCACATAAGAAATGCAAATTAAAACAACAATGAGATATCACCTCATACCAGTTAGAATGGCTATTATCAAAATGATGACAGATGGCTGTTATAAAAAAGGTGAGGATGTAGAGAGGGAACTCCCACACATGGTGGGAATAAAAATAGTATAGGCACTATGGAAAATTGTGTGGAGGTCCCTTCCAAATTAAAAAATAGATCTACCACGTGATCCACCAATCACACTACTTGATATATATCCAAAGGAACTGAAATCAGTATGTGAAAGATATAGCCGCACTTCCGTGGTCGTTGTAGCATTATTCACAACAGCCTGATAGGAAATCAACCTAAGTTCTATCAGTGGGTGAATGGATAAAGAAAATGTGGTATATATACACAATGGAATAGTATTTAGCCTTAAAAAAGAAATCCTGTCATTTGTAACAATGTAGGTGAACCTGGAGGACATTATGTAAAGTGCGGTAAGCCAGGCACAGACCAGATAACATGCGATCTCACACTTAGAATCTAAAAAAGTTGAACTTATTGAAACAGGGAGTGGAACTGTGGTTATTAAGAGGTTGAGGGGAGAGTAGTTGAGGAAATGTTGGTAAAGTGATACAAAATTTTAGTTAGACAGGAGGATTAAGTTCGAGGGATCTAGTGTACAACATGTTACTACAGTTAATAATAATGTATTTATTCTTCAAAATTACTAGGAGTAGATTTTAAGTATTCTCGTAACAAAAATGGTAAGTGTTTGTGGTAATGCATGTATTAATTTGCTCAATTTAGCCATTCCACGGTGTATACATATTTCAGAACATCATGCTATGCACAATAAATACATGCAATTTTTAGCAATAATTAAGAAAATGAATTTCCAAGTTTGAAATAATAACTTGGTTTGCTTATGTAAGCATCTGTGTAAAGCATGTTAATACTTATTTTATTCCCAGCTCTCTCTTATGTTACCACCCATGAGTCTCTTGAGTCCTGCATAGCAAGTCTTAAATAAAACATGAGCTTTGTTAAAAAGAGAGTAAAGGCATGCATTTGGTACAGTTTTGTAATTTATATTCTTCTAATCTCAAGCCTTTAAAAACATGTGTTATAGGGATGAGGTAAAAATATTTTGAGAAAATACAGGAAGAAGATACCTAAATGATATACATTTTGAGAAAATTAAAATGAGTATAAGAAAATGAAGGTGGCCTGGCACAGTGGCTCATGCTTATCATCCCAGCACTTAGGGAGGCCGAGGTGGGCTGATCACCTGAGGTGAGGAGTTTGAGACCAGCCTGGACAACATGGCAAAACCCCATCTCTACTAAAAACACAAAAACTAGCCAAGTGTGGTGGTTGGAGCCTGTAATCTCAGCTACTCTGGAGGTTGAGGCAGGAGAATCACTTGAACCTTGGAGGCAGAGGTTGCAGTGAGCCCACATAGTGCCACTGCACTCCAGCTTGGGTGACAGAGTGCTTGAGACTCCATCTCAAATAAAATAAAAGAAAGAAAGGAAGAAAGGAAGGAAGGAAGGAAGGAAGGAAGGAAGGAAGGAAGGAAGGAAGGAAGGAAGGAAGGAAGGAAGGAAGGAAATAAAAAAGAAAGAAAATGAATGTTGCATGTTAATAGTAAGAGTTCTTAGACCAAAAAGTATTAACATGATTGACAACAGTATACGTGACTCTTCAAACACTGACCTCACTGAAAGTGAAGTGTTGTTGTAAATATACTTCTGTTAAGTTTCTTGATGTTAGACTGAAATTTATTCAATTGTGAAAATTTTGAAATTTGATTTTTGGCACTGTAGTGAAACGTATTTTGGTTTTAAGGGTTATCTCAAAATCAAATCCTAACCTTTCTAAGAATTACATTATTATCATACCTCTGTAGATCACCAAGGAGTTATACTAGCCATGGTTTTCTAAGGTAACCATCAAATCATATTTTTTCTTCTTTTCTTTTGGCTTTCTTTCTACTGTTGATTTTCAAGTACAGGGGATTCATGTGGGATAACATTGCAACAGAATTTAATGTCTCCCTAACTTCATTTCAACTGTACTATTTTTACACGTACATCAGTTCTTAATCAGGCAGGGCATAAATAAATTAATTTAAAAATAAAGATATTAGTATTTTGATCCATACATATCCAGGTACAAAGACAGTAGATATACAAACAAGTGAATATATACACACACACACACACACACACACACACACGTGTATATATATGTGTATATATATATGAGAATTTTAAAAATTATTTCTATATCTAGTTTATTCTTTCATTATAAAAATTATGGCCAGAATCTTACAATTATTTGCTTAATGAAGGGAAGAATCTCTAATATAATTTGAATAGCAACCTTAGACTTATTAAAATGATGTTTCAGGCTAGGTGTGGCAGCTTATGCCTGTAATCCCAGCACTTTGGGAGGCCAAGGCAGGCAGATCATTTGAGGTCAGGAGTTTGAGACCAGCCTGGCCAACGTGGCGAAACCCTGTTTCTACTAAAAATACAAACATTAGCCAGGCATGGTGGCTTGAGCATGTAATCCCAGCAAACTGCTTGAACCTGGGAGGTGAAGGTTGCAGTGAGCCAAGATTGCGCCACTGTACTCCAGCCTTGGCAACAGAGCGAGACTCCATCTCAAAAAATAAAAATAAAAATAAAATAAAAGGATGTTTTGATGTTGTCTTTCAAACAACATGAAAGATATTACATATATCACCCTTTTGGGCAAAAATAGAGGAGAAGAAAAAATAAAAATGATTCAAATTTACTTTAAGTCTTGAAGGAAAGAAAATTGCCATAGATGTGTAGCATCTAGTTATTTCATAAGATGGCGAAAAATTAGTAGAAATTAACCTAACCATATTTTGAGACTGAAATTGAACCTGATGGCCAGCAGTTTATATTTGAGAAAACTTTAATCACCTTCAGTTACCTAAACTGGAATTTTGCTGACATGACTATTTTTGCCTGAAACCTTTTTTGAGGGCTTGGTGATGTTGGCCTGAATTTTGTGTGAGAAAGGTCAGAGTCATAAGCCAGGTTCCATTGTTACTCTATTTCCTGGTCACATTTTGTACAACTACCCACAGTCATTTCTTTGCAAGCATTAACACTCTTTCTACCAGTGGGTGCAAGAAAGGCCAAGTCCCTGTATGTACATGTGTATATTCAGCCTGCCAATATAAATAGTGCATTAGCTTATTTGTAAGTTTTCATGTTTATCCTAAATTTCCAGAAAATAATAAATATCCCCTCTTTATACATAATTCTGTCTCCTTTCCATCTCCATTCCATAGGAGGCCTAGTACACTGTTTTGTACATAGCGGACTCGCCTATCCACTCACTGATTTACTCACTCACTGTCTTGTCTTGTCATTATCTGGTAATAGAAATGTGTCATCACCTCAAAGGAGATGAGATGTTCATAAGGAAAAAATTAATTTAATCATATGAATGTTTCTGGACAGTTTCTTACTGTATTTTTGTACCTCTACTTAGTTGAGATTTTCAACGCTGTCAGTCAAATGGCCTAGCTAGATTCTTACTTTGCAACCATGTGAAACTGATTGGACCCTTATCTACTTTAGTTTATTCATCTTTTTAAGAACATTCACATTCATTCAACTTTTCCTATATAAGTATCATAGGGATGGAATTGGGGAAAAGTTGTGAGAATGCTGGGAAAAGATAGTTTTTAAAAATGCTTATTCAATTTGTTAAAAATAAACACATCGATCATGTACATATATAAAAATACACATATATACACACATATGTATGTGTATATGCATTTCTTTTTTTTTCTTTTTTTTTTTTTTTTGAGACGGAGTCCGCCTTCAGACTGGAGTGCAGTGGTTGGATCTCAGCCTCACTGCAAGCCTAAGCCCCGGTTTACGCCATTCTCCTGCCTCAGCCTCCCGAGTAGCTGGGACTACAGGCGCCGGCCACCTCGCCCGGCTAGTTTTTTGTATTTTTTAGTAGAGACAGGGTTTCACCGTGTTAGCCAGGATGGTTTCGATCTCCTGACCTTGTGATCCACCCGTCTCGGCCTCCCAAAGTGCTGGGATTACAGGCTTGAGCCACCGCACCCGGCCGTGTATATGCATTTCTTTAATGAAGCAGAATTTCCATTCTCGTCAGACATAATAGGTCAGTATAACTTTTGTCGACAAGAATGAAAATTCTGAAAAAAAAGCATCTGAATCTGATTTTTGTGCACATACTCTGCGTTGAGAAAAAATATTTTCATGTGATTAAGGATCACCAACTGTGTTAAAATGAGACCTTGTGATTTGAATAGATGAAGCTTCATTGAGAAGTGGCTGTAAATCTGTAATACTTTATTGAGGTCATACTAAAAATAGAAGCCAAAGCCTTAGCGTTTATTGCTGTCTCTTAGTGACATAGCTACAACTGCCATTTCTGCTGTCTAGACCTCAGTTGACTCAGTGACAGCTGAGGCCAGCCATAAGCTTTAGTAGTGGTGGAAATAGATCCTGTTATGCAGAGGCACAATTCACAAAAATACCAAGATAGCTAATGCACATTTTGTGTTAGTAGTAACAGTGCCAATTAGGATGTGATCTTTGCATTTAAGTTCTCAGGTATAAGGTTACACTGTTTTAGGTCTTGGGCTATGTTTACCCCTTTGTAGAGTTTGATAAATACTGGAGGCAGGATATAAGACATAATACATATCTACACAGAGCTACTTTTAGTTAAAACTTGACATCCTTTTTATACATATTTAAGAATTCATACATGCTGGAGCTGTCATGGTGATTCAAGGTTTAGGGAAGGAGTATTTCCAGTTTTATTTGTTATTTGTTTTGCAAAGTGCTACCTTTATGAATATGTATTTCTGCAGTTTTATTGCTATAGAAGTCCTGCTCCTCAGATTTTCGATTTACACTTCAGCATACTAGCAAGGTACGTTGGAGTTTGTTCCATTTTGATATTGTCAGTGTGTGCTTACATCTTAACTTGTCTTAATGCTGTAAGAATTCACTCATGTTACAAAGTCTGTTAAACAGATCAGCTTTTTCTGACTTTATAAATCAAAATCTTCAGGTATAGACATGAAATTACTTATTGAAAAATTATCAGAAAACCATATTGTGTCTTAAAAGAACAAATTACTAAGTGATGATATGAATGGTAGATTAAATATGCCTGTGATATAGATGTAATGACATAAGAGAAAATCTCTCATGGCCTCAATCAGTCCTACTGAAAAATAAGGAGAGCCCTAGGGCCAATGTTGTCCATTTGAGTGACTGGACAATTATTTTTCAACTGATAAAACGTGGACACTTACCAATCAAAACAGGAAGATGATCACTCTGCTCTTTAAGTACATTTGGCTACATATCAGCCCGTCTCCCACCTTTTCCTGCAACATTTCTACTTGTAGCAACTAAATCTCAGCCCACAAACTCATCTTTACCCCATTTATAACTTTATTTCTTCCTTTAACTGAATTTAATACTTGTGCATAGCAACAGGGAGTTAGTGATTTCAGGCTCCCAATATTGAAAATGGGCATGTTCATCTTGTGTAGCTCCATGTCGCATAACTAGGACCAATGGGTGGATGTTACAAACAGAACATTTCAGTTATTCTCTTGGCAGGAAAAAAAAAAAAAAAAAAGCTGTCTCCAGAATGAATGAATTACCTGTCATTGCAAATGTTTGTTCTCAGATATTTGGATGATAGTCAAGGAAGCATAATATCATAATATAATGCTATAATAGGTATAGGGGTAACAGTCTGATCCTATCTTAGTTCATGTTGCTATAACCAAATAGTACAGACTGGATAATTCGTAATGAACAGAAATTTGTTGGGTTATAGTGCTGGAGACTGGGAAGTCCAGGATCATGGGGCTAGCACCTGGGAAGGCTTTCTTGCTATATTATAACTTGCAGAAGGTGAGAGGGTACAATTCTTGAAGTTTATTTAAAATGATAATAGTCAAGGAATAAGAAGGATGTATTCGTTGAATCATTACCCTCTGTAAAAATTAAGAATTATAAACAAAATTTAGAAATGCAATATAGTTAACAACATGAACTTTAAAGTTAAGCAGGTAAGAATTACAACTTAGCTTCACTCTTCCTGGCTAGAGCTTTGGCAAATTGCCCAACTTGATAGAGCTTCAATTTTCCCATCTGTATATGGAGAATAGCACCTACTCTCTGGGTTGTTGGGAGAATCTAATAAGATTAAACAAACAAACAAACAAGCAAACAAACTTATCAAACACCCTACCTGTAGGGTAACTGTGATCATCACAATAATAATAATTTTTATGTTTATTATTCTCATTGTTATTATTGGAGATTTGTTGTGTTATTGGGAATAAAATCCCTAGAGATAATAGTAAAGCAAAGCTGATGATAATAGCAATGCTTTCTTGAAAGTTTTAAAGTACTCTTTAAGCAACTAATATACATTACTTGTAACCCTTACAACAAATTTGTGAAATAAATGACATTATTCATACATGAAAACTGAAGTTTCATAGAGGTTAAATAACTTGCGGAGGACTTGCAACTAATGCAGGATAGTACTCCAGAGGTAGGTCAACCTGACTTTTCATTTTCTAAAGTGAGTGATGGAAACAACTGTTAGTCTAGAGAACGGAAGACTTTGAAGTTTGTTTACATGAACTGGATGTATTTGAGGGTCTGTCATGTTGAAATGGTTAAGCTTATTTTGCATGGCTCCATATGGCATCACTAGAACCAACAGATGTTACAAGCAGGAAAATTTCAGTTCTGTTCTTTTCATTAACAAAATAGAAGAGACTGCTTCTAAAAGGAGTGAGCTCACTGTCAGTGGAAATGAATGATCTCAGACTAATATACAAAAGTCAAGTAGAAGAAGTTCCCATGAGAGACAGGATACTGGGCTAAAGGTCTAAAGTTCTGTTTATTGCTCACATTCTACATTTTAAGTATTAACTATTTGCAAGTGTTCACTGATGGACACAAGGTAGAAAATATCACAAATTCCTACATTTTAAGATTCCTACCTTTATAGATTCTATTTTACATTAGTGATTTCACAGACTTAAGATTTTTTTTTGCAGAGGAGTGGGAAGTTTTGAGAAACTCATATGTAACATCTTCCATTAACTTTTATTGGTGATTATACTGTGTTTAGTGAGGTCCATTGCTGTTATATCTTGGTGATAGAAAATTTCAGGTAGAAGTTGGTATTTTGAAGAACGCTTGAGTAAAGTAAAGTGGTCAAAGCCACTGCTCAAAGCATTCTTCTTTTGAAATGGGATTTGTTCTGGATTTGTTTGTCTCAAATTTTTACAAAACCTACATTTTGAGGGTTATAGATGAAATGTTCTTCTTTAACATTAATTGAGATTTAAAGTAAATAACATTTTTAAATATCTACTAAAATAAAATATAGTTCTTTTACTTTAAAAGATACAATTAAAAGGTAGCTCATATGATTTCACTAGAAACTATTGGGCCTGTCTACTTCCTTAAAATATTTTTTCCTACCTAGTGTGAATGTTAAATTACCATTCAGGATACCTTCCTGTCAAAAATGTTTTACTGATTTATTGTTTTAAAGATGGGTTTCTCCCACCTTGGTGATTCTTATGCACCTCCCTGGCACATTGACCTCCCCCTACCCACCCAACACCCACACATACTATTGAGATACATTGCTCTGGATGTAAATAATAATTATGGTAAGGATAAAAATAAGCCTTCTATTTGGAAGAATGTAAAGGGGAGTCGGTGGTTTGGCAGTGGGCGGTTTTTTTCCTTCCTTGAATATATTGGTTTATCAGATGAGAGAGATAGAGCTGATAAAGTTCAAAGGAACTAAGGACTTCTGACTCTGAATTGCCAGTTGTGGTGTTCATGACACAAGATTATGGAAACTCAGGGCCTGTTGGATAGACTGACTCTGAAGAAGTAGAATTCTATTAGATGCTAGTGGAGATTGGTGGCTGAGTGGTCAGAATTATAAGAGTACCTAGAAACAGGATCTTATGAAGATTGTTAATGTGGTATGAAAATCGCCTTTTCAAATAAAGAAGCCTGCTGTGATGTAAGCAAGCTGAGTTACACTGACTTGCTGTAGCAATGGAGAATAACAGAAGTCCAAAATCAGACTTCTGGGGGCAGGGAGCACATGTTTTCTATTGCTTATGCTTTCGGTGTAGAAGTTGTTAGGGCAAGACTTCAGATGCGTTGATTTCTTAAGGTGACAGTTGATGCAAGTGAAGTAGGTCCGTGGGAAATAGTTTGGATTTAGCTTGAATTTGTGATAATGAGGGCCAGAATGTTGTGTTTATGAGAATGCAGAGCGTGGGGCTGACATTAGTGATGCCTTAGAACAGAAACACAGCAGGATGTGGTGACAGGCTAAATGCAGAGGGGGGATATAAGTGGCATTGCTGGCTTTGTGGCCGATGTGACAGCAAAAAAGCAGGATGTAGATTGTGTGACAGTTGCTTTCAAGGATAAGCAAGGGCAACCACGAATGAAACAGTAATCACAATGGAGTGTGTTTTTCTAAGTAAATGAACTTACGTGATAAGGTATGCATCTGATGAAGGTAAAATTAAAATTGGCCCATAAATTAATGAATCCAATTATGATCTATATCTTCTTTGACTTCTGCTTGGCCTTGGTAACAAATGTCAACATAAAGAAGTTACAAGTTCATGTTAATGCAACAATGCCTCTCATTTATTGATTGCTCACTTACCGTATAATGGGCATTATGCTAAGTGTTTAGTCCACATAGGTACAGTTTTTGCTTTTTTTGTTTAGTCCACATAGGTACAGTTTTCCACAAAGGTACAGTTTTTTGTTTAGTCCACATAGGTACAGCTTTCACCCCTAATCTATAGATGGCAATATTGAGGTGTAGGGAGATAGAGACCCTTGCCCATGGTTACACAGTCAATAAATTCTACAGCCAGTATTCAGTCCTATTCTCTCAGGCCCAGAGCCCATTCTCTTAAGAATTTGGCAGCCTACCTCATGATTATCTTTCGATCATAACCTACCTTGGAAGGAAAACCATTATTCCTCAGTTTGCCTCTGCAGTGGACAAAGCATGAAGGGGAGTGGCCCAAACAAAAGGAAAAGTTTTTTTTTTTTGAGAAAAGCAAGGAAACAAACAAAAGACCAGATAGATTTGTAGTGTTTCAGCCTATCATTATCATCATTTAACAACAACCATACTCTAAAGAGACTTATTTCCAAATTTGTTTTTGTGCCAATTGACTGCATTTTAAGTTTACGAAATGGCAGTTTTATAAGAACCAGTAAGTTTTGATGTAACTAGTCTATCTCAGATTAACCAAAGAAAGAACTGTGTGTGGAGGAAATGTTGTTATCAAGTTTTAGAAAGACTTCAGCTCTTTGTTTGCATTATAATTAATACCACCAAATAAGGTTAATCACACAATTTCTTTTAATCCAAAATCCCGAGCAAGTCAAAAGGCCACATGCCTTTGTCTCAAGCATTAGGCCTTTTCATTAAATGTAATTCATAGGATATGCATTTAGTCTATAACCTTTCTTTCAAAATATGTGGGAAAATATTCTTTCTGTACCTATTGTACAAGATAAAGTGGACAAAGTCTTCCTCAATTTAGAGTATTAAGAAATTTGAGTGAGGCTGTTTTAAGACAGTTAGATATTATGGAAGGTATATTTCCTGTTCAGTAGGCTGTTTTGCTCATTGTGGACAAGTCACTTAAACTGTTTGTACCTATTTATCATCTCTGAACTAGAAACGCAAATATCTTCATCACCAGTGGCACTGTTGTGTACTTCCAGTGCAAATGTATTCATTCCACTAGCAACTAATATGGCACTACCTAGGTGTCAGAGGACCCGTTGCTTGAAAAAACACTTTTTTCCCTTGGTGTTTCAGAGTTAGGTGAACTTTAGTATCCAATACAAGACCTGATTCTTGACTGAAAATAATTCTTGATGATAAGAAATCTAGCTATCAAACTACCTTGAAATATTAGATTTTTAATAAACATAACAGTAATTGACACCCAATGAAGATTAATAGGGTGTTTGCCAAATACTTGAAGCTACTTAACACAAAACCTTTTATGAGCACACACAACTGATTTCAAAGAGTGATTATTGTTTTTGTTATTATTAGAATTACAACAATTTATCCCAGTCAGACATTGAGGCCATGCACACTGCCAACTAGAAAGTTAAAGTGAAAGAATACACAGAACCATGAAATGGCATTCTGTGTCTCCGATAATTTTGTCTTTAGGGCCACTTAGTCAGCATCCTTAAGTGCTTGCTGCTGTTGCTAGATCAGAATAAACAATTTGTTAAGAGAATGAATGCCAAGTTTGCCTGTAGTTGCAAAAGTACAATTTGTTTATTGTCTCTATCAATAGTATCCTTAAAATATCTATGAAATTAAAGAGAGTAAGAAGGAATACTTACTGAAGAAGTAATTGTAACTGACAGAAGAGAATTTTTGATTTAGACTCAAAAACAGAAAGAGAAGCACAGTTAATGAATATTTAAAAAAAAAAAAAACCTTAAAGGTTAAGAGAGATTCCCTTTTTATTCAAGAGTTTGCTTCCATTTTGCAGAAGAGCAATAATATTTATACCATACGAGGATTTACACAGTTGCAAGATGTTTACATTTATAAAGAAGAGAAATGAAAAGCTGTTGGGCATATGGATACTTTACTGGAAATCATTTTGTATGCAAGTATTAGAAACAGGATATAATCAGCAACATTCTTTTTTTGTTTGTTTGTTTGCTTCTTTTTAATTTTTTTTTATTTCCATAGGTTATTGGGGGAACAGGTGGTGTTTGGTTATATAAGTTCTTTAGTGGTGATTTGTGAGATTTTGGTGCATTTATCACCTGAGCAGTATACACTGTACCCTATTTGTAGTCTTATCCCTCACCCTCACCCCTACTCCCACCCTTTCCCCCTGAGTCTGCAAAATTATTGTGTCATTCTTATGCCTTTGCATCCTCATAGCTTAGCTCCCACTTATAAGTGAGAACATACGATGTTTGATTTTCCATTCCTGAGTTACCTTACTTACCATAATAGTCTCCAATCTCATCCAGGTCACTGCGAATGCCATTAATTCATTTCTTTCTAAGGGTAAGTAGTATTTCACTGCATATCCATACCAGTTTCTTTATTGTAACTAACAGAACTGCTTTTGAGACTAAATTAAAAATTCTCTTTTGTCAGTTACTCATTGATTGATGGGCATTTGGGTTGGTTCCATGATTTTGCAATTGTGAATTGTGCTGCTATAAACATGCGTGTGCAAGTTTCTTTTTCATATAATGACTTCATTTCCTCTGGTTAGATACCCAGTAGGGGGATTGCTGGATCAAATGGTAATTCTACTTATAGTTCTTTAAGAAATATCCACGCTGTCTTCCATAGTGGCTGTACTAGTTTACATTCCCACCAGCATTGTAGAAATGTTCCCTGTTAACTGCATTCACCCCAAAATCTACTATTTTTAGATTTTTTTTTTATTATGACCATTCTTGCAGGGGTAAGGTGGTATTGCATTGTGGTTTTGATTTGCATTTCCCTGATCATTGGTGACATTGAGCATTTTTTTCATATGTTTGTTGGCCATTTGTGGCCAACAAACATCTTGTTTTGAGAATTGTCTATTCATATCCTTAGCCTACTTTGTGATGAGATTGTTTCTTTCTTTCTTGCTGATTTTTTTTTGAGATCATTGTAGCTTCCAGATATTATTCCTTTGTCATAGGTATAGATTGTGAAGATTTTCTCCCACTCTGTGGGTTGTGTGTTTATTCTGCTGACTGTTCCTTTTGTCATGCAAAATCTCATTAGTTTAATTAAGTCGCAGCTATTTATCTTTGTTTTTATTGCATTTGCTTTTTGGTTCTTGGTCATGAAATCCTTGCCTAAGCCTGTGTCTAGAAGGGTTTTTCCAATGCTATCTTTTAGAATTTTTTTTTATAGTTTCAGGTCTTAGATTTAAGTCCTTAATCCATCTTGAGTTGATTTTTGTATAAGGTAAGAGATGAGGATCCAGTTTCATTCTCCTATCTGTGGCTAGCCAATTATCCCAGCACCATTTGTTGAAAATGGTGTCCTTTCCCCACTTTATGTTTTTGTTTGCTTTGTCGAAGATCAGATGGCTGTAAGTATTTGGGTTTACTTCTGGGTTCTCTATTCTGTCCCATTGGTCTATGTGCCTATTTTTATACCAGTACCATGCTGTTTTGGTGACTATGGCCTTATAGCATAGTTTGAAATTAGGTAATGTGATGCCTCCAGATTTGTTCTTTTTTTTTATGCATATAATGTATTTATTAAATATAAATAAATTCTGTGTTTACATTTGGGTCCCATCTCTAAGATATCCTTATTATGTATATGCAAAATGAAAGTGTAAATCCTAAAATCCAAACGACTTCTGATCCCAAAGCATTTGGGATGAGTTATGCTCAACCTGCATCTGTTTCTTTTTTTTTTCTTTTTTTTTTTTTGAACTGAACAATTATGATCACTTGGACTGAAGGTGGGACATCACACCACCCGGGCCTATCATGGTGGAGGGGAGGGGAGGATTGCACTGGGAGTTATGCACCTGATTGCACCATTGTTGATGGTACCACTAAGCCGACGGGTACACAGCACATGGCAATAAGTGATAATACATGTAACAAACCCAAAATGCTTAAGCCGCGTACCTGAACCTAAAGTATAATAATAATAAAAATAAACAGATTTGTTCTTTTATGCTTATAGCCTTTGTTTTGGCCATGTAGGTCTTTTGGTTCCACATGAATTTTAGAATTGTTTTTCTAAACCTCTAAAGGAATGATGGTGATATTTTACTGGAATTGCATTTCGAACTGAAGATCGTTTTCGGGCAAAAAGGGCCTACTAATAAGATTATTCCACCATCCATGAGTATGGGATGTGTTTCCATTTGTTTGTGTCATAAATGATTTCTTTCAGCAGTGTTTTCTAGTTTCTCTTGTAGAGGTCTTTCACCTCCTTGGTTAGGTATAATCCTAAGGTTTTGTTGTTGTTGTCGTTGTTGTTGTTTTTCAGCTATTGTAAAAGGGGTTGAGTTCTTGATTTGATTCTCAGCTTGGTTGCTGTTGGTGTATATAAGAGCTACTGATTTGTGTACTTTACTTTTGTATCCAGAAACTTCACTAAATTCTTCTATCATTTCTAGGAGTTTTCTGGAGGAGACTGTAGGGTTTTCTAGGTAAACAATCATATTATCAGCAAACAGCAACAGTTGGACTTCCTGTTTACCAATATGGATGCCCTTTATTTCTTTCTCTTGTCTGATTGCTCTGGCTAGGACTTCCAGTGCTACGTTGAAGAGGAGTGGTGAGAATGGGCATCCTTGTCTTGTTCCAGTTCTCAGAGGAATGCTTTCAACTTTTCCCCATTCAGTTGGCTGTGAGTTTGTCATGGATGGCTTTTATTACATTGAGGCCTGTCCCTTGTATACTGATCTTGCTGAGAGTTTTAGTTATAAAGTGATGCTGGATTTTGTCAAATGCTTTTTCTGCATATATTGAGATGATTGTGTGATTTTTTTAAAGATTCTGTTTATGTGGTGTATCACATTTATTGACTGACATATGTTTAACCATTGCTGCATTCCCAGGATGCAACCCACTTGATCTTGGTGAATTATCTTTTTGATATGTTGTTGGATTCGGTTAGCTAGTATTTTGTTAAGGATTTTAGCATCTATGTTCATCAGGGATATTGGTCTGTAGTTTTCTTTTTTCGTTATGTCCTTTCCTGGTTTTGGTATTAGGGTGATATTGGCTTCATAGAATGATTAAGGGAGGGTTCCCGCTTTCTCTATCTTGTGGAATAATGTCAATAGGATTGGTACCAATTCTTCTTTGAATGTCTGGTGGAATTCTGCTGTGAATCCATCTGGTACTGGACTTTTCTTTTGTTTGTAATTTTTAAATTACCATTTCAATCTCACCGCTTATTATTGGTCTATTTAGGGTATCTAATTCCTCCTGATTTAAGCTAGGGGGATTGTATCATTCCAGGAATTTATTCATCTCTTCTGGTTTATGCATGTATATGTGTTCATAGTAGCCTGGAATAATCTTTAGTATTTCTGTGGTGTCAGCTGTAATTTCTCCCATTTCATTTCTGATTGAGCTGATTTTGATTTTCTCTCTTCTTTCTTGGTGCATCTTGCTAATGGTCTATCAATTTTATTTATCTTTTCAAAAAACCAGCTTTTTGTTTCATTTATCTTTTGTATTTTGTTTGTTTGTTTTGTTTCAATTTCATTTAGTTATTCTCTGATCTTGGTTATTTCCTTTCTTCTGCTGTGTTTGGGTTTGATTTGTTCTTGTTTCTCTAGTTCCTTTAGGTGTGACCTTAGATTGTCTGTTTGTGCCCTTTCAGACTTTTTGCTGTAGGCATTTAGGGCTATGAACTTTCCTCTTAGTACTGCCTTTGCTGTCTCCCAGGGGGTTTGATACGTTGTCCTTCAGTTTGGAGAATTTTTTAATTTCCGTCTTGATTTCGTTTTTGACCCATTGCTCATTCAGGAGCAGGTTATTTAATTTCCATGTATTTGCATGTTGTTGAAGGTTCCTTTTGGAGGTAATTTTCAGTTTTATTCCACTGTGGTCTGAGAGAGTGCTTGATATAATTTCAGTTTTCTTAAATTTATTGAGACTCATTTTGTGGCATATCATATGGTCTGTCTTGGAGAAAGTTCCATGTGCTGTTGAATAGAATGTATATTCTGCAATTGTTTGATGGAATGTTCTATATATATCTGTTAAGTCTATTTGTATCAAGGTATAGTTTAAATCCATTGTTTCTTTGTTGACTTCCTGTCTTGATGACCTGTCTAGTGCTGTCAGTGGAGTATTGAGGTCCCCACTATTATTGTGTTTCTATCTCATTTCTTAGGTCAATTAGTAATTCTTTTATAAATTTGGGATCTCCAGTGTTAGGTGCATATATGTTTAGGAATGTGATATCTTCCTGTTGGATAAGGCCTTTTAACATTATATAATGTCCCTCTTTGTCTTTTTAAACTGCTGTTGATTTAAAGTGATTTTTGTCTAATGTAAGAATAGCTATTCCTGCTTGCTTTTGGTGTCCATTTGCATTAAATGTCTTTTTCCACCTCTTTACCTCAAGTTTGAGTCCTTATGTGTTAGGTGAATCTCTTGATGGCAGCAGATAGTTGGTTGGTATTTTATCAATTCTGCAATTCTATATCTTTTAAGTGGAGCATTTATGCCATTTACATTTAATGTTAGTATTGAGATGTGAGGTACCATTGCATTCATTATGCTATTTGTTGCCTGTATACTGTGGTTTTTTGTTTTTGTTTTTTAAATTCTACTTTTGTTTCGTAGGTTCAGTGAGATTTATGTTTTAAAAAGGTTCTATTTTGCTGTGTTTCCAGGATTTGTTTCAAGATTTAGAGCTCCTTTTAGCCATCCTTATAGTGGTGGTGTGATGGTTAATACTGTCAACTTGATTGGATTGAAGGACACAAAGTATTGATCGTGGATGTGTCTGTGAGGGTGCTGCCAAAAGAGATTAACATTTGAATCAGTGGGCTGGGAAAGGCTGACTGACCCTTAATCTGGGTGGGCACAAACTAATCAGTTGCCAGTACAACTAGAATATAAGCAGGCAGAAAAAAATGTGAAAAGAGAGACTGGCTTAGTCACTCAGCCTACATCTTTCTCCCATGCTGAATCCCTCCTGCCCTCAAACATTGGACTTCAAGTTCTTCAGTTCTGAAACTTGGACTGGCTCTCCCTGCTCCTCAGCTTGCAGATGATCTATTGTGGGACTCTGTGATCATGTGAGTTGATACTTATTAATATATGTATATATATTCCATTACTTCTATCCTCTAGAGAACTCCGACTAATTCAGGTGGCTTGGTAGTGGTGAATTCTCTCAGCATTTGTTTGTCTGAAAAAGACTGAATCTTTCCTTCATATATGAAGCTTAGTTTTACTGGATACAAAATTCTTGGCTGATAATGGTTTTGTTTGAAGAACCTGAAGATAAAGCCCCAATCGCTTCTATCTTGTAGGGTTTCTGCTGAGAAATTTGCTGATAATCTGAGAGGTTTTCCTTTTTAGGTTACCTGGTGCTTTCGTCTCACAGCTCTTAAGATTCTTTTATTTGTCTTAACTTTAGATAACCTGATTACAGTATGCCTAGGCAATGATATTGTTGCGATGAATTTCCCAGGTGTTCTTTTTGCTTCTTGTATTTGGATGTCTAGGGCTCTAGCAAGGCCAGGAAGTTTTCCTTGATTATTTCCCCAAATATATTTTCCAAACTTTTAGATTTCCCTTCTTCCTCAGGAATGCTGATTATTCTTAGGTTTGGTCATTTAACATAATCCCAGACTTCTTGGAGGCTTTGTTCATATTTTCTTATTCTTTTTTCTTTGTCTTTGTTGGATTGGGTTAATTCGAAGACCTTGTCTTAGAGTTCTGAATTTCTTTCTTCTACTTGTTCGATTCTATTGCTGAGACTTTCCAGTGCATTTTGCACTTCTATAAGTGTGTCCATTGTTTCCTGAAGTTTTGATTATTTTTTCTTTTTGCTGGATATTCATGGAATATTTCTCCCTTCGCTTCTTGTATCTTTTTTTAACTTCCTTACATTAGGCTTCACCTTTCTCTGGTACTTCCCCTTTCTCTAGTGCTTCCCTGTTTAGCTTAATAACTAACCTCCTGATTTCTTTTTCAAGTAAATCAGGGGTTTCTTCTTGGTTTGGATCCATCGCTGGTGAGCTACTGTGATTTTTTTTTGGTGGGGTGGGGGGCATTAAAGAGCCTTGTCTTGTCTATTACCAGAGTTGGTCTTCTGGTTCCTTCTCATTTGGGTAGGCTCTGTCAGAGGAGAGGTCTAGGGCTGAAGGCTCTTGTTCAGATTCTTTTGTCCCACGGGGTATTCCCTTGATGTGGTACTCTCCTCCTTTTCCTATGGATGTGGCTTCCTGTAAGCTGAGCTGTAGTGATTGTTATCTCTCTTCTGGATCTAGCCACCCAGTAAGTCTACCAACTTGGGGCTGGTATTTGGGGTTGTCTGCACAGAGTCCTGTGAACCATCTGTGGGTCTCTCAGCTGTGGATACCAGCACCTATTAGTATTTGGGGCATCTCCTGGGTCCTGCAGGAGCAGTCTGCTTCCTTCAAAGGGTCTGTATATTCTCTCGGGTTTCCTAATTTATTCCTGTAGCCATTCTGAAGCAAAAATTCTCTATGTGAACCTCCACATGCTGCTCTGTCTATCCGAGTGGGAGCCATAATCTAGTCCTGCCTCCCGTCCACCATGATCCACCACTATATATCGGCAACATTAACTTCTGATGGCTCTAGTGCCTTGCATAGTTGCTGAACATATAGTAAATGCTTAGTAACTGTTTAGTGGTCAAATAAATAAATTCTTAAAAAAAGCTAGTACATTTACTGATCATCACCTATATCATCAGTATTCTTAATTATTATACAAGATATTTGGATATTCAAAGATTCCCTAAAGTATTTCCTCTTCTCAACATTGAGGATAGACAAAAAGCAAATAAAAAGGCTACAAGTAGGGTTGTTTCAAAAGGGAAGGCATAGAAAAAAAAATAAGGAAATGAAAGGTGATGAGTTTGGTTTTGAACTTGATGAATATGTGATGCCACCATAAAATCCAAGGAGAAAAATCTGGTTGGGTGGTTGCAGGTCATAATTAGCCTAATTGAAGTAGCTTGGTTCCTTTCCTTGGAAATGCTCTTATATGCCTTGTTGAAAGGTAGATTCTGGCAACCTGTTAATATTGGTGAACGTGGCCAGGTGCAGTGGCTCACGCCTGTAATCCCAGCACTTTGGGAGGCCAAAGTGTGCGGATCACTTGAAGCCAGAAGTTCTCAAGAGGCCTGGCCAACATGGTGAAACCCCATCTCTACTAAAAATACGAAAAAATTAGCCAGGCATGGTGGCACATGCTTGTAATTCCAGCTATTTGGGAGGCTGAGGCAGGAGAATCACTTGAACCTGGGAGGCGGAGGTTGCAGTGAGCTGAGATTGTGCCACTGCACTCTGGCCTAGGCAACAGAGAAAGACTCTGTCTCAAAATAAATAAATAAAAAGGCGAACAGAAGGTAATCCTGGAAAAGTATATCAGATAAGATGATCTACTTATGCAGGATGAGTCACTCAGGTTATCTTTATAGTTTGAACTAAGAATTAGAAACTGGAGCTATAGGACAGAGTACTAAACCTTTAGATATATAGAGAGCTTGGAGGAATGTTGGTACCATGGTTATCCAAGCTCTAGACTTCCTTTTCTTTGGTGGGAGTAGGACTCATGTACAACATAGACCTGCCACTCAGGAGAAAGGGAAGCTTGCTTTAGAACATGATTCTTTTCTTCTTCTCAGTTACACTCCCCATGGATCTCCCTACCTGGACTTCCTGCCCTTGGTTGTCTCTGATGTCTTCCTACCTTTCCTTGACATGAGTCAACTAAGACAGCTTGAGGTATAGCTTTAGGATTGATCCTCAGAGGCAGTATCAGTAGCCATTAGAACATTAGATGAAAGGACTGAAAAAATAATTCCTCCAACCCTGACTCATAACAGTAGGCTGAGTAATTCAAGTGATTCTATCAAGGAAAATGAAAACAAAGAGGAGAGCCAACACCAGCTCACCTTTAATGTAGTTGGATATACCCAGACATTTTATTTAAAACCTCCATAGGCCTCCATTTAATATCTTCATGCTTTGCTGCAATTAGCTTAAGTGTTTATGATTTTTAAAAAATCCATAGTGACATGGGTGAGAACTCTAAGGAGTGAAATCCTTAAGAATCCCTACTTGATTATTTTTGCTTGGGCACCTCTGATATCTGCTTCTAAAACTAGACTATTTCACCCTTAGGTAGTTCCAACTATTGGACAACTGCCTAATGTTGAGGCAAAAAACTCATCTATTTGTGTGCTCACCCGTGGATCCTCGGTCTGCCTCCCTTGGGGCCCACGAGTAGACAGTCGAAGACCCGTCTTATATGTGTGAGCTTTTCACACTCTATCTGGTGACTTAACCCTCGTAACTCTGCTTCTTTGAGAAACTAATGGTAATCAGCTGTGTTTCTTTTACTTATACGGGCTGCATTGTGACTGATGTACACACCATGCATCATTAGGATTCTACTTATTCCAGACCTGGAAGGATTTGACAGACCGTGAAATCTTACTGGAACTGTAGCTCCCTCTGAGTATATTAGTGTGTCTATTAGTATCTCCTGTAATAAACACATCACATTTATATTAGGCAGTTGTGGGATTCTGCTTTGCCTTTATTCACAATTTACTCCATGTTTATTTATTGAGTAATATAGTCTAGAGTTCCTGCTGTACATTCCCCTACTTCCCCAGTGTTTTAACTTTCATTAAAAGGACCATTTATCCCATCAGAAAAGACTGGAGACAAAGATATAGGAATTTCCTTTTTATGTACAGAAAACAAGTGCCTTTTAACTCATCTCTAGTGTATGGTAGCTAGAGATGAAGAGCTGGTGGTGGATTGGCTGAAAGGAGTTCTTGATGCATAGTTTTCCCTTTTTAAAGGATAGTATGCATATATTCTTGACAATAGGACACCAGAGAAAGCTTGCTAAATTGTAATTCATTTCAATTCATTTCACCTGTCTTAATAGAGCCATGATAAAATTTGTAGCTATGTAGAAAAATCCTACCTAAGAAAAATGAATGTAGGCTATATCCACTGCCTTTGTAAAATACTAAGATTTGCTCCAGACTTGATCCAGAGAAAGGCAATTATTTGTGTAATGCCTTTGCAGTAAAGTATAATAAAACAGAGTGATAGATGTTATATTCAAAAGCTGCTATAACTTCCAATAATTAAACATCATAACAGGAATTCTGTAACTGCAGCTTGCCTGTTGGTTATTCTGCATATGAGTTTCCACTTACTTTGACTAAATTTATTGATGAACAAGGTGGTGGTCTAGAGGCAAGCACTAAAAGCTTGGGTATTTAGTACTAATGAAGGGAAATACAAAGTGCAGAGGGTGTTTAAAGGTACCTTTGAGCATGCATGCAATTTAAACTAGTTAGAGTATTGACAGATGAGAATCTGAGGGGAATGGGAGTTGGAAACAATGATCTTATTGTGTCAACATTTTTGTGTGCAACTAAAAGGGAACACGTGACCGTGACCATAGTTTGATTTAGTCAAATTCGAAGACAGTTGTCCTGCTTCCAAGGAGCTTAAAAGTAAATGCTCACGTTTGTAAAAAAGCAACTAAAGACAGACATGGTGGTGCCTGCCTGTAGTCCCAGTTCACTGGGAAACTGGGGTATGAGGATCACTTGAGCCCAGGAGGTTGAGGCTGCAGTGAACTATGATGGCCCCACTGCACTCTAGCATGGGGAACAGAGTGAGACCATGTCTGGTTTTTTTGTTTGTTTTGTTTTGTTTTGTTTTAAAAAAAGAAGTGTGGTTTTTTTTCTCAAAAACTTTTTGTAAAAAATTGTTAAATTGTCTTCCAAAGTGTCTGTACTATTTTCCATTCTCATCAGCAGTGAATGAGAATTCCTATTGCTCTACATCCTTGTCAGCATTTGGTGTTGTCAATGTTATAGACTTTAGCTATACCAATAGGTGTTCATTGTTGTTTCAGTTTCAATTCCCTAATGACATAAGATGCGAAGCATATTTTGAATGATTATTTGATATCTGTATGCCTTCTTTGGTGAGATGTTTATTTACATTTTTAGCCTATTTTTAGTTGGGTTATCTATCTTTTTATTGTTGAGTTTTAAGAGTTCTTTGTATATGTTGGATACCAGACCTTTGTCAAATATACGTTTTGTAAATATTTTCTCCTAGCCTGTGGTTTGTCTTTCAGTCTCTTAACCCAACAACTTTATAGATATTTAAAAACATACATTCTAACCCAGAAACTTAAATAAATATTTGATATTATGGTGGGAGTACCAATGGGAGGCTTGACTCCTTCTCTAATGCTTCTATGGAAGTTCATTAGAACCTAGGCATGTGTCACAGAGTTTAAAAAAACAATAACAGCAATATTGCTCTAAGTGAAAGCATGGTTTTGTTTTGGAAGAACATTCTTTATCCACTTTGGTTCTTGGGGCTAATGGGAGCATGGCACTAGGGTCTGTCAATCAAAATCACAGCATTTGATTCTACTTACTTCAGGGAGTGACCCATACATGGAAATATGATCAATCAGAGCCAATATCTAGACACTTGCTGGAAAACTTAAAAGAACTTATACTTTTCTGCTGGGTTTAGACCCTAGGCAAATGTTATTATGGTGTTTCTGAAAGCCATAATACTACCGCATGGGATCTGAGTATAATGCTAAATATGAAGGGGGGCAAAGACAACAGATGAAGGAACTAGGTAGGGTTATAGTCATATGATTCCATAAGTCAAGCCATACCTGATGTGAGGCCTATACCTGGGCTTTCCATTACTTGCAACCAAAGGAGCCCTAATTGATACAAGGGAAGATGGGTATATTCTATCAGTGTATAATTTGTCTCTGATAACACAGATTATGGTTCTGAAAGATTTCCTTATAATATTCATGATAATTGTCTATAAATCAAAGTCTAGAACCTGATAATGTATGTTTTCTCCCTTAACCTTTTCTGGTATATAGGATTTAAAGAGAAGAGAAAACTATTTTAATAAGGAGAAGGAACCATCAATGGCAGAGACTGAAGGATGACATTTGAATGAATAACATAGGCCAACTATTGCAAATGAGATTTGGAGGACTGTGCATGTTGCCTACTGACTCGGGACTCACTATTTCATTTGGTAATCAGTTTTGTTCTGAGGCAGAAAATCAATTCTATTGAATCATGTGACTTTGGGATAATGTATATCAGAGCAAGGATAAAGGAAATGAGCAAGCAAGGAACACAGTTTTCCTTTTTTAAAAAATGTATTTTGGTTTTTGGTTTGACGTGTCACCTCAACAAGCTACTTGCCAACAGCACAGGAAGGAAATGGCACCAGAGAAATATCAGACTTAGATATGCTTCCAACAGCCAAGTGTAAGCGTGTCTTTGCTGAGGACAGATGTAGCCTATAGCGTTGTCAGAGATAGAGTTGTTCTCTATTGATTATGAATTCAGTTCATTTCTTAATGATGGCAGCAGCTCTTTTATTCTTCTCTTCCCTACAGATGCTTTTTGGTCTGTCTTCCAATCGAAACTACTGTAATTACATACTTTGGTCTTAGAATTTTCATTAATATGACTCTATTACATGAAAGTTTATTGGAAAGCTGGATGTGTGTCAATTAACAAGGTTATAATTAGATACCATTTTATTTTGTGTGAGGTATTTTATTTCCCTAAGTTCTCTGCAAATCTGAGAGCTCAGTCTCTCTTCTCACTTCCCCTTATAATGGAAATTGGGAAATCCAAAGAAGAAGAAAGACTTTGTGAAATGAGTCTATTCTACTTTACCTTCTCACGAAATGATTCTTGAAGAAAACAAATATAATGTAGTGCATGGGATGGAAAACTGTGGTGGCTTTTTGTTTTGTCTTATGAAAAAAAAAAGAGATGCATACTTGATGCTGTAATATATCCAATCATATTTTTAGAATAGATCATTTTTGAAAAATAATTGAAAGAGAAAAGTCTTATTTATATTATCTTTAGTATTAGTCTCCCGTTCTATCAGAGACATTAACACATCACAAATTGATCAAAACATGTTACAGTTAAATCTTTTTATTTTCTCAGAACATTCTATGTTTGGGAATAGGACAAGATTACAGTGTATGCCCTCTTAATCACTCAAGACAAGCCTCATTTATTTGCAGTATTGTCCCTTTGCATTTAGTGTAAGGACAGTAATTTCAGCTGTAGTGAGTTCTTACTTTATGACAGTACACTAGTCTACCACCTGAAGTTAAGATTATCTGCTGATAATTTTACATATACAACTGAATTACAGGTGGAAAATGCTATTTTGTATACCTTTTTTTTTCTTTTTAGAAGGCGTCTCGCTCTGTTGCCCAGGCTGGAGTGCAGTGGCACCATCTCTGCTCACTGCAAGCTCTGCCTCCCAGGTTCACGCCATTCTCCTGCCTCAGCCTCCCGAGTAGCTGGGACTACAGGCACCCGCCACCACGCCCGGTTAATTTTTTGTATTTTTAGTAATGGTGGGGTTTCACCGTGTTAGCCAGGATGGTCTCGATCTCCTGACCTCGTGATCCACCCTTCTTGGCCTCCCAAAGTGCTGGGATTACAGGCGTGAGACACTGTGCCTGGCCTAATTTGTATACATTTGTTTTTAATGCCCCTGCTCCCAACACCAAAGAAACAAGGTTGTAACCAGTAGGGTAATGGATTGCCGAACCAGAATGTATTTTTTATATTTATTTTATTTTTAAAATTTTTTAAATTTTTTAAATATATTTTTAAGATAGTCTTGCTCTGTTGCCCAGGATGGAGCGCAAGGGCAGAAGCTCGGCTCACTGCAATCATCACCTCCCAGATTCAAGTGATTCTCCTGCCTCAGTCTCCCTAGTACCTGGGATTACAGGCATGTGCCACCATACCGGGCTAATTTTTTGTACTTTTAGTAGAAATGGAGCTTCACCATGTTGGTGAGGCTGGTCTTGAACTCCCGATCTCAGGTGATCCACTTGCCTTGGCCTCCCAAAGTGCTGAGATCGCAGGCATGAGCCACTATGCCTGGCCTGAACCATAATTTTAAACAAGAACAAAAAGTTTAAATTAACTTTGGCTATTTTACATCTAAAGGTAGCACTTGAATTGTCAGATCAGATGTCACTGGAAAAGTCAACTGAAATCACAGGTTCTGTTCTCATTTTTCTCCTGGCACCTTATCTATATGTCCTGTAAACTAAAGTGGCCATAAATTTTATAAAACAAAGTGGGACATGGCCGGGTGCGGTGCCTCACGCCTGTAATCTCAGCACTTTGGGAGGCCGAGGCGAGCAAATCACCTGAGGTTGGGAGTTCTAGACCAGCCTGGCCAACATGATGAAACCCCATCTCTACTAAAAATACAAAAATCAGCTGGCCGTAGTGGCACGGGCCTGTGGTCCCAGCTACTGGGGAGGCTGAGGCAGATGAATCGGTTGAAACCGGAAGGCGGAGGTTGCAGTAAACTGAGATCACGAACGGAGTGAGACTCTTGTGTCAAAAAACAAAGCGGGACACTTTCAGGAGGGAAAGAGGATCCTATTAATAGATTCATTAGAGCAACTGACATAACTTGAATGGAGCTGGTAAAGCAGGCTCTGTGTTCACCCTAACACTTTTAAAGATCATTGTTAAGGTTAGCATTCATTCAGTAAATATTATTGAGCCCCAATTATGTGTCAGACACTGGAGATACAGGATACGAGAGTTGCAGACGTTGCCTCAAAAGAGATGATAATTGAATAGGGCAATTAAGAACCAATACAGTTCCCAAGGCTAGAAGGAAAAACTAATAATGGAGAAGATGATACGATGAATTTTTTTTTTTTTTTTGTTTGTTTGTTTGTTTGTTTGTTTTTTTGAGACAGAGCCTCACTCCATTGCCCAGGCTGGAGTGCAGTGGTGCGATTATGGCTCACTGGAACTTTGAATCCCCGAGCTCAAGTGATCCTCCCACCTCCCTCCTGAGTAACTAGGGCCACAAGTATGCACCACCATGTCAGGCTGATTTTCTTCTTTTTTGTAGATATCAGGTCTCTCTGTGTTTCCCAGGCTCTTCTCAAATTCCTGGGCTCAAGCGATCCTCCTGCCTTAGCCTTCCAAAGTGCTGAGATTCCAAGTGTGAACCACTGTGCCTGACCTAAGGTTAATAGTTTTTAACTATCTAATTTTGTATGTTTGATTTTATACTTTTATTTTTATTCAATAAAGTAATACAACTTGCAGTCCTTTAGAGTAGGTGGTATTAGAGCCCAGATACCTTTCCCTGGAGAGGGCATCCACCCTCCAGCGGTGTCAGCTGTTCATAGCTCAGAGCTGCCCCTAGCCTCTGGACAACTGCTTTTGCCTCATGTAATTACCTTTCATCACCCTTGGAAGTGCAAAAGGCTGAACCTCTTGGTTCAAGCCCTCTACCTGTAGATAAGGCCAAGAATAGACTTTATGTGATATAGTCGCCTGTGGCTACTGAGTGCTGGAAATGTGGGTAGAAACTGAATTTTTAATTGAATTTTAATCCGTTTAAATTTGAATAGCCACATGTGGCTGATAATAACTATTGGAAAGCACACTTCTATGGTAAAATATACAGAGCCAGGCTTCTGTGGTGGCTTTCACTGATCCCCAGGATCACAGAGTGCCAATATCCCTAATCGAGGCTGGCACTCAACTGTGGTTTGACTGTGCATGTGTTATGATCCCCAGGCATTAGTGTTCTGTAGCCTATTTTAGAGTATTATTAAGGATATTTGAGGATGCTTTTTAAAGTTATGATATTAAACTTATGGAAGAATTTCCCCAACAGTGCTATCCTGGAGTATCTGAGTAAGATATGGGGGTTTGGCCTGTCCAAGAAGCTGTCATTTCTGTTGTTGGACCAAAGGCATTCTGAATGGTGGCTCAGCATTGTGAAAAAGTGGGGCTTTCTTTGGGGACCTCATTCATTTTGGAACCATTTTCACTTTGGGTCTGGGTCCAGTGGTGCAACAGTAATTTGGGAGTAAAGAATCAAATTTGGAGGCTGGGCATGGTGGCTCATGCCTGTAATCCCAGCACTTTGGGAGGCTGAGGTGGGTGGATCACCTGAGGTCAGGAGTTCGAGACCAGATTGACCAACATGGTGAAACCCCATATCTACTAAAAATACAAAAATTAGCTGGGCTTGGTGGTGGGTGCCTGTAGTCCCAGGTACTCAGGAGGCTGAGGCAGGAGAATCACTTGAACCCAGGAGGCGGAGGTTGCAGTGAGCAGAGATTGCGCCACTGCACTCCAACCTGGGCCACAGAGTAAGACTTCATCTCAAAACAAAACAAAACAAAACAAAATCAGATTTGGTTAATGCAAGGGGGAATAGTACAGTGCAAAGTAGTGGAGGAAAAATACTTTCTAAAAAAGTCTATCAACTAGTATGAAACCAAAGAAGCTGTCTCACACATCCATTTTAAAGTTTGAGAAGATAAATATGAAAATAGATTTTCTACATTAGAGAACAAAATCTTGTTTTCTGTCATACTTAATAAGTTAGAGAACACTTAGGAAATGAAGGCACTGAAATTAGTTTGTGCTATTCAGTACACTGCTACATAGAGCTACTGAGTTTATCACCTATTTACCAGGGAGTGTGAAGGAAGTTACTTATTCTCTAAATCCGTTTTCTTGCCTATAAATGGGAACAGTTGTATTTACCCAGTCTCTCGTGTGGTTTTATGAGGCTTACCCAGGGTAACAAAATGTTTTGGACCTATAAACTGTTAGGGAAACAAAAACTATTCTAGTAGTTTGCTGAGACTCCTTTATTTGTGCTTTTATGGTTTTGTTTTGCAGAGTTTGTTGACCTTGACTTTTTTAATTCACCTAGATCAGTGATTGTAATTTCAAAAGGCTCAAGATCCCAAACAGGTAACTTAAGTGAATTGGCCAAGTCGGGACTGTGGGGAACTTGACAGGCTCACCTGTCTAAAAGGGGCAGCCTTACCCAGTGCTGTGCTTTTGATGTGTGCTAATGTGAGCCCAGAGCTGAGCCCAGAGTTGCAAGAGATTTTCTTTTTAACATGGTAGAATTATTTTAGTATAATTGGTGGTACAAACAAAGCTCATTTATAGTCTGTATGCAGCCTGCAGGCCACCAATTTGCAGTTTTTGCTTCCTTCCAAAAAGGATTTAAAATGAATTATATTGAAATATGCAAAAGTAGAGGAGAAAAGCAGAGGAGGGAATGAAAGGAATAGAATAAGCTGTTTTCTGTTGATCAATAGTAATTTATTAAGCCCTATCAGTCTGTATGCTTGGGGGAATGCTAACAAAATAGGAAACATCATCTCTGACCTCAAGGGGCATATGGGGTCCCTAGGGAGATAAGCAAATGCATGCAGTCTTAGGGAATAATAATAATAATTTAAAAACAAGATATAATTCAGTGTGAGATGGGTCGGTACAGACCAGTGCTTCTCAAAGTGTAGTCTGCAGACTGGCACCAAGCTGTACTGTTTGTTACTCATCTGTGATGAGATAAGAACCGAAATTGAGATAAGAACTGAAATTGACAATACATGCTTAGGAACATCCAGAGCAATTCAACAGAGTGCTTCTTCGTCTGCGTAATTTAATTTAAAAAATTGGGGCACATGTTTTTGAGTTTTTGTTTTGTGTTTTGTTTTTTTAATTTTCATTTTTCTTGTTATTCACATTTATTGTACTTTACAAAGTATCAGTCAGCAGCAGGTTGAGTTAAAAACAAACAAAACCAAAGGCAGACAGATAAGAAAACACTGGCTCTTCACTATGAATATGTTGAGAAGCATTGTTATACATCAGCATTTGAGAAATCGAAGAACATATAATTTGCTCTCAGATGAGATTTTTTGGCTCTAGGTTAATTTATTAAATGACCAATTCTTTAAAACTTATTAGAAAAATCGCCTTAAACTGGTTTAAGACAATTCACCAAAGCTGTTCCACTGTGAGAGTCAGGGCATATGCTGAAAAATCTATAGAAAACAGTAAACTGTGTTTAAGGGAAAATTTATCCAATTACACATAAACCACTGAGAAATTGAGATCTGCTGAAAGTTTGAAATTTGAAACATGAGAAATTGACATTCAGCTGAGCAATCCTTATAAGTTCACAGCTAACTAACTGGCCTTGGAAATTAGACCAAAATATGTATGTGTGTGTGTGTGTGTGTGTGTGTAATCTTTAATTAGAATCAGTTGAAAGTTTGGAAAATAGTCATTCAGAAAATTGATTTCTAGTGAATAAATTTAATGCCAGTATTAGAGAATGCTTTATGGACACGTTAAGTTAGATCACAAATTTCTCTCCTGATGACTTTGGCATGGCAAGTGAATGACTCATTGTGGGGTTACCAAGAACATGTATGTATAAACCATGATATATAGACAGGGAGAAAGCAGCTGGGATAGGACCTGTGATTCCAGGCTGCTCCATCCAGTGTTTTCTTCTGTAAGAACTTTCCCAGCATTTTCTTCCATTCCTTTCTCTTTTATGGCATCATTTATTTTTACCTCAATCTGAGGATTTAACATTCAACAATTGCTAGATTAGGAAATATCCACTTTGTTGAGGAAGCAAATTCTCCAACGCTTCTTATCTCATTCACAGGCATTCATGGAGCGACTATTTGATGCCAGTCACTGTGTTAGTAGCTACTGGAAATACACTCACCAAGCAGGAAGTACACTCACTACAGTCACTTAGTATTCCCCTTTTTACTATTCTATCTTAAAATCTAGCAGGTAGGACAGAGTGAGGCAGCTATCCATGCTTGGGGTTGGGCGAGATGGGCTAAATGGAGCATAGTGGCCCGGAATGAGAGTTGGTCCTCGAACAGGTTGAGAAAGGTTTCCGTGTGAGGGTACCGGCCAGTGCAGGGTGTCACAAGTAAAGTGGGGGGTTCATACAAAAATCCTACTTACAAATGTTTATAACAGTTTTGTTCATAATGGTCCAAAACTAACACAATTCATATGTCCTTCAATGGGGCAATGGTTAAACTGTGGTATATCTAGACTGTGGCATATTATTCAGAAATGAAAAGAAATGGACTACTGCTAAGTTCAAAATCTTAGATGGATATCCAGGGAATTTGGCTGAGTTAAAAAAAGTCAATCTCAAAGGGATAATATCCTTTAAGTAATGCATTTATAGAAACTGGAGTAGATTAGTGGTGGGATTAAAGGTGGTGGTGGTTCAGGAGGATGATATGTATGGATGTAAAAAGGACACCATGGGAGATTCTGGTAGTCATGGGGACTGTTCCGTATATTGACTATGGTGGTAGAGACATGAATCTCTACATATGATAAAATTGCATAGAGCTAAAGACCTACGCACATGAGTCCATGTAAGATTTGGGAAATCTGAATAAGATTCGTTTGTTATATTAATGTCAATCTCCTAGTTTGTGATTTTACATTACAATTTTGTAAGATGTTTCTTGGTGGGGAAATTAAGTAAAGGGTATGTGGGATCCCCCTGTATTACTTATTATACCTGTGTAAGTGAATCTGCTTCTTAATCAAAATAAAACTTTTAATTTTAAAAAAAGAAAAAGCTAACCAAGATCAAGAGGTCACCCTTGTAGGCAGACTGCCCCATCGAGGGTGTCAGAATTGAGGAAGCTGTGGAGGGTGTTGCAGGCTGCCCAGCGTGTGGTGTTGGAGCCTGAGATGATGAGAAAGAAGTCTCAGTAGGGTGCAGGGGGTGGTGATTCCACACAGGATCCCAGAAAAGATGAGAGGGGTCCACATGAGGCAGCCAGAATGTCAAGGGTGACAAAGTTGTTGCTACAGAGACATGGTTGGGTAAGGAATACCTGGTAAGGTGGTCACGCAGGTTGCCTTTGATGTTGGGAGGTTGAAGAGGTGACTGGCTGTGTCTGAGGGTGGTGCATGAGAAGATGCCAGAACTTGACCATGCAGAGGACTGTGTCTGCACAAAGGGGCAGCCTGGCATGGGATATAGGAGCCCACACAATGTGATGAGCATATCTGTGTGATAAGGTAGCTTGGAATGGGGAGGTGGGGCCCAAAAAGGCTGAGAAGAGGTCTATGCCCACGGCATTAGAGAACAGGTCATGTAAAGGAGGACTTCCACATGAAACAGTGGCACACGTGGGTGCCTGGTGGAAGCCCAGGAAAGCAGTGGCTAGATGTGGGATGTTGGAATCTTGGTAGGGTGAGGAGGTCATTTGCATGGGGAGAGGGTTATGGCAGTGATGGGAAACTGTTTACATTTGGGAAATTATCCAAGAAGTAAATACATTAAAGATAATAAGAACCAGATTTTTTTAACTATTGGAGATAGGAATAAAAAATACGGAAAAGAAGAAAACTAAAATTAACCCAGTGGCATTGCATTGAAATTGGAAGCAATATTATAAATTTGTTATGTTTTATATATATGTAGAATATATAAAATACATTTCCTATCTGTCTACTGAGATAGCATGGAAACAGTGACATCCAATAGCACGTAACACATGTAGCACTCAAATGTTGATTTCTAGATTCCTGTCTTTGCTAAAAGAACTAAGGGTCCCTGAAGACATGTCTGATTCTAAGTCTAGAACAAGGAAAATATCAAATAAGTCTGAAGTATCTTGTCTTGCAATAAAGCAAGCAAGGGCTCAAATAATAATGGGGAGATAGCAAAAGGAACCAGAGGCCAGTTCAGAGGAACTTGCACTGAAACAATAATAGCAACAAAATAAATATATTACAACGCGGTGAATACAATGAAAAATGAGTTCATAGTGATAGAAATAAGTAAATTATCAAATTTACAGATCAATGTGGAAGAGAATGTTTACCTTATTTCACGGTACCTCCCCCTAAACTACTTACTGGTTTTAAAGAGTCACATTACAGTGGAGGAGCCCTGTAGAAACTACCCTAATTAAGTCAGCAAAGTGATCCTCATTATAATGGGATGAATCAAAATTGTGTGATACCTGGCAAAATGCAGTAAGAAGAGCAGAACATCACTTCTATGCTATTATTGTAAAAGATGCACACCTGTCAAAGATGCAAACTTGAATCTAATCAAGACAAAACATCAGACAAACCAAAATTAAAAATAGTCTTCAAAAGTGTCAAGACCCTGGCAGTCAAGAAAAATATTGAGAAACTGTGTCCAGTTGAAAGAGCTTTAAAGGCCCAGGGTAATAGTGTCCTTTTGCTGTAAAAAAGTATTTTCAGACAATTGGCAAAAATAATGGAGTCTCTAAAGATTAAATGGTAGCAACATCATATTCATATGAACATGAAATTTCCTGACTTTAATTGATCTGTGCTGTATAACAGGATGTCCTTACATAACAAAATGTTCTATAGGAAATACACATTAAAGTATAGTGTGGTAATGGGACATTGGGTTCAGTGTTTTAATACTGAATAGTTTTACTCCTAAATGATTCAGTGTTTGTTTGTTTTTTAAAGTTATTTGTTCCCTACTGGCAATATTTCTGTTAAGTTTGAGATTGTCTCATTTTTTAATAAATCTAAAAGTTGAACAAAAATTTAAAAGTCAGAATCGCTTGGGAAGATTTTAATAGCCCCATTCTTAGAGATTGGTGGTTATAAATATTAACATGAAGCACATTACTGCATCATAATTGCAAACCTGTAACATAATTTTGTATTTTAAACTATTACAGAGAACTTCAGTCATCAGCATAGAGAGTGGTGTCATGAGTACCCATGACCCAGATTCAACAATTAGCAACAGGTGGCCAATCTTGTTTCATCGAAACCTTTTTCCCCCTAACAGATTACTTAGAATAAAATCTAGACATCATATCATTAGTATACATTTTCAGAGTTCATCTCCATACAGTAACATCTTGTGTATACTTTTCAGGTGTAACCACAACGCAGATACTGTCACACACCTGTTTCACCTTGTATTCCCAGTTGCCAACAGCCAGCTGCTAATGTGAGGAACAGGGAAAGCTGGGAGGCTGGTTAGTGACATTTTTTTAGATTACAGAAAAAAGGACACCCTTTCATAGTCTTCTCTCTGGCATTTATTTTACAGTGCTCCTCAAATATCTTCTCATTAATCTTAACAATTGTCCTATCATCAACCTTAAAATTTTTGATGGTGATAAATAAAGGAAGTGTTAAACATTCTTTCTTGTGTGAACAGCACCTCAGGATATTCAAATAGTTGTTCAGGGAAAGTTATTCTTGATAGGAAAATACCAGCTAATAAATGAATGATGAATGATAGAATTTGAATATCACCGTTTTATATTCCCTGTTGAAATAATAGAACCAGGCAATAATAATAAATGACTTATCCAACTGTGAGGTGAAAACCCTATGAGGAATTTTATAATGGTTGTATTGAACTGATAACATAAAAAAATGAATGATTAATCTAAACAAAAATAGAGGCATCCAGGTATTATGTATTCCTTAATGTAAAGCAGTAAGACTCACAAACCACCTTCCAAATAAGGCAGAAACTTGAATCTGATTCTGAAAGCCTCTAGTCTAAAGATCATGCTACAGGAAATATAAGGGATAAATGAGCCCATTAAATAACACCATGGGGATGCAACCAACCAAAGTCCAGAATGGAGAAATTCTACAAGACAATAAATAACTTAAAAAAAAAAAATAGAAGGAGGAAGAGAAAATTTGTTCAAATTAAATGAGATCTCAGCAATATATTAGTGTAATGCAAATGTGTGCATTACAAATTGTACAAAATATGGGCCTTCCACTGGCTCTCAAGGAAAGAGCGGCTATACCTATTTTCTAAGTTAAATATTTAGAGGCTTCATTAATGCAAGAAAATGGATATTGAGCAATTAAGCTTGGGGGAAAAATGCAAACTATACATAAAACCACAGTGACAGGACTCAGATTACAATATATTTACATCTGATATATTTAAATGGTGGCTGTCTTTTCAACATGACAAATTTCTAGCTGTTTATTCTGAACTGTGGTTTGTCTCTATTGTCTGTAAGAGTGAGGATTACCAGCTCCTTGCTGTTACATAGATGGTCCATCCACTAAGCATAATTCATGCCCATCATTAAAATCACGCTTAATGTTTCTGTGATCTAAATATTTTATGTTATTTACATTTGTTGTTTTCTGCTTCCATGGAGAGTTCTCCAGTGAGCTATAGTTGCATAAAATCAGCACATTTTCATCTTTGCCACACAGATAGTGGCAGGAGACTGATGTGTAAGAGAGAAAAGGATGCTTAAAACAGTAAAATTCTATTGAAAAAAATCAATAGTTTGTTTTCAGTTAAGAACAAAAGAATAAGGTTATAGATTTTTTTTATTCCTAAGACACAATATTGATGGGTTCCATTAAAGCCCATGAGAAATTCGATTTTTAATGGAGTTGTTCTTTCACATATGCTGAACAGATTGATTTAGGAAGTTCTTATGCACACTATTTGAAGGCAAGTGTGGAAACTGTTTCATATAAATAAGGAATATGCTAAAGCTAGGAGAAATTTTTTAAAACCATGTGCAGAATATAGAGTATCACTATATTTAAATATGATTTAAAGTAAATTTTGTTAAAAAATTTACTTTTATTTTGTGCTGAATTTAAGCCACAAGGTAGTGAAATGTCACTATGTAATTCAGCACCTTTTTCTATAAAGGGCTTTCCACGTTCCAGGAATTTTGTAGTGCTGTACCCTAGAAACACTGAGAACAGCATACAATCCACAGATATCACTGGCTCGCTTCTTAATAATGACCACTTTAGGCCTAAAACATGTAATTAAGCTCCAGCACTAAGCATCTCAATGAAGGATATTGCTAAGTAACCAGTTTGCAACCTACTTAATTAGCATAAACAAAAAAAGCACCACTTAGACTTGCAGTCCTGGGGCACCAGTGGGCCTCTTTTCATTTGCAGCACTTCTTGAGCAATTTTGAAAAGAGGAAGGGATAATGAAGATTATTACCCTGTTGCCCTGTTAGACACACTTAGCGTTAGAACTGGAAAGAATAAGAAATTAGAGAATCACATTAGCCCTTTTTCATATGAATTCTGAAATTCATGAATTGTTAAGTAGATTTTATTCTGGATATAGGAAGGATTCTGTGGGGGCTTAATCATTAGAAATTATTCTTGACCTCTTGAGAGAGCTTCCTCTGTTTTTTGAAGCTCATGATGAGACTCAGTGTAAAAGGGGCTCCTGACTTGGCTCAAGGAAACGCTTAAAATTTATGTTAAAGCAAATTTTGGCAAAATAGATTACAGTCCATGTTCACTCAATAATTTATAATAGTTATTTTTGGCATCTACTACATAGAAATTATTTTAGTAGAACAAGAAGAATGTAGGGAAACCAGGTGAGAGATTATTGCCATCATCTGAGAAAGAGACAGTAGTGACTTCCACCAGGTAAATTTAGTGATGCTAGAAATAAGAGAACTGAAAGGATCCAAGATAGATGTGGGAGATAAATATAGCAGGATCAGCTGTTATAGAGAAAGGAAGAAATCAAAAGGATGTTTAGTCTTCTAAGATAGACAACTTGGTAGAATATGGTCCTAATTAGTTCAATAAAAATACGCAAGGGAGGTTAGTTATTTAAAGTCATAGCTTTGGAAACAGTTAACCTTTTCATTTTTAGTGCTATACCTTTTGCTCTCATGTTGGATGTTCTTTAAGGCAGAAATTGATTCATTCATCTATATTTATTGAGTACCTACAATGCCTTGTGTTGCAATAAGCCTTTGGGGACCCAGCCCCTGCTTCATGGAAAAAAATGGATATTTAACAAATAGTCACACTAATGAAACTGTAATTATAAACTGAAGTAAATGTTCTGAAGGAATAGAGTATGGTTCTCTGGAAGTATACAGTAAATAAATTTGCCAGAGGCAGGGATGGAGTGACAGTGTTGAAAAAGGCTTCCATGAGTAAATGTCTCTTGAGCTCAGTTCTAAAATGTAAGAGTTACATAGAATAAAGTGTGTAGTAAAGTGTGTAGTATGTTTGTGTATGTGTGTGTGTGTGTGACAGAGAGAGAGAGAATGGGAATGGAATGGAGAGGAATGGGATATTCCAAGTAGAGGGGACAGAATCTGCTAAGGTTTGGCTTCTAGAGATTAAAACCAAGGCCATTGGCCAGGCTGGGTGGCTCACGCCTGTAATCTCAGCACTTTGGGAGCCTGAGACGGGCAGATCACAAGGTCAAGAGATCGAGACCATCCTGGCCAACACGGTGAAACCCCGTCTCTATTAAAAATACAAAAATTACCCAGGCATGGTGGCGTGTTCCTGTAATCCCAGCTACTCAGGAGGCTGAGGCAGCAGAATCGCTTGAACCTGGGAGGCGGAGGTGGCAGTGAGCTGAGATCATGCCACTGCACTCCAGCCTGGCGACAGAGCGAGACTCCATCTAAAAAAAAACACAAACAAACAAAAACCAAGGCCACTGCAGTACAGAGAGGAAAAAGAGAAAAATACAAGGGGAACCTCAAAAGACAAGTAGAAGCTATCTCATGCTGGGCTCTGGGCTTCATAGGATGATGTACAGATTTAGGACTTTATTCTAAGACGATAGCAATCCACTGAAGTGTGACAAGATGACTGTAGCCACTACGTGGAAGCTGAATTCAGACGCTGTTGGGAGAATAGTTAGGAGGCAATGGAAGTTCCTGAGCAAGAGATAAAGATGGATTAAACAAGGATGGTAGCAACTGAGAAGGAAAGAAGCCATTCTTAAGAGGACTTTGTATGGACAGGATATTTGGGGTGAGGGTGGGTTGGCAAGCTGATGTGAAAGGTGATTCTAGGCTTCTTGGCTTGTGTGACCAAATGGAATAAAGTTGTTGCTCACCAAATTATTTAAACCTGGAAGGAGCCTGGGTTTGGAGAAGGGAGACATTTATTCTCTTTGAGACCTGTTGAATTCTGAGGTAACTTTGAGACACTGCATTAAAGATTTAAAGACGCCTTTGAATATATAGATTTGGAGTAAAGGACAGAACTTCTGGATGCACGTATGTGGAGAAGTAGAAATCCAAGCCATGAATGGTGAGATTATGGAGTCACACAAGAGATTTGAGGACTGAGCCTTGAGAAGCTTTGGCATTCATGACTGGATGGAAGAAGGCAAACTTGTCATGGTAAGAAGGCAGGACAGCCCACAAAAATAGGAAGATAATGAATGGCAGAGTGAGATATTATGGAAACTAGGAGATGAGAGTGTTCAATTAGGGGAGAGAGGTAACAGCAGCAAAATCTACTGAGAAGAAAGTCAAGCTAAGTTGAGGACTGAGAAATATGTGGGATTAGCAACAGTAATTCAGTTTTGATGGGAACAAATGCTACTTCAGAGTGCCCTAATAATCCTGCTTGTAGTTGGTATTGAGCAAATTTCTGGGACCTTTGATTTTCTATGTTCTGATGCTCAGGTTTCAAGACAAACAAATAATATAAGGCGGAAAGCTTTGGACTTGGTATTAGAAGACTTTACTTCAAGTGTTTGTGCCTCTGCCTACCAGTCACATGACCCTAGGCAAATTGTTTTCTCTTTCTCTTTAAGCCCAGTTACGCAACTGCAAAGGAATTAGGATAAAACAATTACTTCATAAAGTTATTGTTAAAAAAAAAAAAGTGTGTGTATTATCTCATTGCCTGCTACATACAAAGAACATAATCAACTCTCTCTCTATATATATAATGTATATACAATTTTGTCTGCATCTTCCAAATTCTCTAAACAGCATATTATTAATCTTTTAATCAAAGAAAAACCAAAATCACAAACTTTATTTGTAAGCGAGAAAATTATAATGGAAAAGGTTTTTGAAAAATCTGACTGTCTAATCAGTAAGAAACGTTGCTGGGCCATGTGCCCATACAGGATTTTTAACTATGTGTCCACAGATTTTACGTGTTACAGAATCCAAGGTAAAGAGCTGTTTTGTGTGATGTGGCTGTCTCTCCTAGAGTTTCATAACTATAATGAGCATTGAAACTTTGATTCACTTTCCTGCTTGGGTATTCTTCTATGTCCATGGAAATCAACACTGTCAATTTTGATTTCTTCTTTTTTGGCATTTACTATGTATTTTATAAAGAAACATTGAAAACTACCTTTGTTGCCACTGATATTTCCCAAAGATAGTGAGGTACCTTTCTAAATTGAACTCTGATTTTTGCAGAAAAGAGGAGTGATAGTTATTCTTTTGATGATCAATATGGAAAAGGTGTGAAACCCATGAGGATCACTGAAAAAAATTAATGAGTCTTCCATTTAATTATGTCAGAATTCAGTGTCTAAAACTCCAAATAATTTGCTTTACCCAATATAATGTCAGAGGCAGAGGAGCATAGAAAGAAAACCCTGGACTGGGGATTGGTGTCCAGCTCCTGCCCTACCACTAATGAGCTGTGAGACCCTGGACGAGGCTCACACTGCTCTAGTCCGGTTCGCTTTGGGGATAAAATGAGAAAGAAACAATGGGAAAGAGAAGAGGTTGGACCACTGTTCCTTTCGTCTGTAATATTCACCAACTTTCCGATTCTGTGACAAAGTCATGAAATCCCTTTAAGGAAGACTCTGTTAGTGTGTTTTAGTGTTTGTTTACAGATTATTAGCTGACACAGAACTGTCAGTTGGGAATTAGTGATCAGGGAAAATTAAAACTCTTTTGTTTGGAGTCAATGCCAACAAAAAATTAATCTAAGATGAAAAATAAAGCATATCTGAAAATGCTGTGTAAGTCTGCGGGGAAAGTAATGGTAATAAAGAGACAACCATGTATCTTGTTGCTCTTTTTATATTATAGACACTTAAGCAGGGGCTTGAAAACACACATTGCTCTGGAAAGAGTTTAATGACTTATTTTGCTGTAGTTTATTGAATTTAGCTTAATTTTACGATTTGCCAAGTTATTCTTAGGAAACACAAGTTAAAAATGTTATTAAAATATAAACACATTTTACATTAATAAAATTTTAGTGGAAATTAGAAAAGCAAACTATTAAAGGATCTATCTCTTCATGTTTTAAAAAAGCAACCAAATAGCACATTTCTCTTTTGTGTTCAGTTTTTACTTGTACGTTTTAGGCAACAGAATTACAGAATTTCTTTTCTCTCTCTTATCAGTGACTAAAGACGATATGGAAACATTTTGGTTGTAAAATAGCTGTTTTTAGAAAGAAGGAGCCTGCTTGCATGCAAAAGAATGCAAATAAGATACTGAAAAACCCTCTGATCTTTAGCCTAGACTCCCTTTTCCCTCTAAAGCAACTACTGTTAACAGTTTGGATTGGATCTTTCCAGACCCTTTCCTATGGATTTTATACTCATAAATAAGTACTTATGGAAAATACACAGAATTATTCAGTGTTTTGTATTTTTATTTGAAATAGATTTTATATTATTTATACTACTCTTTTTTTTTTTTTTTTTTTTTTTTTTTTTTTGAGATGTATTCTTGCTGTGTTGCCAGCCTGAAGTGCAGTGGTGTGTTCTCGGCTCACTGCAACCTCTGCCTCCGGGTTCAAGCCATTCTCCTGCCTCAGTCTCCCAAGTAGCTGGGACTACAGGTACCCATCACCACGCCCAGCTAATTTTTTGTATTTTTAGTAGAAACAGGGTTTCACCATGTTGGCCAGGATGGTCTCGATTTCTTGACCTCGTGATCTACCCACCTCGCCCTCCCAACATGCTGGGATTACAGGCGTAAGCCACTGAGCCCAGCCTATACTACTTTTTAAAACTCGAAACTGTCTTGGAGATACAACATTAAGTTTTACCTTACTCTGCTTAACTCCTCTATACTACTCCTCTTTAACCCATGGACCATAAGGTTTTATTTAACGCAAATTTCTCCTAAAATAGCATCTTCTGATTTTAAAAATGCTCCTAAGCTTAACTATAATTTAATAACTTTGTTTTACTTTAAAACTCTAGTCTGAAATGTTTAAATCCACTAATATAGCACTCATTTTTGATATTAGTTGTTTTTTTTTTTTGAGACAGGTTTTGCTCTTGTTGCCCAGGCTGGAGTGCAATGGTGTGATCTCTGGCTCACCACAACTTCCACCTCCCGGGTTCAAGCCATTCTCCTGCCTCAGCCTCCAGAGTAGCTGGGATTACAGGCATGTGCCACCACACCGGGATAATTTGGTATTTTTTTGTGGAGATGGGGTTTCTCCATGTCGGTCAGAGTGGTCTCGAACTTCCAACCTCAGGTGATCCACCCGCCTTGGCCTCCCAAAGTGCTGGGATTACAGGCGTGAGCCAATATGCCTGGTGATATTAGCATTTTGGATCCAGTAATGTCAATATGTGGAATGGAAGTACACAAAGCTTACAGGATGTTGTCCAGAGGCTATTGTGGATCTCTAGATGTTTTGCATCCTTTTTTTAAGGAAAGATAATTATAGGTTTAATAAGAGATTCTGAGACTAAATTATGTATGTTAGCAAATGGAATTCCTTTTGGACTGTTTACTTGTTGCTATAATGCATAAATGTTCAAACTTTTTAAGAACGCTTCATGGCAGAGGAAAGCAATAGTGGCCCCATTAGATGCAAACTTAGCCTGAAGCAGTTTACCAGCAAGCAGAAAATTTGTTTGAAGTCTAGTATTTTATCTTAAATATTTATGTGAAGTCTTAGTTTAATTTTAAAAAGTTATTTTAGGTTACATAATATCTAGTAAATTTGACAGTCAGGGAAGATGCAGCCTATTTATCCCATGGCTTTGAGGGCTTACGAGGTGTGCTGCTGGATGGCCTTGCAAGTCCAAGGGTCGCAGTTAGAAACTGACACACAATGCTTCCTTATGAGTTATTACCATTGAGAAATGTGGCAAAATCACTAATACCTACTCTTAGAATATCCTTGCAGTGCATTAATACCTTATTTTTCACATATGTCTTTATCAAGGCTCTATGCTTACAAGTAGTAGAAACCCATACAACTACTTTAATTTTTAACACTGTGTGCATTGGGGGTGAAGGTGTTTATTAAATGCAGAGAGATTAGTGTGTCTCATGTAACCAATGTCAGAGAGTAGAGGGCTTCATGAAGAACCAAAGTTGAGAACAGGAAAGCAACAAAACCCAGGTGAGCTGGGATCTGTGCCTCACTGGGCCTAACTGGATCTTCTCTTGACTTTTCTCTGAGCATGTGATCCATGAGTCGCCATCTCGTTACACATCACGAGCCAACATGTGAGACCTCTGTTCAGCTTCTGTATCAATGTGCTATCTGTTCAAATGACCAGGAGAAGCAAATGAGCATTTTTCAGTTTCAGTTTTATATTTACAAGGAAGGGACTCTGTATCAGAATAGGTCTCCAAACATGGGTACACTTGAGTTGGGTTGAGAATTCAAGACTAAGAATAATTCACAAAAAAGTGACAAAATGTAGTACTGATATATTTCAGTTCCCCTGTAATTGACGTAATTGCCTTTAAATTGTCTATAGAAGGCTTCCTATCACCGTATAACTTCCCATCTTCCAAAATACTTATTTTGAAAACCTATAATATGTAGCAATGAGTATATTAATACATCAAAAATATATCTGGCTTGTGTTCTATTACTCAGATCCCTCAGATACCAGAAACTAAAGATAAAGTCAGTTAAACTCAGTTAAAGAAGGGAAAATAGGGGTAATTTAACTGTCCTCTAGCTGAAAGTCCAGGTTCAGGGTGATATTCTCAACACAATTCTATAATAATTATTATTTATACTTGGACAGTTTACTTAAGGAAGAAAATCAATGTTTTCCCTAACGCCAAGAGAATCTAAACTTTCTTGGAATGTTAAGCTGATTATACCAAGATTAATGAAATTATAGTCAGTGAGTAAAATAGTAAAAGCCCTCTTACTAAACTCTTCTATCACTTTTAATGATTTGTCATCTATATAAACAATTATATCATCTGCAAATGATGTCAATTTCATTTTCTTCTTTTCATTTCTTTCATTTCTAGTTCTTATTTTAATGCCAAGGAGTCTGATACAGTTGTTGAGTAATACACTGATAATAGGCACTCCTGCCTCATTCCTGATTTTAAAGGAAATACTTCAAGGACTTTACCATTTATAATGATGTTTGCTCTAGTCATTTTTAAAGCATGCCAGAAACCTTTTGTTCCTAATTATATAAGAAATTGTGTGGAATTTTTCCTCTATATGAGTGTCACATTCTTTCTTTTTTTTGGCATTAGAGAAGATAATTATATGATATTTTTTCTCTTTAAATCTCATACTGTTGGCCAGACATGGTGTCTCACGCCTGTAATCCCAGTGATTTGAGAGGCTGAAGTGGGAGAATGGCTGGGGCCCAGGAGTTAGAGACCAGCCTAGGCAGCATAGCAAGACTCCATCTCTACAAAAATAAAAAATTATTTGGGCATGGTGGCATATGGCTGTGGCCCAAGCTATTTGGCAGGCTGATGTGGGAGAATCTCTTGGGCCCAGAGGTTTGAGGTTGTGGTGAGCTATGATTATGTCACTGCACTCCAGCTTGGACGACAAAGCAATACCCTGTCTCTTAAATAAATAAATCTCATATTGTTTTTGTAAAAGACATTTATAAATTTTCTAGTACAGATTGAGCATCCCCAGTCTGAAAATTTGAAATCTGAAATGATCCATAATCTGCAACTTTTTGAACACCAGCATAATACCACAAGCAGAAAATTCTAGATGTAAGTACTCAATACAAACTTTGTTGCTTGCATAAAATTATTAAAAATACTGTATAAAATTACTTTCAGCCATGTGTATAATGTGTATATGAAACATAAATGAATTTTGTATTTAGACTTGGGTCCCATCCCCAAGATATATCATTATATGTATGCAAATATTCTGAAATCTGAAAAAATCCAAAATTTGAAACCCCTCTGGTTCCAAGCATTTTGGATAAGTGATACTCAATCTGTAGTAAACCACTCTTGCATAATTGATATAAACCCAATTTTATCATAGGACATTACATAATATATTACAATATTGGGCTCAATTTGAGAAGTTCTTTTAGGAATTTAAAAATTTATATTCCTTATTAGACTGGGCCTCTAATTTTCTTTCTTATAATGTTTATCTGGGTTTGGTGTCAGCTTTACTCTGACCTATACCTCCTTTTCTGTTAACTGGAACAATATGCATAAAATTTGGATCTCTTTCTTTAAATTTTGGTAGCACTCATCTGTGAAATCCGCTGTGCCTGTTCTTGGGTTTTGTGTTTTGGGATTTTGTGGGGAGGGGTTTCCTTGAGTCAGTTGCGATCAATCTGTTTTCTAGACATTTCATTTACATTTTCAAAATTGTTGGCTTAAAGCTATTAGTAATACTTTTTTTGCTTCCTTGAAAATTGTATTTTTTGTTTATGTTGTTGTATCCTGTTTTCATTCATAATAATTCTTATTTGAACCTTCTCTCCTCTCTTGATCTTACCAGAGGTGTGTTTGTTAGTTTTTCAAATAACCAATTTTTGACTTTATTGAACTTTATGTAGTATTATTTTCTATTTTATTAATATCTATATCATATTTTTACATCTTTCTATTTTCTCTGTTTTACATCTTTTTTCTAAACTTGTAAGCTGGACACTTAGTTCAATAATTTTGAGACTTCTTTTTTAATAAGTATTTTTGTACAAACAAATCTGTGAGGTGATGAAGATACTCCCACTACACAGAAAAGGCTGGTTTTGCTCACATTATATCTAAATATGCTTTTAGCTTTGCATGTGTCTGTTCATTCAAAAAGCATTTACTAAGAGCCTATTGTTTTCCCAGTTCTGGGTTTTGCAAGTAAAGAAGGGAGACATAATCTAAAAATTCCAAGACTCTGTATTCTTTTCTTGTTTCAGAATAAAAACTCTGTTATTTTGTTATTTCATTGAGGTATAATAAACATGCAATAAAATGTGTAAGTCTTAAGCGCTCGAATTGGGTTTTGAGAATTTATAGACCCAAAACAAGTTTTAGAACATTTCTTTCCCCGTGGAAATCTCCCTTCAGCTCCTTTCCAGTTGTCCCACCTCTCCCTGAACGTGATATGCTTTCTATCATCACAGATCAGTTTTGCTGGTATTTAAATTTTGTGCATATAGAACCAGACAGTATCTACTCATTTACGTAGTTTTAACACCATGCTTTGGACCAAAGCATTCAGTTGTCACATCTATCTTTTTTTTTTTTTTTTGTCTACTATCATTACATTCTATAGATATATGATGATTCATTTATCCTTTCTCCTATTGATAGATATTTGGTTTATTTCCAGTTCTTAGTAATTTCGATGAGGTTGCTACAAACTTCCTTCACAAGTATTTTGATTGACATACATTTTTATTTATTTGTGTAAATATTTAGAAGTTAAATTGCTAGGTCGTAGGGTAGAAATTTGTTTAGATTTTAAACCATGATTGTCAGAATATAATCTGTGGATCTCTGGGGATCTTAAGAATATTGCTAGGGGTTCTCAAGGTCAAAATTATTTTTGCGATAATACTAACATGGTATTTTAGTTTTTGCTGAGTTGACATTTACTGCAATGATATAAAAATAATGTTGGATTAAAAAATGAGGCTGAGCGTGGTGACTCACACCTGAAATCCCAGCACTTTGGAAGGCTGAGCCAGGAGGATCACTTGAGCTCAGGAGTTCAAGACCAACCTGGGCAACATAACGAGACCCCCATCTCCACAAATAGTTTAAAAATTAGCCAGGTGTGGTGGCATGTTCCTATGGTCCTAGCTACTCAGGAGGCTGAGGTGGGAGGATTGCTTAAGCTCAGAAGGTCAAGGCTGCAGTGAGCCCAAACCACTATACTCTAGCCTGAACCCTGTCTTAAAAAAAAAAAAGAGACTTTACTAATAGTGATGGTATTACAGTATTATTTGCTACCACACACCCTCTGTATGCCAGTTTCAATTAAAAATGTGCTTGGGTCGGGTTCAGTGGCTCATGCCTGTAATCCCAGCACTTTGGGAGGCTGAGGCAGGTGGGTCACTGGAGGTCAGGAGTTTGAGACCAGTGTGGCCAACATAGTGAAACCCTGTCTCTACTAAAAATACAAAAATTAGTCAGGTGTGGTAGCGCACACCTGTAATCCCAGCTACTCCAGAGGCTGAGGCAGGAGAATCCCTTGAACCCAGGAGGTGGAAGTTGCAGTGAGCCGAGATCATGGAGATCATGCCACTGCACTCCAGCCTGAGAGACAGAACAAGAGTCTGCCTCAAACAAACAGACAGACAAACAAAAGAATGCCCTTGATGAATCAGTAATATGTTATTAATTTTATTAAATTTAAACTCTTAAGTATTCATCTTTTCAATACTATGTGTGGTGAAATGGGAAGGATTATTTGAGTTACAAGCTGAACCAGCTACTTTTTTTCATGGAGTACAACTTTTTATTGACAACCTGTTGTTTAGTCTTACATATTGGTCAGGTATGTTCTTGTATATGAACAAAGTAAGCTTGTCACTTACAGGAAAATAATGTGTTTGTTGTCCGTGACAAAATTTGAGCTTTCAAACAAAAATTAGAATTTTAAGCTATATGTATTGGCGACCGAGAGATTAACAGCTTTTTAGCACTCGTACTCTTTCCTGATGAGATTGCTGGTGATATTAACAAATGCAATATCAAAAGATTGCATTATGAAATGAGCCAGTATTTGGAAGACCCATATAACTCAGAGAACCAGTATTCTCTAAATGATCACTGTCTGGTGTTACAAAATCATATATGGGGTAAAAATGAATTAAAAGTAAAAGGAGGACCAGTGAACTTTAATGTAATTGAATAAATAAAAGTTCATTGATATGATTTGATTCCACATTGCAGCCAACTTTTAAGAATCTACTGCTAATTGGGTGTTGGCTTATTATCAAACAAAAATAGCCACAATTGTCTAAAAAGTGGCTATTAAAATAGCCCTTTCTTTCCTAACTACCTTTCTCTGTGTGGTCACATCTTCTTCATATACTTCAACTCACAAAAATAGGAGAGTGAACACAGAGAAAGATACAAAAATCTAGCTGTCTTCTATTAAACCAGATTTTAAGGAGATTTGTAAAAATGCAAAATGGTTTCACTCATCAATTCTTTCTGTTTTATCAAATATTGTAATTTCTCATTAAAATGTTACTTTTGTTGTTGTTTTAAAAATGAATTTATAAGGGAATATTTAAAATTTTTCTCAGTTTTAATTTCTAATATGGTACATATGGTAGATAATTACCATATAAACAAAATATCTTTGGGCTCCCTAAGAGAGTAAAGGGGTTCTAACTAAAACTCTTTACTCTCTTAATTAAGAGAATAATTAAGAGAGTAATTAAGAGAGTAAAGGGGTTCTGACTAAAATTCTTTACTCTCTTAGTTATTAAGTGAGAAACACTTATAAGAAACTAGCAACCAAGTCTTCAGAGTGACTTTACAATATTACACTCACAAGTAATGTATGGATTTGAGTTTCCCTATGTCTTCTCAAACATTGGCTGTTTATTTTTTTATTTTAACCATCCTTGAGGGTGTGAATTCATACCTCATTGCAGTTTCCATTTGCTTCATTCTGTTTGTTAATGATATGGAGCATCTTTCCATGCCTCGTGGCCATTCCTATATCTTTGGTGATTTGTGTGCTCAAGTTTGTGCCTCTCATTTTATTGGGACATTTATCTTTTTATTATTTTGTAGAGTTTTATGTAATCTGTACACAAGTCTTCCATTAGATATTAGCTATAAATATGTATTTTTTCTACTCTATAGTTTGTCTACTCATTTTCTTAATGGTGTCTTTTACTGAGCATTTAAAAAAATTTAATTAAGTCTAATTAATCTTCTTTTTTCCTTTATGGTTTCTATGTTTGCCTAAGCGCTGCAAATATATTCTTGTTCATTTTTTTTTACAGCTTTATGGTTTGGGTTTTATGTTTAGGTTTGTGATCCATATCAAATTAACTTTTGTTTCTAGAGTAAGAAAGGGATCTAGGTTTATCTTTTAGTATCTGCTATGGTTTGAACATGTCCCCCACATTTCTTGTATTGGTAACATAATCCTCAAATTCGTACGTTCATTGGTGGTGGGGCCCTTGGGAGGTAAGTAGGATTAGATAAAGTCGTCACGGTGGGGCCCCCATGATATGACTCATGGCTTTATAAGAAGAGGGAAAAAGACCTGAGCTGACAGGCATGCTCTTGCCCTCTCACCATGGGATGCCCTTTGTCATGTTATGAGGTTGCAAAAGGGCACTCACCAGATGCCAGTGCCATGCTGTTGGGCTTTCTATCTTCCATAGCTGTAAGAAATATATTTTTTTAATATAATTCACTTCATTTCTGTGTAGTCTCAGATGTCCTATTATAGCAACAGACAATGAATTAAGATAATTTAGTTCATTTGCTGTAGCAATAGAAAAAACACTGCTCACTGAATTCTATTTCTATTGGTTACCTGTATTCTCCATGTTTCTGTGCATCTGTTTTATATGAATATCATGTGGTCTTGATTATTGTAGCCTTATAGAAAGCCTTTAAATAAAATAGCATATGTCCTCTAAAGTTATACCTTTCTTTAAAAAGACTAGCCATTCAGTATTCTTTGCATTTCCAAATTAATTTTAGAATAGTCTTGTCTAGTTCTTAAGTAGCCTTTAGAAATTTTGATAGACATTGCACCAAATCTATGTATCAATTTAAGGAGAATGGACATCGTAACAATATTGAGTCATTCATATTGAACATTTAGATATCAATTTTTAGGTCTTACTAATTTTACTCAGCAATATTTTATAATTTTCAGAATAAACTTCTCACATATATTTATTCCAAGATATTTGTTTTTGATGCTATTGTAAATGGTATTGTAAGTTGATTTTTCTGAATAACCATCGTTAGTAAATATTGATGTTATAATGTGTGATTTTTTAAATTTGCTTATTAGCTCAAGTAGGTTGTGTATCCTTTTGGATAAGTATATAATCATGTCACTAATAAATTAAAAGGTTTTACTTTCTAAATTGTATGTGTTTTATTTCTTGTTCTTGCTTTATTGAGCTCTCTGGGAGCTCCAGTAAAATTTTGAATAGAAGCACTGAGAATAAATATTGTTTTCTCTTTTCCTGAATTTTAAAAGAGTATTTGGTTTTCACCATTAAATAGATTTTAAATTTGCATTTATTTTAAATGTATTTTATCAAGAGGAAATTCTTTCTATTTCTAGTTTGCTGAGAGTTTTGTCATGAAGGATGTTAAATATTATGCCTTTCAAAGCCTCTATGTAGATGGTTATGCTATTTTTCATTATATTAATGTCATGTATTCTGTTGATTGATTTTCTAATGTCATATTCCTCTTGCATTTCTAAGATACATCAGTTGATAATGATGTTTTATCTAAATTATATGTTACTAGTTTACCTTTACAAATACTTTGTGAGGGTTTTGTGTCTATGTTCACAAGTTGTGGTGTCTTTTCTTTTATCTTTTGTAGTTGTATTATCAACAAGGTTATACTGGTTTTATAAAATGAACAGGAATTGGCCTTTTCAATGTTTTCTGAGTTTCTATAGTATTAAGATTGTGGATTTAAAAATATTTTTTATTTAATCCTGATTGTATTTGCCTTTTGGGCATAGGATACCCTATTTTTAAGTACATACCTATTTAGGTGTATGTTTTCCTGGTTAATTGGTTGTTTTATTATTATTTCTATTAATATAGACACACACCACATAAGGATGTTGTAGTCAATGATATACCACATATACTATGGTGGCCCATAAGATCATAACAGAGGTGAAAAATTCCTGTTGTCTAGTGACATCATAGCCATCATAATGTCAGTGCATTGTATGATTCACATGCTGTGAGGATGCTGGTATGAGCAAACCTGCACTGCCGTTGTCTAAAAGTATGTTGCTGGCTTATGCATTGACTATACTATATACTTTTTCATTATTTTAGAGTGTACTCCTTCTATTTATATATAAAAAAGTGAACTGTAAAACAGCCTCAGGCATGTCCTTCAGGAGGTATTACAGAGGAAGGCATTGTTATCCTAGGAGATTGCAACTCCAAGCATGTTTTGCCCCTGAAAGACCTGCCAGTGAGATAAGATGTGGAGGTCGAAGAAAGACAGTGATGTTGATGATCCTGACCCTGTGTAACCCCTAGGCTAATGTGTGTGTTTTGTCTTAGTTTTTAACAAAAGAATTTAAAAGTAAAAATTAAAAATTAAAAACAAAGCTTACAGAGTAAAAATATAAAGCATAAAATATTTGTGGTATACAACTGTACGATGTGTTTGTGCTTCAAACTAAGTGTTATTAAGAAGGAGTCAAAAAGTTAAAAATTTATAAGTTTGTAAATTAAAAATCGACAGTAAGCTAAGTTTAATGTGTTACTGAAGAAAAGATATTTGTAATAAATGTGGCATAGCCTAAGTGTCCAGTATTGATAAAGTCTATGGTAATATAGAGTAGTGTCCTAGGCCTTCATCTTTACTCTCCCCTCACTCACTGACTCACTCAGAGCAACTTCCAGTCTTGCAAGCTCCATTCGTAGGAAGTGCCCTGTACTGCTGTACCATTTAAAAAACTCCTTTACACTATATTTTTACCATATACTTTCTATGATTAGGTATGTTTAGATACATAAATACTTATCATTGTATTACGGTTGCCTATAATATTTGGTACAATAACATGCTGTACAAGTTTATAACCTAGGAGCAGCAGGTTATACCATGTAGCCTAGGTGTGTATTAGGCTCTGTCATCTAAATTTGTATAGGTGCACTCTATGATGTTCACACAATGACAAAACTACCTAACGATTTAATGATACTAAGTATTTAAAACTGTGAATCATTAGGTAAATTTTTAATTTTTTTTATTTCCATAGGTTTTTGGGGGAACAGGTGGTGTTTGGCTACATGAGTAAGTTCTTTAGTGGTGATTTGTTAGATTTTGGTGCCCTCATCACCTAGGCAGTATACACTATACCCAATTTGTAGTCTTTTATCCCTCACCCTCCTCATTTCCTTTTCCCCAAGTCTCCAAAGTCCACTGTATCATTCTTATGCCTTTGCATCCTCATAGCTTAGCTCCCACTTATGAGTGAGAACATACAGTGTTTGGTTTGCCAATCCTGAGTTACTTCACTTAGAATAATGGTCTCCAATTCCCTGCAAGTTGCTATGAATGCCATTGTTTTGTTTCTTTTTATGGCTGAATAGTATTCCATGGGTTGTGTGTGTGTGTGTGTGTGTATACACTGTGTGTGTGTGTATATACATATATAAATACATATTTATATATGTATATACACGCTTCAGTTTCTTTATCTACTCATTGGTTTATGGTCATTTCTGCTGTTTCCATATTTTTGCAATTGCAAATTGTGCTGCTATAAACATGCGTGTGCAAGTACCTTTTTAAATCTTTTTTGTGTAATGACGTATTTTCCTCTAGGTAGATACCCAGTAGTGGGATTGCTGGATCAAATGGTAGTTCTACTTTCAATTCTTTAAGGAATCTCCATACTGTTTTCTACAGTGGTTGTACTACTTTACCTTCCCATCAGCAGTGTAAAAGTGTTCCCTTTTCACCAAATCCCTGCCAACATCTATTATGTTTGAACTATGGCCATTCTTGTGGTTTTGATTTGCATTTTTCTGATCATTAGTGATACTGAGCATTTTTTCATGTTTGTTGGCCATTTGTATACCTTCTTTTGAGAATTGTCTATTCATGTCCTTAGCCCATTTGTTGATGAAGTTGTTTTTTTTCTTGCTAACTTGTTTGAGTTCCTTATAAATCTGAATATTTTTGTCTGTTGTCGAATGTATAGGTTGTGAAGATTTTCCTCCACTCTGTGGGTTGTCTCTTTACTTTGCTGATTGTTTCTTTTGCTGTGCAGAAACTTTTTAGTTTAATTAAGTTCCTATTTAACATGGTTTATGTTGCATTTGCTTTTGGGTTTTTGGTAATGAAGTCTTTGCCTAAGCTGATGTCTAGAAGGCTTTTTCTCATGTTATCTTCTAGAATTTTTGTGATTTCAGGTCTTAGGTTTAAGTGTTTGATCCATCTTGAGTTGATTTTTGTATAAGATGAGAGATGAAGATCCAGTTTCATTCTTCTACTTTTGGCTTGTCAATTATCCCAGCACCATTTGTTGGATAGGGTGTCCTTTCTCCACTTTATGTTTTTGTTTGCTTTGTCAAAGATCAGTTAGCTATAAGTATTTGGGTTTATTTCTGGGTTCTCTATTCTGTTGCATTGTTCTATGTGCCTATTTTTAGGTTCAAATTTTAAGATATGTCTTTCGCTCAAGAAAGTCTAGTGAAATTTCTGGTGAATTCTTCTAGAATGTTGTTTAGATTGATTGTAAAAATAAAAGAAAAGAGGGGATAGTTAAGAAATACAGAGGAGAGTTTGGAGGCTCTAATATATGTATATGTTACAGAAGAAAGTGTAATTTCATTTAAAAATAATAAGTGAAAGTAATATTTGAAGAGATAATAGCAAAGAGTTTTCCAGAAATAAAGTCAGGAATCATAAGATTGAAAGTGAACCTTCATGTCCCAAAGAGGCAAGACTAAAAATAAGTCCCCACTTAGGTATTATCTTTGTGGTAAAACTTCAGATCATCAATGAACACTGAGCATATCTTTAAAACTACTAGAAAGAAATGACAGATTCCCTACAGAGAGACTAAATTGTCTCTTAGCATCAGCAGTTTCTCTGGAAAATATAGAAATTATATGTGCTGAAAGGGGATATATACTAAATTTTCATAAATGTCTTGTAATAATTATATTTTAGTTCATATCAAAGTCATTGGCATAAGATATTCCTGAGTTCAAATTCCAGTGCTATCACTTCCCAGCTCCTGAGATTGTCACTTTGTTTTAAGCATTCTTTTCCTTTTTTGGGTAAATTGATACACTAATAATACCCATGTAAGAGTTGCTTCAGATTTAAATTAGATAATGCTTAGCACAACAAGTATCAACCAGGAAGCACTGAAAAGTTACCTGAGAGACAAAGAATAAAGTTTGAAACCACAACAGTTTGGGCATGTTAACCGTTAACCAAGCTCAGAACTCTGACCAACCTACTAGCATGTAACAAGGTAGAGGATTTTGTCAATTTTGTTCACTGCTTTTTTCCCCAGCACCTAAACAGTGCCTGGGAATTTAGTAGACATCAAGTAAATGTTTAGCAAGTAAGTGAATGAAGGAGTGAATTCTTCATTCCAAACTGCAGCTGGAATGAGAAGCAGAGAGCATATTAGAACATGTTATTTCAACACACTCAGTCACCACCATCATTCAGTGAATTAGACGAGAGGGGAGAAGTGAGCAACCCAATAATGATGGTAACATAGCAGCAAAGGAGAACTAGAAGCCCAGTCTTTTCAGTCTTGCCTAATATTCCTTTATACTTTACCACTGAAGGCAATAGAAACAATAGCTGTGCATCAGTTTCTGAATTTCAGCCTCAGCCTTCATCTATTGTAATTAGTGGGGTTTCTTTCCTTCTTTGGAACAATGAGTCAACCTAATTCTAAAGCTTATATTCTGAATAGTGAGAAGTTCCACAATGAAATCGGTGGATAGTATTAGTGACAGATAGGAAAAAATCTAAGAAATGTTGTTTCCTAATTACTCAATTAGGGAGAATGGGTTTGCATGTCCTTTGAAAAGCTAACCACTTAAATGCAATTGATCCTCATTATGTTTTCTGCCAGAAAAATGAATATGGTTATATAGGCCTGAAATTTGAGATATCTGATTGCTACTTAAGGTTGTCAGTTGGCTGTTGGAACCAAATATATTGGTATTTGAGCTCATAGCCTTAAGAAAAATTTGCCAGGTAATTAAATATCGTTTCCCCCTCTTTCATTAAAACAAATTTTTATTATAATGTAATAATATATTGTTAATTATACTATTAATATAATTATATTATATTGATTATAATAGTATGTTATATATTCTCAAAGAGAATATAGTGATCTTTCTATTTGGGCCCTATAATTTATTTTTGCTTCACAAATCACCAAATGAACAAGCATAATGGAATAAGAAGTATACAGAAGAGCTGAATAAGTGTTACAATGGATTAACTCTTGACAATGGAGATATCCTGAGATATCTGAGGGTACTTGCTTGTGATTTTCTCATGAATCAGCTAGTACCTAAAAGTAAACTCTCAGAGAGATCTCTAGTAAATAATGACTGTTACTGATAGACATAGTTAATCAAGAAGTAATGTTGACCACAACTACATGGTATAGGTATTCAGATCTGCAAAATTTTGACATTGAAAAATTGTACTTGATAGAAATATTGGAGTTAAAAGACAACTGAATGTTAGTGGTTGATATGGATAAATGTTAATAAAATCTTGTGTGATATTTACATAGAAAAATCTTGATCTTGGTGAAAATAATTGCAACAAAATTGTAAAAATTGGAAAAAAGTACCTATTTTATAGTGCTGGATAGGCTATTGATCAAAGCATTAAATTGACTGAATATAGCTTACTCCAAAAACGTTTTTCTTAAAAAAAAAAATCATTTATATTAGAATAATGCTACAAATACAGCCTAACATGGAGTCAGAGCATCCTCTGGACCCAATAGCAGAGGATGTGTTAAAAAATGGGAGGTTAAACTAGCAAATTTTAGCAGTGTTAAAAAATGGGAGGTTAAACCAGTAATGTCAAAAATGTCCTGCACTTGTGCAATCTAATATGAATATAAGGTCCAAAAACATTTATGTCATGAAGCACTTTGTACCATGTCTCTTTTGATTTGACATTTAAAAATGGTTTTGACATTAAAAAAATTTTGTAGATGGAGTCTCATTCTTTTACTCATGCTGGGTGCAGTGGCCTGATCATAGCTCACTGCAGCCTCAAACTCCTGGGCTTAAGCCATCCTCCTGCCTTAGCCTCCCAAATAGCTGGGATTACAGGCACACACCACTACACCCAGCTAATGTTTAAATATTTTGTAGAGAAGGGGTTATGCTGCCCAGGCTGATCTCAAACTCCTGTACTCAATAGATCTTCCCATCTCAGCCTCCCACAGTGTTGGGAATACAGCTGTGAGCCACTGGCCCCACCCTTAAAATGGTATTGAAAATATTAATTAAGTTCTAGATCCAGCTCTGTCACTATATGTGCAACCTTCAGCCAGTCATTGAACTCTCTCAGACTCCACTTCCTCATTTGTAAGATGGAGGTATCAAATTTCACTGATTCATTGTGCAGAGCTAGTTACACAAGTATTGAGTGCTTAGCATTAGTTAATCACTTAATAAAATAAGTGATAGTTTCCACTGTGCCACATTTCATCTTAAGTCTTCCTATTGTTGAGGTTGTGGAATTTACACTATTCTCATTTCAAGACTTCTCTTAAAATCTCTTTATTACTTGTTTTTTATTTCCTGGTCATGTAATATTTCAAAGTTGTTTCCTGGTTCTGAAGGTTTCAGTTCCACCCTAATTACCCAAAAAAGAAAAAATGTTGAATTTTTGCCAACAAAAGAGACACCTAGAACATAAAACCTATTAGCAAACAGATTGGCCTCTGTGCTTGATAATTCTGACCTGCCAGATCCAAGGCTTTCTAGTAGTTTTTCAGAAACCAGCCTGAGGCAAAGCTCCAGTTTCCCTCCTTGGGCACGGGCAGAGCACCCTGCACTGTGATACTACACATTGTGATGCCTTCTTCACTTTTCCTTTTCCAGTCCCATCAAAGCCAGCTGCAGGGACAGCAACCGATATAAACTTCTGCAAGAATGAAACTGTTTTTTGTTTTTTGTTTTTCTTGATAAAAGTTTAGGCCTACTGGTAGATATAACCATCAACAAGTAAAGTGACAAAACCAATTGACATATGATAGAATTTCTATCTACAAAATTTGACCAAGGTAAATTTAAAAGTTAGGATTATAATTCAGTCTTTCAGGCTGTCTTTTTTTTTTTTTTAACTTTTATTTTAGGTTTGGAGGTACATGTACAGGTTTGTTTTATAGGTAAATTTGTCATAGGAGTTTGTTATATAAAATATTTCATCATCCAGGTATAAAGCTGAGTACCCAATAGTTACTTTTTCCATTCCTCTCCCTCCCCGCACCCTCCACCCTCACATAGACCCCAGTGTCTGCTGTTCCCTTCTTTGTGTTCATGAGTTCTCATTATTTAGCTCCCACTTGCAAGTGAGAACATGCAGTATTTTGTTTTCTGTTCTTGCATTAGTTTGCTAAGGATAATGGCCTCCAGCTCCATCCATGTTCCTACAAAAACATGATCCCATTCTTTTTTATGCCTACATAGTATTCTATGGTATATATGTATCACATTATCTTTTTTTTAAATTATTTTTTATTATTATACTTTAAGTTCTAGGGTACATGTGCATAACGTGCAGGTTTTGTTATATGTATACTTGTGCCATATGCCTGGCTTTTATCAACTTCGTCAGCACCCATCAACTTCGTCATTGCATCAGGTATAACTCACGGTGCAGTCCCTCCCCCTCCCCTCCCATGATAGGCCCGGTGTGTGATGTTCCCCTTCCTGAGTCAAGTGATCTCATTGTTCAGTTCCCACCTATGGTGAACTTGTCACGATTGTTTAGTTTCTGTTCTTGTGATAGTTTGCTAAGGAGCCGTGGTTTCCAGCTGCATCCATATCCTACAAAGGACACAAACTCATCTTTGGCTGCATAGTATTCATGGTGTATATGTACCACATTTTCTTAATCAGTCTGTCTTTGATGGACATTTGGGTTCATTTCAAGTCTTTGCTATTGGTCGTGCACAATAAACATCTTTGATGTGCATATTATTAATCTTCTGCTTAAGCATGATTTATAATCCTTTGGATATACCCAGTAATGGGATGGCTGGATCATATGGTGCATCTAGTTCTAGATTCTTGAGGAATCATGCATACTGTTCCATAATGGTTGAACTAGTTTACAGTCCACCAACAGTGTAAAAGTGTTCCTATTTCTCACATCCTCTCCAGCACCTGTTGTTTCCTGACTTTTTATTGGTGCCATTCTAACTGGGTGTGAGATTGGTATCTCATTATGGTTTTGATTTGCATTTCTCGATGGCGAGTGATGATGAGCCTTTTCATGTGTCTGTTGGCTGTATGAATGTCTTCTTTTGAGAAATGTCTGTTCATATCCTTTGCCCACTTTTGATGGGGTTGTTTGTTTTCTTGTAAATTTGTTTGAGTTCTTTGTAGGTTCTGGATATTAGCCCTTTTGTCAGATGAGTAGATTGCAAAACTTTTCTCCCCATTCTTGTAGGTTGCCTGTTCACTCTGATGGTAGTTTCTTCTTTTAACATTGCAGAAGCTCTTTAGTTTAATGAGATCCCATTTGTCAATTTTGGCTTTTTGCTGCCATTACTTTTGGTGTTTTGAGCATGAAGTCTTTGCCCATGCCTATGTCCTGAATGGTACTACCTGGGTTTTCCTCTAGAGGGTTTTATGGTATTCGGTCTAACATTTAAGTCTCTAATCTATCTTGAATTAATTTTCATATAAGGGTAAGGAAAGGATCCAATTTCCAGCTTTCTGCCTTAGCTGTGAATTTTCCATTTCTGTTTATTAAATAGGAATCCTTTCCCCATTTCTTGTTTCTCAGGTTTGTCAAAGATCAGATGGCTCAGATGTGTGGTATTATTTCTGAGGATCTCTGTTCTGTTCCGATGGTCTATATCTCTGTTTTGGGTACCAAGCGCCTTGCTGTTTTAGTTGCACAGCCTTGTAGTATAGTTGCGAAGTTCAGGTAGCGTGATGCCTCAGCTTTGTTCTTTTGACTTAGGATTGTCTTGGAGATGCGGGCACTTTTTGGTTCCATATGAACTTTAAAGCAGTTTTTTCCAATTCTGTGTGAAGAAACTCGTTTAGGCTTGATGGGGATGGCATGGAATCCTATAAATTACCTTGGGCATTGTGGCCATTTTCATGAGATTGATTCTTCCTATCCATAGGCATGGTATGTTCTTCCATTTGTTTGTGTCCTCTTTTATTTCACTGAGCAGTGGTTTGTAGTTCTCCTTGAAGAGTCCTTTACATCCCTTGTAGTTGGATTCCTAGGTATTTGATTCTCTTTGAAGCAATTGTGAATGGAAGTTTCATTCATGATTTGGCTCTCTGTTTATCTGTTACTGGTGTATCTGAATGCTTGGCGTTTTGCATTAATTTTGTATCCTGAGACTTTGCTGAGATTGCTTGCCAGCTCAAGGAGATTTGGGCTGGAGACGGTGGTTTCTAATATGAGTACATGTCATCTACAGAGGACAATTTGACTTCTTCTTCTAACTGAATACCTTGATTTCTTTCTCTTGCCTGGTGCCCTAACAGAACTTCAACACTATGTTGAATAGGAGTGGTGAGAGAGGGCATCCCTGTCTTATTGCCAGTTTTCAAGGGAATTTTTCCAGTTTGTGCTGTCCGTATGATATTGGCTGTGGGTTTGTCATAAATAGCTCTTATTATTTTGAGAGTGCGTTCCATAATACCGAATTTATTAGGCGTTTTTAGCAGAAAGGGCTGTTGAATTTTGTCAAAAACCTTTTCTGCATCTATTGAGATAATCATGGTTCTTGTCTTTGGTTCTGTTTATATGCTGGATTATGTTTATTAGTTGCAAATGAACTAGCCTTGCATCCCAGAGATGAAGCCCACTTGATCATAGTGGATAGCTTTTGATGTGCTGCTAGATCAGTTTGCAAATTTTATTGAGGATTTTGCATCCAGGTATTTCATCCAAGGGATATTGGTCCTAAAATTCTCTTTTTTTGTTGTGTCTCTGCCCAGGCTTTGGTATCGGGATGATGTTGGCCTCATAAAAATGGGTTAGGGAGGATTCCTCTTTTATTGATTGGAATAGTTTCAGAAGGAATGGTATAGCTCCTCCTTGTACCTCTGTTGTTCAGCTGAATCCATCTGGTCCTGGACTTTTTGGTTGGTAGGCTATTAATTATTGCCTCAATTTCAGAGCCTGCTATTGGTCTATTCAGAGTTCCAACTTCTTCCTGGTTTTACTCTTGGGAAAGTGTAGTGTCAGAAAATTGCGGCTGCTTATAGATTTTCTAGTTTATTTAGTGAGGTGTTTATAGTATTCTCTGATGGTTTGTATTTCTGAGGTCAGTAGTGATATCCTTTATCATTTGTTAGTCCTGTTGATTCTTCTCTCTTTCTTCTTTATTAGTCTTCCTAGCGGTCTGTCAATTTTGTTGATCTTTTACAAAAACCAACTCCTGGATTCATTGATGATTTTTATGGAGGGTTTTTCTGTGTCTCTATCTCCTTCAGTTCTGCTCTGATCTTGAATTTATTTCTTGCCTTCTGCTAGGTTTTTATCATGTTTGCTCTTGCTTCTCTAGTTCTTTAATTGTGATGTTAGGTGTCAATTTTAGATCTTTCCACACTTTCTCTTGTGGGCATTTGTTAACATAATTTCCCTCTACACACTGCTTTAAATAATGATATTTACATTTAAATGTGTAATTCTTTGTTCTCATTGGACTTTCAGAACATCTTTATTACTGCCTTCATTTTAGTTATGTACCCAGTAGTCATTCAGGAGCGATTGTTCAGTTCCATGTAGTTGAGCGGTTTGATTGAGTTTCTTAGTCACTGAGTTCTAGTTTGATTGCACTGTGGTCTGAGAGACAGTTTGTTACAATTTCTCTGTTCTTGTACATTTGCTGAGGTGCTTTACTTCCAATTATGTGGTCAATTTTGGAATAAGTGTGATTGTGGTCCTCAGAAGAATGTATATTCTGTTGATTTTGGGGTGGAGGTTGCAGATGTCTGTGGGTCTGCTTTGCTGCAGAGCTGGAGTTCAATCCTGGATATCCTTGTTAGCTTTCTTCTCGTTAGAATCTGTCTAATGTTGACAGTGGAGTGTTGAGATCTCCCATTATTATTGTATGGGAGTCTAAGTCTCTACAAGTCTCCTAAGGACTTTGCTTTATGAATCTAGGTGCTCCTGTATTGAGTGCATATATATTTAGGATAGTTAGCTCTTCCTGTTGAATTGATCCTTTTTACCATTATGTAATGGCCTTCTTTGTCTCTTTGATCTTTGATGGTTTAAAGTCTGTTTTATCAGAGACTGGGATTGCAACCCTCTTTTTTTTTGTTCTCCATTTGCTTGGTAAATTTTTCCTCCATCCTTTATTTGAGCCTATGTATGTCTCTCGCGTGTGAGATGGGTCTTCTGAATACAGTAGACTGATGGGTCTTGACTCTTTATCCAGTTTGCCAGTCTGTGTCTTTTAATTGGAGCATTTAGTCCATTTACATTTCCAAAGGTTAAAAGATTGTTGAAATTTGTGGGCAGTCCTGCCATTATGATATTAACTGGATTTATTTTTGCTTTTTCGTTAGTTGATGCAGTTTCTTCCCTGCTCCGATGGTCTTTACATTTTGGCATGTTTTTTGTGGCTGGTACGGTTGTTTCTTTCCATGTGAGTGCTTTCAGAGGGTCTCCTGTAAAGGCAGGCCTAGTGGTGACAAAAATCTCTAAGCATTTGTATCTGTAAAAGGATTTTATTTCTCAGCAGCATGAAACTTAGTTTGGCTGGATATGAAATTCTGGTTTAAAATTCTTTTCTTTAAGAATGTTTGAATATTGGCCCCACTCTCTTCTGGCTTTGGAGAGTTTCCTGCCGAGATCTGCTGTGAGTGTGGAGCCTTTGGTAGGTGGCTTGACCTTTCTCTCTGGCTGCCCTTAAGATTTTTCCTTCATTTCAGCTTTGGGTAGAATCTGGCAATTATGTGTCTTGGAGTTGCTCTTCGCCGAGGTATCTTTTGTGGCGTTCTCTGTATTTCCCTGGATTTGAATGTTGGCCTGCCCTACTAAGAGTTTGGGGAAGTTCCTGGATGATATCCTGAAGAGTGTTTTCAACTTGGTTCCATTTTCCCCCCTCACTTTCAGGCACCCCAATCAGACGTAGATTTGGTCTTTTACATAATCCCATACTTCTTGCAGGCTTTGTTCATTTCTTTTCTTCTTTTTCTTTTGGTTTCTCTTCTGCTTCATTTCATTCATTTGATCCTCAATGCGTGATACTCTTTCTTCCAGTTGAAGCGATCGGTTACTGAAGCTTGTGCATTTTGTCGCGTATTTCTCGATGTCATGGTTTTCATCTCTTTCCTTTAAGTTTATGACCTTCTCTGCAATAATTACTCTAGCCATCAATTCTTCCACTTTTTTTTCAAGATTTTTACCCAGTTTCTTTCTTTCAGATGCGTAATTCTCCTTTGGCTCTGAGAAGTTTCATGGACTGAAGCCTTCTTCTCTCATCGTCAAAGTCATTCTCCGTCAAGCTTTGATCGTTGCTGGTTAATGAAACAAGCTCCTTTGCGGGGGAGATGTGCTCTTATTTTGAATTTCCAGCTTTTCTGCCCTGCTTACATCTTTGTGGTTTTATCTGCCTCTGGTCTTTGATGATGATGGTGATGTACTGATGGGGTTTTGGTGTCAAGTGTCCTTCCTGTTTGATAGTTTTCCTTTAACAGTCAGGACCCTCAGCTATGGGTATTGGAGATTGCTTGAGGTCCACTCCAGACCCTGTTTGCCTGGGTGTCAGCAGCAGAGGCTGCAGAAGATAGAATATTTCTGAACTTGGCGAGTGTCCCTGTCTGATTCTTGCTTTGGGCTTCACCTCGGGGTGTCTCCACCCTGTAGTGTGGGGGTGTCAGACTGCCCCTGGTGGGGGATCTCCCAGTTAGGCTACTCCGGGGTCAGGGGACCCACTTGAGCAGGCAGTCTGTCCCTTCTCAGATCTCCAGCTGTGTTTGGGAGATCACTGCACTCTTCAAAGCTGTCAGACAGAGTGGTTCGTCTGCAGGGTTTCTGCTGCTTTGGCTTTTGTTGTTGTTTACTGTGCCCTGTCCCCAGAGGTGGAATCACAGAGACAGGCAGGTTTCCTTGAGCTGCTGTGAACTCCGCAGTTTGAGCTTCCCAGCAGCTTTGTTTTATCTCTGTAAGCCTCAGCAATGGCTGGTAGCCTCCCCAACCTACAGCTGCTGCCCATGCAGTCATGGGCTGCTGTACTGTAGGGGAGGCTCCGTGGAGTGGGACCCTCCCGACCAGGTGTGGGATATAATCTCCCTGGTGTGCCTGTTTTGGCAAAGCGCCGTATTGGGGTGGGAGTTACCGATTTTCAGGTGTTGTGTCTCAGTTCCCCTGGCTGGAAAAGGATTCACCCTTGGCTTCCCAGGTGGTGATGCACCAGCCCTGCTTCAGCTCTCGCTGGTGGGGCTGCTGCAGCAGCTGACAGCACAGTGTCGGCACTCCTAGTGAGATGGGCCAATTACCTCAGTTGAAATGCGAAATCACCCAGGTCTTCTGTGTCCCACTTTCCGTAGCTGGGGAGTTGGAGACTGGAGCTGTTCCCATTCGGCCATGTTCTGTATCACATTTTCTTTATCCAATCTGGCATTGATGGACATTTAGATTGATTCCATGGCTTTGCTATTGTGAACAGTTGTGCAGTGAATGTTTGTGTGCATGTGTCTTTATGGTAGAATGATTTATATTCCTCTGGGGTTTTTGGATTGAATGTAGTTCTGTTTTTAGCTGTTTGAGCCATGTGGTTTTATACAATGGTTGAACTAATTTACAGTCTCACCAACAGTGTGTAAGTGACCAATAGTGTATAAGTGTTCCCTTTTCTCTACAACCTCACCAGCATCTGCTATTTTTTGAGTTTTTAATAGTAGCCATTCTGACCCGTGTGAGATGGTATCTCATTGTGGTTTTGATTTGCATTTTTCTTTCTTCTTTTTGTTTTTTTTTTTTTTAAGACAGATTTTCTCTCTTGTTGCCAAGGCTGGAGTGCAATGGTGCGACCTTGGCTCACTGTAACCTCCATCTCCTGGGTTCAAGCAATTCTCTTGCCTCAGCTTCCCAAGTAGCTGGGATTCCAGGCATGCACCACCATGCCCGGCTAATTTTTGTGTTTTATAGTAGATACAGGGTTTCTCCATGTTGGTCAGGCTGGTCTCAAACTCCTGACCTCAGGTGATCCACCCGCCTCGGCCTCCCGGGATTACAGGTGTGAGCCACCACACCAAGCCAGATTTGCATTTTTCTAATGATTGGTAATGTTGAGCTTTTTTTTTTTCATATGTATATTGGCTGCATGTATGTCTTCTTTTGAAAAGTTTCTGTATTAGTCTGTTTCCAAGCTGCTGATAAGGACATACCTGAGACTGGGAAGAACAAGAGATTTAATTGGATTTACAGTTCCACATGGCTGGAGAGCCCTCAGAATCATGTTGGGAGGTAAAAGGCACTTCTTACATGGCAGTGGTGAAAGAAAAATGAAGAGGAAGCAAAAGCTGAAACCCTTGAAAACTCCATCAGATCTCATGAGATTTATTCACTATCATGAGGATAGCATGGGAAAGACTGGCCTCCATGATTCAACTACCTCCCACTGTGTCCTTCCCACAACATGTGGGAATTCTGAGAGGTACAATATAAGTTGAGATTTGGGTGGGGACACAGCCAAACCTTATCAGTTCCTTTGCATGTCCATTGTTCACTTTTAAATGTGATCGTTTGTTTTTATCTTGTAAATTTGTTCAAGTTCCTTGTAGATGCTGGACGTTAGACCATTGTCAGATGCATAGTTTGCAAAAGTTTTCCCCCATTCTGTAGGTTTTCTGTTTACTCTGTTGATTGTTTTGCTGTATAGAAACTCTTAAGTTTAATTAGATCTCATTTGTCAATTTTTGCTTTTGTTGCAATTGCTTTTAGCATCTTCATCAGGAAATCTTTGCCTGTGCCTACATCCAGGATGGTAGTGCCTAGGTTGTCTTTCAGCATTTTAATAACCTTGGGTTTTACATTTAAATCTTTAATCCATCTTAAGTTGATTTTTGTATTTGATGTAAGGAAGGGATCCAGTTTCAATCTCCTGCATATGGCTAGCCTGTTATCCCAAGCACTATTTGTTGAATAGGGGGTCCTTCCTCCATTGCTTGTTTTTGTTAGCTTTGTTGAAGATCAGATGGTCATAGGCGTGTGGCCTTATTTTTTAGCTCTCTGTTCTGTTCCGTTGGTCTATATGTCTGTTTTTGTACTAGAACCATGCTGTTTTGGTTACCATAGCTCTATAGTATATTTGAAGTCAGGTAGCATGATGCCTCCAGCTTTGTTGTTTTTGCTTAGGCCTTCCTTGGCTATTCAGGCTCTTTTTTGGTTCCATATGAATTTTAAGATAGACTTTTTGTTTCTTTTTACTTGTAAACTATTTAAATTCACAACATAAAAAGCAATCTATGTTTAAACAATACTATTACTAAAGATAATTAAAATATCATACATTATAAATTAGCTGACAAGTACCTTTAAGGTTGTCTCATCCCCACTTCTAATTTTATAGCTGAAGCCAAAACAATCAAGTGATATAACCATGGTCGCTTAGTAATCTGTGGTGTCCAGAATAGGATTGGGACTTCAGAGGTATGTGATTTGTTTTCTGTGGATAAGACTTAAGACTAGAACCAAAGGACCTGGGTTTGACTCTTCAACTCTCTATTTACTAGCCATGTGGTGCAAAGAAGGTACTTCCTGTCTCTCAGCCTTTGTCTCCTCATCTGTGCACTAGAGGCATTGACAGTGTCTGCTGGATAGGGCTGTGGCAAGGGTTAAGCCACAATATACAGTGAGGGAATATTATAGAGTGCTGGCATTCTATTGTTGTTTTTGGTCCATAGTCCCATAGATGGTGGAAGACATCATGCCTAGACTCCTTCCTTTATACAGCCCTTATTATCAAAAATAGACATTGGACTTTTCTTTATAACATCAACCAAACTCAGGCAAGATGTAAATGGCAAAAAAAACTTAAAGATGTCTGTTCTACCACTGGAACTGATAAAATGGCTTAAGTAAAATAAGGAGTTTCTAATAGAGGCATTTTGGAAGGAAGGAGTTTATCTTGACTCTTAAGTTTTTCCACAATAGTAAACAACTACTCTTATTATAATCCTAGGAAGAATCAGTCGATGGTCATTTTTTGAAAAAGGTAGTTCTATTTCCAGGATGTTATTGGAAAATATCAAGGGTAGGAAGTTTGAATTGGGATCTGCCCTGCCCTGAAACACCATGGCATATAGATCTTAGATTCCATGGTCTTTCCAGAGTGGAAAAAAATATTTTTTTGTTGCCTTTCTATCTGGAGGGGTCCTGCAGTTTGTGGTAAAAACTGCATTGTTCTACAGGTTCGTCTAGTCTTATTTGATGCTAGTGAAAATCATAATATCTCTGAAGCAGAAGCTTCTTACGTTGGAATCTATAGGTAGGCCAGGGCGGGGAAGGGAAACCATGAATTTAAGCCTTCGGAAATTACATATAAATATTTATGTGTGTTTGTTTTTCACTTGTATAAAACATAGCTTTTATCTAATACTTGAAGCAGTGCTTCATCCAAAAATATTAAAACTATTTACTGAGAGTGTCTCAATTTAAGAATAAAAGAGATGTGTGTGTATGTGAGAGAGAGTGTGTGACTTTTTGTTCACCAAGGACAGCAGTCCTTGGAAGCTATTTCTGTAAATACATCATGATCCAAGGGGCATGTCCCAGAGAACATGATGGATTTGTGTTCTCCCCTTGCATACAGTCTAAAGTTAGCTTGCTAAATGCAGCAGTGGCTCAGGCAAACTTTGCAGCAGGTGCACTGGATAAGCTCATGCGTTGGCCATACTCTCCAGATAGCTCATTCCCAGACAGAACACCAACATTCTGATAAATAAACTTGACTTCTGGCAATTTCTAACTTAAAATTTATGGTGAAAAGAAAGAGGGATAAAAATTCCAATGTAAAAAGTTTTGCTTTTCCTTTCTTAGCAGAAGAAAATGTCACTTGTCTTATAATTTGTTTATTTTTATAATTTTTATTTTTATTTCAATAGTTTTGGGATACAGCTGTCTTTTGGTTGAACATGGATAAGTTCCTTAGTGATGATTTCTGAGATTTTAGTGCACCTATCACCCAGGCAGTGTACACTGTACCCAATATATTGTCTGTTATCCCTTACACCCTTCTCAATCTTCCCTCCACTCCCTGAGTCTCCAACTTCCATTATATCATGCTTATGCCTCTGCATCCTCATAGCTTAGCTCCCACTTGTAAGTGAGAACATGTGATATTTGGTTTTCCATTCCTGAATTACTTCATTTAGAATAATGGTCTCCGTCTCCATTCAAGTTACTGCAAAAGACATTACGTCATTCCTTTCTATGGCTAGAAGTATTTCATGGTATATATATGCCACATTTTCTTTATCCACCCATTGGTTGATGGGCACTTAAGTCAGGTCTGTATCTTTGCAATTGTGAATTGTGCTGCTAGAAGCATGTGTGTGCATGTGTCTTTTTCGTATAATGACTTCTCTTATAATTTTCCATTCACGTGAAGACCCATGGCACTCCAAGGATGAGATCTGCATTATGACAAGAGCCATAGGAAAAGCATAGGCATTCAGCTCCAAAGCTGAAAAATGTCTTTTGTTTTCTCAAAGAACTAAGCCTTCTTGCTGTCTGCTAAAAAACTATATATTTTTCTTTTTTTTGCAAGTGGGGTGCTTGTTTGCTTGCTTATTTGTAAGATTCAAGAGTCTTCAAATTCTGACATAACACCAGTTACCTTTTAGAGCAGGGGAAGGCAAACTGTGGCCCACAGCCTGTTTTTGTAAATAAGGTTACTCTTTTTGGCTTTGTTTGAAAAAAACAATTGCCACACTCACTTGTTTATATATTGTCTGTGGCTGCTTTTGAGCCCTACAAGGGCAAAGTTGCATAGTTACAAAGAGATGGCATGGCTCACAAAGCCAAACGCATTTACTATCTGGCCTGTTAACAGAAAAAATGTTTGCTGGCCCCTACTTTAGTGAATGAAAAATTGCCTGAGAGAAATTTAACATTTACTTTCTTTATACATTTTCCATGATCAGTTTCTGTGCATAGAAGAGAAACTATTGGATATATTAGAGGTAGGGTCAGTGAAGGGAATATTGAGGGAGGGCATGAGGTACACAATTAGGCTAATTTGCTTCTTTTTACCCCCACATCATCACCTAGGATTACGAACCCCAGGAACCCTCTCTTTCCTTAGCATTCCCTTAAGTGGAAAGAAACAAATACAAAATAATTGCTATGCTTATAGTGTTTTTTTATAGCCTGTCTTTTTTCATATAAAGAAGAAAGAACAAAAACTGCAATAGGCTGGGTTGAACTCATTTTTCTTGCAAGTCAATAGGAAGCAATGCCAAGATTAGCAATAGGGAGAGATTTTTGACAACATGGATATTTTACTCACAGCACATTGTCAGTTCGCTGCCACCTGTGACTTCTCTCCCTTTGGATCAATAGAGCGGTCTTACCACCAGCATAAGTTTCTAATCGGGCTCTGCTGTAACTCCGTGATGGGATCTTTCCATTTTACTGCCTGAGCTAAATTTATTTCTCCTCTGACCTTTGCAAGGGTCTAATCATCTAGATGAAAATAATTTTTAGCATCCCTTCTACCATGGAAGAAGTGAAGCCTTGAATATTTGCTATGTGGGACACTTTCAAAATTTGGCTTTAGAATTTTTTAAAGTGGGAGAGTAGTCATTGCTGGCAAATGGAGATAAATCACTTGAGGTTTATCACAGGATCCTAGAAGAGTGAGAAAAAATGAAGAAAACTTTTTTTAAAAAGTCCTTGTAGCTAAAATTGGTAGCTTGAGAAACAACTGCCACCCTTGTAAGGTTGTCATGTTTTTTGTTGGGAGCGTAGGTAAATGAGGGAATGCAATTCTATTTTCAGGAATTGGACATAATTCCAAGGTTCCATCAGTGTGGGTCAATCATGTCATGCTGGAATACTGTTTTGGACCTAAGGCTCTGAGAGGCCACTGAAGCTCCATTTGCATCCCCAGGGGGCTGCATTGGCCTCTGTGTAGGGATAATACTGTAGATTTTCCCTGAGTGAGATAAAATAAAACATGAACTCAGCACTGGGCCCCACAGCATGAGGAGGCTTGGTACGAGGGCAAGGTGAAAGAGTGGCAATAAGGTACTTGCTTCAAAAACAAAATTTCAGGAGACACTAAAAATCTCAGCAATTAAATCATACTTTTAAATATCGAAATTAATGTAAAAATTCTCAACCAAATATCAAAAATGTAAATAACAACAGGTTGTCATGGTTCCCTTTATGACTTTGCATTATTATACAATGGAAGCAATTAGTGCCTATTTCTCAGTCTGAGTGGCTGTCATTCCCCCCTCCAACTCTTGTAGGTGTATCAGAATTGAAAAATGGCCTATGAGCATATTAGGTAATATGAGACTTTATATATAAAGTCATTTTTAAAAAAAATTTAGGGGTTTTATTAACTTTTTTGCAATTGGTTCAAAATTTGGGAGATTATTTAATCAGGGCATATAGGAGCACATAAATTTCCTTTTGCCTCAGCCTCCAATGTGGCTCCAGAGTACTGTATGATCTTATCATAACAAATGACTATACTCTTAGTTAGACAAGCACAAACACTAGAGCAAGAATATTTGAGTAATCTTTTATGCTGAGTTCTGGAGGTACAGTAAAATCAACAGAGACCACAGAGGGTAAAAACGCTGGAATGGCTTCTACACTGCTTTGCTCAGCCATGCTTCTAACTTCTCCAGCAGACAGGGAGTCTTGCTGGTCATGAAATCTCTTGTTTCATACATGTTCCTCTGCTTCTCCTGTGACCCTGGGGCTCCTCAGTCTACGAGGAGTTGCAAGCTCCAACACTTAAAGAATTAGAGCGGGTTTCACGGTAGGTTTGGTGAGGACTGTATCAAAGGAAAGCCTGAGACTGCTATTTAGGCTGAGTAAAATGTCAGTGGACACAGGCACCCAGTGTCTCCAGACTTCCTAATTCTTTAGATAGGAGAAATGTTCTGATTGTTAAAGGTTGACAACTAATTTAAAAGTGTGTAACCCAAGCCACATATGACATAGGTGAGGGCAGATTTGACATCTTGTCTTAGCCCTTTGCCTTCCCTGCCCATAATCCCCTGATTGAGGGAGAATAGGAAAAGAGGACAGATCTCTATCCACAGGGTAAAAAGGCCTCAGACAGGATTCCCTAAAACAGTGCTCTTCAGGGCAGAGATGCTCAAGTCCAGGACAGAAAGAAGACACCACATCGGGTATAGAAGAAAATGCCAGGGTTTCTATGTATGATGATTTTTCTCATAAAAAATAATGTCTGTTTTTAAAGTTTACCACATATATAATATCTTAGTACAAAGAATATGTATGTAACTTAAATATGTATGTAGTAGAGATGCATGCTTAAAACATAGAAACAAGTAAATAAAATAAGTAAATAAAACAAGTACAGAGAGGATTGAACTGAGTGAAATTAGATTTGCCTCCTGCTGGAATGCCTCTTGCATGTTACGATGCATTAATGAGTGGCAGTCTTCCTTTTGTTCATTGGATAGCATTACCAAAGGCCTCATTTTCTCATGCTGGCTTCAGTATGTACTAAGTTCTGGGATGAAAAGGATCTGAGGACTGGGAGGGACAAAATGTTCTACCTGAGATGGCATGCTTCGAATTACTTTTCAGGAATGAAAGTGAGTTTGGAATCACTATACCTACCCTTGCTCATGTTGGATCCTTCTTTGTGAAGTATGTGCTATCATTGAGGTGCCATATTGGTTCAGTAAGTGGCTTGACATGTAATAATGTGAAATGGACCCTCACAATATAAAGTTCCTTATCAGGACCTCATCTAAAACCATGTAACTACCATTTATTGAACATTTTCCATGTGCCAGGCCCTGTCCTACATTCCTCATGGAGACAGTCAATCCTTAAAATGATCCAGTGTCAGTTTAGGGTATTATGTCTATTCTTGAAGATGGTGACACTGAGCTTCAGAGGAATAAGTGACCTGCCCAGCCAAGGTTCTGTAGGTACAGGAAGCGGTTTCACCTCAGTTCCATCAGAATGTCAAACGTGTACGGACACCCATTCCACTCTATAGTCTTCTCTGATCCAACCAGCTTAGCATGCTTGGCGCAGAACACTAGGTGCATGGCAATTAAGATGTCTCTCTGTTTAGAGGGAGGCTCCACAGCTGCTGGGTTTGTCTACTTGAGGCTAAAAGACATGATAGTATCATCATGAGATAATGGACAGCTTGCTGAGAGGCAAGTCAAAATCATGAAAGAAGACTATGTTGTTCATTCAGTTTTATAAAAAACTTTGCATTTCAAAACCTCAACCAAGGTTTTTAGTTTTTCATCAGGGTAGATGAGTTAACCTGGCAGAGGATGTAGTAGTTTAACACTCAGCATCAGTTTTCCACTTTCTCCAGTAGCCCTTTAGTGCTGCAGGAATAAGGAAGCATTTAAAAACTGCATTCCTCAGATTTCCATGTACAACATTTCCCTGTATGTTTTTAAACAAATACATATATAACTATGTATAGATCTACTAATATTTCCTTTTTTTTTTTTTTTGAGACGGAGTTTCGCTCTGTCGCCCAGGCTGGAGTGCAGTGGCACGATCTCAGTTCACTGCAAGCTCCGCCTCCCAGGTTCGTGCCATTCTCCTGCCTCAGCCTCCAGAGTAGCTGGGACTACAGGCACCTGCCACCACACCCAGCTAATTTTTTGTATTTTTAGTAGAGATGGGGTTTCACCATGTTAGCCAGGATGGTCTTGATCTCCTGACCTGGTGATCCACCTGTCTCGGCCTCCCAAAGTGCTGGGATTACAGGCATGAACTACTGTGCCTGGCCTACTATATCTTCTTAATGGTGACATAGTTTTAATTTATTCTTCATGCATTCAACACATATTTATTATATACCCTTTATGTACCCCATACTGTTCTGGAAACAAGGTCTCTGCACTCATGGAACTTATAAGCTCTCTGTTATGAAAACAGACTATAAGTACATTTTAAAATGTGTAGGAAAATATGTATAAATAATAAAAATGTATACCACATCAGTTAGCAAAATTTATAATAATATTGATATAGTAATAATCCAAAGCATAAATGTACCAAAATTTACATAACATCCCTCTAATGATAAACATTTAGGTTGTTTTCAGATTTTTGCTTTTAAACCACAAAATGATGAGCATCCTTGTGGCTGCCTCTTTTCTTTCATATGCAAATGCGTTACTGTGAAAGAACTTCATAAAGTTTCACAGTGGTGGATTTTATTATTGGTAGGAAATATTCACATACCCGATGGTTATTTGGACTATGAAATGTAAGGCCTTGCCAGGCTGTGAGACTTAGTTCTAATTCCAAGATTGAATATCTTGAGGAATTTCAGACCAGTGGTTAAAGGGATGGAGAGTGAGATGGGTCCCAGTGCTGGGCGTGCCCGGCAAGACTTACCTGTCCCTCTGCCCCAGGAGGATGTCTTCACCAAAATTCAAGGAGGCTCCTTTCCCTCTTAACAGCTTCCCCTGCTTCTTCCTTTCTCCTTCTTCCTGCTATTATTAACGGCGGGCTGGCAGCAGTGCAGGCAATGTTATTGTTACCTTTCTTGGCCCTTGTCATATTTTATTCCGGAGCTTGAGGTTTTGCCGATTGTTAGCAGCTAACAGGTATAAAAATAGCCCACCTGTAATGAAGGACATAAAAATGCAAAGAGGGTTGTGGGCTCACAGAGCTGGCAGGTTAATCTTTGCAGGATTTACTGTAGAGTATTGACCACAGCATAATAAAACTTGGGTGAGTAAAAGAGGGACAGAAGAGAGCACTTCGATGACAAATGATAGATCAGTTTACCCTTCAGAGAGGTGGGAAAGAGACTGAGTAGGTTTGCAATCAAACTCTCATTTATTCTCTGCCTCTACCTTAAAAAGGAGCAGGCTGGATTTTATTTTCTTTGGAGTAATGAGGTTGTTTTTGCCTCAGTGAATAATGTTTTGCTTTATAGGCAAACTAGCCTTTCCCATTATGCTTAAGAGACTTAAAGGTAATGGAAGATTGAGGAGTAATTGATCATTAATATCTCCAACTATTTGTATCTCATGCTTGCTATGGGTGTGTTGCTGAGTTGTCGACAGACATAAACAAGACATATGATCCCTGATCTCATGAAACTGAAGGTCTGATCTGAGAAATGGACATTATGCATACAATTTTATAAGTAGTAAAGGAAGCACTGAATGGAAATATGTGTTATAAGGGGAAACAATAGGTTGCTGTAAACGAAAAAAGGGGAGGGAGCTTCAGATTGTGTTGTAAGGAAAGGTGATGCTTGAGCTGGAACTTAAAGATGAGAAGAAGCCAATCATGTGGAAATAAGAACATTTTGGCAGAGGAAGAATATATATCAAGGTCCTGAGACAGAAGAGAAACTGAAAGAAGGTCAGTGTGACTGGTGTATAGTGAGCAAGAGATAACGTGATTATATGTAGGCTGTGACCTGATTCTGGAGGGTTTTGAACCATGGTAAGAGCCTTGGGCATGTTCTAAAGGAGTACGACGTTATTGAAGAGTGTGAGGAAAAAGACTAACATGATCAGAATTAGGTATTTTTCAAGGTTCCTCTGGTTACTCTTGCTTGCACTGATTGAAGTGAGACAAGGATAGATACAAGGAAACTACTTGGAAAGGTATCGCTGAACAAGAGACGCTGATGACTCAATCTAGAAGGGTGGTAGAGGACTCGGAAACAAATAAGTTCAACTCAAGATAATTGTTTTTTCCCCAGAAAAAATCAAGGTGACTCGATGATGGATTGAAAGTCAGAAGTAAATAGGAGGAAGGCTTTGTGAAATGTGGAACTCAAATCACTGTGATTTCAGTGAAGTAATTCACAATGCAGTCATTTTGAGGCAGGTTCACAAGTACTTTTCAAACCTATCCTCTTGGAAATTATAGGATGCTTTTTTTTTTTTAAATTTATTTATTATTATTATACTTTAAGTTGTAGGGTACATGTGCATAACATGCAGGTTTGTTACATATGTATACTTGTGCCATGTTGGTCTGCTGCACCCATCAACTCATCATTTACATCAGGTATAACTCCCAATGCAATCCCTCCCCCCTCCCCCCTCCCCATGATAGGCCCCGGTGTGTGATGTTCCCCTTCCTGAGTCCAAGTGATCTCATTGTTCAGTTCCCACCTATGAGTGAGAACATGCGGTGTTTGGTTTTCTGTTATGAAAAAATGCTCATCATCACTGGCCATCAGAGAAATGCAAATCAAAACCACAATGAGATACCATCTCACACCAGTTAGAATGGCGATCATTAAAAAGTCAGGAAACAACAGGTGCTGGAGAGGATGTGGAGAAATAGGAACACTTTTACACTGTTGGTGGGATTGTAAACTAGTTCAACCATTATGGAAAACAGTATGGCGATTCCTCAAGGATCTAGAACTAGATGTACCATATGACCCAGCCATCCCATTACTGGGGATATACCCAAAGGATTATAAATTATGCTGCTATAAAGACACATGCACACGTATGTTTATTGCAGCACTATTCACAATAGCAAAGACTTGGAATCAACCCAAATGTCCATCAGTGACAGACTGGATTAAGAAAATGTGGCACATATACACCATGGAATACTATGCAGCCATAAAAAAGGATGAGTTTGCATCCTTTGTAGGGACATGGATGCAGCTGGAAACCATCATTCTTAGGATGCTTTTTTAAATTTACCTTTGTCATTGCAGTGTAACTGCGGGACGCGCTACATAACATAGTTAACTCTTCAAAAGTTATCAATGATACAGACCCAGTGTTTTCCTCCAGGGTTTCCTTCCATGTGTCCTTCCATGGTCTCTTTGGCATTTGGAAAAATGGCTTGCCATAGGAGGGACTGAATTTCCATTTTGCAGACTACCAAGTATTTATGTTCCAGGTATAAATTAGATCAGTGGTTTTCAAATGAAAGCAATGTTGTCTTCCAGGCGATGTCTAGCAATGTCTGGAGTTGATTATCACAACTGGAGAGGTGTTAATGGCATCTAGTGGGTAGAGGCCAGGAATGCTACTAAACATCCTGTAGTACACAGGACAGCCCTCACAACAAAGAATTGTTCAGTCCAAAATTTCAGTTGTGCCAAAGACTAGAAAAACTGAACTAGAAGAATGTTTACTGCCTTTGTGTTCTGCATGTGGCTGGAGAGAACTTGAGCTTGATCTGTGTTTATAGTCTGTTATGGGCAGGGTAGGAAGCACAAAAAAAAAATCTTAAGTTCTTTGTTGTAGGTTTCTGATAACAGTGTTCAATACTATAAAATTTACACTGTAAATTTTAAAAATTACATGTGAGAAATCAAATACAGAGCTGTAGACTATGAACAGAAATCTAAATATTCAATTTAATGGCTTGTATTTCAAATTTAGATCATGTGTTAGGAAGCCTATCTATTGGGTTTATACCCAATAGATACCACCTCTAATTTCTCCCGAATTGGATCTTTACTTCCTCCCTACTTGTTAATGTGACTTCATGGGAAATACTCAGAACGACCCTATGATGAAATGAACAAAGTGCATGAATAGACAGTTCAAAAAGAAGAAATATGTGAAACTCACAAACATGTAAAGTCTATTCAAAAACTTCTCATAACCACCAAAATGTGTTCCTCTTTTTGGGAGGAACAGTGGGTTGGGAAAAGTATTGGAAGAGTAGAAGTATCCTCGAGACATTTTTCCCTTTTTTGGTGTGTGAGTAAGAACTGTACCATGCTGTTTTCGAAGTCATATTCCTGGAGAGTAGGAAGTTATAAAGTGATGAGAATAAAGAAAGGCCCCTTTCTACATGACTCCCCTACACATGTGAATCTCCAAAAAGCTCCACAGAGGTGAGTATAGTTTTGTACAACATTCAGGCAAAATAATACCCATACAGCATCAAGTTGTGATGGCTATCCCAGAAATAATTTACATAGGAATTTCCAACGCTCTGTGAAATGTTTGGAGCATAAGTTGTATACTAATGAGTACTATTGAAACACACATACAAACGCACACACAGACACACAAACATATGTGTGGGTTTTTTTTCTTGTCTCCCTCATTTCTAAAAATAGCTTACTATGGATGCATTGTCTAGTCTTTCTCTTTTCCCAAATAAGATGTTGCATTGACCAATATGTGCCAATTTCAACAGTCTGCATTTTTGCTGTGTTTTAATGATAATTAAAAAGCAAAAAGTCTCATTGGCCAACAACTGGCAATAGTGTCATGCCCCTAGTTTGCTTCTTGTAACGCTGAGAATTGCTCATCCAACAGATTGGGTTTTCCACAGCACTGTATTAATAGGCATCCAATGCCATTGTCAGTGGAAACCCATAGAGTGTGTCTGATTTCAGAATAATGCACATGCAAAACAATGTGCAATTAGAATGGGAACTTTTAAAACATTCACCTACAGGATCAGGCTGGAAAGTGCCTAGCAATTTTAGGAATTCTTCCTGAGCCACAGAGACTTTTGAATATTTTATGTATCAGAAGACTTCCTAATGGCATTTTTGTTTCCTGGTTTTCAAGTTGACGTTTATTCAATCTAATGGGAAGCCAGATTTTAGGAAATATTTCTTCTCTCTTTGGGTTCTGCAATTACGCAGGGCAAAGAAGAAACAGTTTTAATGCTCCACTGGATATTTACAGTTGGATGATATTTTTCTTGTTCAGGGGCTGAATATACCCTGGTGTGCTGTTTTAAAAATCAATCATAGATACATTTACATAGTTAGTACAAGCACAGGCAGTCCACAGAGGGGGACCATTTCAGTGTTGGGGAAATAAGAATTAAGAATAGAATTCCTACCAGCAACACTTTAGACCCAATTTCTACCCATTTTTCCTTTAATGCAGAGAATTTTTTATAGTGCATTAGTTTTCCCACTGCATTGTATTAATTGGAATAAAAGTCATTATTAGAGCAAACCCATAGAGCGAGGTTGCTTAATTAGGAGGCAGTTCCTAGAATTAAAGACATAGACTTTCATAAAAACCCAATATAGTATAACAAAGTGAAATTTTAACCAATTAACTTACATCTATACAACATTAAGCAGACGTTGATTGAGTACATACAGAATTCAAGGGACTATCTAGGTGATGTTTATATAGACATAAATGAGAGGGAAAGGAAAAGGAATTTACATGTTGGTATTTTTGAAAGTGTTATGTTTAAGAATATAAGTACTGGGTTCCAATTCTACCACATTCATTTAGGGATTAGATTACTAATTTAACTATCATAAGCCTTAGTTCCTGTTTTGTGTCCCCCTCTCTCATCACCCCACCCCCCCACCAAATAAAACATATCTGGATACTGACTTCTTACATCTCTTTGTGATAATGAGGATCAAGAAACAATGTGGACAAATTTTATGGATGGAATGCAAGGAATGACGATCCCAGAGGATTTTGGGCACTGTTAGCAGGGTCGATGAGAGGGTGTCCTGTGTGCATGTGTATGGAAAGCGGGGAGTGGTAGTCATGGAAAAGAAGGTTAGGAACAACATCATGCTCACTTATTTTTTCAACAAATAATTATTGAGGCACCTGCCAGGTGCTAATTCCTACTCCAGAGGAAGGGATGTGATAGTGAACAAAATATATCTCTTCCTCTTCTGCCAAGAAAAAACTTTCATGAATCTTATATTCTGGTGGAGGAAAGGTCTGACCAAAAAATGCATATATAAAACATATAAAATATCAGGTGTAAATAATAAAGTAGGATGAGATGGAGTGTGTATGTGTGCCTTCTAATTTAAATTCAGAGGTTAGCTCTAACTTCAGGCATGGTTAGATCCAGGAAATGATAAAATGATGTCATCAACACTTTTTATTTCTCCATCTGATGCTTGATTTTCTCATTCCACCATAGGCCCTCTCACTATAGTAACTCCAAGAGTTCCAGGCTTATATTTTCACAGAGCTAGTGATTTCAGTGGATAAATTCTGTTTTCCACATGAACCCGGGAGGTGGAGCTTGCACTGAGCTGAGATCGCGCCACTGCACTCCAGCCTGGGGGACAGACAAACAAACAAACAAACGAACAAACAAACTTATGTTCTCCAGTAGTTTTAACATACATCTGAAATGTTAAGTCTTGTTAGTGTGATGCAGGTCAACTCCATAACATGAACCAATCACTGGTGGAGAGAATATGTTGATAGACTAGGCCTGGGTCATGTGAGCATTTCAGGCACCAAAGGGTTCTCCAAGTGGAAATGCAAATTCTCCTACTAGATTATGGCAGAATAAGTGTTTGGAAAGCAGAAGCAACAGACATCTAATACACTTTAACTTGTTCATCCTGATTTTATTTTCTGATGCAATGCAAAATAGAGTTGTAGTGTTTGCATTACTTGTGTAGGGGGAAAGGGTTGTTTATCTTTAAGAGCATTGTATCCCTCGCAGCAGAGTCGCTGTGAAGTGGTAGGCACTCAAATAGTTGTACTAAATAAATGAGTGAGAAAATGAATGAATGTGTGGTTTTGAAACCTGATTGCGGGTGACCTGGTTAAATAATATTTTCAACCACTGGTAGCATAACGAAATTGTAAAGCATTTGTGTGTATTTCACTGCCTTACAGTGTGAATAAAGAAACATGGCTCAACCAGTTGTAATATGGTTAGATGCTCTTCGATCCTTAATTGAATAATTACTGGTGTGAATGTGTTTTCCTTTACTCTGATTACCTACATGTGGTCTATATGTAGTCTTAAAAATTCTTCTTTATAAAGGAAAAGTGAATTTCCTTCTATTAGGTTGGTGCAAAAGTAATTGCAGTTTTTGCCATGACTTTCCATTTAATATCAAAGAGAAATGTTGGCATTATCTGTCTACACTGTCTGTGATATTCCATTGAATATTTATAATGTAATATATGCATTTTAGTTTAATAAAAATACATGATCCAACCAGTAAATACCTTATGAAAAGGAAATACATTTTTGATTATTTCCATACAAGAATTTCATGGCTGAAATTCTTAGCTGTGTTTACTGTACTTCAGAAATGATTCCAGGTGATTAAATTAGTGTTGTTAGAAAGATGAAAAGGAACACTTTTTATTATGTCTAATAAACTCTCCAGGCCTTTAGTTCTTAAATTATTCCCCAGAGAACTTCATATATAATAAATATATCATAAGGAGGTTTAACTAATGAGAAACAAAATCACAGATGGTGGTTGTAGAGGAGAATGGGCAGGGTTTCTCCATGACTGTAGTCTATTAAAGAGAGAGTGATCAGTATTGGTCCATAGAAAGAGCCACACAAGCAATTTCATTCATAAATTGCAGTTGGAAACTGGAAAACTGAGTTGCTTTCCTTGCCCCAATTTGAACTGTACTCTGGTGTAACTCCATTATGCACAGATCAGTCACACCCAGAATGGTAACACTGAAGTTTAACCATATTTCTGCCAGTCTTCTTTAATATTTCTTGACACTTATTCTGCCATCCATTGCTTATAGTATATTTTTCCAGAAATTTACCATGGGGCAGAAACTGTGATGAGCATTTTATTACACCGTCCCCTACTGTTGCGATCTCTGCTAATATTGTGACATTCTTTAACTGTGTTGTCTGCAGGAACCATTGCCCAGTGCATTCTTCCTTAGAAGTAGTATTTGCATTTTAACAGTGGTTTGGTGTCCTAACTTAGTAGTTCTCAAATTTGAGGATGTACCAAAATCACCTGGAGGACTTGCTAAAACAAATTTCTGGACCTCTTCCTAGAGTTCTGACTCAGTAGATCAGGGGTTATGCCCAAGAATTTTTAACCAATTCTCAGGAGAGGCTGATGGTGGTAGATCACATGTGGAGAAGCAGTGTTCAACCTCAGAATACAAGATTATGCTGAATATCTGTTTGCCATTGAGGAGAGTTAGAGGTAGAGTGAAAAGTGCTGAGCTCTCCCCAGTTCTTTCATTTAGGGACTAGGTTGCTAAGTTAACTATTCTCAGCTTTGCTTTCTTGAATTGTCAATCTGTGTATGTGCATGGGTGACTTCTTAGGGATTTTGTGGAAATTAAAGTCAAGAAAGGATATGAGATACTTTGGAGAACTGTTAGTATTATCTGGAAGAAAAGTACTGAAAATAATTAAAAGAGCCCATAGAATGCTGAGATAGGGTCAGTCAGGGTGTCTGTCGGAAAGTGGATGGTAATAAGGAGGGAAATTAGGCAAAGGATGGTCTCTTTTTGATCCTTCATTTATTCAACAAATATTATTGATTGCTCTGTATTAATGGACAGATACAGTTGTGAATAAGAGAGACAAAAACCCATGCTTTCAGAGGGTTTACATTCTAAAAGGGAAATACAGACAACAAAGAGGGTAAACAAATAGCACATTCAGTGGTAACAAGTGTTATGAGGGCTTGGGTGTATGAAGGAAGCAATTTTAATTTATACCTAGTACATGGGCTATTATAATAATCAAAATAGCAGTTTTCAAAATTTGCTGTGCAACATAATCTCTGGTGGAAACTTGATCAGAATACAGAATCTCATACTCCACTCCTAGATATTCTTATTCAGCAGATCTGGAAGGGAGCCTGAGAGTTACCCTTTTGACTGAGAGATAGCTCTGATGCAAACAGCTTTCTGGGATTCACTGGGAAATAGTAAACTAGTGGGTGTTAAGAAGGTTTAGAAATGTCGCTAGAGAGAGTTAGGTTAGAAAGGAGCATGAAACTGAAGGAACAGAAACCAGGAGAAAAAATGAGGACTGAAATCCCAATAGAGAGATGTACTGAAAAGCTAAGGCAGTGCATCAGAGTGGAAAGGAATAGATGGTAGGTTAGAGTGACCCAGGTTTGATTCTGGATTCTGACTCTTCCTCATCAGTTAGGTGGCCCTAGGCATGCAACTCAGCTTGGAACTTTAGTTCCGTTTCTCTCTCTCTCTGTGTGTGTGTGTGTGTGTGTGCGCGCGCACGTGCGCGTGCGCACATGCACACTTGCATGTATATATATTCATCCATACACATACTTTTTGCTGACATTGTTTTAAAGGTTAGAGATAGGCTGGGCATGGTGTCTCTCACCTGTAATCCCAGCACTTTGGGAGGCTAAGTCGGGAGGATTGCTTGACCCCAGAAATTTGAGGCTGCAGTGAACTATGATCACACCAGTACACTCCAGCCTGAATGACAAAGTGAGCCTCTGTCTCAAAAACAAACAAAGAAAACAGCTAGAGATAGAAAACATATGCCAAGTGCCAGGTACTGCGTCTGGACAAAATATAGCAATGATAGCGATCTTTATTTGCAGTCATATGCAGTTGAGTTAGAATACATTCTCAAAACGTTATATGAGGACTAAGAGAACCTAAAAACATAGAAGTTGCTCAAAGAGAATCTTGACACTTTCCATGTTCTTCAGAATGTCTTTTGAATGTAGGCATATGCCAGGAAAATTTTCATGTCAGAAAACAGTTTGAAAATAGTCAATTTGGTAGAACTCTCGGGAGCTTTTCTGCCACTGAATTCTCTTTCTCTGTGTTTTGTGAGTACTTGTCAAAGACATAAGGAAATCAATAGTTCTGAGGCCATCATTTGGCACATAAAATATCTAACATAGTGGAACTAAGAGTTTTTACATTATTTTATTTGTACCATAAGGGCCACTTTCTCTTCCCAATTGAATCCCAGGATGGATGAAACATTTCTTTGCCTGCCTGAAATTAACTTTATTTGGCATCCTTTCTGGCTTTTGTTGCCTATTCTGAATGTTTATGTTTTTACAATAAGCATTATATGATACCCTTAAGAGCATCCATCATCATGTTCGGTATTTGTCCAAAAGAGAACCAACTAGGCTTTTTATTCCTGAGACTGAACGGAATCTCCAACATAGTGAAAAAAAAAAATTAGAATGGCAATCTCAGTGTGTTAGTGGTTTCATGGGACTGAAGGTCAGAAGAAATGCTCTTAGTTCTTTCCTACAGATGAATAAATGACAAATTTGGACTTTTAAATAAACATGTTTTTAGCTCGATTTTTCTTTTCCTGACATTTTTCAGATATCCAGCATTTGTTCCAAGTAATCTGTTTTGTGCTTTGATTCTAACTGTAAGAATGTTACTGCCTGATTATGTCCATAGGATCTAGACACTGGCCCCTTGGGTCCCACTTTCTGACTTTACACCATTGGTTTTTAAAGTGACATGTCCGTTTTTTTTTTTTATCCTGCAAAAAAGGATAAAATGCAGGGAATTATTTTTTGTCCCCATGGCCTTCTAGCACAGAATTTGGCACATTATTGGCATTAGGTAAATTATTTGATTAAATTTCACTGATTAAAACAAGGAATTAGAATCCTTGTTAGCTCATCTATTTCCTCTGCAATGGAATTTTCCTGAATGTGTTCTACAGAAGATTAGTCCTATAAAGTTCTCTGTTAAAGAGGAGTTTGTGGTCATATAAGTTTTAAAAATACTGTGTGTATCGATCCCTTCATGGGTATTCATAGTACACAGTGGATACAAAGCTCTGAAAAAAAAATTAGCATTTAGGATCCTATTTAACATCATATAATTAGTTAGCTTCCCAAACAAAATTGATCAGGCAACCCCTTATTTTTACTTTAATTTTTATTTTATTTTATTTTAAGTTCCAGGATACACGTGCAGGATGTACAGGTTTGTTACATAGGTAAACGTGTGCCATGGTGGTTTGCTCCCTTACCAACTCATCACCTAGGTATTAAGCCCCACATGCATTAGCTATTTATCCTGGGCTCTCCCTCCACCCCTCACCACCCACAGGCCCCGTTGTTTGTTGTTCCCCTCTCTGTGTCCATGTGTTCTCATTGTTCAGTTCCCACTACATCCAAGCAACCTCTTTCTATTGCTTCTTTTTTTTTGCTTTGTCTGTGAGAACTCTTTGAGAAACCCTGCTCTACCACACTTGAGCACCACAGTCAATTTTTTAATATTATGTTTAATTTTTTAAAGACAAGGTCTAGGTTTTGTTGCTCAGGCTCGTCGCTAACCCCTGGCTTCAAGCAATCCTCCCGCCCTAGTCTCCTAAGTAGCCAGGATTACAGGTGTGAGCCACCCTGCCTGGCTGCAGTTCAATTCAGTATATGTTTTCTGAGAACCTACTGTATGCAAAGTAGTATGAATGTCTAGTCTCTAGAATTTCCCCATCTTTATATATAGGTGATAATACTGAGTTATATGGAATCAAGTGCTGATTTCATGTGCTGTAAAACAAATGTGATTGATAAAGAAGAAAGACCATCTTATAGGCAGGGGCAATTAGAGAATGGTTGAATACTGGAAAGGTTTTTAAATGGGTTTTGAAAAATGGAAAAGGCTTTGTACATTAATATCAATGATGATAATAATAGCAAACAGTGCTAGGTACTGTGGTGAGAGTGCTATGGGTCTTTTGATCTCTCCAACTACCCTAAACATAGGTACTATTATGACCTGTATTTTACAGTGAAGAACACTGAGACAGAGAAAGCTTAAATAATTTCCCAGGTATGTGGCTGGAAGTGAAGGATGTGAACTTGGGAAGGCTAACACCAAAGCCCATGTTCTCAACTACTGTGCTAAGCAAGACAGTTCCACAGTGGTCATTATGTTCATAAGTTAACTGCATCTGTGATCATTGCCTAGTTACTCCCTAGTATCTTTTTCAAGAAGTAAGAAAGATTGCTCAAGGATCTGAGTTCCAGTGCTGCTCCAACACTTACCCAGCAGTGTAGATTTTGCAAGGTACTTACCGTCTCTGAGTCCTAGTGTTCTTACTTCTGAAACAGGTAGGTTGGCAGTATCTGCCCCATGAGGTCCTGGTAAGAAATGAAAAGTTGCACATAAAGTGTTGAACATAGTTCCTGGTACATATTAAATGTACAATATATAGTGGTTGGCTGTGAGAAAGTTTTAAATTTTAGATTTTACATAAAGCGGCATCTAATTTTGCAGAAATTAAATTCTTCACTGGTTTGATAGGTATACCTCTTCTTTATCCATATGATTTACCCTTTCTTTTTAAAATAAGGTTCTGAGATGAATACAAAAAAAAATGGAAATGAATTTAAGTAAATATCCCTCTGTAATCCCTGAACACATCTGACTTCACGTTTATTTTGATCCATAAATCCAGAATCACAGACTTGTCTGTAAAGGGTCAAATAGTAAATTTTAGGCTTTGTTGGACATAGTGGCCCTGTTGCAAACTACAGTCTTCCTTCCGTATCAATAGGATAATAGTTCTAGGACCCCTGTGGATAACATAATCTGAGGATGCCCAGGTCTTAGAGCTGGCCCTTGACATCCGCACGTTCCGCATCTGCAGGTAAGGACAGGCCATTGGTAGGCCAATGGTAGTGACTCTGCCATTGTAATACAAAAGCAGCCAAAGATGGTATTGAGTTGGTTCAGTGGGTACAAACATATGGTTAGACAGAAGGTACAAGTTGTAATGTTCAATAGCAGAGTAGGATGACTGTACTTCGCAATACTGTATTGTATATTTCAAAACAGCTAGAAGAGAGAACTTGAATTGTTCCCAAAACAAAAAAATATTTGATACTCAAGGTGATAGACACCGCAAATACTCTGTCTTGGTCATTTTACATGCTATGCATATAAAAAAACAACCAGATGTACCCCATAAATATGTAAAATATGATGTATCACTAAAAATAAATAAAAGAATAAATGAATAAAATGGGCATAACTGTGTTCCAATAAAATGTCTTTACAAAAACAGGCAACAGGCCAGACAGTTTGGTTCACAGACAGCTTTATCAACCCTTAGTCTAGAAAAACAAACATTTTCATTAAAATTTATCCCATACTTGTCTATTTGGTTATTCATTGATTTAACTGTTTTCCTTGTGGTAAAATATCCACAACATAATATTTACTATCTTAATCTTTTTTTTCCTACTCTCTGAGAAGAAGGGAGAAACTGGCTTTTCTCACAAAACTTGCCTTTTTGTTAAATGCCTTTACTCTCTTGATTTTTTTTCCTTATATACTATTGTTATTATCTTTTTAAGTTGACAAATAAAAATTGTATGTATTTATGGTATACAACATGATGCTTTGAAATATACATACATTGTGGAGCTAAATAACATATGCATTATCTTATATGCTTACCATTTATTTGCAGTGGGAACACTTAAAATCTCTTAGCAATTTTCAAATATATAATGCATTGCATTAACGATTTGTACAGTAGATCTTTTGAACTTATTCCTCCTGTTTAACTGAAATTTTGTACTCTTTGAAAAACATCTTCCCAACCCCACCCTAACCACTAGTAACCACCATTCTACTCTCTGCTTCTATGACTGACTTTTTTAGATTCTGTGTATAAGTGAAATCTGCAGTATTTATTTTTCTGTGTCTGACTTATTTCACTTAACATCAGGTCCTCCAGTTTCTATCTTAACCATTTTTAAGTGTACACTTCACTGATATTAAGTACATTTAAATTATTACGAAAGCATCACTACCACTCGCCTCCACAGCTCCTTTCATCTTGCAAAACTCAAACTCTATACCTGTTAAACAGTAATTTCACCTGCCCCCCAGGCCCTGGCAACCATCATTGTACTTTCTATCCCTATAATTTTGACTAAGTACCTCGAACAAGTGGGATCTTACGTATTTGCTTTTTTGTGACTGGCATGTATTTAGCATAATGTCCTCCAGGTTTATTCAGGTTGTAGCATATATCAGAATTTCTTTCCTTTGAAGGCTGAATACTAATTCCATTGTATGGATACCCACATTTGTTATCCTTAAATGTGGTTGCTTCCACATTCTAGCTATTGTAAACAATGCTGCTATAAAACATTGGTGTATTAATATCTCTTCAAGACTCTGCTTTCAATTACTTTTTGAGTATATACCCAGAAGTAGAATTGCTGGATTATATGATCACTTAATTTTTAAGTTTCTGATAAACCACCATACTATTTTCCACAGTGGGATGTTCTGTTTTAGATTCCCACAGGCAGTATACGATTCCAGTTTCTACACATCCTTGCTAACACTATTTATTTTCTCTTTTGCTGACAGTAGACATCCTAATGGGTTTGAGATGGAATCTTATTGTAGTTATAATTTGCATTTCCCTAATGATACTATTTGGGGCATCTTTTCATATGCTTATTGGTTGTTTGTTATCTTCTTTGGAGAAATGTCTGTTTATGGAAGTCTGTTCCCCAATTTTGAGTTACTTTGTTTATTTTTAAGTTACTGAGTTTTAGAAGTTCTCTCTATATTCTGAATATTAATCCTTTATCAGAAATATGATTTAGATGTATTTCCTCCCATTCTGAGAGTTGCCTTTTTTTTTTCTGTTTTTTAGAAGTGGGATCTTGTTATGTTGCATAGGCTGAAGTGCAGTGGCTATTCAGAAGGCACGATGATCATAGCGCACTGCAACCTCAAACTCCTAGGCTCAAGTGATCCTTCTGCCTCAGTTTTCCAAACAGCTGAAACTACAGGTGTACAATGCCATACCTGGCTTTGTGGGTTGCCTTTTGACTCTGTTGATAGTGTTTTTCAATGCACAAAATTTTAAAATGTTCATGAAGTTACATTTGTCTGTTTTTTGTTTTTTTCTTTTCTTGCCTTTGCCTTTGGTGTCATATCCAAGAAAGCATTGCCAATTTCAAGGTTGTAAAGCTTTTGTTCTATGTTTTCTTCTAAGAGTTTTATAGCTTTAGCTCCTGCATGTAGGTGTTTGATCCATTTTGAATTACTTTTTGTATATGTGTTATGGAGGGGCCAGCTTCATTCTTTTGCATGTGGATGTCCAGTTTCCTCAGCACCATTTGTTGAAATGATTGTGTCTTCCCCATTAAATAATATTGAAATCTTTGTCAAAAATCATTTTCCCATATATGTGATGGTTTTTTTATTCTATTTTATTCCATTGGTCTATATATCTGTATTTATGCCTTTACCATATTGTTTTGATTATTGAGGCTTGGTAGTAAGATGTGAAATCAGGACATGTGAGTCCTTTAGCTTTCTTCTTCCCTTTCAGGATTGTTTTGGCTCTTCAGCCTCCCTTGAGGTTCCATATGAATTCTAGCATAAATTTTTCTATTTCTGCAAGAAACAAAGAAAGAAAAGAAAAGAAAAAAAGAAAAGAAAAGAAAAAGATATTCTTGAAATTTTGATGGGGATTGCATTAAATCTGTAGATCACTTTGAATAGTATTGACATCTTAACAATATTAAATCTTCCAATCCAGGAACATGAGTTGTGTTTCCATTTATTTATGTCTTTTTAAATTTCTTTCAGAATTGATTTGTAGTTTTCATTGTAGAAATATTTTACCTCTTTGGTTAAATCATTTTGAAGTGTTTTTTTTTCTTTTGATGTTATTTTAAATGGAATTGTTGGTATTGTTTTCTTTCATTTTTGAATTGCCATTTAAGTGCATAAAATTGCGAATGATTTTTGCATGTCGACTTTGTATTGTTTTACTTTATTGAATTTATTGTTAGTTATAACAGAGATTTTTTGGTGGACTATTTGGGTTTTCTACATATAAATCATATTTGTGAACAGAGATAATTTTATTTCTCCCTTTCAAATTTAGATGCCAGCTGGGCACAATCGCTCATTCTTGTAATCCCAGCATTTCAGGAGGCCAAGGCAAGAGGATCACTTGAGGCCTGGAGTTCAAGACTAGCCTGGTCAACATAGAGACCAAATCTAAAAAAAAAAAAAAAAAAGCAAAATAAATTTGAATACCTTTTATTTTCTTTCCTTGCCCAATTGCTCTGGTTGTGACTTCCAGTTCCATGTGAAATAAAAGTAGTGAAAGCAAGTCTTCTTGCCTTGATTCTGATCTTATAGAAAAAGCTTTTGTTCTTTTACCGTTGAGTATGATATTCACTGTGGGTTTTTCATATGTCTTTTGTGATGTTGAGATAGTTTCCTTCTATTTTTAGCTTATTGCATGTTTCTGTGATAAAAGGGTGTTGAATTTTGTCAAATGCTTTTTATGTATCAGTTGAGGTGATCATGTGGTTCCTCCTGCCTTCATTCTGTTAATATGTTATATCAAATTGTTGAATTTTGATATGCTAGATCATCCTTGTATTCCAGGAATAAATCCCACTTGGCCATGGTTTATAATCTTTATGATATACTTTTGAATTTGGTTTGCTAGTATTTTGTTGATAGTTTTTGCATTAATATTCGTAAGGAATAATTATCTGTAGTTTTATTGTAGTGTTTGTCTGTCTTCCATATTAGGCCAATGCTGACCACACAGATTAAGTTAGGGAATGTTCCCTCTTCTTCAGTTTTTTGACAAAAAGTTGAAAAGGATTGCTATTAGTTCTTTAAATGTTTGATAGCATTCCCCCAATGAAGCCATCAGGTTCATGGCTTTTCTTTGTCTGGAAATTTTGATTATTGATCCAGTCTCCTCACTAGTTATACATCTATTCAGATTTTCTGTTTCTGCCTGGTTTAATCTTGGTAGGTTTTGTGTTTCTGGGATTTTGTCCATTTTCTATAAGTCATCTAATTTGTTGGTGTACAATTGCTTATAGTATTCTCTTTTTTATTTCCGTGGCATTAGTATGTACTACTTTTGTTTTTATTTTAGAAATTTGAGTCCTTTTTTGCTTAGTCTATCTTGCTAAAGAGTTGTCAATTTTGTTGATCTTTTTGAAGAACCACCTCTTGATTTCACAGATGTTCTGTATTGTGTTTCTTTTCTCTATTTCATTTTTTCTTTGCTCTAATTTTTATTATATCCTTCCTTCTGCTATCCTTGGGTCTCCTTTATTCTCTTTCTAGTTTCTTAAATCATAAGACACTGTATTTTTCTTCCATTTGGTCTGGAGGACTCTCACAGGAGAAGTGGCTATGAACTCTCACCCTGCACTGACTGGGATCTAGGGGATTTGCTCATGGATGATTACAATGTGCTTTTCATGGAATACTTCTTTATCCTAGCAGATGGCCTAATGCATAAATGTTTGACCATGGCCTGCTGTTCCTCACAGGAAAATTGTTTGTACTGGCACACACAATATTAGCTTATTTAACCTGCATCTAGTTTATTCCTACCAAAATATCCACTCTCTAGGAGAGGCCTGATGAGGAAAGAAGCTAATTTGGGATGTGTCAGTCAGGTGACAACCAGAAGAAGCAACTCAACGAATCACGTAAAATAACAAAAGCAGTGTATTACTTACAAATCCCAGCTAGAGCATGCCTCGCAGGGCCAGTGGGAAAAGGGAACCTTCTAAGACATGAATATTAAATCGGAGGATAGGAAGCAAGAGAGAGAAAACGGGACCTGCGAGCCAGAGCCTCTGTTGGGGTCTAAGGCATTGCTCAAACTGATTTCTCATGGGGCATACTAATTGGTGAGTTTAGAGCAAGCAGGCACAAGTTCTGTGGAGTCCCACTGTGATGGAAAGGTGATCACTCACATATTTTCATAGTCCACTCAGAATGTGGGGGTCAGTGGAGAAGGTCAAGTGAGTTGTACGTAGCTGTCCCATGGGGAGGTGGATGTATAAGGCAGACATCTGTATCTATCACCTTGAGGAATTGGAAGGAGGCAGAGAACTAGAAACAGTGTCAAAGGTGACCAATTCTTGATTCTTGTATAAGACAGTCCAATTTATATTCAAAATGGATGTTGAGGCACCATAAATTGTAGGAATTTACTGCATACATTTAGGTTGTCAATAGAAGATCTTTTTTGTTTTCTAATATAAGCATTTATAGCTATAAATATACCCCTTAACACTGCTTTCACTGTGTCCCATAAGTTTTGGTATATTGTTTTTTCAATCTTATTTGTCTCTAAGTGTTTTCTAATGCCTCTTGTGATTTACTCTTTCATCTGTTGCTTGTTTAAAAGAATGTTGTCTAATATTCACAAACTTGTGAATTTTTCAGTTTTCCTTCTGTTGTTGAATTCCAATTTAATCCTGTTGCAGTCACAGAAGATACTTTGTATTATATGCATTGTTTTAAATCTAATGAGTCTTAATTTGTGGCATAACATATGGTTTATCCTGGAAAATGTTGGAGGAGCATTTGAGAGAAACGTGTATTCTGTTAAATCTAGTTAGTTTAGTGTGTTGTTCAAGTCCTATATTTTCTTATTATCTTCGGTCTAGTTCTGTCCATTACTGAGAGTGGGAAATGTCTACTTCTCCCTTCACTGTTTTCAATTTTTGCTGCGTATGTACACACATACACACTATATATGATATATGAACATTTATATGTACATATATACACACACTATAATATACACGTACACACACTATATAGTTTTTAAATTTTTAATTTTATGTATGTATAGCATATATATAGGATATATTAGATATTTTGATACAGGCATGCAAAGCATAATAATTACATCAGGGTAAATGGGGTATTCATCACCTCAAGAATTAATCATTTATTTGTGTTACAAACATTCCACTTATACTCTCTTAGTTATTTTTAAATATGCAATAAATTGCTGACTGTAGTCACCCTGTTGTGCTATCAAATACTAGATCTTATTAATTCTATCTAACTATATTTTTGTGCTCAGTAGCTATCCCCTGCCCACTCCCAACCCCACAATTACCCTTCCCAGACTCTGGTAACCATCCTTCTACTCTGTCTCTACAAGTTCAATTGTTTTAGTTTTTAGCTTGCCCAAATGAGTGAAAATATGCAAAGTTTGTCTTTCTTTGTGTGGCTTATTTCACTTAATATAATATCCTCCAGGTCCATCCATGTCACAAATGACAGGATCTTATCTTTTTTACGGTTGAATAGTACTCTGTTGTGTACATGTACCACACTTTCTTTATCCATTCATCTGTTGATGTACATTTAGGTTGCTTCCAAGGCTTGGATATTGTGAATAGTGCCGAAGTATCTCTCTCTTTAAAATACTAATTTCATTTCCTTTGGATAAATACCCAGTAGTCAGATTGCTGGATCATATGGTAATTATATCTTTAAATTTTTGAGGAACATCCATACTATTCTTCAGAGTGGTTGTACTCATTTACATTCCCACCAACAGTGTACAAGGGTTCCCTTTTCTCCATATCCATATCCTTACCAGCATTCATTATGGCCTATCTTTTGGATAAAAACCATTCTAACTAGGGTGAGATGATATTTCATTGTAGTTTTGATTTGCATTTCTCTGATGATCAGTGATATCGAGCACCTTTTCATATACCTATTTGCCATTTGTTAAGTCTTTTTTTCTTTTCCTTTCTTTTTTTTTTTTTTTTGTTGGAGACAGAGACAGAGTTTCGCTCTTGTTGCCCAGGCTGGAGTGCAATGGCGTGATCTTGGTTCATTGCAACCTCTGCCTCCCAGGTTCAAGCAATTCTCCTGCCTCAGCCTCCTGTGTAGCTGGGATTACAGTCACCCGCTACCTTCCCTGGTTAATTGTTTTTTTTTTATTTATTTATTTATTTATTTATTTATTTATTTATTTATTTTGAGACAGAGTCTCGTTCTGTTGCCCAGGCTGGAGTGCGGTGGCATGATCTCAGCTCACTGCAAGCTCTGCCTCCCATGTTCACGCCATTCTCCTGCCTCAGCCTCCTGAGTAGCTGGGACTACAGGCACCCGCCACCACTCATGGCTATTTTTTTTTTGTATGTTTTTTTAGTAGAGATGGGGTTTCACTGTGTTAGCCAGGATGGTCTTGATCTCCTGACCTCGTGATCTGCCAGGCTTGGCCTTCCAATGTGCTGGGATTACAGGCATGAGCCACCGTGCCTGGCCAAGTTTTTTTGTATTTTTAGTGGAAACAAGGTTTCACCATGTTGGCCAGGCTGGTCTCGAACTCCTGACCTCAGGTGATCCATCCACCTCAGCCTCCCAAAGTGCTGGGATTACAGGTGTGAGCTACCACACCTGGCCCATTTTTTAAGTCGTCCTTTGAGAAATGTCTATTCAGATCTTTTGCTCATTTTTAATTAGATTATTAGATATTTTCCTATAGAGGTATTTGAGCTCCTTATACATTTGGGTTATTAATCCCTTTTCAGGTGGCTAGATTGCAAATTTTTTCTTTCATTCTTTGAGTTGCTTCTTTACTTTATTGTTTATTTTGACATGCAGAGACTTTTTAACTTGATGAGATTGCACTTGTAGTTTTGCTTTGGTTGCCCGTGCATGTGGGGTATTACTTAAGAAATCTTTGCCCAGACCAATGTCCTGGAGATTTTCTCCAAAGATTTTTAAAATTAGTTTCATGTTTGAGGCCTTAAATTTAAGTCATTAATCCATTTTGATTTTATTATTGTATATTGCAAGAGATACAGATCTAGTTTCATTTTTCCGCATAGAGATATCCAGTTTTCCCAGCACCATTTATTGAAGAGACTGTCCTTTCCCCAGTGTATGTTCTTGGCGCCTTTTTTGAAAGTGAGTTCACTATAGATACATGGATTTATTTTGGGGTCCTATGTGCTGTTCCACTTGTCTGTGTATCTGTTTTTATGCCAGTACCATGGCAATTTGGTTACCATAGCTCTGTGGTATCATTTGAAGTCAGGTTCTTATAGTTTTGTTCTTTTGGCTTAGGAGAGCTTTGGCTGTTTCTGGGTCTTTTGTAGTTCCATATAAATTTTAAGATTTTTTTTTTCTATTTCTTTGAAGAATGTCATTGGTATTTTGATGAGGAATTGCATTGAATCTCTAGCTTGTTTTGGGTAGTATGGACATTTTAACAATATTGATTGTTCCAATTCACAAACATGGAAATATTTTTTCCATTTTGTGTATGTCTTCCTCAATTTATTACATCAGTGTTTTATAGTTTTCATTATAGAAATCTTTCACTTTTTTGGTTAAGCTTACTCCTAGGTGTCTTATTTTATTTGTAGTTGTAAATTGGGTTGCTTTCTTGATTTGTTTTTCAGGCTGTTCATTGTTGGCATGTGAAAATACTACTGATTTTTGTATGTTGATTGTATATCCTGTAACTTTAATGCATTTGTTATCAGTTCTAATCTTTTGTTGGTGGAGTCTTTAGGTGTTTCCAAATATAAGATCATATAATATACAACCAGGATAATTGGACTTCCTTTCCAATCTGGAAGCCCTTTATTTCTTTCTCTTGTCTGGTTGCTCTAGCTAGGACTTCCAGTACTATGTTGAATAACAGTGGTAAAAGTGGGTATCCTTGTCGTGTTCCTTATCTTGGAGGAAAGGTTTTCAGTTTTTTCCCCATTCAGTATAATACTACCTGAGGGTCTATTGTATATGTCTTTTATTGTGTTGAGATATTTCTTCTATCCTCAGGTTTTTTAGAATTTTTATGATAAAGGGATGTTGAATTTTATCACATCTTTATTCAGCATCAACTAAAATGATTTAAGATACATCATTAGATTATTTACTTTAAGTGTTTCCTTTTATTTATTTTTTTTGTAGGCACTTACAGCTGTAAACTTTCCTTTTAGTACTAGTACTGCTTTTGCTGTATCCCATGTGCATTGGTATATTTTGTTTCCATTATTTGTTTCAAGAAATTTTTCAGTTTCCCTCTGTAATCTCTTTATTGACCCACTCATCGTTTAGGAGCATATTGTTTAATTTACCTGTGTTTGCGTAGTTTCCAAAATTCCTCTTGTTATTGACTTCCAGTTTTATTCTTTTGTTGTCAGAGAAGATATTATTTCTATTTTTTGGAATGTTTTCAGACTTGTTTTGTGGCCTAACATATGGGCTATCCTTGAGAATGATCCACGTGGTGAAGAGAAGAATGTGAATTCTGCAACCTTTGGATGGAATGTTCTGTAAATATCTATTAGGGCCATTTGATATATAGTTCAGTTTAAGTCCAGAGTTCTTTATTTGATTTTATGTCTGGATGATCTCCCCAATGCTGAAATGGTGGTGTTGAAATCTCCAGCTATTCTTGTATTGGGAGCTCTCTGTCTCTTTAGTTCTAATATTATTTGCTTTGTATATCTGAGTGTTCCCTTGTTGGGTGCATATAAATTTTCAATTGTTATATCCTGTTGCTGAATTGATCCCTTTATCATTATATAATCTTTGTCTCTTTTTATAGTTTTTATCTTGTAATCTATTTTGTTTGATATAAGTATAGGTACTCCTGCTCTCTTTTGATTTCTATTGGCATAGCATATCTTTTTCCATCCCTCTGTTTTCAATCTATGTGTATCTTTATAGGTGGAGTGTGTTTCTTGTAGGCAACGTATCATTGAGTCTTGTTTTTAAATCTATTTAGCCACCCTATGTCTTTTGATTGGACAGTCTATTCCATTTATATTCAATGTTGTTATTAATAAGTAAGGACTTGCTACTGCCATTTTGTTAATTTATTTTCTAGTTCTATTGTGGTCTTCTCTTACTCCCTTCTTTCTTTCCCTTCTTCCTTTTAGTGAAGAAGATTTTCTCTGGTGGTGATTTTAAATGGTTTACTTTTAATTTTTTTGTCTGTATTGTGGGTTTTTATATTTGAGATTACAATGAGGCTTGCACATAATAAGTTTAACCCATTATTTTAAACTGCTGACTACTTAACAATTGCTATAAAAAGAATCAAATAAACTAACAAAGAGAAAACTAGTAAAAACTGTATGCTTTAACTTTCCCACTCCCCTGCTTTATAACCTTTGTTGTTTCTCTTTGTATCTTATTATACTGTCTATGTTTTGAAAAGTTAATGTAGTTATTATTTTTGATATGTTCATCTTCGTCTTTTTACTCAAGATTTAGTAGTTTAAATACCTCAATTACAGGGGTTATAATAGTCTGTATTTGTCTGTGTGCTTACACTTACCAGTGAGTTTTGCACTGTCACATGTTTTCTTATTGCTAATTAATACCTTTGTCTTTCAGATTGAAGAACTCTCTTTAGCCTTTCTTGTAAGATAGATCTGGTGTTGATAAAATTCCTCAGCTTTTGTTTGCCTGGGAAAGTATTTCTCTTTCATGTTTGAAAGATGTTTTCACTGGATATGCTATTCTAGGATAGAAGGTTTTTTTTTTCGTCAGCACTTTACATATGTCATGTCACTCTTTTCTGGCCTATAAGGTTTTCACTGAGAGAAGTCTTCTGTCAGATATATTGAAGCTCCTTTGTATGTTATCTGTTTTGTTCGCTGTTTTTGGAATCGTTTCTTAATCCTTGACCTTTGGAAGTTTGATTATAAAATGCCTTGAGGTAGTCTTCTTTGGGTTAAACCTGCTTGAGGTTCTATAACCCTCTTGTACTTGAATATTGATAACTTTCCCTAGATTTGGAACATTCTGCTATTATCTCTTTGAATAAACTTTCTACTGGTATCTTTTTCTCTACCTCCTTTAAGGCCAATAACTCTTAGATTTGCCCTTTTAAGGCTACTTCCTGTATCTTGTAGGTATGCTTCATTCCTTTTTATTCTTTTTTCTTTTGTCTCCTCTGACTATACATTTTCAAGTAGCCTGTCTTCAAACTCACTATTCTGCTTGATCAATTCTGTTGTTGAGAGACTGATGCATTCTTCAGTACTTCAACTGAATTTTCAGCTCCAACATTTCTGTTTGATTTTTAAAAATCATTTTAATCTCTCTCTTACATTTATCTGCTAGGACTCTGAATTTCTTCTATGTTTTATCTTGAATTACTTTAAGTCTCCTCAAAAAAGGTATTTTTGTATTCTCTGAGAAGTCACATATATCTGTCACTCCTAGATTGGCCCACTAGTGCCTTCTTTATTTTGTTTAGTCAGGTCATGTTTTCCTGGATGGTATTTGTTGCTGGTGGATGTTTGTTGATATTTGTGCATTAAATATGTAGATATTAGATATTTATTATAGTCTGGACTTACTTGTCCTTATCATTCTTGGGAAGGATTTCCAAGTATTTAAGAGGAATTCAGTATTATAATCTAAATCTTTGGTCACTGAAGCTGACTTGTAGAGGTACCACCTTGGTGGTCTTGGGTTATATCTGGGAGAATTCCCTGTATTACCAACTTGTTCTCTTCTCTTACTTTCTCCTAGACAAATAAGAGTCTCTCTTTTCATGCGGAGCTTCCTGGAGCTGGGGGCGAGGTTATACAAGCACCATTGTGGCCACCACCACTGGGACTGTGCTGGGTCAGACCCAAAGTCAGCATAGCACTAGGTCTTACCCAAGGCCTGCAGCAACCACTGCCTGTCTGCCAAGGACCAAGCATTCTTCAGTCAGCAGTTGGAAAATTCAGCCAGACTTTTGTCCTTCCCTCAGGGCAGTTAGATCCTCCAACCCTCCAGCCTAGGACATGTCCAGGAATGCCATCTGGGTGGTAGGGTCTGGAGTTAGAGATTTTAGGACTCTACTTGGTGCTCCATTCTGTTGCAGCTTAGCTGGCACCCAAGCATCAAGACAAAGTCCTTCCCATTCTTCCCTCTCTTTTCCATAAGCAGAGGACTCTCTTCCCATGGCCACCACTGTCCCAGGCCCCTAGTGATTGCTACTGGGCTACCACTGATGTTCACTATAGGCCCAAAGGTTCTTTAGTCAGCTTGTGGTAAATGCTACCAGGTCTGGGTCTCTCCCTTCAAGGAATTGGGCTCACCTCTAACCAAGGATGGTTCCAGAAATGCCACTTAGGAGCCACAGCTTAGAATCTGGGACCCCAGGACCCCACTTGGTAATCTACCCCACTGTGGCTAATCTGGTTCCCAAGCTGGAAGACAAAGTCTCCTTTACTCTTTTCTTTCCTCAAGCAGAAGGAGTCTCTCCTCATGGTCACCATAGCTGGTAATGTGCTGGGTCACACCTCAAACCAGCACAGCCCTAGGTCTTACCTGAGGCCCTTAGCCACTGAGGTTCATTCATGGCCCATGGGCTCATTAGTCAGCAAGTGATGAATCCTATCAGGACTAGTAGGATTCCCAGGGAAGCAGCTTCCATTATGGCCTAGGGTGTGTCTAGATATGTCATTCTGGAGCCAGGGCCTGCAACGGGGGCCTCAGGATTCTACTTGGTAACCTATTTTAAGGGCTGTGGTTGCACTAGTATCTAAGTTGCAAGGCAAAGTCCTCTTTACTGTTTCCTCTTTTCTCCTCAAGCAGAAGGAAGGAGTCTCTTCTAGAAACGTGAGTTGTACTGCCTATGGTTAGGGGAGGAGTGACACAAGCACTCCCTTGGCTGCCTCGGCTGGTGTCTCACTAGGTCATAGGCATCCAAAATTCACTGGCTCTGAGCTCAGCAAAGCATGAGTACTTGCACAGGAATTGCAGTCCTTGTGGCCTAGACTGCCTTTCAAGTTTACTTTGGACCACAGAGCACTTTAGCCCACAGTGGTGGGCTAGGCAGAATTCAGGTTGTGACTGCTGAGATGGGTGACTTCCCTCTGGCTAGTCTAAATGCTCCCTCTGTTGTCACCCACTGAGTTCTGCTTTATGTTGCTTTTCGCTGTGACAAGTTAGTTGATCCAGTTTGTGTCCCCACCCAAATATCATCCTATATTCTCATGTATTGTGGAAGGAACCCAGTGGGAGGCAATTGAATCATGGGGACAGGTCTTTCCCACGGTGTTCTTGTAATACAAAATAAGTCTCATTAGATCTGATGGTTCTATAAAGGGGAGTTTCCCTGCAAAAGCTCTCTCTTTGCCTATTGCCATCCGTGTAAGATGTGACTTGCTCCTCCTTGCCTTCCACCATGATTATGAGGCTTCCCCAGCCATGTGGAACTGTAAGTCCATTAAACCTTTTTCTTTTGTAAATTGCCCAGTCTCAGGTATGTCTTTATCAGCAGTGTGAAAATGAATTAATACAGTAAATTGATGCCAGCAGAGTGGGGCACTACTGATAAGATACCTGAAAATGGGGAAAAGACTTTGGAACTGGGTAACAGGCAGAGGTTGGAACAGTTTGGAAGACTCAGAAGAAGACAGAAAAATGTGGGAAAGTTTGGAACCTCCTATAGACTTGTTGAATGGGTTTGACAAAAATGCTGACAGTGATATGAGCAATAAGGTCCAGTCTGAAGTGGTCTCAGATGGAGATGAGGAGCTTGTTGGGAGGTGGAGCAAAGATGACTCTTGTTATGTTTTAGCAAAGAGACTGGTTGCATTTTGCCCCTGCCCTAGAGATTTTTGAAACTTTGAACTTGAGAGAGACGATTTAAGGTATTTGACAGAAGAAATTTCTAAGCAGTAAAGCATTCAAGAAGTGACTTGGGTGCTGTTAAATGCATTCAGTTTTATAAGGGAAGCAGATCATAAAAGTTCAGAAAATTTGCAGCCTCACAATGCAATAGAAAAGAAAATCCCATTTCCTGAGGAGACATTCAAGCCAGCTGCAGAAATTTGCTTAAGTAATGAGGAGCCAAATGTTAATCCCCAAGACAATGGGGAAAATATCTCTAGGGCATGTCAGAGGTCTTCAAGGCATTCCCTCCCATCACAGGTCAGGAGGTCTAGGAGAAAAAAGTAATTTCATGGGCTGGGCCCAGGGTGTCTGTGCTGTGTGCAGCGTGGAGACTTGGTGTCCTGCATCCCAGCCACTCCAGCCATGGCTGAAAGGGGCCGACATAGAGCTTGGGCCATGCCTTCAGAGGGTGCAAGTCTCAAGCCTTGGCAGCTTCCATGTGAGGCAGCTTCCATGCACCTGCACAGAAGTCAATAATTGAGGTTTGGGAACCTCTAACTAGATTTCAGAGGATGTATAGAAATGCCTGGATACCCAGGCAGAAGTTTGCTGCAGGGGTGGGGTCCTCATGGAGAACCTCTGTTAGGGCAGTGCAGAAGGGAAATGTGGGGTCAGAGGCCCCACACAGAGGCCCTACTGAGGCACCACCTATTGGAGCTGTGAGAAGAGCACCATCATTCTCCAGACCCCAGAATGGTAGATCCACCAACAGCTTGCATCATGGAAAAGCACCTGGAAAAGCCACACACTCAATGCTAGCCCATGAAAGCAGTCAGGAGGGAAGCTGCATGCTCTAAAACTACAGGGTGGATCTGCCCAAGACCATGGGAACCCACCTCTTGCATCAGCATGATCCAGATACAAGACATGGAGTCAAAGGGGAGAGATCATTTTGGAGCTTCAAAATGTGACTGTCCTGCTGGATTTTGGACTTGTATGGGACATGCAGCCCCTTTGTTTTGGCCAATTTCTCCCATTTGGAATGGCTGTATTTACCCAATGCCTGCACCCCCATTGTATCTAGGAAGTAACTAACTTACTTTTGATTTTACAGGCTCATAGGCACAAGGGACTTGCCTTGTCTCAGATGAGATGTTGGACTGTGGACTTTTGAGTTAATGCTGAAATGAGTTAAGACTTTAAGGGACTGTTGGGAAGGCATGATTCATTTTGAAATGTAAGGACATGATATTTTGGAGGCACCGGGGGTGGAAAGATATGGTTTGGCTGTGTCACCACCCATATCTCATCTTGAATTCCCATGTATTGTGGGAGATACCTGGTGGGAGGTAACTGAATCATGGGGGGCAGGTCTTTCCCATGCTGTTCTCATGATAGTGAATGAGTCTCATAAGATCTGTTGGTTCCATAAGGGGGATAGTTTCCCTGCACAAGCTCTCTGTTTGCTTGTTGCCCTCCATGTATGATGTGACTTGTTCCTCCTTGCCTTCTGCCATGATTGTGGGGCTTCCCCAGCCACGGGGAACTGTAAGTCCATTAATCCTTTTTCTTTTGTAAATTTCCCAGTATCGCGTATGTCTTTATCAGCAGCATGAGAAGGTACTAATATAGTAATGCTGTGTTCTATACAAAGTCTCACCATCAATGCATTCTGTCTCCCCCAAGCACACAGATTTTTCCTCCATGCCATATGGCCATTGCTAGGAAGATGGTAGAGGGATGGTGTCAACAATTCAAGACTATTTTTTATAGCTTCTTCAGTGCCTCCCTTCTTGCTATTATGTTAAAACCAGGTACTGTGATCACTTGATTTTTGGTTCTTGTGAAGGTACTTTCTTGTGTGGACAATTGTTCAGTTTCATGTTCCTTTGTGGCAGGAATGATCACCAGAGGGTTATATTTGGCTATCTTGCTCTGTCTCCTTTCCTATGCTTCACATATTTTAATAGGCTATTTTTGGGCACATAAATTTTTATAATCATCATGTCTTCTTGCTGTATTGAAACTTTTATTAATATGTAATTGCATTTGTGTTTTGTGAATTTTTTTGAATTAAAATCCATTTTTTCTGATATTAATACAACCACCTGTGGTCTCTTTTGGTTGCTATTTGCATAAAATATAAGTTTTCTTTTCTTTTTCTTTCTTTCTTTCTTTTTTTTTTTTTTTTTTTTTGAGTTAGAATCTCACTCTGTTGACCAGGCTAGAGTGGTGCAGTGGCACGAACACAGGTAACTGCAGCCTCAACTTCCTGGGCCCAAGCAATCCTTCCATCTCAGCCTCCCAAGTAGCTGGAACTATAGGTGTGTGCCAACATGCCCAGCTAAAATTTTTTTTTCGTATTTTTTGTAGAGACAGAGTTTCACCATGTTGCCTAGGCTAGTCTTGAACTTGGGCTCAAGTGATCCATACACCTTGGCCTCCAAAAGTGCTGCACAGATGTGAACCACTGTGCCTAGAAAATTTTCTGTCTTTAAAATGTCTTTGAATGTCAAGTGTGTATCTTAGACAGCATATCATTAGATCAGATATTTAAATCCATTCTGCCAATCTGTCTTTTCTATTAGAGAATTTAATTCATTTACATTTCAAGTAATTACTGATAAGCAGACACTTTGGTCTTTCTTGTCTGTATTCATTTTAACTTTTTTTTTTTTTTTGTCTCATTACCTGAATTTGTGTCTTCTTTTGTGTTTAACTGATTTTTTAAAAATGGTAAAACTATACTTAGATTTCTTTCTCATTTCTTTTCATGTTATTCTTTAACTATTTGGTTTATAGTTATCATGGGAATTACATTTAACCTCTTAATGTTATAACATTCCTATTTTAATTTATACCAGGTTAACTTCAATAACACAAACAAGTCTGCTACTTTAACAGTTCTGCCCCCCACTCTTTCAGCTGTTGATGTAACAAAATTATATATTTTCAGTTTGTGTGTTTAAGAAACATAAACTAATAATCTTTTAATGCGTTAGTCTATTAAACTGTATAAAATGTGGAGCGAAAAACAAATGTTACAATAACACTAGCTTTTATACTAACTTTTTAAAAAATGTATTATTTTCTTAAATCATGTAGGAAACAAAAAGTGAAGTTACATACCATTTTTACAATAGTACCAACTTTCCTAATTTCCCTTGTATTTACCTTTACTAAGAACTTTATTTCTTTATATGCTGTATTAGTCCATTTTCACACTGCTATAAAGAATTTTCTGAGACTAATTCAAAACGAAAAGAGGTTTAATTGACTCATAGTTCTGCATGGTTGGGGAGGTCTCAGAAAACTTACAATTGTGACAGAAGACAAAGGAAAAGCAAGGCATGTCTTACATGATGGCAGGAGAGAAAGAGAGCAAAGGGGGAAGTGCCATGCTTTTAATCCATCAGGTCTCATGAAAAGTCACTCACTATCAAGAGAACAGCATGGGGACAATCCACACCCATGATCCCATCACCTCCCACCAGGTCCCTCACCTGACATGGGGGGATTACAATTTGAGATGAGATTTGCATGGGGACACAGAATCGAACCATATTGTAGGCCTTCAGTGTCCTTTCATTTCAGCTTGCAGAATTCCCTTTTATATTTTTTACAGAGCTGGTCCAGTGATAATGAAATTGCTCAGCTTTTGTTTATCTGGGAAAATTGTAATTTTTTTCTCACTTTTAAGTTACAGATTTGTAAAATATTAGATACTTAGGTGACAGTATTTTTTATTTTATTTTAGCACTGAATGTATCAGCCCACTAATTTTTGATGAGAAAGTTGCTAATAATTTTATTGAGAATCCCTTGTATGTGGTACATTACTTCTCTGTGGTTGCATTCAAAATTCTCTTTCCCTTTGGCTTTTGACAGTTTGATTATTATTTGTCTCTGTGTGTGTCTCTTTGAGGTTATCTTCTTGGGTTCATTGAGCTTCATGAATGTTTGTGTTAATGTTTTTCATCAAATTTGGGAATATTTCAGCCACCATTTCTTCAAGTATGTTTTCTGTCCTGTGCTCTCTCTTTTTTCCATCTAGAAAATGATGCATATATTTATCTGTTTGATGATGTCCCACAGATTTCTTAGGTTCTGTTGATATTTCTTCAATTATTTTTTCTTTCTGTGCCTCAGACTTGATCATTTTTATTGGTAAAGTCTATTGCTTATATTTTCTTCAAAATTGCTGATTCTTTCTTCTGCCCGCTTAAATCTGCCTTTTAAATTCTCTAGTGAATTTTTCATTTCAGGTATTATACATTTCAGTTTCAATTTTATTTTGGCTTCAAGTTTTCTGTATTTTTATTAATATTTCTATTTTGTTCATACCTAATTTCCTTGACTTTCATTACATCTTCCTTTAGGTATTTGAGCTTTTTTTTTTGAGACAGAGTCTCACACTGTTGCCCAGGCTGGAGTGCAGTGGCGTGATCTTGGCTCACTGCAACCTCTGCCTCCTGGGTTCATACGATTCTCCTGCCTCAGCCTCCCGAGTAGCTGGGATTACAGGCATACTTCATCACACCTGGCTAATTTTTTTGTATTTTTAGTAGGGACAGGGTTTCCCCGTGTTGGCCAGATTGATCTAGAACTCCTGACCTCGTGATCCACCTGCCTCGGCCTCCCAAAGTCCTGGGATTATAGGCGTGAGCCACCACACCCCACCCGATCCTTGAGTATCTTTAAGACAGTTGTTTTAAAGTCTTTGTCTAGTAGATCTGCCATCTGGTCTTTTTTTTAGTGATATTTTCTGTTGTTGTTGTTGTTGTTGTTTTTCTTTCTTTCAAACGGACCACACTTCCCTGTTTCATTGTATTTCGTATAATTTTTTGTTGAAAAATGAACATTTGAATCTAATAATGAGGCAAATCTGGAAATCAGATTCTCTTCCTCAGGGTTTGCTGCCTTGTTGTTATTGTTTTGCTTTAATTATTACAGGCTATTTTTGTGCCTAGTATTAGCATTAGGTGTCAACTTAAGGTCTTCTAAAGTAATTTCTGAGCCTGCAAATTTACCTGGGCATGCATAATGACTTTCTGTATCCTCCCATATATACAGTTGCTTTTGAATTTGAATGTCCTAGTCTTTAATGCTGGACTCCCAAGAGTAGGAAAATAAAAAGAAATATAAAGTTGATGGTGAGGCGCTGGTCCTTTACATCCCTTGGAAGTCACTTTTGTCAGAGGAAGAAGAGCTTGCAAAACTGGAGGGATGTGCAACAGTTGCTGCTATATTTTTTTCTGCATCACTGTGATGCTAGTCAGAACACAGGTTTCTAGATATTTGGAAGACAGGATCCTTTTTGCCTATCCTGGTTCCTGAAAGCTGTGTGCAAGCTACTCCATGAGCATCTTGCCAGTGTCCTGAGCAGTCAGGGAATGGGTAGCTGCTACTGTGTTAAGAGCTGAAATTGATCAAAATTAACCACAGTTTACTGTTCAACCCTTCCCTGGAAGTAGCAAGCCTTTAGTAGACTCCAAAATAATTACATCAGATAGATTCTTTCAGTGAAATTATTGTCTAGTTGAGGAGAAAAATTTCTGGTGCTTCTTACCTTACCATCTTCCCATAATCATCTCTCTCTATGTGTGTGTGTGTGTGTGTGTGTGTGTGTGTGTCTGTCTGTGTGTGTGTGTGTGAATGAACAGATTATTTGAGTGCTTGGTATGTTTTAGACACTCACTATGCAATCCAGTGTTCAAAAATGAGAGAGAGAGAGAGACAATATTCTTGCTCTCATGAAATTTCACTTCCCTGGGAAGAAACAAACATATAAAAAAGTTACAAAACTAATTACTTGTAATTCTGCAGAGGAGTACAGGGTTTTGGAAAGCAAACCAGGGGACACACATAGTGAATGGCGAGACAGGAAGCTTCCCAGAAGTGTCTTGTAGTGTCAACCAGGTAAAGAGGAGCAGTAAAAACTTCTAGTTAGAGGGAACAGCATCTGTGAAAGCCCTAACATCAGAAGAAACTTGGTGAGTTGAAGAGGTGAATAAACACAGAGTTGTGTTAAAGGTGGATGAAATTCAGGATGAAAAAATGTTTTATACCAACTATAAAGTGGTTTATACCAACTATAAAATGGTTTTTCTAAGAAATGTTTTCCTTTCTCTCCAATTCTCTAACACCTGCTATTTTACCACTCCCTGCTTGAGACTAGATTCCCTGCTGTCTTAAAATCTGTCACTTCATATGAAGTTTTGCAATCCTAGCCGTAGCCATGGTATGAAAGACTCAATGTCACCATGAGATAGTGTAGTTATTGACCCTGAACAGGAGTGGTCATTTGATTAGGCACACAATTAGCTAGGAGACTATGTTTTTTTAATATCCTTAATTTTTTCCGTATTGCATTGGTTAGAAATCTAATTGGTTTACTAAAATGGTACACATATATAGAAGTAAATCTGTTCTAAAAATTATCAAATAAAAATATGTCTTATACTATCATAGAATACAGTATCTTAGAATGAGAGTCCTACAAAGACCTTAAGATATGACCCACTTGAATATGTTCTTCAGCAATGTCTTAGGGATCTACACAGAGGAGGGGAGGAGCTGGGTTTAGGGCAGGGCTCTGTGCTCCACTACCCTTCTCTACCAGCAGAGTTCTAATCATATTGGGTTTCTGTATTTAAGTTCTATACAATGTCAATATCAGTTGAAAAATGATTTTTCTTTCATAAAAAATTTGAAAACCCCTCATCTAATATCACAGTTTTACTCAATGTTGTGCTAGACCCAGCTCTTACCCATTGATGGAAACAAAATGAGCTTATTTCTTCTCTGCTCCATGTTTGCTGACATCATGTTAGTTATTTGAAGTTAGCAAATGCTACAGACAGGGCTTTTATTTTTTTATTCTTTTCTTGAGAGCCAGTTTATCGACCTATAGTTACAAATGAATGTGAAGTAACAGTTCCATGCCATAGCTAGCTAAGGGCATGAGTAGGAAAAGAGCACAGATCTTCTGACCCTGTTTCTAGAGCTGTTTCTGAGATACCCAATATCATAGGAAGGTGAATTAAATTTGCACATGTTGCATGCCTACATGTACCAAAGGCACTTATGTAGGTTAGGTAGTTTTATTCTCACAAAGACTCTGAGAAGTTAGAATACTGTCTCCATTTTTCAGGTGTAGACACTAGTCAGAACAGAAATTTTTTGGTCCCAAAACATTTATTTATTGAGTGGAAGGACCACAGTTCTCAGATACATAGAGCCAGCTTTTTCCCTTCTACCATACTGACATCTATTTTGTGACCTTGATTCTCACTTCATTGAACACAAATTTCTTTACTGATATACTTAGAAAAAGGTAATCCTTAGCTACCACATAGGGATTCTAAAACCCAAGTGAAACACTGTGTGTGTGAATGCATTTTATAAATTACAAAGTGCTATTAAAATTACATTAGTCTATTAGTCATATAAAATATTAAATCATGATACCACTCTGCCTCAATTTCATATTCATTAATAGCAATGAGAAGCAGTTTAGCATAGCAATTAAGGACACAGACGTCGTCATCAGACAGACTTGAGTTGGATCCCATCTTTATCTCTTACCCACTATTCCACTATGTGATTTGGGGCAGCTATGTAACCTCTCTGTACCTCAGTTTCCTCATTTATAAGATGGAGATAATTCTAAAACCTAACTCATAGAATTTTTGTAAAGATTAAATAATACATGAAAAGCACTTAACATGGTGCCAGGTGAAGCATTAGCTCTTAAGAAAATTAATTGGAATTAGAATCATTATCTTATTCACTGCACTCACTTAACCAGCCCCATAAGAAAATTGTCTCAGCTCGCTATTTCTTACAGACACTGGCTAGATGACTGTTCTTTTATTTTTTAACCAACTTTGAGCTTAATTTGTTTACAAAGCCCTTGAGAGTACTTCTCTTTCAATCCATACTTGCTTTTTTTTTTTTTTTCTGACTTTCTTTCTTCTCTCATCTTCTCTAAGCCATCTGTCCCAGAACTGTGGAAATCTAGCTTTGTCCCTCATGGCTTAAGCATTTTCTTTGCCTCCTCTTTCTTCTTTTCCCTCTGCCTTCCCATCTTCCTTGAGAATTTGTTGACTGACCTCACATCCATTTAACAAATAATGATGAGTTAATGATTCATAGTGCTTGAAGTTTCATATGTTAAGAAAAAAACTATCTTTCATCTTAAAAGCTATGAAGACATTTCTCTTAAATTTTAAAAGATTCAGATTTAAAAGATAATTTTAAAGTGATACATAATTTATATTTGATTTCTCACCCTTTTTTGTTTTCTATTTCTTTATTTTTTGTGCTTTTTCTCTAGAAGTAGTTGTCTACATCGTTTTTGATTCTGTGTGTGTGAGATAAAGAGAGATACTGTCATTAAAGCAGCTAGTACACAGTGAATACTTAGTAAATGTTGGCTGCTATGGTTATATGTAAATATTATGCTGATAAAGACAGTGTGTGCATCTTCTCCAATTCTAACCACAAAACATTATATCCATAAGGGTAAAGTCTCCTGAAATAAATCTAAGTACCTCTGAATGTCTGTGGGAAATCCAATTTAAGGTAGTAAAGCTATCTGAGTCTTAATAGCTGAAGGAGGTTGTTACTTAAATGGCTAGTTTGTTGGTTCATAACATTTTAGGGTACTAGGATCATAGTCTGCTAAAGTGGTAGATATCTCCAATAAGTAAATGCCAGTAACAACTTATTCATTAGTAAATGTAGACTCCACAATTGGAATTTTAGATTTCACTACTAATGTATAAATTAGTCTGGAATTTATAAATGTTGTTCATTTTAACTTCCTGAAAATATGCATAAAAATGCAGCACAGGCCGTGACATCTACTTTTTTTCAATTAAGTATTTGGGCATCTTTTCTATTGTCACCTTTTGATACGTCCTGAAAATCTTAGCCCACAACTCCTGAAAATCTTCAGAAATTGCAATTCTATGATCATTGAATTGGTGATAAGATGGTTCATGATCCCTATAGTTACTCACAACGAAGAGCAAACAGTGCTCAGGGAAAAAGCCAGTTTAGTCAAAAATATAAAATTAATGAAATATAAACAAAAGGCCAAATTTATAGGAGGCTCACTGTATTGATGAGATTTATTCCAGTTGAACTTTAAGGATGTGATATTCAAGGCTATACTAATCAATATAGCAGTTTAAACATTTTCTGTCTCCAGAAACTTAGTCTATAAAGACTAAACCTGAGAATAAAATTTAGATGTAAGCTACATTGGTTGGTAAGCACTTTAGGTATTTAGGCAGGGCATAAATTAAATTAAAAATTTAAGATTAAGATTTATGAATCAAAATTAACTATAATATAGATATTGCATTGTAGTAAACTGTCTATTCTACTAGTATTGTAATTACCAACGCCATCCCTTTGGGTACAGTTTTCAGGTCTTCTGTCCATCCCTTATTCCATCATCTAACAATTATTATAGTGTCTACTCCAGTCTAGGCAGTATGCCAGGTGTTGGTGAACACAGATGAACAGAACAGACACAGTGCATTGTTCTCAAGAGCTGACAGTCTAGCTGTATATTCAGATAACTAAGTGATAACAATAAATAATGGCAAGTAGTATGAAAGGAAAATTATAAGATTTTGGTAGAGAACATAGCAGAGGACTTAACATAGAACTGGGTAAAGAGAGAAGAGAGGGAAGAGAAGTCTTATGGAAGAAGGAACCTGACAACTATTTCCTTCAGCAGTTATACAGGAGGCATAAGGTGCATTCCATACACTGCTTTATAATTCATATGAGTAAGATTATGGATTTTTTCAGTTGCATTACTTTTGTTCCTAGATTCATTGAGGTATGATTGATAATTAAATGTGGTAGATAATTAAAGTGTGCAATGTAGTGATTTGATGATTTGATGTATGTGTATGTTGAGAAATAATCACCACAATCAATCTAATTAACATAGCCATTACCTCACATAGTTACCATTTTGTGTGTGTGTGTGTGGTGGGTACACTTGAAATCTCTCTTAGCAAATTCCAAGGACACAATGCATTATTATTAATTACAGTTACCATGTTGACCATTAAGTCTCCAATACCTATTCATTTTGTAAGTGATTATTTGTACTGTTTCACCAACATCTCTCCTTATACCCTATCTACAACCTCCTTGTAACCACCATTCTACTCTCTGTTACTTTGAGACTGAATTTTGTTTTTTAGATTCCACATGTAAGTAGAATCATGCAGTATTTGTCTTTCTGTGTCTGGCTTGTTTCACTTAACATAATATCCTTCAGATTTATCCAGGTTATCTCAAATGGCAGCAGGATTTACCTTGTTTTGAAGGCTGAATAGTGTTGTACTATGTGTATCAATCACATTTTCTTTAACTACTCATCGGTTGATGGATGCTTAAGTCATTTTCATTTTGTGACTATTATGAATAATGCTGCAAAGAACATGGGAGGGTAAGCATCACTTGAAGATAGCGATCTTTCCTTTGGATGTATACATAGAAGTGAGTTTGTTGGATCATCTGATAGTTCTATTTATATATTTTTTAGGAATCCCATGCTGTTTTTAATAATGATCACACCAATTTACTTTACTATCAGCAATAGGGGTTCTCTTTTCTGTACATCCTTGCCAATGCATGTTTTTTTGTTTTGTTTTTTGTCTTTTTGATAGTAGCCATCCTAACAGATGTGAGATATCTCATTGTGCTTTTGATTTGGATATCCCTCATAAGTGACAACTTTGAGTACCTTTTCATATACCTGTTAGCCATTTGTATGTCTTTGGGAAAATATTTATTCATATCTTTGTCCGTTTTTATTCAGGTTTTTTTCCTTATCAAGTTTTATGAGTTCTTAAATATTTTGGATATTAACCCCTTATCAAATACATGGTTCTCTAGCCAGAGCAATTAAGGAAGAAAAAAAGTCATCCAAGTCAGAAAGGAAGAAGTAAAACTGTCTCTGTTTGTAGAGTATATTATTTTATACATAAAAAGCCCTGAAGACTTCATCAAAAAAACTGCTAGAACTAATAAATGAATTTTGTGAAGTTACAGGATACAAAGTCAACATACAAAAATCAGATGAGTTTCTTTACACTAATAGCAAACTATCCAAAAAAGAAATCAGAAAAACAGTTCCCTAACATCAAAAATATAACTAGAAATAAATTTAACCAAGAAACTGCAAGATCTATACACTGAAAACTATAAAACATTGATGAATGAAATTGAAGAAGACATAATTAGATAGAAAATAGCCTATGTTCATAAATTGGAAGAATTAATATTGTCAAAATGTCCATATTACCCAGAGTGATTTACAGATTAAATTCAATCCCTACCAAAATTTCAATGGTATTTTTTATAAGAATAGAAACACACAAAAATAATAGGAATCACAAAAGACCTCAAATAACTAAAACAATCTTGAGCAAGCAGAACAAAGTTGGAGGCAGCACACTTCCTGATTTCAAATTATATTATAAAGATGTAATCAAAACAGTATGGTACTTGCATAAACACAGACACATAAGCCACATAGAACAGAATAGTGAGCCCAGAAATAAACCCATCTGTTTGATGTGTGGTCAACTATTTTTTAACAAAGATGCCAAGATTACATAATGGAGAAAGGATAGCCTCTTCAATAAATGGTATTGGAAAGTTCACACTTTATCCTGTGAGAGATAGGAACTAAGAGTGAAACCAAAACTGTCTAAAGATTGAAGAGTACATTGTCAAAGAGCTAAATGAGGGCGATTGGAGGCAGACAGTAAATGATTGTCCAACCCAGATGATTGATAATAGAGGCCTGGATTCAATTAGTTTTAAGAGAGGATCCATTGAAGAATTGTTATTGAACATTGTTTTCTTACTTAAGAAATAAACTAGAATGACATAGTTTTGCTATCTAGAGTTACAATGAGTCTGGCCTGTAAATGTACTCTCTAAATCATAAGAATTAATTGTGGTAATTAAGTCACTGGAAAAATGGCAAAAATAAGGATAGAATTTGGTGGGCTTTGAGTGTAAACACTTGCTACCAAATCATACCTGTTCTGAATCCATTTAAATATCAACTAATGGGGTGGCTCACAAAATAGATAATTTAGTAATATCTGCTAATATTTGAACATTTGCCATGTAAGAGCACAATGAGCACTCGATGCATGTTTGCTATGGTTATGTATGTAAGAGCCACTTTTACTGAGATTATTTTGTTAAGGGCTTGCATAACCATAGGAGACGGCTGCTGTCCTACTTTACAGAGGAGAACTCAGGGATAAGAGAATTTAATAACAGGATCTTCTTCTGTTGAAGAAGACGATAATCTAGACTGCCAAATTCCACACCATGGCCAAGAAATTCTAACTTCTACAAATCACAAACATGATGGCAATTTCAAAAGTTTTGCCTTACACAGTTTTCCATAACTGAATGTTAAGAATACCTTCAGGTTAATGGTGTTAAAACTAAAAGGCTGTGAGTTTCAAAATATATAAAGTATTCACATGATGTGTTGAAATGCAGTGAACTTCAAAAATCTTTCCAAAACCCCAAATATAGTTTTCCAGTGTGGAAACGTTCTATGTTTTGATTTTGCTCTTAAAAAGCAGAAATTGTATTGATACTAATCATGTCACTACAAACTGATGTTTGACTTCACCTTTTACGTTGAGCTCTAATACTGCTGTGGCTCTTCTAATAATAGAATCTTTAAAGTGTTTCTTTAGGATAAAATATTGATGTATGATAAGATCTTAGTGAGAGAGGATGAATGAAGTGGCTCAGAACCCATGATCTCTTATAAATGTGACAAATGTCATGGGTAAAGAATTGACCCATTTATCTAACTGTAAACTCCTGCCAATTCATTATTCTATATGCTATGTCTGGGAATTTGAAGATATTATAGTAGTTATTTATGAGCAAGTCCCTTTCCTTGGAGTTCTCACAGAATGTCTTTCACAAGTTCAGTGAAGAGACTTAGAAAGCTGATTCTATCAACTCAGCAAGAGAGGTTCTATCTCAATGATAGACACACATTAACCAACTTCATGAGATTTATGTCTAAATTAGAAATACCAATTTTTAAATTTAGCATGAGAAATAGTATCACATGCATAGGAATAGCTAAATCTTCTCTCCCCCTAAGAAGATCTACGCAACAAGAAGGAACATAATGAAAAGGATAATTAATGCATTTAAACTCAGAAAAAGGAGTGTTAGCTAAAAAGGATTCTTTAATGGCAGCAGGCTAAGTCAGCCCAACAGGTATAATTTTGTCAGGGGTACTAGAGACAGTGAAGGTCCTCCCCACAAAGTCTTGTTAAGTACCTTGAGGGTAAGGACCCTGTTTTGTATCTATCATATCTCCAATCCCTGGAACAAATCAACCACTCACTAAACATGAGGAGAGTTCATTGGCTAAGACTCTTTTATTCAGTGCTTGAATGAACTCTTCCTACTTTTTTATGGCTCTCATTTCTTCTATGTATCCATGAATGACCTGTTTTTTTTTTTTTTTTTTGGAGATAAAGTCTTACTCTGTCACCCAGGCTGGATGGAGTGCAGTGGTGTGATCTTGGCTCACTGCAACCTCTACCTCTTGGGTTCAAGTGATTCTCCTGCCTCAGCCTCCTGAGTAGCTGGGATTACAAGCATGTGCCTCCTCGCCTGGCTCATTTTTGTATTTTTAGTAGAAATGGGGTTTCACTATGTTGGCCGGGCTGGTCTCAAACTCCTGACCTCAGCTGATCTGCCTGCCTCGGCCTCCAAAAGTGCTGGAATTACAGGCATGAACCACTGCATCTGGCCTCATGGATGACCTCTTGAATGCCACATTCTTTCATTAGGTGTGCCAGCATAGTTAAGTTGGAGTCTGATATGCTCATCAAGTAGCCAATCTGTCTCTTTATGCTTTTATATTTCTGTTTTTGTCCATTTCTTCCTGCTTTTTGGCGGGAAGAAGCAGGGCATACCAATAAAGCCCCTAAGTGTATTTTACATGAAATATGTTTCTTTGTATCTATTATATCAGCACTCCATCCTAAGATACGATACAATGCAGCTTAGCCAGATTGGCCCAGTCTGTTGCTTCTAACAATTTCTGCTAATTACGAGAGATGAGGCTCAGGATGTTAAAACTGTGTTGAAGTTGATCAAAATGGAAGCCTTGGGGAAAATACCTTACATTAAACCCTACAATCCACTGAAGATACAGGAATGTGTTTCTTCAATTCATTCCAGCAGATATTTAATGAGCACTTGATCTGTTAAGTGCAGGGTTAAAGGCAAATGAGACAAGTTTTACCTGCCTTTACTTGGAATAACATTCTATTTTTGGACTCATGTTTTAATTTTTTAATAGCCTTATCTATTTACATTTAGTTTTTATTAACTTACTACTTAGGAATCCTAAAAAGGACTTCCTCATTGCTTAAGAAGAAGTAAGGAGAGATGTAGGTAACCAGATAATACATCTTGAAACACAAATTGTATTTTAGGAAGTGAAGTCCCAGCAGAAATTTCCCCTAGTGAGTGAAGAGGTGATATAGCGAATCATCTCCTAGAATCAAAATCTTTGCCTTACGAGGCAGCTAGGTATCAGAAAATGGGAATCTTTTGCCCAATTCCTCTATTATCTATCTGTGTGATTTTGACCATATCACGTCTTCTTTTCAGTTTTCAGTTGTCTCATGCAAGTAATGAAAAGGTTGGACTTGATGAAATATCATTTCCTTTTACATCAGAATATGCCACAGCTCACCATCTGAGAGATTTAAAATTATATAAAGTTATTTTCTCTGCAATCCATTGCAGAAAGGATATCAGGAATTACTAGCAATGTTCATTATTCATGAAATAATATTTATGAAGCAACTATTATGTGCTAGGCACTGTGCTAGTTGTGGATTTGCTCAATTATGCTTCTCTCACATATCTAATAAACCCCTTCTAAAGATTAAATCATTTGAAATGTATAATGCTGAATTATTTGTCTTTAATAGCCTTTGACATGTATATGTGTGTGTGTGCACAATTATTGGGTTTTAGGGTTGGATTTTGAGGCTTGGCCTTTAGCATCAACCAGCACTCCCCATTCAAGAAGTTTACCATTAGCTTGGAATTCCTGCAGCCAACAGTTGTCTCTTGTACCACTGAGCACTGATATGATAGTAAAAATAAAGATGAGTGATGCTATGCATTTTTTAAGCACAGGTCTTATTTATTTCTGCCTATTATGGAGTGCCTATCATGTAGTCTAGCCTCCTTTTATTGATCCATAAATTTTATTTCCAAATAAAAATGTGATATTTCAAGAGCTTACTTACATAAGCTATAATGCAGTGAGAAATTATGGACCAGAATGAACGTTAAAAGAACTGATCAGTGTTTTTCACTGAAAAGAAACAGAGTACATGGAGCCATGTATTCGGCTCTATCAGTATTTGCTTCGTGCTCTTTAATTAATTTCTTTTAAAAAGGTATGTTTGCCATACATTTCATTACTAATCACATTAAACTAATTATCAAATGTATGAGTTCCTTCTGAAAGTAATGACTTAGCTTGAGAATCCCTCATTGTATACCATGTATATATTTGAATTTCCAAACCCGAAGATGACTTCAGTTTAGACACTGTGTCTGGCCAATAGAGATATTCTCAAAATGTTTGGGTCACTGTTTTGTCCCCGAGCCAAACTTCCTGGTCCAGATTCCTTCCATAGAAATGTCTCTTCAAAGTCAGTCAGATAATTTTGCCCTTGGCCGTGGAAAAGTAGCATTGGATTTACTCTGTTTTGAAGAGCCAAAGCAGAGTGAGTGTCATTTCCCATCAGGCATTATTTACGAAATGAACTCTCAGATGAAAGATTGGCATCGTGTTACTGCCCTAATCATCTGCCATTAGTTTAAGTCTAACTCAACTGTTTTGGGCTTTCATAGAATAAATAAATACTGTTTCTGTCCTTTGCCTAAATATTGCCTCATAATATTTCTGAAAAACAAATTTAAAAAATAAAACCTTCTCTGGGCAAGATACTGAAGTGAGTCTTTGGTATTTTGTCATCCATAATTCACCTGATACTTTAATCTACCCACCACCTTTACTCAATTTCCTAATAACCCTACTCAGCTGCTCTGGTAAGGTGGCGGTGACCCCTTCTTTTTGCCTCCAGGGTTGTTATGGAGCCAAATAGGACCAACTTGAGGACACCATTCTCCTGGTCACAGAGATTTGTTCTGGGATGAATGAGCATGTGACTCAATCTGGAAAAGATCTATTTTCCTAGGGAAAGTGAGCATGTGACTACCAGTGGGTGTCTTACCACCCAAAGGAGAGAGCAAAACTGTGGGTGAAGCCAAGAGAAGCATACAGAAGAAGAGGGAGATAGAGTCTTGATTACATTTCAGCTGTTACTCCCAGTCCTGCCTTCACATCCACTTCTTGGCTTTATAATTTTATGATTGAGTACATCTCTACCCCCATCCTATTTTTTCCTTAGGCTAATTTGAATGAGTTCCGTCTGCTGTAACCAAAAGGGTCCTGATGATCGCCTCTTTTCAGGCTTTTGCTGTAACTGCTCTGTGCCTCTCTCTGTATGACCTTACTGTGTTACCTCAAACTACCCCACCCTCCACCCCAAGTCAGTGGCATAACAGACCACACTCCCTATATTCACAGCCTCGCTGGTATTTCAGGCCTTACAGATTTTGCCTGACGACTGACTTGCTAATATCGCACAAGTCCTTTGGATAAATGTACAAATGGCTTATTAGTTTTTGAGATTGTTTACATCTTATGAGACAAGCTAGTTTGCTAGTACAATACAATGTTTTAACAGGTCACAAGGAATAAATGAAATCTAAAAAGTCAAGATATAGAAAGTTGGGTTATATGCATGTTCCTGTACTTGAATTTTTTAAAAACCTGTATTCACTTACTTAAAAATATCTATTGTGTACTTCCTACAAACTAGGTATGGTGTAAGGAATAGGATACAACCTGGGGAAAGTAGGCCAGGTCTCTGCCCTCATGGAGAATACTGTCTCTCAGGAAAGATTAACATGATCAGATAAAAATACAAAGATGTATCTACAACTAAAATAGGTGCTAGTCTCTAGGCTTCTATAACAGGGGACTGTTGGGTCTGAGGGTTCAGGGAGAAATAAATTCTAGAGGAAGTGATAATGGAGGTTAAATTTAAAAGCTGAGTAAGAGTTAACTGCATGAACACAGAGTGAGGGCAATTTCTAGGAAACAGTAATATCTGTCCAGAAGGTGAGAACAGCTTTTCTTCAATCTCCTAAAGTGGAAAGATACATGATTTATTTGAAGACTTAGAAGAATGAGGGAGTGGCAGCAGGTGAGGCTATAGAAGGTGTGAGGGACCACTTGAGGATTGCTGCTGTCCCCTTTCAAGCAGTGGTCAGCCATTTAAAGATTTGAGGTCAAAGAGCGCCACAATCAGGTTTATGTTTTAAAAGATCCTGTAACTTAGTAATTCTTAAGTCTGGCTCACATTGGAATCATCTGAGGAGATTAAAAAATACTGTTGCCTGGTGGCCATCTGATTCTAATAGAATAAAAACCTCTGGGGTGGGACCCTGGTGCTAGACAGCTTAAAAGCTACCCCAGGTGATTCTAACATAAATCTAGGCTTGAAAATCATCGACGTAAATAGTGTGGGAGATGAGGTTAGAACTAGCACCTGTCATAGAGTGGGCCACACTGACATGACTCAGTATAACTCCAGGTTCTTGCCTCTAAACCTAACACGTTCATGGATTGCATCAACAGAAGTATAGCTTCTGAATGAGAGAGGGAGTTCTTCCTGCTCTCTTTGCGTTAGACCCAGTGTACCTGCAAAGTTTGTTCACTTCTCAGCACCACACTCAAGGAGGAAATTAAGGAAACTGAAATATTCCCAGAAAAAAAAGCCATCCAGGTGACAAAGGGAATCTAAACCACAATGGAGAGAAGTAGTTCAGTAGCTCCAGATATGTTTAATCTACAGTCAAAATATCCTTTGAAAAGGATAATGTAGGAATCTCAGTTTTCAAGTAAGTCAAAAGATGTTATTTATTCAATGGGCAAAAATGAGGGTCTACTATATACCCATCCTAGACATTGGAAAAATGGCAGAAAAATGAAGTAGACAAAAATCCTTGCCCTCATGGAGCTTATGTTCAAGTGAAGATTGAAGTTTTCTGGTTCATATGATCTTCAATATCATAATTTTTAACCGACTTCTGTGATTAGCAACTATAGAATATGTTATAGGGAGACATATTTTAGTTGTAATTTTAGAACATTAAAAGTGGAAATCTGTGAGAAGCAAAGAGGTCACCATGTATGGAAGGATTCTAGCAGGAACAGCCATTGCAGAAGGGATTCAGGAATCTAATGGTAAGAATAAAAAGTGTAATAGGAAGCAGACTGATGAGGAGTCCTTTGCAAAACTGAGAACCAAGTAGTCCTATCGTATTAAATACTGGCAGTGCTTACATAGTTTGAGCATTTACTGTGTGCCATGCATTTTGCTAAGTGCTTATCACACAATATCTCACGTAGTACTCATAACACTCATATAGGTGGAAAGAATAAAACTGTCAAATTATAATTTTTAAAAAGTTAAAAACGTGACGTATAAATATGAAATGAATATGTCAGATATTTTACTTGACTCCTTAATTAGTAGGGGAATTGGTGTGATGGTAAGACTGGTTCCAAGAACATTTGAAGAGCTTGGTATTTATAGGTTTGTTAACAAAGGGATGCTAGCAGAGATTGCTACGTTAGAAACAAGACTGGTAATGTCCTGGGGGGCAATAAATCATCACATTTGAGGTTATTTTCTCTACTGGAAAGAAATTATTTGCATCTTTATCAGATAAAAGTCTCCAAGTTAACATGTACCTGTAATAAATCTGGAAACGTTTTTCAATAGCAAACTAATTTCAACAAATGACATTCCCTTTAAATACTTCTTGAGAGGGCCTGTTAAATAATTCCCACATATGATATTGGGGAAAAAAAAAAAAAAGACTACATTTTGGCTTTATTTTTCAAGTTTTGCATAATGTTTCTTAACCTTAGAAGAATTAATACATTTTCAGGATTTTCTAGCTAGCAGTAATAAAGCTGGGTTTCAAACTGAGATCTCTCCAGATGCCCACACTGAAATGAGCCATGTAACAAGTCTTTCGGGAGACATGAGGGCAGGGTTTGTGAATCCTATCAGCATTGTTTGGTTAGGGCTAAGCATCAGCTTGAGTTTTTTTTTTTTAATTGATTACCAGAACATTCCAAATTAACTTCTTCAACTATTTAAAACTTATTTTTCCCCCAAAAGAAGCAGGGCATAAAACGTGAATAATAAACAATAAGCGGTTCATTAGCCATTTGCTACCACTGGCTCTAAGACAAAAGCTGTGGAACCCCATGTAGAAATCTGATTCTTTAGAATTTGTAGCAGCTATTTTCTCCGAAAGATTTCTTCCTCAACTTGTGGGATTGTATTTTGCTGTTGTTGTTCATTTAGGACTTTGCCATTTCCAAACATGGACATTGTAATTGTTAATAGTCTTCTATTTATGGAATGATAATTTTGAGCTCTTAAGGTATAAAGACAAAGGCCAGTTCTCTAGAATGACACTTTGTTCAGCCTCGTGTAACTGACTGCAGATTTGATCTTGCTGTTTTTCTTTTCTGTGAATTAATCTCAAGGAAAGACTTCAGTGTTATGTTTAGGGAATAAATGGAAAGTAGTGGTGTGGCTGGCTTAATGTTCCAATAAGGCTTCAGGACAGTTCTCCAAGTTTAAGGTGATAGGCCCCTATTACATAAAGTTAAAGCAGCAGAAAACTAGCCACTCAAATACTTTATTCTAGAACTCACACTAGATGGGAGAGTACAACTTTGCTTTTAGGTTAGAGAAAAGGTTTGGCTTTTGCTCCATTAAAAAAAAAAAAAAAACAAAATGTATTTATAGGCAGTCATAAACGCTTTACACAGATTATCTCACTGAATCCATAATAATTCTGTCGATAGATTCTATTATTGTTCCCATTTCACAGATGAGGAAACAGATCGAGAGAGGTTAAGCAAGCTGACCAGGGTTTATAGCCAGTAAGATGCAGAGCTATGATTAGACCCAGGCTATCTGATTAGAAGGCTAGGTGATATCACCTTCCCAAATTATGCTGCAGTAGAGAAAGCACACAGAAAAAGAGAGCACCAATCCCATTTCCAGCTTCAGCTCTGGTATTAACTGTCTTTCAAACTCTGCACAAGTCATCTCATTTGTCTGGGCCTCTACTTCCCTCTGTAAAATGAAGGGTAGAAACAATTTGGATTGGATGATCTCTGGAGTGTCTTCCAACTCCAAAGATCTGATTCTGTAATTGCATCTTGGCCTTAGATGTGCACACACACCTCCCCACACTGCCCCCCCCCCCCACCCCACTACTTGCCGAGGTGAAAATCTAATCCTGCTGAAAGCACCCACTGTAATTTGATGCTAAACTCAAGACCCCTGAATCCTATTACTTACAACATCCCCTCAAGAACATACAACAGTTAAACTCTGGCAAGCCAGTTCTTTAGAATAAGTTGCCAATGGGATGTGATTTTTGGAAGTAAAATGTTAATAGCAAAACAGAAAAAAGAAACAGTTCAAAACAAATGTTCCTGTCTCTTTAAATCACCTCTTTTCTATAATGTTACCTTGACAACTTAGTCTGGCTCTTTAGATATGGGGGTTTTTCAGTGTGGGAGGAGAGGGGTGTCCTCCTCCTGTTTTGAGGTTGCATGGAAAGGGAAAATGTCAAAGGCAGAGCACCAAATCCAGCAGAATGTACACAGGGCATCATGAGGGAGTGTCATCCAGAAATACTCACAGGTGTACAGAATTAGGACGCATTCTGATTCAAAGTACATTCTTTTCTGTTTTCCATAACCATAACACACATTGCAACAGCCTATAAAATGTTACATTTTTGGACCAGCACTTTTACAGAGCAGAGAGCAACAAAAGTGCCTGAAAAATAATTGCATTATTTTTAGTTGCTGTAGCAAAAGATGTACATATCAGGTTGAGGGGACAGCTCCGAAGAACTGTACCAGTGTGGAAATGCTAAAAATATTGCTCCCCCTCCAGCAATTGAAATTTTGAGCAAAGACTTAGGAAGCGGCAGGTAGGGAGATCAAATTAGAATTTACATCTCTCAGCTGTAATAAGCTTGTTATCAGGACTGGCAAGAGCTCAGGGGGCTGACAGGGGTCAGCTGGGGACTCAAGGGTAAGGAGCAAGTGAAAAAGGAGCAGTGTTGAGCAGAAGAAAGAGAGGACTTATCTCCAGTATCTAGCACTACAGAGCAGAGGCTGTGTGGAGAATGGCTGAAAAATCAGAATTGGTTGTAGAAGCAGTTTTCTTTCTGGTTGTGAGTATGAGCCCGGCAGACACCATGAGCGCTGTTGCAGGGGAGTGAGCCGGTGCTTGACACATGTGTTTCCCATTGATAACTGGAGACAGCCCAGTAGCTGTGAGTCGGTCTGACAAAGTCATATTGAAGTACGGAGTACGGTTTCAAAGCAGTCAGAAAAAGAACGGGAATGCTGTTCAGGAAATTCTTCAGGCATGGGCAGGGACTTGGCTGCAGTTCTGCAGTTGGAAAATCTGACTGGGGCAGCTTCTGAGCACAGGCTGGGCCTGCTCACACTCAGCGGGCCGAGTGGCCACCTCCTTCAGAGCTGCTCAGCACGCCCTGGGATCACGGGCGGTTTTCATCGGCCGGTTTGTGAAACGGACAAGAGAGGTAGGGTACTGTTCAGTTCTTGCGTTTGCAAGCGTCTGTTCACTTTCTAAGCTGTCTGTCTGCTATGTTTGCAGCCACTCCGAGTTTTTAGTGTGTGCATGTGTGTGTGTGTGAATTAGCAAGTTAGAACTCGGTCATGTAAACAATTGGCGTGGGGCTCCAATCTGTGCGTTTCCCCCTTTAAGGTCTGATTTTCAGCAGGGCAGAGACTTTTTTTGAAAGTTAGGATTTAGCTGGCAACATTATTGTGTAAAGAGAAGTATGTGAATTCCTTATGCTGTCACCCTGCTCCAACCATCTGTAACTTTTCCTTTCTGCGTGGAAGGGCCGTTCACTGGCAAGGAAGATAATTTTAGATGAAACTGTGTGCTTCGCTTCACAAGAGTTTTAACGGGGAGGTTTTTTGTAGTTTTTTTTTTTTTTTTTTTTACATAGCAGAAAATGGCTCTCATTTAGGAGGGAATCAGAGTTTGAAGTTTCTACGTTGGATGACACTTTCAGAGTGTCGAAACAGATATGTGTGTATGGATTTCTAAAATCTTTTCTATAGGAGTTTGACTGTCATTATCTGGGATTTGACTGTCAGTGATATATTTGCCTAGAAGTATGCTGGATCAACGTTTGTAATTCTGTTTCTATAATCATTTCTAATTTTCTCACTTGAAGTAATTTGCAGTTTTACTCTCAAAAATACTTCTGTATTTTAGGAAACATAGATAATAAAAAAGTAACAGAAAATGGCAGTTTACTCAAAATACTTCTTAAAGGACAGAGACATAATGGTGTGAATTTTATTTCATTGATTGCTTGGTCTTAGTTTGCACCTTACTGAAAAAGAGCTTTTTATAAAAATCAAAGTTTTGAAAATTTTCAGCACAACAGGGGTCTCAGTTTTCTTCCTCAGTTTTGGTGCTTCCTTATCAACTCTATTGCAATACAGATATTCTCTCATTGGAAAGCTATACCTTGTTTTAAGTACAGCATTTAGAAAACACACAGTACAATGTCATTGCATTTGAGAGACTGGTTCGGCCCAAAGCCAAGCTAAACCTTACAACTGCTTTACGATTACTAGCGCAGCAATCTGTGACAACATTGGTTTTTTCCGAAGGGGGCTTGGCGAAGAGTGTAGTTGGGGAGATGGGCGAATGAATGGAATCTTGGATACTTCTTGAGTAGCTGAGGAGTGACTAGACCTCTTAGGGTAGATCTCTGTGACAACAGGTGTGCATTTACTTGTGTCCTACAATCTTTAAACAAGTAGCTAATAGAAGAGCCTGAGGTTAATGCTGAAAGAAAAGTGGAGAGCCAGCGTTTCTCATTGCTTCTTCTTCATAGGACCTAGAATGAGAAGGCACACATTCTGTCCTATTGGTAGAAGGTCAGGATTTTCAGCCAGCAATTTTCTTTTTTCTTCCACAGTGTTGTACTTGGAGGAGGGAACTGGGACAGGACTGGCAGCAGGATATCTTTATTCTAAGAGATGGCTCATGAACATTTTCTTTTATTAATTTCATGCTTGTATTGGGGTGGTGTGGGGAGGGTTTGGGGACCTCAGGACTTGAGGAAAGGAAGGGGGTGTAGTTAGAAGTCAGGATGGACTGTGACCTTATTTTTTTTCTCCTAAAGTGCCTAATGAGTGAGAAAAATGCCAAGACAGATTAGGAACTGCTGTGAACCACAGCCAAGCCCACTGCCAATGAAAAAGGGAGCCTTCCATGAGCTCGGGTGTCATACTCCTCTATATTTAGCGTGCATCAAGCATTGAGCAGAAGAGGCGTGAAATAGCAACTCCAGGTTGCAGGATTATAAAGAGCAGTGCCTGAAACTTGGTAGAAACTCTATAGTTTCTCTCTTTTTTAGAAGTAAAGTAGGGAAAAGTCAAGCTCCCTTTGACATCTGAAGAGAAAAAGTAAGCAGCAGAAGGGAGAAGGATACAGAGGAAGAAATCCAGGGCAGAGGTGGAGGCAGTGAAGGGCGAGGAATGGCCACACCACAAACTGGGCAGTGAGAGTGCAGGGAGGAGCCCTCGGCACAGGAATGAAACACACATATTAGAAACAGCCAAAGCCACCAGGCACTGATTTGTTGGACTGAAAGTGTGCAGATACTCGGTGGCCTTGGTGAAGAGAATTCTTTTAGCCACTTCACCACAGGAGACTGCATGGTCAGCCTGCCCTGCCTTCTGGAAGTAATCAGAAAGCACATTTTGTAAGAATGGCATTGCCTGAGGGTTCAGATTTCCTAGGCAAGGAGGGGGCAGGCTCTTAAGGCCTTATTTTTAACCCATATTTGTTCCTTGCAGAGACATTACTGCCGGGAGTGTTGAGTGAAGGGACCAGGTGGAGATGGTGAGTAATTCCCGGGAGCAAAGCTTGTTCAAGGCCCTGCCCATGGTCATTTTATTATTAACATAAACTTTCGAAAGAGAGAACAAAGTGTTATATATGCCTTATCCTGATGAAGACATGTGTTTAATTTTACTTTTTTATTTTAAAAAATCTCCAGGCCGGGCACAGTGACTCATGCCTGTAATCCCAGAACTTTGGGAGGCTGAGGCAGGTGGATCACGAGGTCAGGAGATCGAGACCATCCTGGCTAACGTGGTGAAACCCCATCTATACTAAAAATACCAAAAATTAGCCAGTTGTGGTGGTGGGCACCTGTAGTCCCAGCTACTCGGGAGGCTGAGGCAGGAGAAAAGCATGAACCCAGGAGGCGGAGCTTGCAGGAGCCGAGATGGCGCCACTGCACTCCAGCCTGGGTGACAGAGCAAGAGTCCATCTCAAAAAAAACTCCAAGGGCATATACTACATTGTTGATTGTACATGTGTTGAGCTTCCCAAATCCAAAAATCTGAACTCTGAAACGTTCCAAAATTTAAAATTTTTTGAGCACTGACATGGTGCTCAAAGGAATTATTTATTGGAACATTTCAGATTTTGTATTTTCAGATTTGGAATGTTCAATTGTAAGTATAATGCAAATATTCCAAAATCCAAAAAATCTGACGTCAGAAACACTTCTGGTTTCAAGCATCTTGGATAGTTTCCTAAGCCACGTCTGAGGAACGTGCTGGTACTAGGAGCAGAAGTGGGGTTGAGAGAGGGAGGAAAGGTAGAGGTGGTCAGAAATCTTAGCTCAGGTTTGGCTCCATTCATCTTCAGATCTCAGATTTCCCATCTGTAAGATGATCTGATACCTCTGAATTGTTTTCTGTTTTCACAACCTATGATTTTTGTAATTCTGAGGCTCTTCCTTTTCTTTAAGAATAACTCTTAGTCTGTCTCCCTTAAGGGTGGGCATCTTGAGTCATTTCACCCATTTCTCCAACTTTTGCTGCTCTCTTTCTTTACTCTTCTCTGAACATATTTCAGTGAGCCTTCTCCTGACAAAAACTATGGCTCATTGAACTCAACTTAGTCATCTGAACAATGCACATCCATGGTAAGGACTTCACACATCTGTTAACCAAAAAGGAAGAGGGTGATTGTAGGGAGAGGAAGCACAGCAAGAAAGAAAAAAAAAACGGAAGGGGATATCATCTTGCTGTGGAAGAAAAGTGGTTATATTGTGAACTGAGCTCAGGGTCTGCCTCAAACGCAGACTGGGGTCCTGGCTGTGTGGCCGTAGGCAAGTTACATCATCTCCAAAATGTGTCCCGATTTCCTAATGTCTAAAATAGACATGACAATAGTATCTGCCTCATAGTGTGTTGTGAGATTGTACAGATAATGCACTTAGCATTGTCCTTTGCACACAGTAAGCACTTAAATATGTCAAATATATTAATACATATAGTTAAGATGAACTGAGATAGCACCAGGCAAATCGACAAAGAGTGAAGAAGGTAGATCGAGGTAAAAATGAAGAGTTCAGACAATCAACAAAGGAGAGGATGTTTTACTCTGAATTGTCTGGGTTACTTTTCCTATGTTGCCCAAATTTCTCTAGAGATTCCACATTTCCCTTTGTTTCACTTTTCTTGCCACACAAAAAGGTCTTCATTATTGTTTCAAATTCCTGTTGCAGAGCGTGAACTGCCTCATATAAAGGAAACCGTGTAAGCTGTAGCCTCTGACCTGCCTCTCAGACAGGTCTGTAGGACTGGGGAGGAGCATGTCACCATGGTTCACTTAGTGTATAAATCCTGTGAGATTAGTTTGCTAAGAAAGCTTTGTTGGAGGTTGTATTAATGGAGCTCAGGATGTGTAGGAGGATATGGATGCAATCACTTTATTCTTCTTTTTCCCCGATAAAGCAATGGCACCTATTAGAGCAAGCACAATTCCCTGATAAAAACTATATTACCAGGGATTAGAAACTCCTTCCTTGCTCAGACCACTTTTCCTTGCCAGTGTGATAGGATCAGACTGTCTTGTGAGCACCTTGACTTCCAAATAATATATTGTGAATGCCTGGAAACCCTGCTGTTACTTGCTGGAGTTGACGTATTCAGCCACCAAAACGATTCTTTGAGTTCAGAGTAAATAAATATCAGGGTAAGCTCCTCTCTCTAAATGAATCACTCGACAAGATCTTGTACTAACCCTCATTGGGGTTGTGGTATTGGCACTGCGTATTCAATGAAAGAAGATTGCTCCAGGGTAAGGACAGCGGGGAACAGAGCCACACTGTGTTCCTTTCATTCCTATTGTTACCTATGGTTGACTTCTCTTCTCTCTCGTGTTCTATAATCTTTCTAGCCCTTTCCTTCTATTTCTTTATTGGATTCCATTCACCCTCGCAAGTTTCTTTTTGTTATTTGTTCAGTGTGTGTTTACCAAAGTACTTATCTGCTTCCCTCAGGGGTCAGGAATATTGATAATAGGCCAGTGTCTGGACAGCATAATTTTTACCAGGTAATGAGAAAGATTAACTCATTGGGTTATGTAGCTAATATCTGTTTATTTTACTAGAAGTAAACTATACCTCAATAGACATACATACGTATATACATATCTACATGAAAGCATGCAAAGTGCTTAGAAAAATGCATGCTGTTTAGCTATTTTTATCATGCTTGTTTCCAGAAACTTTGATTAAAAAACAAACAAACAAAAAAACATAAAATGACCAAAAATGAGATGAGCATTTCCTTTCAGACCACAGGTTTCATTGCAAGCATTTGAGAGCACAGGTAATAGCTAAAGATTCTTGCCAAACATAATTGTCAACGGAGAATCTACTGGATCAATTCTAATTTTATGAAACTATTGAATCACTATAGAAGGATGTGCCTAATTTGTTGTAACTGCTTTTCATGATGCTGTAAAAATGTAGAGGTTTTAGAGACATATCAAGCATGGTTTATGACCTGGGACACAACACCTGTACTTAGAGTAACTTGCACTCTGACTGGAATACAGTAGTCACTCAATAGGTATTCAATAATGTGTCTTAAAATCAATATCCGTATTGAAAACTTCTAGCTAATACAGTCACAAAAATATTGTTTTCATTAGTAATCACATTGTTATAATCAATTATTCACATCTATCTAGAAGCATTGAATATAAGAAATGAACGAACAGATTTTCCAGCCAAACTCTCTGGGTTCAAATGCTTGCTATGCCTTTAACAAGCAAAGAGATTTGGGGTAGATTACTTAACCACTCTTTCTCATTGGCTCAACTGTAAAAATGGAAATGATTGTGAGACAGGTTATATGTCTGTGAGGATTAAATACATGTAGAACAATTATATGTCTGTGAGGATTAAATACATGTAGAACAATGTAGAACAATGTAGAACAATGACTAGTACATAGTACCATTATACAAGTGTTTGTCATTTATGTGTGCTTTCTTTATGTTAGAAAAGTGATTTATTTTTATTTTATTTTATTTTATTTTTTCTTTTGCAATTTGTCTCTAAGTATTGCTCAAAAAATCTGTGTGTAGATGGTTGGTGAAAGTAATGTGAAACCAGGAGTTCAAGCGGAAAAGACAGAAACCTGGAATTTATGGGAAACATTGGTTTTCAGTTTAGCTGACTTTGGTTTTGTTACTGCCTTACTCTGTGACCTTGATTAAGTCATTTCACCTCCCTGAACTTTGTTTTACCATCTGTTAAATAAGGATTTGGATTTTATATTGTCCATGTTCCCTTTAGGCCTTGTGTGTCACTCTCTGATCTCAAGTGTTTGAGTCATGTTCATTATTATTTTATTACACAGCTTGGTCCCCAAGCCACAGAAGAGCTGTAGTTGCTTGACTCCTATTGTCATTATCTGGTTCTGGTGGGAATCATCCATGGGGTTTTAGAAAGCACCGACCTTGTACAACACCAAGTAGCTGGTTTGCTGAGAGAATCTGCCACTACTATTAAGAAAGCTAACCATAGAAGTGGCCATGATGGGGTAGACATAGCATCCTTTCCATATGAAAATGGCACCATTATATCTGCGATCAGATGTTTGAGATTATTTTTCCTGCCCAAGGGCATTCAGTTCGCATATTCTTTTCTGGTCCTCACCTTGCAACATCAAGGACCAGGCTAGTTTTACGTAGAGCCAAACCTTCAACAATTCTTGCAATGCCTTCAAGTCTTTGTTCAACTATAGCCTTTTCCATGAGGTCAACCTTTCCTATGCTTTTAAATATTGAGCCTGCTGTATTCCCCAACCCCTGGTACTGCTGGTCTATTTTTTTTGTGCCTTTTTTTTTTTTTTTTTTAGGAGGTGGGACTTTTCCTCATAGCATTCATCTCCTTGTGACATAAGTATAGTATTCTCTGGTGTTTATGTTTGTTTTCTGTCTCCCCATCACTACCTCTTTCCACCACTATGAGATCAGAACTCTTTGTTCTTGCTCATTGATGTATCCCAGATGCCTTGAACAGCATCAGGGGAGGAACTGAAGGACAGTACATATTTGCAGGTGGTGGCAGCGTTTCAAATGCATTTCACACTGAATATGTGTCTATGGTAATTCTAAATACCTTACTTTGTATTCAGGAAAAGTTAAATCTTTGCCTCAGCCTATGAGTAATGGAGAGAAAACCGGGCCTCAGTTTAAGTTCAGACCCTAACCAACTTACTAGCTAGGGGTCTTTGAGAATACTCTTGCATTCCTTAGGACTTTAGTTTCTTCATTTATGAAATGGTTTTAATTATATTGATCTCCCATAGTGTTGCAGGAATGTATGCACTTGTGTATCTGCTAATTCCTGGTAGAAATATGCATGTGTGTTTCACAAGTATATCTGCCTGAAAGCACCTCAACTAGTACCTCATACATCTGCATCATCTAATATCTTTTGGTTCATCAGAGATAAATATTTTAAACTTAAATACAAGGTATATTACAATTTGTGTGGCATCTTGATAATATTTATTTAAAAACTATACATACACACTTTGACCTGGCAATCTGGTTTCTCAGGACTTGTCTGAGAGGTGTATTTGGACCTTTGTGAAACGTGTATGCTCTATGTCTATGGCTTTCAATAATACTTATATCCTAGAGTCTTAAAGATTCATGTCCCGAAGCCCAGTCTTCCTTCCTCTTGAAGTCCAAATTCGTTTCCAAGTGTCATTGTAGTGATCTGGTTTATCTGTCTCCTTATCATTACCTCTTCCATCTCTTTGGAATCTCATGTGCCTTCAACATTGACACACCTGTCTCTTCCGCCATCATTCCCCTGCACACTCCATCCCCCTTCTGCCCTCCAAGCCTTCTATCCTCATGTTGTTCCCCATGGGGTACCCTTGTGCAACTGGCTGCTTATGCTGAAACCTTGGGGTTCTCCTTGACTGCTGTCCTTTTCGACACCTCTTGTCTCAAGCCACAGAATCCTATTAGCTCTGCTTTCCCACAAGATTCCAAATACGGCAACTCCCCACCTTCTCACCCACTTGTCTGTAGGCCTGGGCCACTGTCACCTCTCTGAAGACGATTGCAGTAGTCACGGGCCCCTGTTCTCTACACTTCATTCTCGCTCCTACAGCCCATTCCCTAGAGAACACTAGAGTGATCCTGAAGTGAAAATCTGATCATGCCATTTCCATGCCTAGGTTCTGCAGTGGTTACTGTTGCTTTCTGTATCATACCTGAGGTTTTTACTGTGGCTCTAAGCTTCCACTTCTTTCCCCTTCTGCCTGTGCCCAGGCTTATTTTCAAACATCCTCCTCTGGTCCACTCTGATCTAGCCACACTGTCGTCCTCGCCTGCCGAGCGAGCTCCTGCCTCAGGGCCTTTGCACTTGCTGGTCCAGTTTCCTCCGACTGAAATGTTTCCCCAGACATCCTCATGCTTTACTCTCTTGCTTCTTCTTGTTTTGTTCTTAGATCTCTCTGGGATGGACAGGATTTCCCCAACCATCCCTTAAACAGGAGCTCCTTAACACCTCAGCACTGTTCCCTTCTGCTGCTTTCTATGTTTTCTTCACAAGACTGATTTCCAAGAGCAAGTAGAAAAAGTCACATGTTCATTATGATAGGTAACAAAAAATGACTGGAAACAACCTCACTGTTTGTCTCTGAGCTGGTTAAGTTAAATATCATAGATCCATACCATTTAAAACAGTGTTTTTTTTTTAAATTTTATGTTTTTATGGGACTATCACTTAGTTAAGTGGACCAAGTTAGATTTAGAACATTATGTAAAATATGCTCTTGTTTGTGTAAAAAAATATATATAAACGTGCGCATGCACTGAACATCTATATTGAATAGAGCCTGAATATGTATTAAGCATTTCTATAAGGATAAGAAATAAGTTGATAATACTGGTTGCCTCAGTGCAGGGAGGCTGAAAGTATGAATGAGAGAATTGTTTAACTGCATGTTCTTTGATTCTTTTAAATACATGCACTTGTTGAATTTGTGAGGTATTACATATTTTAGCTAAGAATTGGAATGTATAACTATTAAGTTAATCTGAATAGTTGTATAAAAAGAAACTGCCATTCCGCCATTCCCGGGCTAGTTCACATAAATAGGTGCTTGCTTTTCTGGATGAATTTTGTAAGAAATGTTGTTACCTCAAAACTAAAAGTGATGAATTTGTTACCATTGTCTAAATTGTGCCAAACATTTGTGATCCAAGACTAATGCCTGATGTGGATGACCGAATAAAAAACCTTGAAAGCAAATAGTTTTAAATCAGAGACCTAAAAACTCATATGGCTAATGGATGACTATTTCTGTACCAGGATGATCCAAAATGACTCAGATTCCACAACAAACTCTGGAAACCGTAATGAGTCTTTGAGGGAACCTATGCCTACTATTTATATAAACTGGTTACAATTTCATAGTTACATAATTCATGTTTACTTTTAAATTCACCAAATTTTAACCTGTAGCATCACCAAAAAAAATAAAAACTTACTTGATTTGCATCACTTGTCTTATTCTTAAATTAGATAATGTAGCCATCAGTCTTGCTGTATTTTTCTCTACTCCTTGTTAGAACCTGGGAGGTTCCCCACCTCTTTCTACAAACTCACCTCTCACCCTCTCCTCTGAGCTCATTCAATCCAACTCTTGAGCTTGAGTTCTTCAGGCCATAGTGCTTGCTCTGTCTTCTGCTGAAAGCTTGCCTCCACCCCCAGGTATCATCTTAATTGTCTCCTTATCAGAATGACCTTCCATAACCAGAGTGAGTCACCTTCTATTCTCTCTTACAGGTACCTCTTTGTTTCTTCCTAGCACCTGACTTTAGTTCTAGGGGTTTCATTATTGTCCATTATTGTTTATTGTCCATCTCTCCTTAAAATATGAGCTTGATGAAAGCAGAATATGATCATTTTCATCCTTTTCAAGGCCTCTATCTCTAGGACCTACTGACGTATATAGTAGATATCAAAATACATAAATATTTTACTGTTGAAAAACAGATTGGGATTGGAATTTTTTTTTTTTTGAAGGTCAACTCTGTACTTGGCCATGTCTTTCCCTGACAGTGCATAACTGAACAGAGAACTGCACTCATAGTACCCACCCCCATAAATTCCTTTATGGAACAAGAGATTATGAAGCCTTGTTCCATAATGTTGGACAAGCAGAATCGAACATTAGTAAAATGCCTGCCAGTGCCCCTTCTTGTTCTCAGCTCTGCTTTATAGTAGAGTTGATCATGGCCCATACAATTTTACAGGCCCAAAAGAAAGATCATTAGGAAACTTGATGGCATTGATGTGTTTTTAGGAAGTTTACTGGGTTTTTTGTTGTTGTTTGTTTACAAATCATCCCTGAAAACATAATGCATTTTTGCACAGCAAATGGGTAATGTAGATACTGTAATTATTTCCAGGGGGCAAAAAAGGAAAACATTTGTTGTTCTCCTGAAGAAGAGCCCTGTGGGAACAAAGATGCAAACAAAAAGTGACCACTTCAACAGTATTAGACTAGAGTATGTGCTTAGCCTCACAAAGCGGACCAGTGGTGGATGCTCCTGCCCCCACGACCCTTTTTCATCTCTATATCTTCTCGATGACCTGTAAGAGGAGCAATAATAGATTTTCACAGTAGCCATTTGAGTCTTACCAAGTATAGGAAGGAAAGTCAGCATGGTATAAAATTAATACCACTTGCATCTGATCAGAGCAGTTTCTCTGTTAAGATATTAAAGACTTGTCGAAGATGTCAGACTCATCACTTTGAAGCTCATGTAGCTTCCTTGATTAGATGGACAATGGCTACGTCCAGGTATCACGTAGGCTGGGCCTGGTTCAAAGATCTCTGTGACAGCTTCACAGTGGGTGAGATTTGTATAAAGGTAGGAGGCTCCTCAGACTGGTGTTGAGCCCTGATGAGGCTACTGGAGATGGCTGTATAGTCATCACAGAGTCACTGAGTTGTTGGTGGTGGCTGAAGTGGTAGAAGTTACACAGGGCCACACAGCCTCGAAGGAGGTTCTTCACAAGCCCAAGTCCGAGTCAACCCTTGAGATTGCTACGTTAAATTAATGTCAAGCCTTGACTCTGTAATGCTATGCAATCCCAGGTAGGAACATTTGCAGTCCCAGGTAGGAACATTTGAATGCCTGAGACCATGAGGTTACAGCTCTCCAAAGTATGCTTTAGTAATATGACCATTCAGAATGACCTTCTTGGGAAACTGTACATCTAAAATATTTGACAACTATTTAATTAATTAATGATTGTGGGCAGTTATATTATATAACATTGTCTTGTCTTTTGGTAGTTTCTTCCTATCCAATGGTAAAACAATAGGAAGTTTTACTGTATTCATTCTTTGGGAAATATAATCCTCTTACATTTTGTGTGCAAGAAACAGATGATCCTTAAGTCAAATGGATTTGTTTATAAACAGGTCAGCACTGAAAATAGCCTTATGAAGGAGTAATGCTTTGGATTTAAGCCTGCTTAGCATTAGTATAATTGTATGTGTCTTTGGAAAAATGAAGCGGTATAAGTTTTTACTTCTTCTGATATAACTATTTACTGATTACTAGAGAATACACTTTACTGTTTAATGTTGGCTTGATTTTTATTCATTTATTCATTGAACAAATGTACATTCATTCACTGAACAAATGTATTTGGCTAAAAAATACATTTGCTTTATTTCCTTTAAAACAAACATGACAATAAGGTGAATCACACAAATATTTGGATTTCACAGTTCAGATAAAGTTTATCTTTATACTGTAGTGTACTATTGTGCAATAGCATTATATCTAAAAATATACACCATAACTTAAAAATACCTTACTGCTAAAAACAACTGGGATAAGAAAAAGCTAAAAATATTAGGAATACAAACAAGTTAACTACATGAATATGTACTTATAATGAGAAAGGAAATTAAATTATTAATTTTTAAAAGACATCACAAAATCAGGAAGGATAATATTGCTAATTAACTGCTTCATATACTTTTTCTGTACTTTTTGGTTGTATAGCCTTTAATTGTCTCTTCATATGACAATTATATGCCATTGTTACTTTCTGTATAGACAATGGAAAGATAATTATTTTTATGGCAATTTTGACAAAACTTTCAAAATACTGGTGGTTGTAATGTAGAATACACACAACTTTACACAGAGATATACATGGTATACATAACCTACAAACCCAAGTATTCTGGTTAATTTTATTTTCCATAATTCCCATACAAAATAAAACACGTATGGAACATTTATGATTATGTATGCCAAATTCAATATATTCTTGACAGATCATTTGTTTTGATGAGGCATCAATGACAGTTGAATTCTACATTTGAAATTTTACATATCTGATGATTATCAAATATACTTTTGACTAGCTTCTGTCTTTTCTACTACCCATGTATTTCTGTTGCTGGCCATTGTAGGTCATGTTTACATTGCATCGTGTCCTTTGGTCCTGTTCCTTCATGTCACCATGCTTGGTGAATTGGAGCTATGGGTGGAAGGAATTTTCCTAGAAGACATTCCTACACCAGGAGATCTAGCAGTAATGTACCTCTACCGGGAAGTACTGCAAACTATGTAAATATATTCTGCATTCAAACTATATGAACCACTAAGCCAGCTTCTTCTTGGATCTCCAAAATGCATGTAAATCCTCCAGAGCTAACACGAGGGGAAGCCAGAGTAGAAAAAGATAGAGTTTAGCGAGTTGCAATGAAAACATCTTTTAAAATTTTTATATCTTTATATTAAAAATTTTTAAAGATATTTAAAATTTTTAACTTAAATTGTATGACCATTGTCATGTTTTACTGGGACCTCTCCTGGGGCCTTCAAAGGCCTGGGGCCTGCCCGAGTGAGGAATTAAAATTTTCACTTCAATTCCCTGGACAGTAAATTTGTTCCAGGAAGGAATAAGAAGAATGATAGATTGGAGATTGTCATTCGTCTTTGTTTTTATCTTTCAACATGTTTTAATTTTTGATTAGAAAAATGAATGTACTCAGCATATCTAAATTTCCCTTTCCATGCAGGATTCTTTATAACAGATGTATCCATTACCATATGTTTGCATGGAAAGGCCTCCTATTATAATTCTTTGTAGAAAAGTGTTCATCCCCTTCACTGTTTCTTTCTTATGTATTTTAATGAGTTGGAGACTGGAGTATTCTGTTCCATGGGACTCATTAAAGGGGGTGTGGTAGAGATGACATGCAATAAGTCACTATACCATGCAGCAAAAGATCCAAGTTATAATCCCTGCTCAGCTTCTAATTTGCTGTATGACTTGAAAGGGAGCTGCTTCCTCCGGGTCTTGAGTTTCACAGCTGGTCAATTTTGTGTTGGTCAAAATTAGTAGTTCCAGGAGCAAAGGATTCTGCGGAGATGCCTCAAGGGTAACCAGACCCTGCTTTAAGCAGAGGAACTCTGCTTTTTTTTTTTTTTTTTTTTTTTTTTTTTGCTATTTTACACACTAGAGTTTCTTTCAAGACTTTGTCTTACAATGATTACCCTTTGAAAAATTGAAAGCCATTTTTTAGATGTCCCAACTGTTTAGAATCTCCTGGGAGATTTTTCACAATGTTTCACCCTGAGCTCCAGATTCTGATAATGGAGCTCAAAATCTGTACCATATTTGTTCAGTTTCTTTTGAGTTTTGATGCATAATTAGGGTTGAGTGGCATTATTCTAGACCAATGGCATGCAATCCTGTCGACTCTTAGAATTACCTGGGGAAGCTTTAATAAATACTGATGCCTGGGTGCTACCTCTGTGATTGTTACTTAACCTGAGTACAGATGTGTGTTTTTTAAATTTAATTTACTTATTTATTTTTTGAGACAAAGTCTTCACTCTGTTGCCCAGGCTGGAGTGCAGTGGTACAATCTTGGCTCACTGCAACCTCTGCCTCCCAGGTTGAAGCAATTCTCCCTGCCTCAGCCTCCTGAGTAGCTGGGATTTCAGGTGCCCGCCACCATGCCCAGCTAATTTTTGTAGTTTTAGTAGAAACGGAGTTTTACCATGTTGGCCAGGCTGGTCTCAAACTCCTGACCTCAAGCGATCTTCCTGCCTTGGCCTCTCAAAATGCTGGGATTACAGGTATGAGCCACCGTACCCAGCTGAGTACAAATGTTTTTAACAGCTCCATCAGTAACTCTGATGTATGTCCAGGGCTGAGAACCCTTAGTCAAAAAATCACTGCATTCTGCCAAGTTCTACCAGTATGTGTACAAAAACAAGAAATCACAAGCATGCTATCTATACCTCCATCCTCTTATAAACATTTATTGAACATGTCGTTTCCATTTTATAACTATGTTTATGTAATGACACCATCGGTTGGGTTGAATGACAGAGAAAAGTCAACTGGCATAGTAGCAATATCACCAGCTTCTGCACACTTATTTGTAAAGAATTTCTCACTGTTTCTCTTGCCTATGAGAATTCCAGATTATTGTTCAAGACCTCACCCTGCCATAAATCCTTTAGCCCTGAACAAGCAGGTTAACTTCTCTAATCCTAATTTGGCTCATTCACAATTAGTTGATAAATATCAAAGGAAATTGCACACGTGATTCTAAGATTCTGTGATCATTTTCTTATTTCACAGAATATGATTTGATAGAAAATAAAAATCTAATTTCTTTCAGGCTTATAAAGCATTCTTTTCACTTTTATTTGATCTTCATGTTTAAAAAGGCCAGTGATTGATGACTGTGTTGTGTTCCCATCTCCTTATAACACATCCCTGATCTGCAGAGGAATTATCAGAAGCTGAGATTTAAAACTGAGATCCTCTTACACCACAAAGCTCACTGCCTGGCTGAGAACCCAGTGCTTTGGGAGCCTGAAGTGAAAATTTGCAAGTATACAAACAAGAACCTGCCCATGGTATTTAGCTTGAACCTTTATATACCCCCAGACAGCAGCAGAGCTAGTAGCAGATGGGAAATCATTCATTGGGTCAGCATTTATGCATTCTGTTTTCCATTCAATCATTCCACACAAATATTCCAACAAGTACTCATACTAGGTACTGATTTCGGCGCTAGGGTATGTGTTTCGAAAGAGACAGATGCCGTGTAGGCCTTCATGGAGCATTTCAGTTAGCCATAAGGAAGAATTCACTCAGTTTTTCAAATGGAATTCCACTGATGCCTAACGGCCATGAGTTCTCTATGGGATTTTTAGATTTTATGTGTCCATTTTAATGATTATCTAAAAACCAAAAAATAATCATATTCTGAACCATCTGGAAGATATCCTAATAACCAAGGATGTGATTTTAGCGCCCTCATTTTGGTTTTCATTATGGCCACTTTGGCACCACATATTACTAATTTATTACTATTGGCTGAGAAGAAAATAAATGGAGTAGGTCTTATTTGTAGGGAATGCAGTGTGTTTACATGACAGCCAAATGTAGTAAAAATAAGGGCTGTACCATTATCTGAATGGAGATAGGCAGTGGGTTATCACATGGCTTATGACAGAGTAGAGATGCTGTGCTCAGGAGACCTTGTGCCAGAGCCCTTGGTACCACATTTATGTGATGTAGTTTAAGGCAAATCATCCTTTATAGTACTTTGTTATTTTCCAGTTTGAGTGATAGGTATTTTCTAGCTTCATTTATATTTAATTTTAAATTTTGTTTTGGTTTTAGAATTGGATAGAAGTGATATGTTTATCTACATTTGTGTTGGCACTTAATTAGTAATTCTAGGATAAAGATAATTTGTGTCAACAGCAGGGACTTGGGAAATCTTCCTTATTCTAAAGGGCATCAACATATTACTTTATAATACATTGACAAATATTTTTCTAATTTCTCTCTCTCTACTGTGCTTAGCATTTAACTAGTTCATCCTCTCATTAGCCTATGAACTAATGTTCACATTTTACTGGACTTTGACCCTCCTTTATGCTTCTTAAATAAGTTGCATAATGATTAGAATTGCCTACCTCAAAAAGACTAACTCAGTGGATAGTTAGGTATTTACTAGACTATCACTTGTTGAAGATTCCCAAATCAAGTGGGATTCCAGCTGTGTGTCTGCAAGGACCCCTTTTAAATCGGAAATAGAGGAGCAGTCAAAGCTGCCACTGTTGCCACTGACTGGCAATACAGAATGACTGCATTCGAAATTTCTTAACCCCCCAAATAAACTGCCTGAATAATATTTTTATATTACTAAGGTGGACTGCTGGGGTTACCTTATTTTCTTCAGTCATTCTAAATTTTTCCTTCAGTTTGGTAGGTCTTTGAGCATCTCCACCACAAAGATGTTGGAATTCTGAGTTGGAATTTGGAAAACGGCCTCCTAGGAGTCCCTTTCTGCCCAGTATGTGTGTGGCTGTGGCTGTATCAGTGCACATCAGAAGTCATGGCTGTGTTAAATGAGAAGCCTCAAGCTAGCATCCAGAGAAGCCACTTCTGTCCAGAGGAAACAGATTTTTAGAGTTGTCGGAGGGTGTAAATGTAGACAGCAGCCAGCCATATCTCTTCATCAGTTGATTTTTTTTCCTTTATTTTTTTTCTCTTCTCTCAGCAGTTTAACGTGAGTGCTTCTGTCTCGCCTCATTTATTTCAGATGCCTCAGGAACAGTACACTCACCACCGGAGCACCATGCCTGGCTCCGAGGGGCCACAGGTGTACAAGGTGGGGATTTACGGCTGGCGGAAACGATGCCTGTATTTCTTTGTCCTGCTCCTCATGATTTTAATACTGGTGAACTTGGCCATGACCATCTGGATTCTCAAAGTCATGAACTTCACAATTGTAAGTAAAACCATCTAGGTTTGTTTAGCTCTCTTTGGGGAGGGGAAGCTTGGGGCAAGATGATGAAGGAATGTGGAAAAGTGATGTTATTACAGTAGGACTCAAAAGATCTGTAACCTCGTGTTTTGGTGAAAGAGCATTTCTGTTCAGATCAAATATGGGTATTGACTTCTATCTAATCTCAATTCTTCAGGGACTAGTAATCCAACTTAGAGATATTTCCCTCCTTTGGAATCTCCTGTGTGTTATCCCTCCATTTTAATAACAGTTTCTGTAGCCTGTAGCTTTCAAGCACTTTGATTAAATAATAAAGAAATAGAGAATAAATTTGAAGTATTAAATTTTCACCAATTGTAGTGATTATAAAACATTTTTTGAAGTAGAGAGTTGAAACATTTGAGTAAAATTGTACTGTGAGCATTATCTATCTAAAAATTTTAACTATTTATGCTTGATTATCCATCACTCTGGTTAGTTACGAATATCCTCAATTTTTCGGAGGATGATCCTCTTTGCCACTGGTCTGGGTAAGACAGAAATTAGAGGAATGTAGCTGTGGTTCATTTTTTTTTTTAAGAATTGAGGTTTATGTGTCTTCAGTAAAACTCTTGCTATTGGTGTTTGGGGTCCCTGTACGGACTGGACATTTACTGTTGTAGTTCAAATGAAAAAATCCTGGAAAAATGACTTTTGGAGTTATTTAGAGGTTTTATACCTAGAAATTCTGATCTATACTAGCAATGTAAGTAGTCTTAACTCATTAATGAGGAAATACTGGGCAGCAGTCTGCTGTATTGAGCATAACTTCCTTTCTTGTTCTGATGTCAAAAGTAAGTAATATAGATTGGCAATACAAATAACTCCCAGGTCAGGCACATTGGCTCATGCCTAAATTCCAGCACTTTGGGAGACTGAGTCAGGAGGATCACTTGAGGCCAGGAGTTCAAGATCAGTCTGGGAAACATAGCAAGACCTCATCTTTGCAACCAAGCAACAAATAACAAACCAGAAAACAAACCACATCACAAACAAATAGGACAACCCTCTTGTTTGGTAAATAAACATGACCTTTACAAAGTAACAGTAAAGTTTTCATGTGACAATCCCAAATATCATAGTGGATATTTGCGTTTTCTAAATTACAAAATTCATTTTTATCCTTGACAACCTATGCATAGTCACACTTTCTTGCCTTTGCTCATACATTTTCTTCTGTTTAGAGTGCTTTTCTCTGTCTTCCCTGTCTGGTAAAACTTGTCTTGATATACCTGTGGTTCCATTTATGTATCTCTTATTATATTTACCACTCCAGATAATAATTTTTACACGTATTTCCCAGACAAACTGAACTTTGAGAAAGGCAAAGCCTGCGTCTTTTCTGTGTGTGGCTTTGTCCATCACTCATGCTAGGGTTTCTTGGTGCTTGACTTAATTAGGACTCTATAAACCAAGGTTACAGATATTGCTTCAGGCCTCAGAATGGCTCACTTTTTAGTATTCGTGGTAAGAGTTAGGAAACTATAAAAACAAAAAAATTACCTTGATGTTACAAATTTCTATCTTGAGGGGAGAAAATAATTCAATTCTTTCTAAAAACATTTTCTTTATGTATGTATGTATTTATGTATAGGCAGGGTCTCGCTTTTTCACGGAGGCTGGAGGACAGTGGTACGATCATAGCTCACTGCAGCCATGGACTTCTGGGCTCAACCAATCCTCCCATCTCAATCTCCCAAGTAGCTAGAACTACAGACACACACCGTCATGCTTGACTAATTTTTAAATTGTTTATAGAGATAGGTGTCTCACTATGTGGCCCAGGCTGGTCTCAAACTCCTGGCCTCAAGCAGTTCTCCTACCTCAGCCTCCTACAGTGCTGGGATTAGAAGCATGAGATATCACGCCCAGCTAAGAGTTCAGTTCTTTTAAAAAATGCAGAAAATCTTCTATATTGCAGTAGTAACTTTGGAAGATTATATGGTCAGTTTCCATGGGGTTGTAGGCATCCAAGGTAATAGTTCTAAAGTATTAGAGCACATTAGCTTCTGTTTCTGAGTTAGACTCAATCAATACTTCTCAACTTGGACTTTACTTTTTTTTTTTTTTTTTTTTTTTGAGATGGAGTCTCACTCTGTTGCCCAGGTTAGAGTGCAGTGGCATGATCTCGGCTCACTGCCAGCTCCCCCTCCCGGGTTCATGCCATTCTCCTGCCTCAGCCTCCTCAGTAGCTGGGACTACAGGCGTCTGCCACCACGTCCAGCTAATTTTTTTTTTGTATTTTTAGTAGACATGGGGTTTCACCATGTTAGCCAGGATGGTCTTGATCTCCTGACCTCGTAATTTGCCTACCTTGGCCTCCCAAAGTGCTGGGATTACAGATGTGAACCACCGCGCCCGGCCTGGACTTTACTTTCTTTAAAGACAAGCAGAATTCAGAGAAATGTTTAAGCAAGAGAGCAAGATGTAATCAGATTTACATTCTAGAGAGCTTGCATAGGTGAGGAAGCAATAGAATGGGGAAAGTTTGTTAGAGCTGAAGGCTCTGGAGGATGCCCTGGGTCCATTCGGCCTTAAGTCCCAGTGACCACGATTGCCATCTGTCGATGTGCATGTTCTGCAATGTTCTTAATTTGTATTTCAAAAACTTGTAAATTAGGAAAACTTCTCTGTTGTAATATTAAGGAGAATACTGAAGTTAGGACAGTAGCATGGACCTTGCATTTAAAGACATTTAAAAGATGGCATTGATATACCTTGACTTCTGGTTGAATGTAGAGTTGAGGGATCAGAAGACATTTTGGAAGATTTCTGGTTTTAGGATGATGAGATGGCTGGGTAGTGGGGCCTAAAAAGCAAAATACAATTTATTACTTTTCCATGGAACTTGGCTGGTACTCACATAGACCTTTAGTCCCCTATTTGAAGCTTTTCTCTTAATCCCTTATTTTTGTGATTTTTACCAAGGCTGTCACGAATTTAATTTGTAGAACTTGTAAGATTTAGGGGTAGAGGAAGTGGAAAATATGAACTGAAACTTTGATAACTGTGATATTATACAAATACAGCTTCTAGAGTGTGTTTTATCTGGAAAGCTTAATAGAAGCATATGTAAATGTATATTGAGCACCACTTATATGACATTAAGGTAATAATCTATATGAAATCGGCTCTTTCCTGTAGTTAACTAAATTGATTGCAAAAGTTGAGAGTCCTTAAAGCTTTACCAAACCAAGTACTTACTGAGGTAAGAATAATGCTGTCATTAGCCGTAATTGGTGCTTTATAGCCGTAATGCATTTGAGCAAATAGAACTGAAGTGTTAGAAAATTGGTCTTGCCCTGCAAGTTAAAAGCATTATTTTCTATCAATCACAGTATAAAGGATATTCTTTTAGAATTATAATTCTCTTGCACAAATAATAATGTACTGACAGTGGAGATCATGGGGAAAAATGAGGTATTAAGCAATGTTATATTGGAGAAAGAGCAAAAAAAAAAAAAAAATGAGATAGCAGTAAAGCAGTTTATGAAGAGATTTAAAAATTTGTGTAGGGGAAGTCCTAGCCAGAGCAATCAGGAAAGAGAAAGAAAGGGCATCCAAATTGGAAAAGAGGAAGTCAAACTGTCTCGTTTGCTGATTACATGAGCATATACCTAGAAAACTCTAAAGACTCCTAGATCTGATAAACTAAATTCAGTAAAGTCTCAGGTTACAAAATCAGTGCATACAAATGAGCAGCACTGCTATATACCAACAATGGCCAAACTGAGAATCAAATCAAGCACTCGATCTCTTTCATAATAGCTACAAAAAATTTTAAATACCTAGGAATATACTTAAGGAGGTTAAAAGATCTCTACAAGGAGAAATACAAAACACTATTGAAAGAAATTGTGGAAAACACAAACAGATGGAATGGAAAACCATCCCATGCTCATGAATTGAATGATTCAGTATCATGAAAATGACCATAGTGCCCAAAGCAATCTACAGAGTCAATGTACTTCCTATCAGAATACCAACATCATTTGTTACAGAATTAGAAAAAACATTTCTGAAATTCATATGGAACCAAAAAGAGCCTAAATGGCCAAAGTAATTCTAAGCAAAAAGAACAAATCTGAAGGCATCACATTATCGGACTTCAAATTATACTGCAAGGATATAGTAACCAAAACAGCATAATACTGGTATAAAAGTAGACACACAGACCAATGGAACAGAAGAGAGAACCTAGAAATAAAGCCTAATATTTAAAATCAGCTGATCTTTTACAATGCATACAAAAACATAAATTGGAGAAAGGACACTCTCATAAGTGATGCTGGGAAAATTGGATAGCTACACGAAGAAGAATGAAACTGGATCCCTTTCTCTCACTGTATTGAAAAAAATTAACTCAAAATGGATGAAAGACTTAATGACCTGAAAAATTCTAGAACATAAAAATTCTAGAAAGAAAAACCTAGGAAAAGCACTTCTGGATATTGACCTAGGCAAAGAATTTATGACTAAGACCCCAAAAATAAATGGAACAAAAACAAAAATAAATAAATGGAACCCAATTAAACTAAAAAGCTTCTGCACAGTAAAAGAAATAATGATCAGAATTGACAGATAACCTATGGAGTGGGAAAAAATATGTGCAAATTATGCATCTGATAAAATGACTAATATTCAGAATTGATAAGGAACTCTGAGCAAGAAAATAAAACAGGTGATCTCATTAAAAAGTGGGCAAATGGCATGAATAGACATTTCTCAAAAGAATTGATATAAATGGCTGAGAAACATATGAAAAAAATGTACAACAGATCTAATCAGGCAAATGCAAATTAAAACCACAATGAGATACCACCTTACCCCAAACAGAATGGCTATTATTAAAAAAAAAAAAAAAATAGATGTTGGTGTGGATGTGGTGAAGAAGAAATATTTATATACTGCCGATGGGAATGTAAATTAGTACAATCTCTATAGAAAGCAGTTTGGAGATTTTTCAAAGGCATAAAAGTAGACCTACCATTCGATCCAATAATCTCACTGTTGGGTCGCTACCCAAAGGAAAAAAGTCATTATATCAAAAAGAGACCTGCGTATGTATATTTTTTGCAGCACATTTCACAACTGCAAAGATATGGAACCAACCAAGGTCCCCATCAACAGACAAGTGGATTAGGAAAATACAATATACATCACCATCAGCCATAAAAAAGAATGAAATAATGGCTTTTACAGCAAGTTGTATGGAACCGGAGGCCATTTTTCTAAGTGACGTGACTCAGGAATAAAAAATCTGATACCACATGTTCTATTTGATAAGTGGGAGCTAAGCTATGGGTATGCACAGGCATAGAGAGTGGTATAATGGACACTGGAGACTCAGAAGAGGAGAGGGTGGGAGGGGGGTGATGAAGGATGAAAAACTACCTGTTGGGTAGAGTGTACACTACTCGGTGACAGGTGCACTAAAATTCCAGAGGTCACCACTATATTATTGATCCATGTAATCAAAAACCACTTGTACCTCTAAAGCTACTGAGGGACACACACACACACACACACACACACAGAGAGAGAGAGAGAGAGACACAGGAAAGAGTGATTATTTTGTATGTTTGGGTTGTTCAACAATTTGAGATTTGGGAAAGCTCACACTGTAATCAAACCCCCTGTGTAATGACGAACTATAAGAATGATGTCATCTGTAAGTGTTTGTGAAAACTTGGTGATCTGTCCAAGACTGAAAATCTGGAATTCTACTTTTTTGTCAGTCTTGCATTCTGTACTGTCCCCAAGGATACATGCTGGAAGAGCCTTTCCAGTATAGCAATCTGGACAAGTATCTTACCAAGTTTTCTTTGTCTCAGAGGTAAATCAGAAGAAAAGTTATTTTGCTTTCCTCTGCTCTTAGCAGAAGATTCCAGTATTCATTATTGGCAGGAGATTGAAACTACATATTTCATTTTCCCCATACATTGGAGAGTGTGTGTTTTACCTACACTGTAAACACCCACAAATAGACCTTAGTTTATCACACATTGTGCTTATACAAAGGAGTTAATATTTATTAAATGTCTCTTCTGTGCTACTCACTGTACATGGCTCTTAAAATCTTTTAATTTTCATAACTCTACCAATTTAATATTGTTATCCTCACTGAAAACCCAATGCTCAGAAAAGTTGCGTGACTTGCTGAAAGACAGCTAGTAAGTGAAAATCTAGTGTTTGACTTCCTGTCTCAACCTTTACACTACACTGTATCTCCTCCTCCAAATTGTAATAATGATCTGGCTCTTCAACAGAATCCTGAAGATGGAAAAATAGCCTATTATCTTTGCCTACCTTGTGTCATAGGTCACTTTCATCTGAGGTACCCAGTGACGTTTTCTGTTTAGAGTAGTTCCCTGGTAGTTCTGAATGTTTGGTTTTTATCTAATTTCTCTTTGTTCTGTAGCTGAGGACCTTCTCCTTGCATTGTTTCCACTTTGTGTTTTGTCCATTTGTTGTGGTTAACATAAGCATTTAGTATAAACTTAATATCTATTCATAGATTGGTGAAGACCCAGTGAGTTAATTCATGTGAAGCATTTTTAGCAGAATCTGACACATAGGAAGACTCAGTGTTGACAACAGAAAGTCATGAGAGACACTTCAGGACAGAACAGTAGTTCAGGGCTCAAACTCTGGAGACAGATGTTCTAAGTACAAGTCTGGATTCTGCCTCTTACTCGGTGATTTTTGATACGTTTCTCAACCTCTCTGTGCTAATACCTACCTCATAAGATTGTTGCAAAGATTAGAGGAAGTGATAAATGCATTGTTTAGAGCTTGGCACATAGTAAGCACTTTATAGAAGTGTTTGCTATCATCGTAGTCGTCGTCGTCGTCATCATCATCATCATCATCATCATTTATTACAGGCTTATTGTGTGCCAGGCACTATGCTGTTGCAGTTACAGTTTGCAAACATTATCTAACTTAATCATTTATCTAGGTTGCTACTATTTGGATACCAACTTTACAAGGGAGAGAGTGGCTCAGTAACTTGATCTGAGGTCACACGGCTTTATGACCGTGAATCAGAGTAGAGATTCAAACCCAAGCAGTCTGACTATGGATTCTGGTCTGTTAGCTAGTTTGTCATATTGTGGGGCATTGCACGATGCCCAGAGCATCAGAAACTGGATTCTCAGCCCTAACTGGCCATGAACTACATTGCCTTTCTCTTCTGGAACCCAGGATAGCACTAAATGCATAGGACTAGATGTCATCTCAGGTATCTTCCTGTTTGGACACTAATTTTTGTCATTTTATATTTCCCTAGGCTGTGTGAAGTCTCATTCTAATAGAGAGCTGTTAATTTTGCTAGTGCATTCTACCAGCCCAATCAAAATAACCTGGCCTCAAAGACCTTCCAAAATACTGTAGTATTGATCATGTAGACAATCATTTAGCACAAGTGGTTATTAAGTGGCAAAACTACAAAAGGCTTACGAGTCATCAATGGATGGCATGATATCTTATCCCGGTACCTGTAAAATTAGATGAAATAGGAACTTTAGGAGTTACCTCATCAGACATCCTTATTCTGTGGATGTTGGCACCAAAGTGGATAGCAAAGTTTTCTGACCCAATTTGACCACCCCAGCTACTCTGGAAACTTCTCTCAGTAGCAGGGATTATTCTCTATACATTGTTGTAGCCCTGCTCAGTGCCTGCTATTCAGTAGGCTTTCAACATGTGTTAACTGTAGATTGCCTTTTGCAGACCACACATATGAGATAATGGATGTCAAGTATCTGATCATGCTGGTCACATGGTGGGACCTCAATAAGTGATAGCTACCTATACCTGTAGTTATATAGATCTCCTGATTTCTATTTTAGTTTCTATTCATTAATATTATAAAATCCAAACCATTGTCACTTGTGATCATGTAAGAAATGAATTTCCATTTATTTCATAAAAACTCATACAGGACTAACTTTATAATGTTTTCACATGATGCACATAAAAACCCGATGAGGTAAGCGCCGTTGTTACCCACACTTGACAGAGGAGGAAGCGGAGGCTCCGAGAAGTGCAGTAACTTGCCCAAGGTCACACAGTCAGTGAATGATGAAACTGGGGTGGGTTGCAGGGAGTCTGGCTCTAGAGTCACTGCTCTTCTTCAGTACACAATGCTGCCCATTTTTCAAGGGCTATTTTTCATGAAGACAAATTGAATTTGTTCAGTGGAATGTCTAAAACATGATTTATTTACCCTGAAGTAAGATAAAGATCCACTGAGGGTCAGAGGAAGGCATTCTAATGCTTGTAAATTGGACACATTGTAAAACAGTAAAAGCCAGAGAGAATGGCCAGCGTGTTCCGTAACTCAGGACGCTGACACATCATCTGTTTTGGGAAAGCTCAAGGAACCGACCCAGTCTTACCCAAGTTAAGGTGAGTGAGGATGCCTATAAAGTACATGGTAGACACTTAGAATTTGTTTATTGAATAAATGAAAGGGAGAAAATTATGAATAGGCAGTCACTTTAAATTAAAATGTATAAAGATGGGTTAATAGAGCTTTATATGACTTCTAAAATGAAGTATTAGTTGATGTATTAAGGTAGACAGATCATAAATGAGATGAGTGCTTGAATTTGATTATGAAAAGGTTTTTTAATATAGACACTCCCTCTGTGTATCAACTACCTGCTACATTTTAATTACATGGGAAAAGAAGGGTAATGATGGCGTGTGAAATAGATTAAAGGCAGAAGACTTCATCCTAGTTAATATACAGATTTGCTCAGTAAATGAGTGAAAGTGATATTATTGGCTTTAGTTATACTTTTCATTTAACACTGTTAATATATTGTGAGTGTGAGTAGCATCCACTTCAGAGCAGTGCCAGCTTAGCTTGGGGACTTGGAAGTGCTTCCTATACTGAGAAAATCATGCTTCCATCTCTCAGTGCTTCGACTCTGTGGTCACTTTTAATCCATTAGCTCAATCCATCCATATGAAAAATTGCCAAAATGTTGTTTTTTAAAAGCACCATAAAAATTGTAATGCAGAAAAACAAAAAACAAAAATTTATTTTTATTCCATGGTCAGTCCTAGGATATGGCTCTCCAATGTCCTATTTGGTTTGAAACTTCCTGTGTTTTATACCTTTGTGAGAATGTAAGGCATCAAGGATGATTTGGGTATCATAATTACTGCAAATAACATGAATCAAAAGTGCTATAAAGTTATACAATCTATTGGGCATATTTGCGTCAATTGAATCAGTATTTCTTAAGCACATGGTTGAGTATACTATGCTTTGTGTAGAAACTAAAGATTATAATAAAACAATCCTATACTTTAAGTACTCATAATTTACTAGGGAAGAAAACACATATATAATTTTAATACTTTCTACAAATTACATATTTTAAAGAAGTATCAAAATTGTAGAATAAATTAGCTAAAGTTAGAGGACACTGAAAGACTTCTTGAGGTGTGTCTTCAAGGATGAATAAGGCCTTTTGTATGGTGGTGAAATCAGAGAAAGCAGTGTGATTATCGTCTGGAAGCTGGTAAGTTTAACTTGATTGGGGAGCCTCAGGCATAATGGTTCTAGTATTGAGAGCTTAGGCCACTAGAGTGGAAAGAGGGGATGGGGAAAGATGAGAATAGGAGCTGACACGAGTGAAGTCAAACAGCTTGCAAATTATAGACTTTGGAGAGGTCAAACTGAAAAGCTTGAATTCCGATTATAAAGAAATTACTGTGTAACTTTATCCTATTATTTGGACAATATTCATGACCTTTTCCACTTACAAGAGTTTTCATACAACTAAAGTTATTTTTACGTCCTAGAATTGAGAGGAACAATGTTAGAAAATCTCCCAGGAAATATTTTTTGTCTCTGTATATCATACATAGCTATTCACACATGGAAATTTTAGTTCTTACTGGTCATGTTGCTGTGACCTCTGAATAACTCTCAGAAATCTGAAGTTGTGGCCACATCGCAAGGATCTGTTCATGCTGACTGAGTTATTACGCAATCATAGAAGAGAAATAGCAAATCCCAAGGGCATACTGCCACTGAGAACTTGCAGGTCAGTCCTTCCATGGTAGACAGGGGTGGGGTTAGATGATTCAAACTATAGAAAGAACCAGTAAATATGAGGTGGTTTCTCATCAGTTGGTTTGCCTGAGAATCATTAGTTAGGATTTCTAGGCTCAGAGTTGTTTGTAAATAGTCTTTCTAGAATGGCATTGTCCACTAAGGATTTAAAATTAACATTAAAGACATCTATTTAGTCACACTAGCCACATCACAATGTTCAACAGCTACACATGGCTAGTAGCTGCCATCTTAGAGCAGATACAGATCATTTTCATCATCACAGGAAGTCCTTTGTTTGAAAACTGGTCCAAAATCTACTGTCCTACTTCTTAGATACATCTAGGATGGCATGGTAAGGCCCTTGAACCAAAAAGTTCTTTGTTCCTCACCATACAACAATTTTTGCCTTTCCTTCCTGTGCCCCAGGCACTTTCCAAGACCTAGAGCCATGGGATTAAGGTAGGAAAACAAACCAAAACCATCTTAATATAAAAAGGAGAATAAATTTTCTCATAATCTGATTAACAGCCAATATAACTGCTATGTTTTTAAATCAGCTTTGTACCTTTTCCATGCATTCATTCTGTCTCCTTTCTTCCTTTCAATATTCTTAATTGGAAAGGTCGTGAGACTGTGCTAGATTTTTCATCTTGCCTGTGAGGAGCAAGGTGAACTTTTGTTGGGTGAAGAGCTGTGTTGAGGAGGGAGTTGCAGGGACTGTTTCTGAGCCATATTCTCCCAACTTGTAAAATAAACAGTTGGATCAGATGATATATAAGGTCCAACACCCTCAAATAATTTTTGTTTTTCTGTGAGACAGTGTCTGACTATGTTGCCCCGGCTGGAGTGCAGTGGCATGATCCCAGCTCACTCCAACCTCTGCCTCCCAGGTTCAAGCGACTGTTGTGCCTCAGCCTCCTGAGTAGCTGGGATTATAGGCGTGTGCCACCATGCCTGGCTAATTTTTGTGTTTTAATAGAGATGGGGTGTCGCCATGTTGGCCAGGCTGGTCTTGAATTCCTGACCTCAAGTGATTTGCCTGCCTTGGCCTCACATAATTTCTGTGTGTGATCACTGGGTCCTCCATATTCCCTGACCCAGAATGAGAAAGATGGACGTCTTGTTACTTCTAGAAGTGTGAGGGTGTGGTGTGTATGTTTGCTCCCTTTGTATCTGCTTAGCCAAAGATCCAATATATTAAGTGCCAGGGAGTATATCTTGTGTGCCTTTTTACATTTCTAATCTTCATTCATTTAATTATTTAATGAATAATTGGTCTGATTATCTATTACTACACAACAAACTCCCCCAAAACTTAGTGGCCTAATACAACAGCAATACTTTATTTTGCTCATAATTCTGCAGCTTGGGCAGAGCTCAGGGGAGATGGCTTGTCTCTTTTCCCTGATGTCTAGCACCTTGACTGGGAGACTCAAAGGCCTGGGGTATCTCAACAGCTGGCCCTGGAATCATCTCCAGGTGTGTTTACTTACATGTGTGGGTGGTTGGTGCTAGCTGTCAGCTGGGACCTCAGCTAGCCAGAACACCTACACACAGCTCTTTCCTATGGGCTAACTTGGGCTTGCCCTTAACATGGTAGCCAAACTCTAGAATATGTGTTCCATTTAAAGAAGATGGAAGTGCATAGCATTGCTATGACCCAGACTCAGAAGTCAGATAGCATCACTTCCACTCGACTCTGTTGTAGGCAGACACAAAGTCCGGCCTAGATTCAAGCAGTGGGCACATGGGCTCCACTTCTTCATGGGGGAATTGCAAAGTTCTAGAGGAGTATGTGGGATGGCAGATTGTAGTGGATTGAATAGTGGCCCTTCCACATTATGTGCTCCTAATCCTCGGTACCTGTGAATGTTACCTTATTTGGAAAAAGGGTCTCCTCTAAATTAAGGATCATGAGATGAGATAATTCCTGGGTTACCCAGGTGAGCCTTCAATTCAATGACAAGTGTCCTTATAACTATGAGGCAGAGGAAAATTTGACACAGAAGAGGAGGAGGCAATATTATCAGAGAAGCAAAGGTTGGCGTGATGGGGCCACCAATTAAGGAATGTTGATAGCCACTAGAATTGAGAAGAGACAAGGGATAAATTTTCATCTAGAGCCTCCAGAGGGCTTGGAATTCTGGCTTCTAGAACTTTGAGAAAATTTATATTGTTTTAAGCTGAGAATTTTATGGTAATTTGTCATGGTAGCCACAGGAAACTGATACCGAGATACTGCTATGGCCCGTTTAGGAAAAGTACAATCTGGTGCAACAGTACCACCACCATCAACGCTATTAAGCATGCAAACACCACACCTTGCAGTGAACGTTGTTTGGACAATGTCAAGTGCCTGGCTTTGTAATCTCTTATTCCTCACAATGACCCTGTAAAAGGGACTATTATCTCTTCTTTCTATGTAAAGAAACTGAAGCACAGAAGGCTTAATTCACCTGTCCAACCTTTTTATCTAGTGGGCAGCCAGGTCAGTATATAGACTAAGATATGTCTAACTTCAAAGCTTATGCTTTTAACTTTCTCTGAAAACATTTACTGTCAAAAAGGTAAATGAATGTCTCATAAACAGTAATGAATTTACTTGCATAATGTTCAGTGGCAATGATGGTCATTGCAGAGCTAGGACGAATGAGGAATGGACATTTTAAAACAACTTCAGTATTGGCTCAGCCATTGGCGACTCAAGCGGTTTTATCCTCATGAATAATTGTAAGGGGTCATACTGACGACATAGCTCATGCCTATGTTAGAAGAATCATAATTTTGTTGCTTTTGAGTTACCTTTGTGCTTCACTTACATGTACTTCACAGTTACATGTAAACTCTTTGTTGCTCTGGTAAATAAAGTTAAAGAACACGAAAACAGTTCTCAGTAGGAGGGCAGCCTTTCCATTTATCGGAGAAACCTCACTGAATGCTTGTGTAGATAAAAATTACGCATTTTGACCGGCTTTTAATTACCAGCCAGCTTTATTAAGTGGAGTACTTCCTAGGTCTCATGCCTAACATGTACTATGGTCAACCCCCCAACTTTAAAATAAATAAGAATGAGCAACGGATGGCAGAACTCGGCAACATTGACTTTCTGCAGAATCAGGCAAGTCACTGAGCCAACGTCCATGAGGTATAGGGTTAAAGACTCAGTACATTCTGGTCCCTTAGCTAATCATTCATTTTGGGTTGGTCAGTGTCTAGGAGTTTTGACTATTATTATACGGGGCTGTTATCTGCCATGTTAGGTAACCATGTTTTCTCTCTTTCTCTCATAATCTCTTAATTACATGATAAAATAGGAAGTATTGTCCCTAAAATGCAAAGGTAGAGGAAAATTATCATTTGGGTCACTCAGTCACTCACTGGGTTAAATCAGCTTTGTGCCATACATAGTTGCTTGCCATTTAATAAATGAATGCTTTATAGTTCACATAAGCAATTTCAGGTAGTCTGAATTGAAACCTGCATTGCAATTCTTGGCAGGGAGGAGAGAGCAGAAATAATTTGTGTCTTGTTCATTCACTAGTGGAAAGCCTTGTGCTTCTGACTTGTTTCCTAGTCTGAATTAAGTGAATGGTTTCTATTGGAAATCCTCACCTCTTCAAGTCAATTATTACCATAATTATGATGTATTGACAGCCTTATGAATGAGAAACAGTAGTTTTATTCAACACGTATTTGTTGAGTTCCTACAGTGGGCCAAGGACTATACTAAGTGCTTGAGATATAAGAGTGAAGAAGAGCAAATGCCGTTCCTCCCTCATAGAGCTATCTGTCTAATGGAGGAGGGATTGGAATTACTAACACAATCAAATAAATGTAAAAGAACAGTCAGGATAAGTGGATGGTGTAAAGAAGGCAGGAAGGGGTGATTTGGCATAATTGAAGAGGGGCTTTCAAGTCAAGATGATTGCACAGATGTTAAAAATGAAAACTGAACAAAGGAAGCCAAAGTAAAATGAAGAAATGGCCATCTAGTAATGTTGTATATGTATCTGCAGAAAATCTGGTGTTTCCTCTGGGAGAGGAGTTGACTAGTGCTGGTGGTGGGTGGGGAGACAGGTGGGAGAGGGGTGGAAGGCAACTTTTTCATGCTACCTTATGCTGTTGAACATTTGGTGAGGAGAATGCACTTATGTAACACTTGTGGGATTCAAGAAAAATTTAAAATAAGAAGCTAAAAGGGAAGAGAAAAGAATCATAAATAGAAGTAGGGACAAGTCATGGCAGTTGCTTTCCTAAGGACTATTTGGCTACCTTGTTGGTATAATTGGGAACCTCACCTGTGAGGATAGAATCAGACTATAATTACTCATACTGAATACAAATAGTTTATGTGTTATGAAAAGGAAACTGGTTTATAACAAGTCTTTTGCTTTCTTCTTTGGAGCTGGTTTGTAACAACTCTTTTGCTATCTTCATTGGTTCAAAACAGTATCTGGCCACTTACAGGTACATCAACATTGACCTCAGGATTCACAGGTTGATTATTGTCATTAATAGGATAACATGTATTAAGGGTTTATTCTGTGCCAGGTATGATACTGAGCATGTAACATAGGACATATTATCTCATCTCTGTAACAGTCCTAGAAGGTGAGTCCTATAATTACCCCCTTTTCCCAGCGATGAGGAAATTAAGGCTTAGAGAAGAGATCAAGTCACTTTCCTAAGATTGCAGTAAGTCACAGAGCTGGGTTGTAAAGCCAGCCTAGACCCAGAATTCCTAACAGCTTTGCACACATCCTCCCTGATGCTCGGCAGTCTGAGAAGATACTGTCTTCATTCCTCAGATCTCTTAGTCTCTACGCTTATGGTGTTATTAAGATGAGTCAGCAGCAGGGCACATGAAGAATGCTGATGGTCTCCAGTATCCCTAAGATGCACTCATTTCTGGAACTTTCTTAATGCACACATATGAAGATGAATACCTATTCACAGCTGGTGCTATACCTCCTATACAGCTTACTGAGAAATTGTTTTCTCGTTGTGTTTTCTAATGGATCTTATTGATTATTTTCTGTCATATTGTACAAATCACCTATCAAACTTAGAAAGGTTAAGAGGCCTCACAACTGGTAGACTTAATTATGCTGGAGCAAATCCTCTCAGTTCAGACTTCTCAAATTCTTGGTTCATTTTCCATTTGACTCTCATTGTCCAGGGTTGCCCTGATCCCACAGTGCAAAGTGATAGTGACAGGAGGCAGCCAAATGTCCAGGCAGACGGGGGTGGGTCCCCAGTGAAACCCTACCTCCAAGCTGAAGACAGTTTAAAGCCTGAAAGTGAAGCTACAACTCAAATTCTCAGATCAAATTGAGAACTTGTCTTCCCTTTTGGTGTGTTTTCCTCTGATCCCTACCCTTCACTTGTTTTACATACACCTACCCTTTCCTAATTGTTTTTGTTTGTTTGTTTGTTTGTTTTGATGAAGCCTTGCTCTTGTCACCAGGGCTGGGGTGCAATCATGCGATCTTGGCTCACTGCAACTTCCGCCTCCGTGGTTCAAGCAATTTTCCTGCCTCAGCCTCCCAAGTAGTTGGGATTACAGACACCTGCCACCATGCCCGGCTAATTTTTGTATTTTTAGTAGACATGGGGTTTCACCATGTTGGCCAGGCTGGTCTCAAACTCCTGACCTCAAGCGATCTGCCTGCCTTGGCCTCCCAAAGTGCTGGAATTACAGACCTAATTGTTTTTTTTTATCCTTTTGTGTCCACTTTTGAGTGCTGTCTTCACTTTAACCTTTATTGCATACTCACAACCCAATAAGCACACACTTCCCATCCTGTGCCTATAAACACTCCAGACTCAGTCGGTAGAGGGAGAGATGGCCAGACTTTGAGGAGGTGACTGGATTTTGGAGAAGAAATGGCCAGACTGTGAAAGAGACAGCCTGACTTAGGGGGAAGACGACTCACCCTTCCCATCCCTTCTCCAGCTCCCCTTTCTGCTGAGAGCCATTTTCATCACTTAATACAAATCTCAGCCTTCACCATCCTTCAGTTGTCTACATGACCTCATTCTACTTGGATGCCAGACAAGGGCTTAAGGCCCACCAAGAGTGTGTACCCTGAAAGGTGGTCACACCGGCCCTTTGATCTCACTGACAGAGGGCAACTGCCCCACGTGATGAGGCAAGGGGCCAATTGAGCTGATAACACACTGCCATCCGCAGATGGCAGAACCAAAAGAGCACTGTAATGCTTTGGGATCATGGGCACCGTAACCTAGGTGCTGCTGCAGGCCCCACATGGAGCTTGCTCCTGCTGGTGCCTGGAGTGCCCAACAAAATCCTGTACTTATTTGTTCATGTACTCCCTCCTGCAAGGGGTTGAGCACGGCAGGCAGGCAGGCCAAGTAAATAGGGCATCCCTGTTGCAAGTTCAGCAAAGGGGCCAAGAAAAATCCTGCATCAAAAGGATGCTTCAGAAAAATCCTGATGTGCTAGATAAATGTGATTTTAGGAGAGAAGCAGTGCAATTTTCCAGGTTTTGAAGACAGACCTGGAAGCCTCTGCTCTGTTACTGATGATCTAGATAATATTGGCAAAGTACCTAACCTTCTCTGAGCCTTCGTTTACTCATTTGTGCAAGTGAGATTAACAATACTTGTATTGAAGAGTTGTAATAAAGATTAGAGATAACCAGAAAGTAAAGTATGGTAGACACCCAGTGCTAGCTGTTATCCCTGTCAACTTAAAACATTTGGAGAATTGTCTTACAAAGAGGAAAATAAGATTCAGTTGCTAAAATTCAGCACACAGTCATAAGCTCATGTTTAAAGGAATGACTAATAGAGTCTTAAAAGCATATGTAACTTGGGTGTTGCTGAAAATCATCATTACTGTAAGAAATATAGTGACTCAAATATTTTATATGTACACATTATTGCTGGTTCTATTTAAAATAGGACTCTGTGAAACACAGTAAACTATAGCTATTCTGGTGGATGAGATGGCCTATAAAGAGGTAAACTAAAATAATTATTGGTTGTGATGTGTCCTCTGAAGTCTACAGAGAGAGATGATAATGTGAAATTGCACCTGGATTACTTTGGACATGGATCAGCATTTGCCTCTCTGGAAAGGCAAATTTTAGTAGAAGCCTAAAGGAATGATAATGAGACAGTCATGGGAAGAGCTGGGCAAGATTTTAGGCAGAAGGAGAAGCAAGTTCAAAAGCCATGATAGAGAACGGACTTGGAGTAGGCAGTCTATGTGTAGTGGCAAGAAAAGGGAGTTGCCATTCAGCAGTCTCCGCTGTAGGAACACACACCCTAAGTAGGAGCCAATTGAGGAACCAACACACATGTACTTGAGTCTCCACACTGCACTATGTCATTCATGAGAGGCATTTTGACCTTTATTGACTTATTTCTGATTTGTATGGTGTGATGTTTATATCAAGTGGTTCAGCATCCCTGCCTTCATGGAAGCCCTCTTTAAAGCCAATATTCCAATTTGTCAATAAAGATTGAGTGTTCAAATGGTTTAGAAATAGCATTTGAGGCTGGGCACAGTGACTCATGCCTGTAATGCCAGCACTTTGGGAGGCCCAGGTGGACAGATCATGAGGTCAAGAGATTGAAACCATCCTGGCCAACATGGTGAAACCCCATCTCTATTAAAAATACAAAAAATTCTAGTTCTAGATCCTTGAGGAATCGCCATACTGTTTTCCATAACGGTTGAACTAGTTTACAATCCCACCAACAGTGTAAAAGTGTTCCTATTTCTCCACATCCTCTCCAGCACCTGTTGTTTCCTGACTTTTTAATGATCGCCATTCTAACTGGTGTGAGATGGTATCTCATTGTGGTTTTGATTTGCATTTCTCTGATGGCCAGTGATGATGAGCATTTTTTCATGTGTTTGTTGGCTGTATGAATGTCTTCTTTTGAGAAATGTCTATTCATATCCTTTGCCCACTTTTTGATGGGGTTGTTTGTTTTTTTCTTGTAAATTTGTTTGAGTTCTTTGTAGGTTCTGGATATTAGCCCTTTGTCAGATGAGTAGATTGCAAAACTTTTCTCCCATTCTGTAGGTTGCCTGTTCACTCTGATGGTAGTTTCTTTTGCTGTGCAGAAGCTCTTTAGTTTAATGAGATCCCATTTGTCAATTTTAGCTTTTGCTGCCGTTGCTTTTGGTGTTTTAGACATGAAGTCTTTGCCCATGCCTATGTCCTGAATGGTACTACCTAGGTTTTCCTCTAGGATTTTTATGGTATTAGGTCTAACATTTAAGTCTCTAATCCATCTTGAATTAATTTTCGTATAAGGAGTAAGGAAAGGATCCAGTTTCAGCTTTCTACTTATGGCTAGCCAATTTTCCCAGCACCATTTATTAAATAGGGAATCCTTTCCCCATTTCTTGTTTTTCTCAGGTTTGTCAAAGATCAGATGGCTGTAGATGTGTGGTATTATTTCTGAGGACTCTGTTCTGTTCCATTGGTCTATATCTCTGTTTTGGTACCAGTACCATGCTGTTTTGGTTACTGTAGCCTTGTAGTATAGTTTGAAGTCAGGTAGTGTGATGCCTCCAGCTTTGTTCTTTTGACTTAGGATTGTCTTGGAGATGCGGGCTCTTTTTTGGTTCCATATGAACTTTAAAGCAGTTTTTTCCAATTCTGTGAAGAAACTCATTGGTAGCTTGATGGGGATGGCATTGAATCTATAAATTACCTTGGGCAGTATGGCCATTTTCACGATATTGATTCTTCCTAACCATGAGCATGGTATGTTCTTCCATTTGTTTGTGTCCTCTTTTATTTCACTGAGCAGTGGTTTGTAGTTCTCCTTGAAGAGGTCCTTTACATCCCTTGTAAGTTGGATTCCTAGGTATTTTATTCTCTTTGAAGCAATTGTGAATGGAAGTTCACTCATGATTTGGCTCTGTGTTTGTCTGTTATTGGTGTATAAGAATGCTTGTGATTTTTGCACATTAATTTTGTATCCTGAGACTTTGCTGAAGTTGCTTATTAGCTTAAGGAGATTTTGGGCTGAGACAATGGGGTTTTCTAAATATACAATCATGTCATCTGCAAACAGGGACAATTTGACTTCTTCTTTTCCTAACTGAATACCCCTGATTTCTTTCTCTTGCCTAATTGCCCTAGCCAGAACTTCCAACACTATGTTGAATAGGAGTGGTGAGAGAGGGCATCCCTGTCTTGTGCCAGTTTTCAAAGGGAATTTTTCCAGTTTGTGCCCATTCAGTATGATATTGGCTGTGGGTTTGTCATAAATAGCTCTTATTATTTTGAGGTACGTTCCATCAATACCGAATTTATTGAGCGTTTTTAGCATGAAGGGCTGTTGAATTTTGTCAAAAGCCTTTTCTGCATCTATTGAGATAATCATGTGGTTCTTGTCTTTGGTTCTGTTTATATGCTGGATTATGTTTATTGATTTGCGAATGTTGAACCAGCCTTGCATCCCAGGGATGAAGCCCACTTGATCGTGGTGGATAAGCTTTTTGATGTGTTGTTGAATCCGGTTTGCCAGTATTTTATTGAGGATTTTTGCATCGATGTTCATCAGGGATATTGGTCTAAAATTCTCTTTTTTTGTTGTGTCTCTGCCAGGCTTTGGTATCAGGATGATGTTGGCCTCATAAAATGAGTTAGGGAGGATTCCCTCTTTTTCTATTGATTGGAATAGTTTCAGAAGGAATGACCCAGCCATCCCATTACTGGGGATATACCCAAAGGATTATAAATTATGCTGCTATAAAGACACATGCACACGTATGTTTATTGCAGCACTATTCACAATAGCAAAGACTTGGAATCAACCCAAATGTCCATCAGTGACAGATTGGATTAAGAAAATGTGGCACATATACACCATGGAATACTATGCAGCCATAAAAAAGGATGAGTTTGCGTCCTTTGTAGGGACATGGATGCAGCTGGAAACCATCATTCTTAGCAAACTATCACAAGAACAGAAAACCAAACACCGCATGTTCTCACTCATAGGTGGGAACTGAACAACGAGATCACTTGGACTCAGGAAGGGGAACATCACACACCGGGGCCTATCATGGGGAGGGGGGAGGGGGGGGGGATTGCATTGGGAGTTATACCTGATGTAAATGACGAGTTGATGGGTGCAGCAGACTAACATGGCACAAGTATACATATGTAACAAACCTGCATGTTATGCACATGTACCCTACAACTTAAAGTATAATAATAATAAATAAATTTAAAAAAAAAAAATACAAAAAATTAGCTGGGAGTAGTGGCGTGCATCTGTAGTCCCACCTACTCGAGAGGCTGAGGCAGAAGAATCACTTGAACCCGGGAGGCAGAGGTTGCAGTGAGCTGAGATCGAGCCACTGCATTCCAGTCTGGTGACAAAGTGAGACTACATCTCAAAACAAGCAAACAACAACAACAAAAAAACAGAAATAGCACTTGATAGCATGATTACTGTGAACTTAGTGGCTAGCCTCTGGGATGGACCACTGTAGAGAACTTTCCCAATAAGGGATACTTGGGAGCAATTCATGAAATAAACTCTATTTGCTTTAATCAGAGTCCACAGCAACCTTCAAACATTGTAAATGGGCTCCACTATCTAATCAGGGAATTATAGCAATATATTAATTGCCATTTCTGATTATTTGCATTTAATTAAGGGGTACTCTTGAGAAAATGAAGGACAGCATAACCTCAAAATACGGCTTTACATCTTGGATAATTGACTATAATTTCTGTCTTTGCAGCTTTCCCTAAATTGTTTTTCTCCAGATGGTTTCTAAAATCTATGAGTTTACCTTTTTTTTTTAATGGGTGAGTAGGGTTTTCTGATAAATGCTTATATGGTTTAGTTTTTGCAGCTAAATTAAAGCTTAATTAGTCAAAAATCCAGATCTGTGATGTGTTTATGAAGTTTATACAAGCATAATTAATTTCAGTTAATTGCACAAATAGCTTTCTGTGTAAACAATAACCTCTTCACTACTGACCTCTAAATGTCAGATTTCAGTTTATCTACATTTCTAGCCTTCCATGGTAACTCACATATTTCTAAAAGTATTATTCTTTCCCTTGATTTATGACTTTTATTAAGGGAGTCAGTGATTACCCCTGCTACCCACATTTCATGTTTTGAAAATGTAGTGAAAAAAAGTATAATGTTGCTTTTGTTTTGATGGAAGCAGAAAAATAATTTAAAATATGATTTTGGTGTGTTCTCCTAAGTTTATTTCTTCTCACAATGTTACCTAGGTTTTTTTAGTTTATTTGAATGACAGCTGAAATTACATTGATCAGCTAAATGTCAAAAAGAATAGCTATTATTTTTTAAATATCCTGATTGTTTCTAGGATTTCTGTTCCTGAGAAGAATAACATTACTATAAACGGAGCCAGATTCTCTTGCTGTATAAGCTGTTGCCTTTGCAGTGGTATTTAAAAAGCCATGCTTAATTCCAAGAAATTATTCTTTGTAAGCATGCCTTCACTTTTGATTGACAATTAAATTTTCTTATTAGTTCCCTTATTTCCCTAATAAATCTTACATATAGATTGAAATTGATGAATCTTGTCTTTTTCCATCCTCCTTGCTCAAGGGAAAGGGGATGTCATCGCTTCAGGAGCTGTTTCAGAAGACCCAGAAATGTCTTTCACAGGAGCGCACAGAAAAACTCACTACCTGTCACATTGGCCTGACTGGAGTCACAATTCCAGGTCTGGACCAATAACTGTACCCAGGGAATGTGATTATGATCATTGGCTTGGTGGTCTCAGTCACAAATCCCACACCTAATACCCAAGGCCTCTGGGCTGTGCAGGGAGGTATGTGCAGCATAGTGAAAATGAGTCATTGCAAATGAAAGAGGAGGGGATGCTGGGAAAGCAATCACAGATCTCTCTCTCAGAACTGAATGTACTGAGTTACGCTGGTATTATGACAGCAGAAGTCTGGGGGAACCTCTTGACCTTAAAGCGACTTTTGCCTCAAAATGGTCAGTATATGTGAATTTGGAATCTGTGAAGTGTTCTTCCTCGCTATATCTCTCCAAGGTTCATTAACAATCAGTCTTACAGAACCAATTCAAAAGGACCATGTTTTTGGTGCCTATCTTATTATTAGCTTCAGGGCTACATTTTTTTAAATGCACAATGAAATCCATGAAATACTTAGCAAGAATACTTTGCAAATTTGGCTTTGGGGGCAGTGCATGGGTTATAGGCAGAAGGAAAAATATCTGACAGTTGCATAAATTGAAAAACCCTTGGTCCATTTCTAGGCTGCAGCTACCTATAAGCAGTTGAAAAAGGAGAAATCTAGTATGTGTGTGACTTTCAAAGATTCTTTAATGGTTCAATACCCTTTTAATTTTGTACACAGACTATAGGAAGGTCATTTTTCCCTATGTGTATGAAGTTGGCCTCCCTCCCTTTGTGGGGTTTTTGCTCATTTCAGAGGATAAGAAATGAGGACTGGCTATTGTTAGTGACAGGACAGTGCTTTAAAAATAATGAGAGTCACTCCTCCTTTTCCCTAAAGATTGGTAAGGCAAAAGTACACACTGGCTTGGAAACTTTTTCTAAATAAGTATCTTTACCATTTTATCTCCAGAACTGTACAGAGCTTCCTTAGGACATTTGAGTTATGGCATGGGCTTTTTCACAAGCTATGAGACCTTGGGCATACTACCTGTTGCCTCTGGGCATCATGATGCATGTTGGTAAAACAGAGAGTTGCAAGAGCATACTCAGATAGCTTTTATCTCTAACATTGCACACTTCTACAATGGAGAGAAGTTTAAAAACGGACTTTTGATTTAAAAATGGCAGCATAAAAATGTGCAACTCAATTTAAAAATGGGCAAAAGACTTGAATAGACATTTCTCTAAGATGTACAAATGGTCATCAAGCACATACAAAGATGCTGGAAATCATAGTCATTAGAGATATGCAAATAAAAAATACAGTGACTTATCGCTTCACACACACATCCTCACACTCTCTTTACCTACTAAAATGAGTGAAGATGAAATAGAACAAATTATCTATTATAAAAAACTAGGAATTGCAATCAATCGTTTCCCAGACTCTGGGAGGGGTCTTTATGAACCTTCAAGGTTTAGGAAACTACATTAATGGACACAGTTAAAGATAGTATATGATATGCTTTCAGAAACAGGTCATTTCTTCCCCTGACCAGGAGTTCTTTAGGAGAAGCTTTATCTTCTGACCTGTATTTGTACCCTGGATGCAAAAATCCAGTGTCAGTAGCAACTGGAAAGATGAGCATTTTCTCTTCTTTCTGCATGGATGTTGTTTTTGAGTCCATCTGCACTTCAGTTTTCTTTCCCCTAAAGGAATACACATACATATGCATACATATATGTAGACACATACATATACACATATATACACGGAAATATTTGTGTATCTGTGTATGCATAAATATGCCTATAAATATGGATGTGTGTGTATGTATACATACCTATATACAATATATACGTGTATACACACCTATTTACATGTATTTATACATATTGCATGTGTATATGCATGTATACATTACAGTAAATATATACACAAATATTTAAATGTACATGTAAGTATATGTGTATATGTATATACATGTAAATATGTAGATATGTGTGCATAAATATGTACCTTTTATACATAAAGTTCCATAAGCAAGAGAAAGTACAAGAAGACATGAGTAGCCCTGCAACCTGGAAAATGTTCTTAATAAATTTCATGTGTTCAGAATGTCAAAGACAAAAGCCTTCCTGACAACCTGAAGGCAACTTTCCAAATGTGAGGGCATCCAGTCAGCGCCCCCATGGGTGGACTGCGCTGCTGAGAGCTGCATCGTACTGGGATAAGTTTTTCCTCCTTGCCATGTGAAGAGAGGGCATGTGGAGTCTCCAGAAAAATACTACCAAGTGAGGAAGAGGAACATCATCCTGAGCACTTGAAGAAAGAGCGCCCTGATGAAAACAATTCACAAATCAGAAGAAAGGTTTAGAAAACTGAGGTCAGGTGGTGGCGGCACAGGGCAGAGTCATTGTGATTTCTCCATAACAAGAGTGGAAATTCTGAAGGACAGATCAGGCATAGACAGAAAGATTTTAAAATCAGGGGAAATCACCCAGGAAACGTACAGGTTCTAAACAGGCAATAGTCAAATTAAAACCCACTTTGGAATCAGCAAATAATTTGTATTGAGAAAAAGTAAATTAGCTAAGTGAAGAATAAGAGGAGGTGCTTTCCAGAAGAAAAAAGTAAAACTGGTTAAAGAAATACATATGATTACTATGGAGGATGGAGAATGAGCTATAGAAATTCCTAAGAACTGTAGAAATTCTTGAGGAGGACGCTAGAACTGGGGCTAACATAGCAATGATACAATGAAGAATATTCTTCTGAACTGAGCCTAGTGTAAGTTTTCGTTGAAAGTCAACAAAGTGAATGAAAAGATGACCACACCCAGATACATCCTGGCAAACCATATGTTACCAGTGTAAAAAAAGAAAAATCTTGCAAACAAAAGTCATGCCTATCAAAGAATTCTCCTTTAGAATAAAGCAGAAACAATAAAATAGACACTTTTGAAGGGAAAAATGAATTCCAAGAATGTTTTAGTCAGATAAATTGTTTATCTTCTATAAAGAAAACTAAGATGCTTTCTCATGTATTTTAAGTGTCACAAAACAACTTCTACACACTCAGTTTGTGCCAGCCAACTAACAGCTAAATACAGAATAGCCCCAAAATTAGAGAGTTGTGGTATAAAATGACAGGGGGAGGTAAGCTCTGGAACTATTAACATATGAAAAATTTCTAAACATTTTCTGCAAATTATAAAATGCCACTTGTAAACTGTTGAGAAAAGACATAAGATGTTTATCTAAAATTCAGTCTCTAAAATGCCAGATTTACATCCACAAAGGTGAGAAAGGGGTAGAAAGAGAATGCAGGAAAGGGCATGGAGATGTGAATTCTGCAAAATGATGTGTATTATGTAGGAGCAATTTAAAAACTACCTTTTTAGTCTTTGATAGTAAGTAAAATGTAGATTGAATTAAAAAAAAAATACCTCTTAAGGGGTATATGTTTTCCAAACCTTGAGAGGAAAGGATAGGAAATTGCTATTCAAAAATAATAGAAAGCACAAAATAGAAGCAAGCTTGAAGTGTATTCAGATTCATTTTTTTAAAAGGCTCGATCTAATTATATGTTAATTCTAACATAGAATCAGCCATGTAGTTTTGCAGCATATTGGAACATACAGAACAACATTTAGGTGTAGATCTTTGACCCTGAAGGGATGTTGACAATCTAGCCATTCCCTCCTACAGTATGGAAGGTCCGCTCTGAATTATTCCATGTGGCAGCCTTGTGGAATGGTCCTAACCACAGCCAGACAGGGAGTTAGCAGTAGGCCCAGCTATGGCCCAGCCTCGCTGATGATTATGCCTGCTGCTTTCCGTTGTGGTTGTGTTGTAAGCTAGGTGGTTGTTGGAGGTGACATACAAGCTTGGTGACACAGCTTGAACATTGTGCCAGGGATAAATTGAATGACTATTTGAGCTAGGTTTGACCTTCAGCAATGTTGTGAAATCTGTGCCCTTATGTAGAAACTATTTGTTCATAGTTTCTCAGCATTTTCAATATTTTTTTTCATTGAGGAGCTTTCCAAAGCATACTAAAACCTATCCTAGCCTTTACCTTTCCAAAAACTGGAGTGCTTCTTCAGTATCTTTAGCGTAAACAGTCTGTGCTTGCTTTTTATTATTATTATTATTTCTATTTTTAAAATTTTATTTTTTTTTTTTTGAGATGGAATCTTACTCTGTCAGCCAAGCTGGAGTGCAGTGGCCCGATGATAGTTCACTGCAACCTCTGTCTCCTGGGTTCAAGCAATTCTCTGCCTTAGCCTCCCAAGTAGCTGGGATTACAGGTGCCTACCACCATACCCAGCTAATTTTTTTGTATTTTTAGTAGAGACCGGTTTCACCATCTTGGCCAGGCTGATCTTAAACTCCTGACCTCGTGATCCACCCACCTCGGCCTCCCAAAGTGCTGGTATCACAGGCGTGAGCCACTGTGCCAGGCCTGTACTCATGCTTTTTAGCACATTATTATAGTTATGATATTCTACCTCACGACATGAAATATCTCTTCCAGAAGAAACCTCTACCCTAGGAAGCAAGAAGACAGGATTTGTTGTTGTTGTTGTTGTTACTTGCAGTACATTTCTTATTCTGTCAAGGCTTCTGTAGCTTCATTTTTTTTTAATGGCAGTACTTCTGGACCATGGACCAGTACTGGCTAGCAAGCAAAGCTTCATCTGTATTTACAGCCACTCTCCATCACTTGCATTACCACCTGAGCTCCGCCTCCTGTCAAATCCGTGGTGGCATTAGATTCTCATAGGAGCACAAACGCTATTGTGAACTGCATACGTGAGGGATCTAGGTTGTGCATACCTTATGAGAATCTAAGGCTGATGATCTGTCACTGTCTCTCATCACCCCCAGATGGGACTGTCTAGTGGCAGGAAAACAAGCTCAGGGCTCCCACTGAGTCTACATTATGCCGAATGGTATAACTATTTCATTATATATTATGATGTAACAATAATGGAAAAAATAGTGCACAATAAATGTAATGCACTTGAATCATCCTGAAAACATTCCCCACAAAACTAGTCCCTCGTACCAGAAAGGTTGGGGACCACTGCTCTATACGCTTAAAGGCAGTGAGATACACCAGATGATTCCCTGTAATTCTTTCCAGCTCTGAGATCTATATGTGTCTGTGGAAGCCTGTGTGTATGAGACAGACGGTTTAAGCTTAATAGAAAAGGTAACATAACACATTATTAACCTCTTCAGGGCAAGGGCCACAAAACTGTGATTTTTTTCACCTACCCCAGTGCTTAGAACTGAGTGGTGAACACAGTTGATACTCCATAAAGACTTTTGTTTGCAGTGTTGTATTTCTTTATGTCCCTTAAGTGTACCAGGAGCAAGTGAAGAGGAATTTGCGGGCTTTGGATTAGGAGTCAAGACATACCACTGGCAAACTCGCATCTAATATGGCCTGAAACAATCCACTTAGAGTTCTCTGGTTAAATTTCCTCATTTTTGAAATGAAAGTCTTGGATTAGATTGGGGTTATGGATTAATAGTTGGCCAGTGTGTCTAGCAGAAGTGTATTATTAGACCTTCAGGGCATTGAATATGTTTCGATTGCTGTTAATTTTAAAGCCTTTAAAGGAGGTGCATGTGCCTTGCATTTCACTACGGTGCTTGCTGCTCCCTGTTGGATAATCCCAGTCTATTCCACTCATTTATGTTTCCCTTACTAGCTTTTATAGGCATTTGAAGGTAATTAAGAAAGGTAGGGGAGAGAGTTGGATTTTAAATCTAAATTTAGCTCCTCTGCTCTGCAAACTCTGGACAGTCAGTGTGCAAAGGTTTGTGGAATTTTTTTTCATAGACATAGGAGGTTGAAAACCACTTGACTAATTAGAGTGGATTGATGTGCGGAAAAAATGTCAACCTAGGAAGGCACACCAGAGAAATTCTAAACGGGGTTTAAAATGGAAATAGAAAAGTTGAATCAGGCTACTTGTTTTCAGGAGCTTTCTCTTCACAGTCATTAGTTTGGTCTGAACTACATCAAAATGGCCTTAATGGCCCCAGTCGCAAGAACTATTACAGGTTGTCTAACTTGGTTAAATTCTTTTCTGCTCTAAATTGTTAATGATTCAGCATTTCATGGCTTGAGTCAGGTGTTCTCAGTGGACACCCTCCATAAAGGTCAGTTGCTTTCCAGATATCAGCATCCAAGTTTAAGGTTGCAGATTCTGCTCAGTGACCTTGAGAAAATAATAATTTATTACACATGGGCTCAGAAGGCACAGTTTCATGGAGGTAGACCTCTGGTTGGCAATGACGGGAAAAGCAAAAAAATGAAAGAGTACTTTTTCATCAGTAATCTGATGAAAAAACAGAGTACTGAGAAGAGTAGGGGTATGGGATTGAGAACAGCTCTCCAACGGGGGATACATGTTACTGTGGAAGAGGGAGGAGAATTCCCTGTATGCCAACCACAGTTAAGAGCTTCACATCACATCTTACCCCTCTCATCCTCTCAGGAGGCCCAAGAAGTAAACACTATCATCACAAGGTCAAAGATGAGGAAACTGAGGATTGAAAAGGTGAGGTAAATTGCCCATGTAAGAGCATTTTCAGAGTTTGCACATGAAATATTTCACAAAGGGCATATTACTATTCTCTGCACACTGGTGCCTGATGAATGATTTATGTACTTTACTTGTTTATGATGATGTTACGGTATCTGAAAATACGTTTCCAGTAAACGTTGACATAAGAATCCTTTTGTCACCAGCATGGGATTGTCAGTATGAAAGTTACAAGACTGAAATATACACATTCCAAGAGGGAGTGTAGTGGATGCATGACAATTTTTTTATGGAGTTGATAGAGATCATTTTATGACATTAAGATTTTGAGGACAAACAGAACATTGATGAGTAAGTGGAATATTAAGGCAGTCAGCAAAGAAATATACTTTTAAAAATAATTGGCTTCAAATTTCTAAGATTCTGTGGGAGACTGAGGGAGGAGTTACTGTATTTTTTCTTATTTGCAAACCAGCAAGTAGACAATTTGTGTACTAGAAGTGGGGTGGGGGGAGGGGAATGATTTTTTTTCTCCCCTCATGACATATAGTTACCAGTCTAGGTTTCTATTTTTACTCTACCCCAGACTCTGTGCATGATTTTCTCTTATTTAGAAAACTTGCAACTACAAATGTGTTGAATTCATTTTCTTACCTTTCTTCTAAATATAGAGAATAATGCCTGTATTTTCGTGCCTAGGGATTATTTTAAGCAGAATTGAGACCAATTGAAGCAGACAGTCCTTATGTGCTTGCATCATGTGAAACCAATTGTTTTGGTTTTAAGTCTATTATTTTAATCCACTCTGGAAGATGTTTCTCTTTAGGAGTAATTTTTTATATTACAAATTGATGAGCAAATCTTTAAGATTCTCTTCTACAGAGACAAATCTACTGGTTTTAGGATTGATGATGAAAACTCTGGGAATTCCTTTCATGATAATTATAAGGAATGGAAAAACAAGGAGAAAACATTGTAAGTCTAGTAGTTGATTGGAAAAATTTAAAGTTTCCTCTTGGAGACCATCTCTAAGTATGATAGGAGCTACAGGCAGGAGAGAAGGAGAGAGAGGACCAAGTATCAGAAACTTGTCACCCTGGCATTGGAATTGTTCCATCAGAGAGGTGAGAAGTAAGCCCAGAATCAAAATGTGAATCTCCTTGATCACCAGCAAACTGCCTTCAGAACCACATTTGTGATACTGACAAAATTCCTATCGTTTCAGGGCAGCTTGGTTACACAGACTTTGAGTTGTCCATTAGACTTTGAGTTGTCCATTATTGGACAGTCTCACACTGTCCAATACATGTTCCCCCATCCTCATTAGGAAGATATATTCAGTGCTCCATGATGTGCTCCTTCTAATCTCCATACGTTTGGGCCTGATGGTTTATAGCACATCTTTGTCTTTTAAGTAACAGAAGATGCAAGACATGTTGATTACACTAACATGTCTTTTATATGTTAAATTTGGACTTTTGTGTAGCAACTAACATTTCAGAGCTACTGTATATTGACAGATATTCCATGTCTCCATCAGGGTTTATGCCATCACTCTAAAAAGGCACTGCATTTCCCTTAGTCCTCTTATCGTAAAAACTGGAAAATCAAACAGTGATGAAAAGCAGAGGTCTGAAGACAATTGAGGCAATGTTGGACATAGGTGAATTGACAGTAGTGAAGCTGTATTTTCTACCAGGCCCTCTTTGGATCTCAGCTAGTTAATTGTGTGAAATTATAATGGAAAAGAGCAACATTAAAGAACATGGAAAGAGGCAGGAAACATCACTGAATATTATCTAAGAGGTATGGTATCATCGGATTTATATTTTGTAGCACATTTATATGTGTTAATTCATTATTTGACTTGCGTATTTTACTTTGGTGCAGCTTTTCACAGATATGTGATGCAATAAGAGATGGCCTGTAGTCATCAACAATGGGTAGCTTTACTATTCTCACCTGTAATGTCAGTGCTCTCCAGTCCATTAAGAAGCCGTCAGCCAGGGCTCATTTGAATTTACTTTCTCCAAGAAGTCAAGAAGTCGTCTTCATTTAGGCTTAGATTTCACCTCATCCTCCCTTTGGGCTGCTTTAAAATTATAGGAGCACATGTAATCACACTTAACATTTACTTGTAGATAACTTTGTATACATCCTCCTCCATCACCAAAATATGTGTTCCTTGAAGGCAGGGCTAGCAATTTATTCAGAATACTTTGGGGGAAACATGGGCTATTTTAGCTAGTTACCGCGGAACAGTGGACATAGCTTTGCCTCCTATAAATTAGATAATTTGAAGCTTTAAAAACTGCATTCAGCATTCCCTCAGCATACTGATTCCTTTCAGTTTGCTGCTACCCATTGGGTGCTAAAATTTTTTGTTCTAAATACATCTCTTTCAGGCTCAAGGAGCTTTGAATAGGGGTTTTGTATTTTCCTTTTATATTCACTTCAGGTCTTTCTAGGTGACAACCATGTACTCCTTTGCCTTTGTGTTTCCACCCTGAGATGCCATAATGTAGATGGCATTTCTCTACATTTAAGATGTAGAGGAATGTAGTGATTTGTGTCTTCTTTTGTACCACCCCAGAGGGATGGAATAGCAATTCTTGATCATCAGAGGTATTTGGCGTTTAAATATGCCATTAAGAGTTACTCATAATTTAGCTGTCCAGACATTAGAATAGGTTTCATTTGTCCTCTTGTTAGCGTTCATGTCTTTTAGATAATTTCCAGAAGAGTGTAATTTTCTCTAAAAAGTTATCTTTAAGGGGGGACACTTGCCAATCCAATTACATTTTCAACTTCTTATTGCTTTTTCTATACCCTCCAATAATTTTGCTGGACTTTTAAAGAAAAATGGGATCTCATATTATTTTTGTATCTGTCTTCAATCAATGCTAATTTTAGTTTTAATGTTCCCTCTTTGGTGTCTCCTATTGATTTGGTAAGAGTTACTTTTAATCACTTAAAAGTAAGTAATGCATTAAGACCGCCCAAGGCTAGCCTATATTTGGAAAAATCTCTCCATTTAAGAATTAATTTAACAAGAGTCTATTACACATTTTACTTTGGAAATTCACCAGGATTCTTTCCTTCTCTGTGAAAGCATTTATTACTCAGAAGAAATTAGGGCTAATTTCAGAGAATGCCACTGTGAGCAAAACTGCCTTACATTTCCAGAAATCTCCATGACTCTGACTTTAATAATAATGTTTAAAAATCACAGAATTTCAGTGCTAAGCAAAAATGAATGGATAGCAGTTGTAATTAGAATACTACCACATAACTTAAGATATTTTGAAGCCATTTAAACAGTAAAATGAGGCACAGACGAAGGGCTTTTGCTAACTCAGGCCAAGAGGGTGTCACATAGTGACATGGATAATTTTGTTTGGGTTTATATTATGTTTGGATACACGTCACCCAGTGGTCAGCATGAAGGGCTAGGTATGGAAAGACCAACCAGACTCTGCTGTGTGGGTGACGAAATACAAACAAAGACCTTAGATGCCTCTTTCATGTTACTTTGCCAAGAAGAAGAGTAGAGAAATGAAACAGCAGTTGAAGGGGCGGGAGTGGAGTCAACAGACATTTTATTTTATTTTTTCGTGATAAGCAGTAACGGGGATAAAAATGGTGCAGTATAGAGAGAGATTAATAATGCTAGAGAGAGGGAACCTTCAGAGCTAAGAAAGCGTTCAAAATACAAAAAAACAAAAATGCATGGCAATATCCTTAGTGTTGAAATTGCTCACTTCAGTCTCCAGCCTAAAATATGTTTTTGATTTAAGGACTTTTCTTTCCCAGAACCGGTGCCACAGAAAATACCTATGAAACAAGTTCACTCATGCCTGGCTTGATCACAGTAACTAGGGTTTTTAGATCTTCCAAGCTGTGGAGAAAATAACACGTGACCAACTGTAGCATGATGCAGAAGTAGTCTGTGGAGTCATTACTGCCAGTCAGCTTCACATGGAAGCAAAATATTAATAGTTTTCTTGTTCTTCAGCTATTGAGTTTTCAATTACTCTTCTCCAAGAGCAACAGAAACCTAGCAAATTGGGCATTTTATTTTTCAGCCCTCAACTAATGGAAAAAAAAATTGATTGATTTTTGCTAAAACAAAGCACACTTGAAAGAAAAAGCCTCAATTGTTTCTTGGAGCAGAAGCTTCCTGCATGAATAAACAATACAAAGCAACACTGTCTTTTTGCCCCCCACACACTGACAGTGTACCACTACTCCAGCCATGGTACGAGGCAGCCAGATTCAAAGCTCACAGTCTCGCTAGTGTCATTCAGCTCTGAGAATAGCAATTTTAAATAAACATTTGTGACATGTTTGAAATGAAACACAAGCAAAATGAATATCAAACCTACTTACTATAGAACATCACTCTTCACAGTCTTTGTTTTGCTTGTGCGTGTAAAATTTCAGATCTACCGAAAAATTGCAAGAGTAGTAAAAGAAACTTTTGAAGATCCTTTTCCAAGATGCACCAATTATTTACATTTCACTTCATTCGCTTATTATCCCCACTCCTTCCCTTTCCTTCTATCAATCTATCTTTCCCTTTCCTGATTTTTTCTGTCTGCTTCATCATATGTGCTTTTTAAAAAATGATCTGAGGGTAATTTGCTTTTAAATACTTCATTGTGTATTTCGTAAGAACAGTAATGTTCTCTTACATAAGCATAGTACAATAATAAAATCTCAGGACACTTAAAATTGCTGTAATTCTATTATCTGATACACAGTCCATCTTCAGATTTCGTCAGTTGCCCCAGTAATGTCCTTCACAGTTTTTGTTTGTTTGTTTTGTTTTGTTTTGTTTTTAAGAATACTTGTGGAAGAATTAATAGTGCTACCTGTGGTCTTGTGGTCTGGCTCCTTATAAAGACAGTGGGAAACTTTGAGAGTGAGAAGGATGGTCACCTGTATGTAATATTAATCTCAATACTGTAGGTGTGCTGTGTGAGCATTTCCCAAAGAGTGCTCCATTAAATGATTGTTTCAAGAAATGTTGTGGGAAATAAAGATGTCGTGTTCAAAGCTAAGGAAAAGCTTAAACAATTCTTGCCCCATGCTTCCTGCATTCACTCCTTGAAGATTTACAAGTGTGCATTGGTTTATAAAAGCATCTGAACATTTACGTATTTATACCATAAGGAGACTGTATTATTTGTTTAACTCAGAAATTTTCTAAGTTAACTGACTATAGAGCATCCTTCTGAAGCCCTCATCTACCTATACAGAGTTTAATTGGGAAACACTGTTCTATATTTTTACACTATTTATTTTGCTTTAAATTTTTCTCTTATTTATTTTTATTAAAATTGTGAGCTCGTCAACCTTTTAAAACATTGAAAATGACATAACAAAAATGTGAGATCTACATTAAAACATTCTTGATTTATCTTATATGTACAGTTATAGATAGAAGATCTGTGACTTCATATCAGTGCCTAACTGTGTGAGGCAAACACTAGATTCTACAACAGGCAAATCCATATCAGCAGTTTCACAAAATAGTTTGTTGCTCACTCACCTGGAAACAGTGACTGCCTGGGATGAAAGCTCTGCTCAGTTACTCAAGAACCCAGTCTGAAGGAGGTTTTGCCGTTTTTATTGCAGTGGCTCCCCATATCATCTTGGGTGTGAACATCCATGCAGCTAACATAGAGTGAGAGAGCACAAAGAATTGTGGGGGAAATTTGCATGGGACTAGCCAATATCATTTACATGTGCATCGGTTGACAAGATTTCACCCACAAGGTCATGACTGATGGAAGAGGGGCTAGAAGTACTAACCCTGGTTGGGTAACTGCTTGAAGTAGCAACTTCAAAATATGAAAGGTGAACATAAATTTTTGATGAACTAATCTCCAGAAGTCTATAATCTTGTATATGTAATTTACAAGTTTAACCTTGTTATTTTGTTAATCATATATTTTCTCACTTGAATCTAACATTGACCCTAATGAGATTGGGAAAGCAGGATAAATATACCCATTTACAAATGGAGCAGCTGAATCCGACTTTTAGGTGATTAGAGTAGAATAAAATGGTTTATGTGTGTCAGATTGTTTTTTTATTTGGTTACTAATCAAGTATCTTTGTGTTTTCCAAAAGTATTTTAGCCTTAATTATACTTTTTAGGAGAAATTTATACTTTCGGGAGAGGAAGCTTACTGAATTTACCACAGTCTCCAAATTTACCAGTGAATTAACAAAAGTGGCCCAAGGCGCTCTCTATTAAAATAATTTAATACAAATAGAATTTTTAAAAGCTATAATTTCCATCTGTTGACAGTGGTGAAAACAGGAAGTTTGTATCTACTGATTCTGGGGTTTCACTTTGAGTCCCATGGCTAAGTAACAGATGAGAGCAAAATTAATCATCAATAAAAAATAATGACTAAAAATATAAGCTTACCTCTCCAACAATTTTTCATAAGATATAAATATCCTGAAACCACTAAAAGGAAAATAAAACATTACAGAGAAAAAACAGTTACATAAAATCCCAAACCTCTATTTTAAAAAATAAATCAGTGTTATGGGGATAATGAACTTAATACTTACTATTTAATTAAACTTTAAGCTAATTAGTCTAATTAATTCATCTGATGAGCATCTTAATATTGCCAACATTAAGCTGAATTTTCTAGAATGTGATTTTAAATTTGGAGGGAGTAATTTAATGATGCTTAACATTGGTTGTTTACACTGCAAAATAAATTTGGTATGTTAATGGATGCCCAACTCCTATTGCATTATAAAATTTATCTTCATTCTCACTGCTGCTACCCTGAAGGCTAGCCTATTCAGTATTCTCACAACACACTATGTTTTCTTATTAGAGCGAATATCACAGCCAAAAAAGTAATTATTTGTTATAATTTATATAATATATGCCTTTATTCTCTAAATCATGTTAAGCTCCATGAAAGCAAGAATTGTTTCTGTTTTGGTCACTGCTGAATTCACAGAGCCTAGTGCACGACAGGCTTTCAGGAGACAATGGAGTACATGAGTGGATGTCCTCACTGAAAATAAAGCCAGCAGTGCACTTAGAGATGGGAATGGTGTGTACTGGTGGGTTCCAGCATTCAAGCCCAGTAAAATGTATGCTGAAACACCCACTCTTTACTACCAATAATATCCATTAGGTGCCCCCATTCTTGGCTATACAATTTTTTAAATAAAATGGATAGAGTTAATTATGTTGTTTCTGGTGTTGCATTTCCCATTAATTGCACATTTATCTCATGAATATGAAATATCTCTGGTATGAGAAAAACTCTGTTAAGGTCTGTGGATTGTGTTTGTTTATCCATTGCTATTTAACGTAGTGGTTTGAAACAACAATCATGCTTATTATCTTCCACACAAATATTTTTATTTCTCCTATGATTTAGCAATTTCACTTCTGGGTATAGATCCCAAAGAAGTGAAATCGGGGATTCAGGCAGATATTTGTTCACTAGTGTTCATAATAGCATTATTCTCACTAGACAGAAGGTAGGGCAACCCAAGCATCCATTGAAAGATGAATGGATAAATAAAATGTGGTATAGACATACAATAACATATTATTCAGCCTTAAGTAAATTATGACCTGTTTTGCAACATGGACAAAACTTGAATATTTTATGCTAAGTGAAATCGGTTATTTACAAAACTCAAATACTGTATAAGTCCCCCTGTGTAAGATAGTTAAAGCAGTCACATTGCTAGAGAAGGAAAGTAGAAGCATGGTTGCCAAAGGGTGAGGGGACTGGAGAGTTATTGCTTAATGATACAGAGTTTCAGTTTTGCAGGATAAAGATTCTGAAAATTAATTTAAAAGGTTAAGATGGTTAATTTTATGTTGTGTATTTTACCACAATTTAATAAACTTTTTCAGTGTTGTGTCTAGCATTATATGATTCCCCCCAACTATCCAGACCCCTGCAATCTCATGACCATCACAATAAGCTCCCAGTATGTTAACATTCTGGTATGAGGCAACTTTTGTTTTCAAAAAAGACTTTTCCTGCCATTTCTCCATCACTCTACATAAACAAAATAATCAGTCCTTTTAGAATTTTTTTCAATTTTTGTCAGTGGTGGTGAGCTATTAGTTTATTTTCTCTTGTGACATGTAAAAAGGCAATATAATTCTATTCAGTGTACGAACAGTGGATAAAAGAAGAGGTAGTATGCGGACAAAATGTATAGAGTTCTGTATAGGTTAAAAATAATTTTAAAAATGTATATTGCATATGATAAAATATAGATAACTCTAAAATATAAAATCACCAACCCGGATACTGCCATTTATGATGAATCACTTTTTTATCCATTCAGTCATTGAATATCTACCATGTGCTAAATGTTTGCATCTATTTCCATTTCATCTACTTACTTATCTACTCACAAACCTATTCATAATTCACTTTATTCATTTATTCTTTTAACAATTATTGACAGTACCTATCATATGCCAATTATTCTAGGTTCCAAAGATGCAAAATAAAAATAAAAGATATCTGCCATAAAGCTTGCGTTCTAATGTGGAATCTGACATTAAACAAGATAAAAGGGAAAATACCTATATTTCAGATAGTGATAATTGCTAAGGAGGAAAAATAAATCATAGATGGAGGTTAGAAAATGTCACTGGAGGATTAGACTTGAAAGTTTAGACAGTCCAAGAAAAGCCCCACTTAGGAGACTGAGTAAAGATCTGCAATAAGTAGGGAAGTTATGCATGCGGATGTCTGGGCAGAGAGGATCAGAGGGAGCAGCATGTGCAGATTCCATCCATATGGCGTGTTCCGGAAACAGAAAGAAGTGTCCTTCGGTGTGGCTGAAGCACTATGATGACAGGATAGAGTAGTAGGCATATGATCAGAGAAGATAGCAGGAACCAGATCATAGAGTATCTGTAAATCAGAACAAATTTGGGACTTTAATTTTTAGTGACAGAGGAAGCCACTTCCTAATCAGAAAAGCCGTGGTTATAGTTTTTATTTAAAGCATCTCTCTGGCTGCTGTAATGAGAATACATGGCAGAAAGAGAGGGGAGAAGGAAGCGGATGAGATAGAACACTATTACAATAATCCAGGCTCACAGAGTGGTTTGGACCAAAGTGATGGTGAAGTAGAGGGGTGGTATTTTTAAAGGAGAGTTGGTAGGATTTTCTGCTGGATAGGATGTTGATTGTGAGAAAAGGAGAAATCCAGGATAACACCAGTCTTTTGACTTTGAAGATTCCTTCAGAATTGTTCAGAAAACTATCTCAGGAAAAAAGAAAAAGCAAAAAACTTGACTGCAAATGAGAAATAGCCCATTGTTAGGATTGGTTTTATGCTGAGTGTATCTGTTGTTTAGCATTATTTTCCTGTGTTCAAATAAGAACAAAGAGTTCCAAAGTGTGGGCTCTCCCAGGTCTAGAGCCCATCCAAGGCACAGCGTTTGTGGTCTTGGGTGTTTCCTGAAGCTCTTGGTGGTTGAGTCTTGAACCCTACCCTTTAATTTTCTGTTCTTGGTGGAAATGATCGTTGCAAACATCTGCTTTAGATTATTTTTCCAGGGTCTTTTAAGCTCATCTGTGTTCCCTCTGTGTCTCAGAGAATTGCTGCAGTAACAAAGAAGTTAATGTAAGGCACACCGTACCAAAGCCAAAGCAGATACTGAAATGCTATACTACTTAACCAAATCTCAGAGAACCCTTACTTGATGAATACATAGTTTGTGTTTCGTATATCTTTTGCTTATTTGAAAAATGTAAATACAGCCTTCCTTCTACAACAGAAGGAGTTGACTGGGAAGAATTTACAAAAGCTGGAGGAGCAAGCAAGGTTTTCAGGCATGTATTCATTCTTTCATTCAAAGAAAATCTTAGCAAATGATTCGCGTGAGTCATTGTGACTTACAAGGCTAGCAGGTGGTTTCATTTGTATTTAGGATTAGTGATGTGTGAGTGGCAGATATTTAGAACGTGGCTTGGAGGTTAAGACTGATGTGGGTTACATACCATTTCAGCAACTTGCTAGCCATGTGGTATTAAATATGTCTGTAAACTCTGAAGTTTGGTTTGCTTATCTGTAAAATGGGGATAGTAGTACTAATCTCTCAAGAGTTTTTGTGTGAATCAAGAGAATTAAAGTTTGGTGTGCTCATCTGTAAAATGGGGATAGTAGTACTAATCTCTCAAGATTTTTCGTGTGAAGCAATGCGTAGTGCAGAACCCAGAGCTGTATATAGACAGGCTGTGGTTTGCATTTTAATTTAAATTATAGGCAAAGCCAAGGTATGGGATGTGATGATGCATCTTTTTCTCTCGTAAGTCGAGTAGAAGACATATGCTTTTCCAGGCATTGTGTGCACAGTGATAGCATCAGAGTTTGAGACACTATTTCAGTAATTTAGGAAACAGAATAAATTGAGAGTAAATGATGAAATTCGCTAAGAAGTCTCTCTCATTCCTCCCCCATGACATCGGCTAAAAATAATGGCAATTGAGAAATCAAAGACAAAAACGTCTCCGGAAGAAATGAGTTGGAGATATCAAAGGAAGCCAGGGTGGAGGCCAAGGTAATCAGGCTTGTGAATTGCCTGCTGCATTCTAGCAGTTCTGAGGCTCTTTAAATAAAAGGAATGAGAGTTATGAAGTGAGAAAATGGGGCTCCTGCAAAGCAAGCTGGCTTGAGCACTCCTCATGATTATGTGACCGACTCCGGAAAAAGAAAATTACTCATGGATAAAAGGAAACGTAAGGCTGCTCGTGCAGAGAATGGGTGTCGTCTGCGAATCCTAATCAAGTTGGAGTACCATTTTTCATTCCTGGCAAGGAAAATCAAATTGGTCTTTTACACAGAATACGAATCTTGATCTCTACCCTGGGGATGGTTAATCTGGGGAGCTGGGCACAGGGGCATGGCAGAAAGTTTTTGTTATTCATCCATAAGCATTAGATTCCAATACAAGTGTAGTACTTTGGTAGGTAAATGTCCTCACGTAAACATAAATGTGCATATTTATAAATTAATCATTATACATTTTATATTGCTGTATGCACATATAGTTGAGCCATCAGTGTCTGTGTTAAAAGGTACACTTTAATATAGAAGTCATAAAAGCGTAGCATTTTAGAGCTGAAAGTGATCTTTAAAGGGTTTGGTACACAGCAGAAAGGGAGTATAAGGCAGTAGTATGATTGGAAGCTCTGGGGACAGTCCGCTCAAAGCTGGGGTTCAGCTCCAACGTTTAAGCCTCTGTGACCCTGAGTAAGTTACCGAAACCCTCCTTGTCTTAGTTTTCTCGTCCATAAAAATGGGATAATAGTAGTATATTCCTCCTATGGGTGTTAGATTGAATGATATAATCTGTATAACTCACTTAACACGTAGTAAGTGGTCAGTGTATGTTTTTATTATTATCATAAACATAATTTTTAATTCCCACAAGCTGTTAAAGTATGTACGATTTTATCCTTATTTATGGCTGCTCAACCAAAGGCCCAGGAATGTGAAATTCCATAAGTAATAACAGTGGAAGCAGGAATCAAACCCAGGTTTTAGAGACTCATTCCAAAACCCATACTCTCAGACCACACAGTGCTCATAGGTCCTTCTCCACATATTTAAGCAATGCCTCTTAGATGGTCACCTGGCACCTTATCATGTCCTTCTCTGCCCTGAACACTCCCTGCTGAAAGAAGCCAGTGAGAAGATGTGAAATTGCTTTGCAGGCTTCAAAGACCTGTAGAAGCTCACTCATGTTACCGTCCATAAGGAATAAAAGCAAAAAGCCTATCAGGGTATATACAAGCATAAGCGCCCAGAAAATGCTGAGGACTGCTTTAATGGAGTAATGGAAAACACTGTTTGGTGTCTTGATGTCCTTGTAAATCGAGGCTAAATGTACTAAGTGTTTCTATTTCATTTCAATGCAAATTCCAATAGTTATTCAAAATCTAAACTTAAAAAATTGTGATTTTCAAGAGCTATGATGAGAGGTTTAAAACAAAAAGTAACAAAAATCAGGACCACGAGTGTGACATGTTATAATAGTAATAGTAGGGATAAAACATTTTCTAAATCTAGTACAGGATATATCTACTCTGGGATATCGTTTGTCAGCTTTCTAAACTCTTCACCAAAGTGTGTAAACAAAGTGAATTTCTCTCATTTGAGGTGTCTAGAATTGGTGATTTATATAAGAAATTTTTGTATTTTCAAAGCGTATAGTACAATTTCAGAAAAAAAAAAAAACAGTTATTAGATTTTAAACTGGGAATTCCAGGTTTTTCCTTATTAGCTTTTAATAAGGGCATTCTGGTAACTAAAACTAAGGTACTCCATTCATGGCAAATAACTATAGTTAGCATAATTGTTTGCACCCTTAGCAACAAGCAAGCTGATTCCCGTGTGTATCGTGACCATCAGACAATTTTATAAGAAGTTGTTAAAGAGTAGATAGGCATTCATGAATACCACCTGCTGCAAAAGACTGATATTACAGCAAAAACAAAGACATGGAACCTAGAAGTTTAACCATGAAACTGTAATGAAACCCAAGCCACGCGCTGTGTGGGACATTCTGCGCTCATCACTGGGGCTTATCAGCGTGGAAAGTTTGATGCTTAGAAATAGGGATATTGGCTGGGCGTGGTGGTTCACACCTGTAATCCTAGCACTTTGGGAGGCTGAAGTGGGCAGATCCAAGGTCAGGAGATCGAGACCAGCTTGGCCAACATTATGAAACCACGTCTCTACTAAAAATACAAAAATTACCGGGCGTGGTGGCGCGTGCCTGTAGTCCCAGCTACTCCAGAGGCTGAGGCAGGAGAATCACTTGAATCCAGGAGGCGGAGGTTACAGTGAGCTGAGATCACGCCACTGCACTCCAGCCTGGGTGACAGGGTGGGGCTCTGTCTCTTAAAAAAAAAAAAAAAGAAAGAAAAGATATTTACTAGAAATACAGGAGTCCTGGGGCTGCTCTGCTTCTGGTCACTGTGGAGCCTGGGTGAGTCACTGTTTCTCTTAGCAGCCTTGTTTTCTTGCTTATAAAAGGGAATTTGACCTATCCAGTACCCATAATGGAGAAAATAGATGGGCCCAAAATGTCCCTTGAATGTCTCTTCACATTAGAAGCTTACATGTCATCACTGCAGAAGTCTGAAACAGTTACTTCATTCCTCTAGTATTGGAACAGATAGTAGCTTCTTTGATGAGGTACCAGATGCCAGATGCAGTAATTTGCTTGTTTTTAGGAGCAGTCGTCAGAATATATGTATATAATGAAATGCCAGAATCATTTGAATATGGCCAGAGACTCTGTGAGAAAGATATGGGGAACTGAGATTGCCTGAGTGTCAAGGCTTCTCTCATGCTCATCCTGGGGTCCACGATGTTTAAATTGTGTGCATGTATATTTACATGTATTTCGGTGTGTACATGTTTAGTTGCCAAGGTTGACTTATTTGCAGCAAGTATATGCTGTTGAATCCATACAAGTTAAATATGTGTAGCACATTCAATGCCAGAAAGAGCCAAATAAGAAGAGGGATGAAGACTGGATACTTTCCATTGCTGGAATGGACCATGTTCTTTTTTACCTCCAAATCTTTGAGTATGTGGTTCTGTCTTCCTGCTTCATTAGTCTACTTTACTCTTTCTTAGCTCCAGTTCTTTTACTAGCTCTTTATTATTATTATTATTATTATTATTATTATACTTCAAGTTCTAGGGTACATGTGTACAATGTGCAGGTTTGTTACATATGTATACATGTGCTCTTAATATAAATCCCTTCTTCCAGGAAACCTTCTTTCCTTCTTTGGTTGCCTAAATCTATGTGAGATGTCCCTCCTGTATGCTTCTGAATGATTATGAATATTTCCTGTCAAAGCCTTTCTTGTTCTGTAATGTAATTTCTTGGTGACTTGGCTCTCTTTCACTAGGATAGGAATTCCAAGAGAATAGGAACTGTATCTGTCTGGTTGATTGAGCTTGTGTGCCAGACACTGTGCTGGACAGTGATAATAGAATAGTGTATGTGTGTTGAATAATCAAATAAATGCACAAATTAAAAAGTTAAATGCCAAGAGATAGTTAACTCTTGAGTTTTACCTACAGAGAGATGCAATTAGAAAACATCTCAACAAAACGTCCATTTTTTCCGCCATCCACTTTTATTGTCAATGGTATCAGATGTGATTTGGGGTAGTTTCTAAGAGATTCCAAGAGTTCTAGGCTCTAGGGTAATGTTCTCTAACGCAACACTATAAAGACAAGTTGTGCTTTTTGTTTATGTGCAAACTTTGTTTGTCACTCCAGGCCTTGGGTGTCTTAAAGAAGGAAGCTGGTGCTTGTTAGGTATTGAAAGCCAGTTATTCCAAGGTGAACCTGCAGTTCTCCTATGTCCTAGGAGGAGGACTCAGGGATGGATTCAGGCAGGAGAGATGGTAGGTTGTGAAAGCACACCAACACTGGGTGGGCAGAATGTCTTCTGAGGCATGGGTGGCTGGTGCAGGCATCCAGCCAGAAATGCACACCATTAAATTCATCAAGAGTCCTCTCAGAAGTCTAGGTAATCAAGAGTCTGCATTTAGATGGAGTGAAGTGTGGTGGAAAGAGCAATAACCCAGGAATTTAGAGACCTGAGCTGTAATTCCACCTTGACTACTAACCAGTCCTATGCCCTTGACAAACCACCTTTCTTTTCTAGCTCCATTTTCTCTTTCTGTAAAATGAGGGTAACTGGGCCACCCTCTGAATTTAAAGTCTAGATTTCTCTATGGGCAACAGGCACCAAAGCACTGTGGTAGCTTGTTGGTCAGTGGGAGGCTTTGAAACAGGGTTCCCTGCACATATATATTCTGTTTTTTAAGTATGATTGTAAGTAAGTAAGAAATTAAATAAGAAATGGGATGGGGGAAGCAACATAGTTCTTCACAAAGATGCTACATTTTGAAGTTAAAGATAAAACCATCAGGGGAAGATTTGTTTAAATTGAACAATCCTCACTGGTATTTTCTTTTCACAATATACTTGGACCAAGGTTTGGACGAGTGATATAGAAAATGTGTGAGGATATTAGAGTCAGAGAAAGAGTCCAGCTTAGACCATCTGGGAACTCTCTCTGGAGGAGGTAAGAGCTTATCTGGGCTGGCAAAGAAGAAAAGGACTTTGACTGGTGATTCTAAAGTGGGAGGGGAGGCAGACAGAATCTTCCAGATTGAGGGAACACCACAAAGAACCAGAGCTTTACATGCTTAGAGTGATGGATTTAGATGCGTTGTTAAACATTACTGACATTCACATTTTTTGAGCAGTCGTCTGCACTGTGCTAAGTGATATTTACATGCATTATCTATACAGTTGCCCAAACTACCCTGACAGGTCCTTTTTATTACTGCCTCTGTTGCTGAATGAGGCCAGGTGGAGATTTAGGGAAAGTAAACATTTTGCCCCTAAGCATACAGTTAAAGTCAGAGAGTGAACCCTGCATCCTCAAATCCAGATCTTCTAGCAGGCAATAATGACTACAGTGTTTCTTATTTTGTCAGGTATAAATATGGTCAGAATGCCTTCCAATCTGTTTAAGTGATAATATAGTTATCAAGCTTTCCTCGGTTTACATATTCACAAGTGTTTCTGAAGCACTGAAGTCCCTGTGCTGAATCAGATTGTGTGGTCAGCAGTGTGATCTGAGGACCCTATAGTGTGTAGGGTAGGGGGTGACAAGGTAAAGAGGGTAGACTCTGTAGCCAGTTTGTCTGTGATTATCTTCTGTCTGTGTGACTCTGAGAATGGCCCCTGGCCTCTCTAAATCTAAACGTTAACGTCCATTAAAGTAGGTGGTATTTTCCTGATGGTGATCCCCTTGGGGCTTCTTCACTCTTTAGAGCTTCAGAGCACTCCACGTGTTGCAGGGATGGGGCACAAGTGTTAGCTTTTTTTGTTGTTGTTTGGATGTCATTACATTGAAATCAGCCCAAACCATCTCAAGGTCATCCCAGTAGTCCAGAAAGTTTTTAACATTCCCAAGAAGTATTTCAAACTGGTCAGCCGACTTAAGGTATATTTATTCATTGTTGATTCTTGTTTTGTTACTTTTTTTGTTGGGAGAGTACACACCCATTAAAAGTGTACTTTAAAAAAAATGCTATTTATGAGCAGTCAGGAATGAACATTCCAGAATGCCTAATGGATTCTGAAATCGTACTGCACTGGAGAACCATCTAGCACACACTTCCAAATCAAGAAGGCCTTGGGGAATGAGTTTGCCTCCCATTTCCCTCTCTTTCATGCTCGGTAACAAATGGTTTTATTGTGAAGCGGGTAACACGAAAGCACATGAGCCTCATGCATTTGAATATGCGACAGCTCCAAATGGTGTTGTTTAAAAGAGCATGCTATGTTTAAGTGTAAGTATAATCAATGTGTGGTGACATTTCAAGGTTGTGGAAATTCAGATTCCGTTTCTGTGTGCAGTATTAAACACTGGATTCAGAAACGACCGTTGTCTCTATCATGCTACACCCTGCCAAATGATTAATGTGCTTTTAGCTTCAATAATTGGGAGGGGGTGCCTCAGGGAATGCTGAACATATATTTAATTGCTATACAAATATGTCATTTCCTTGCTAATTCGAGTTATGCATGGGAGGTTATATAATATCAGAGAGCCTCCAGGCATAATGTATTGCACCTATAAGCTGAGTCAAAGAACTAACAGGGCCCAGCTGAAGACAAAATATTCTTTGCTAACTCTGTCTTAGCAGATGAAGAATTAGATATTGAAGCATGATATGGCTTTATAAAAGCAGAATTATTGTTTGGCAGAGAGTATAGTCTCTAAATAACTTTCTGAGATGTTGGGAAGAAAACGCATTTTCAATAAGAAAAAATGGCCCAAAAACAACCCCAAGAAAAATTTCCTTATTTAGGGGAATGTGCGTGTTGAAAAAGAAGTGAGTATTGCCTTTGACACGAAATAAAATATACAAGACGGTACAGGATATTATTTTCCCTATGCCCACAGTCGTATTATAGTCTAAAACTGACCTTATTCGTTTTGATACCTCTGAAAGCAAAGGTTTCTTTAATTCCAATTCTTGTGTTCTTCCCTTTCTATTTCAACTCTTCATCCCAGAGAGGGAGAGAGATTCTAAGTAAGACTCAATAGGTATGAAGTTACGCTAAATTATCTTTTCAGGCTCAGTTGATATTGATGGATTGCCTTGCTTTAAGAGCTATGTAAGCTGGATTTCACATTCTGAGGTTACAAAGAAGTCATATTTAAATTTTGGAGTGAATCTATTTTTTGTTGACACCACCACCAACCTGTGATTCTGAGTTATCGAAAACAAATATGTGATAGCCGGGCAAGGCAGCTATTGAGAAATTCAAGAAGTAAGTGTAAGAACTGTATTTTTTTCTTTAAAAAAGCCTTCCTATGATAGTTTCCTTGAACACTTCTGTTTGTGCCATAGACCCTGGTTTGTTAGCAGAAAGACAGTAGATGGATTAAACACAGAAGGTAGAGTCATTCAAAGACCAGGTGCCAAGCAAATGGCAATCTTTGGCATATCTGGTGGTCTGATATGGGCAGTAATCAGACAACTATCAGATGTGCCCAATCAGTTGTTATTTTGTTTGCAGGGGCCTGAAGGAATCATTTAATTTAAAGCACAATGGAATCAGAAATCAATTAATGACTGATTGCTGTTTCTCCTAGAAATTGATTTTGGATTTGATAGTCTGAAGACCCCAAAGTGCCAGAGTCTATGCATGGGCTACCTTAGAATACAGGTGGGATCTTGAATCAGTTAATTAGACCAGTTCTTCCAACTTTTGCAGAAAGGTTGTGGTTCTTCTTGACAAAATAAATGTAACTTCTGAAATTTCCTCCCACTTTTTCTAAACTTCCAAGATTTTTGTTCTATAACTTTTAGCAACTGAAGAGGAATAATAGCAATCTATTTGTATTTTAAATCTTTCCCTAAGCCTTTAAACCTAATAGATACTATTTTGAAATATACAATATCGAGACCAGAAAATCTCAATGCCAGCCTTGTAAAATCAATGTTATTTGTACAATCTACTAGGATCTCATCACATGTACATACCGGAAATGTTGATTTGATTCTGTAACGAGTGTAAGACAAGGGGAAGGTACAATACAATTCTTATCTAGAATGAGGCTGACACAGGACTTATATATTACATCCCATCACACTCCCACAAACGTATACACACTCAAATACTTGAATAGGCACAGGTTTTTGAAGCTTCCCCTCTCCAAGCCTTTCAATGGTAAACCTCTGCATTTTATTCCTATGGGACTTCTGCTGGCTACAAAATCTGGGGGCAAATAGAACCTTAACAATTGTATACTTCTGCAAGATATATCCCTTTTTGAAATTGTGCCACAGAGGGCTTGCCCAAAGGTGGGAAGTTGCAGAAATTCCTGGTCTTTGTCTTACTGGTTAGGGGAGACATTCATATATCCCCAAACTAGGGTTTCTCTCCTCATTCAGAGACTGGATGCCTACCCCAGAGACTTAGTAAGAACATTAAAACTCCTACTTTTGAAGAACTGAGACTAACTCCAGAAGGATGTAAGTCCAAAGACATCTGGTAGTTATAGTATTGTTTGCTTTGTTAGCCGCAGTCCCCAACCTTTTTGGCACCAGGGACCAGTTTCATGGAAGACATTTTTTCCATGGTCAGGGCAGGAGGCCGGGAAGGCTGGGGGTGGTGCTAGAAGGTTTCAGAATGAAACTCTCCTACCTCAGATCATCAGGCATTAGATTTTCATAAGGGGCATGCAACCAGAATCCCTCGCATGCACAGTTCACAATAGGGTTCATGCTGCTCTGAGAAACTAATACCGCCACTGATCTGACAGGAGGCAGAGCTCAGGCAGTAAAGCTCACTTGTCCCCTGCTCACCTCTTGCTGTGTGGCCTGGCTCCTAATAGGCCACAGGCTGATACAGGTTTGTGTACCAGGATTGGGGACTCCTGGTATATAGCGTAATGACTAAGAACAAAGAATCCAAAGCCAGGTTTCATGTGATCTTGAGCAAGTGATTAAATTTCTCTGTGCCTCAGTTTCTTCATGATAACAATTCATACATTAGAAGGTTGTCATATGACTAAATAATAGTGGCTGGTATATATTATGTTGCACACACACAGAGCCTTATGCCACATGCTGACAATGGGGTTCCATAAGATTATCGATGGAGCTGAAAAATTTCTATAGCCTAGTGATGTCATAGTCACCGTCTTAGGGTATTGAAACATATTAGTCATGTGTTTGCAGTGATGCTGATCTAAACAAACCTACCATGCTGCCAGTTGTATAAAAGCATAGCACATACAATTATATATGGTATGTAATAATTGATAATGATAACAAATGGCTATGTTATGGTTTATGCAATTACTATACTATACTTTTATCATTTTAGAGTGTATGCCTTCTGTTTATTAAAAAAGTTACATTAAAACAGCCTCAGGCAGGCCCTTTAGATAGGTGTTTCAGAACAAGGCATTGTTATTACAGGAGATGACAACTTCGTACATATTATTGCCCCTGAAGATCTTCCAGTGGGACAAGATGAGGATGTGGAAGACAGTGATGTTGATGATCCTGACCCTGTGTAGGCCTAGGCTAATGTGTGTGTCTGTATCTTGTTTTTATCAAAAAGTTTAAAGTGGGCCAGGCACAATGGCTCCTGTCTGTAATCCCAGCACTTTGGGAGGCCGTGGTGGGTGGATCACCTGAGGTCAGGAGTTGGAGACCAGCCTGACCAACATGGTGAAACCCCGTCTCTACTAAATACAAAAAATTAGCTGGATGTGGTGGCTTATACCTGTAATCCCAGCTACTTGAGAAGCTGAGGCAGGAGAATCACTTGAACCCACAAGGCAGAGGTTGTAGTGAGCCAAGATTGTGCTATTGCGCTCCAGCCTGGGCAACAAGAGTGAAACTCGGTCTCAAAAAAACAAACAAACAAAAAGTTTAAGGCATATAAAAAAAAAACTTTTAATAAAACTTATAAGGGTATAAAGAAAGAAAATATTTGTGTACAGCTGTATAATGCATTTGTGCTTAAGCCAAGTTTTACAAAAGAGTCAAAATGTTTTAAAAAATTAAAAGTTTATAAAGTAAAAGTTATAGTAAGCTAAGATTAATTTATTATTGAGGATAAAATTTTAAAATAAATTTAGTGTAGGCTAAGTGTACAGTTTTTATAAAGTCTACAGTAGTGTTCAGCAATGTCCTAGGCTCTCACATTCACTCACCACCCACTCTCTGACTTACCCAGGGAGAGAAACTTCCAGTTTCCTGCAAGCTCCATTCAAGAAAGTGCCCTATACAGGTGAAACTTTATATTTTAAATCTTTTATACCATACTTTTACTGTATGTTTTCTGTTTAGATACACAAATACTTCCCATTGTGTTACAGTTGCCTACTGCATTAAGTACAGTAATGTGCTATACAGGTTTATAGCCTACAAGCAATAGGCTACACCATACAGCCTGGGTGTGTAGCAGGCTCTATTATCTAGGTTTGTGTAAGTACACTCTGTGTTAGCACAATGATGAAATGGCCTAATGATGCCTTTGTCAGAACACGTGCCTATTGTGAAATGATGCATGGCTTGTATATACAGTCAACCGTCTGTATCTGTGGGTTTCCCAGCTGTGCATTCAATCAGCCACAGATAGAAAGTATTCAAAAAAAAAAAAAAAAGGATAGTTGCATCTGTACTGAACATGTACAGACTTTTTACTTGTCATTATTCCCTGAACAATACAGTGTAATAACTGTTTACACAACATTTGCATTGTATTCGGCATTAAAAATAATCTAGATGTGATTTAAAGTGTATAGGAAAATGTATGTATATTATATACAAAGACTACACCATTTTATAAGGCACTTGAGCATCTGTGGATTTTGGTATCTGCAGGGAGTCCTGAAACCAATCTGTTGCAGATACAAAGGGATGACTCTAGATACACACATGTATACTTGCTAGTACTATCATTTTTTGAAATTTTGTAGGGCAAAAAATATCATCCAAGTCTAATATTTTCTTTTTTGTTGAAATTTTGTTCTTAAATTTTGGACAAGAATAAACTAATGCCTTGTGAAATGTTGCTGTGATTTCATAGGAAGTTGTTTGCTGTGCCACCTTTTAATTCATAGTTAATGTCTACAGCTTTGTATAAACTGTTTGAAAAGGTGTTGCAACTGGTCCCTGTTAGCAACTTTAGTTATTTTAGCACTATGTATATTGAATGTATTAGGAGTTTCTCAAATGCAAGAAATATTAGGTCACACTGATAAAAGACTTACCCTTTTATGGATCCTGTTTCAGACTCCAAGACATTTGCTGTCTTGCAGCGTTACATTATCATCTCAGTATAACAGTGATAGATAGCAACAAGACACTCATATCTACCCCATCCACACATTCAACAAGCATTTTTTGAGGTCCAGACATTAGGAATAAAGTGGTGAAGAATGGACAGAGTCTTCAACCTCTTAGAGCCTACAGTCTAGTGGGACAGGTAGACACTGAATACATGTGGCAAAAGGAAACTGTATAGTAGTAAAATGGGAAAAGTTCGCTTGTCCGCCATGAGGGTGTAGCTCATTTCTTCTGCTTACTGTTCAAACCTCTAAGGGGAGCATACAGATAGGCAGGTTGTAGAGCTCTCACTCCATGGCAGTGCCTAGGGGTGAATGTTTACAGTCAAAGCTCTGGGTGGGGGTGTGTTACAGGGTGAACTTTTAGTTTAGCCATCATAGGCAGCTTGTGTTAGCTCAATTAGACCCCTGCCTTATCACAAGGACAGAAGGCTTTCTGTATCCCAGGGTTCTTGCCTTGGTGTACCGGAAGAATCAGATCACATGTGGGCTTGGAGAATTAGTGCAAGTTTAATTCAGTGGGAGTAGCTCTCAGCAGATAGGGTAGCCAGAAGGCAGATGGTTTTCCCCTGGAGTCGGGCCACTCGGTGGCCTGTGCTCTCCTCCAAGTGCCCCAGCCAAACTTTGCATCATACTGCTGGTTGGTGACCTGCCGGCATGCTGGTGCCTGTCGGTGCATTCCTCTCAACATCCAGCCACCCACGTGCTCCTCTAGACATCCAGCCACCGGTGTGTCTGCCTGCTAGGTCTCAGGGATTTTTATAGGCACAGGATGCGGGCCTGCCGGGGAAATGCAACATTTGGGTAGGAAAACAAAAATGCCTACCCACACCTAGGTCTGTGGGCACAGGCCCAGGGTTGGAACCCTAGCCAGGGACCATGCCCTCCTCTACCCAGCACTTCCCTGCCCCGCTTCCATTTAAAGGGACCACACCCTTCCCTTCTCAGCACTTGCCTTCTGTATCAGTAGGGAAATAAGAGACAGGGACAGGATAGACCTGCCTGAACAAATGAAATGTAATTAAGCAGTTCCTTTACTATGTGGTGATCTAAGACCTCAAATGTTAGGGGTATTTATTTTCACAAGAGTCCTATAGACTACATTCATACAAGCTTCACACTGTTTGTGGTGCAGTGAAGCCAGCTCATACTGGCTCATGAGAGCCAATTGTTAAATTTTCAAGAATTTTACCAATAAGTCAGTTGTTAAACAGCTATCACTAAAATTAAATTATGTATAAACATACAGTTAAATAAATTAAAAGATAATAAATACTCAAAACTCATTTCTTCCTACATTTTATGGTTATTGATGCTCTTGCTATGATTTATTGTATCTGTATAGCAGTGGAAGCACCACATGATAGTGTGCTCCTGTGCATCTCTTCTCAGCTCCGTGTAGAGTGAAGTCATTAATAGGTTGAAATTAGCCATAGTGAGAGTATTTACACCACAGAAATTAGCAAGCACTACAAATTAAGATTGTCCATCTCCTAGAGCCATTGGTAAATAGTTACTAACAAAGGGCTATCTTACTGCAATGTTTGACATCTAGAGCATCCATCTGCCTCTGAGATTTGACTATTCAGATGTTGTGGGATGAGCTGAGAGGAGCCAGAACCAGGAGCCAGGTGACTCAGATTCCAGTACCCACTTTGCTACTGGTAAGTTTTGCACTGTGGGTATGCCACTTAACAAATGTCAGTCGTTGACACTCAAAAGAGATGGATAAGACCTGATTCTTGCCCTGAAAAAGGCCATATTCTAAGCAGTAAAAGAAAAAGATACATCTAACTAATTATAATCCATTGTGATTTAATGGTGCTTTGGCAGTAAGATGAGTCTCATATTGGACACTTGGGAGGAATTCATGAGAATACAATACGTGATGTGGGAACTGAGCAGAATGCTTTGGCACACAGTAGGTGGAGGAGAACCTTGGCAGGTTATTATTTAGTCATGTCTGGATCAAGGATGGGAAGCTTTTTTTGGAGGGTGAGGGAGTGGTAGTAGTGGGTGACGTATGTTTATAAATTAAGATCAGATTGTGATAAGCAGTTGTGTAATGCCAACAGAGTTTATAAATTATTTTTTATGCATTGAGTAATGATCTCTTCAGTATTTTGAACATAATAGCTCCAATAACTGAAGAAGGGATAAGTTAAAAGGATTAATATATCAGAAAATACCTGGAAAACCAATTTGGGAATTAACATGATGGAGAAGAGACATTACAAGAGATTGTAAGAGGGAACCTGTACTAGACAGTTGATAGTGACCATCACTTATCCACAAAAAAGGACAATTATTACATCTGTGATCAGGGCCCTAATTCAACGACTTAAGTTTCTAGACATTTTCACTTTTGGGGGCCCCTTCCTCCACAAAATATGTATACGTATTATATTTTGCAATTGTGTTGGTATTAAAAAGTAATATGTTAATGTGATATAAAGTATTTTCTTTGACCTAAATGTCTGCTTTTTTTCCTTCCAATTTTAAAAGAAATTAAAACATTTGTGTTTTAATTTCATTCCCCTAAAAATATTGTGACCCTTGGCTTTGTGCCTGCTGTGCTTTAATGGATAAGTCAATTCTGTCTCTGACTCTTTCAAAAAGTTGATAGCAAATGAGGGAACAGTTGGGTAAGCTATTGGAAGGAGAGGAAACACTGTATAAACATATAGTCTTTTGAGAATTCATATTGGCTAGAACAGGCTTACATAATCATATTGCATTAGTTACTTCCTTTGCTATTGGCTTTATCAGTGGATTGAAAAATCACAATACTGGCCGTATCTGTCCTTAATTTACTGAATGACAGGATGTGTGTGATTATGCAGGGTATGTGCAAGGTAAGTGTGTGTGCATTGTGGAAATGAGTGAATGCTAAACAAATGGGAGAAGCAAAGGCTATTTATTCTGAGCTTGCTATCGCAAGAGAGTCAAGCCATCACTTTCATTTTGGCAGAGACTCAAAGGCAGGCAGAGGGCTTTATAATGGACAAAAGGGAAGACTTTAGGAATGCCTTGCTTGGAGGCTGTGCCATGGAGAAGCTAGATGCAGCTAACTAGGACTGAAGCACCCTATGTGATTAGTTAGGATGCATATTTGGCTTTCTCTGGTTGGTCCTAAGTTGGAAGCTGAGACAAAATTAGGGAAGCTGTCAGTTATTTATCATGTCCTGGACATTTTAGGCCAGATTGTTAGAGTTATTGTTTAGCTTCCTGGATAGTCAGTAGAGACAGTAGTCTGGCTTCCTGCGAGTCTGACTTTTAACTGACTGGCTTCATGAGTTGTTTATTGTAGATGAGGGAATGGTTTTCTGGGAAGGCTGCTAGATTTTGTGGGACTCAGTTCTGTTTTATATATGGTCTGACCATCATCCATTTGTATATTCAGTCTTTCAACATGTACCAAGCTCTGTGCTAAACTTTACATCTCATCCTCTTCGTGATCCTGTGAAGAAATTACTCTAACATTTGCAGAGAGAAAATGGATCATTAGAGAGGTTACGTGATTTGTTAGGAAGAGGCAGAGCCTGGTTTCAGACACATAGATGTCTATCTGTAACCTGTGGGCTTCACCACCACGCTCTACTGGGATACAGCTTCCTTCGTTGCAAAATGAAGAGATAAACTAAGATAACCTCTAGAGTTCCTTCTAGTTCAAATTTGCTAATTCAAAACTTGACACAAGGAGTCACCCTTCTTAGTTGCGACTGTAGTTGGTCTACCAGAGCAACTATTTACTGCCAACACAATGATACTATGAATTTAATTTTGGCATATCCATGGGACCTTGAATACGTTCATATTTCTTTACTTAGAATTTTGAAAACTCAGAAGAACTGAAGTCAAGCTACCTGGGTAACTGAACCCTTTTTATGAAGCAAGCCCTGGAGGAGTTATGCTTCCACACTCTCCCCACCACAGCAATCCATTTTCCCCTGGAACGATTTAATTTCATGCACAGAGAGAGATTCCGCGTAGGCGAAGAGAATGCACTATCATGTCATTCAGTCATGTCTGCGATTTCTCAGCTTCTCCCCAGTGCCGTAGAAATGATTAATTCCTTGGGAAGGAAGCCAAGAAAATCATGAAAATAGCAAAAATATTTCGACTGCAATTGTAGAGCACATAAACTTGTCAGTGGAGTGATGAGAAAACTGCTGGGTTGCCTCTCATTAGCAGCAAAATATTTTATTTATATATGTGGTTTTTTGTGTGTTTTTATTGTTGCAGGGTGGAGGGTATCAGGAGGGTTTGGGGCTTAGGTAAGCAGGGTTTTGGAGAGAAAATATTTCATGCCCTTGTTGGACTTCTCAACCGAGGGATGCTGAGCTTTTTGCCAACAGTATTGATTGGTTAATATGTTTTGAGTGTTCCCCGGTGTGGAGCATGGTAGGGTAGTTTACAACATGTGACTTATTGACCCCTGGACAGTATTGTTGAAGCTGTTTCAAGAGGCAGGCATGTGTGAGAGACAGAAAAAAGAGTGTGTTCTCACAATAATAATGATAGCTTACACTGCCTGACATCTTAGAGTATGGCAGGCCTTCTGCTAAATGCTGACCATGCACTATTTCACTGAACCTTCACTGGAACTTAGAAGGACCTACTATCATGATTTCTATTTTGAATAATTGAGGTGATGTAATTCACCCATGCCTACAGGTAGTAAGAGATAAAGCTGGGGCTCAATCACAGTACTCTGACTCATAAGCCTAAGCACTAACTATTAGGACCTACTGCCTCTCAGAAACAAAGACGACTGGGGCCCAAAAAGGGCTTTACAGATATTTTGGTCTGAGGCTTTCAGGATCTATTTCTAGGAGGCTAAAGGGTTGCAAAGGAGCCCTGGAGGAAAGAGTATTGATCAGGTTCTCATCCCCGCATCAACCTGAGCAGGCTGGCATTTGGATGATATATTCAGTATCTGGACTTCCTGTAAGATCTCCTTTGGAGAGCTTATTCCAAAAAAGGAGTAGGGAGAGAATGAAGTTTGAAAGAAAACATTTTTTTTTCTTTGTTTTAGGGCAGTTGATCTGCAAACTTTTTCTATAAAGGATCAAAGAGTAAAAGTGTTATACTTCAAGGTCCACAGATAATTTCAATTGCATATTCCTTTTTGTTTTGCTTTTTATACACCTTTAAAAATGCAAAAACCATTCTTAGCTCACAAGCTGTACAAAAACAATCCCCAAATTGGATTTGACCCACAGGCTATAGTTTGTCCTTTCTGTTCTAGAGGACAAATTCAATGTTCAGAGAAAGAAAGTGATTTGCCTGAGGTTACACAGCCGGGACCAGAACTCAGATTGTCCAGAACAGCTTTACAGGCCCTGTTGACCACACTGGGCAGTTAGACGTTCACTGTGACCTACGGCATGCCAGACACAGTGCTAACTGCTTGGAAGATTAACATGTGGGAAAAGCATCCCTGTCTCCCCCAGCAGCTTAGAGTCTATGGAGGGACAAGTCTTAAATGTATGATAAGTTAACCAGTCACACAGAGCCCTCCTCAAAGCAGTACATAAGTCATTGCCAAACAAGTGACTGAAATTTTAAATGCCGAGTTCCAAGGAAGCAGGGTAAAATGATTTTTGACAGCTCCCAACCAAGAACAGGCACAAATTTGGTAAGTTTCTAGGCAAAAGGATCTGATGTTCTCCATCTCTCTTGCCTACTGAAAAAATGGGTTTGAATCTGTCCTGAGGCTGATAAAGAGGCAGGATTTATTAACGTAGTGCCCTTTGCTTCTGCGTCAGCATCCAAACCTTTTTAACCCCTTTTTACAAGTGTTCCAGGCAATTTAAAAGCTGTCCCTATAGGCTGGATACATCTCCCCCGAGGCCCTGCCTGAAGTTCCCACGTTGGTTATTCCTTCTGCTTAGGCATTGGCCTTTGGTTTAACGTGCAGATGTGTCATCTATGAGACCTGACAGTCTGAAGTGATAGAGTTGTGGGTATCATTCACGTGTGAGTGTTCATCAGAGTAATATCATGATCCAGCTAAGTTCTAAAAGGAAGTGCAGGTAAGTTTGACTTGAAGGGAAAAAGCAGTGGAAAACTTGGAATGAAGAATGTGTGGGCAGAACAAGCCTCCCTCTAGGTTTGTTGAGGAATCTATTTAGAATCAGAAAGGCCTGTTGGAGGAATGTTCTAGTGGGAACTCCCTGAACATCTGATACACAATTGAATGAAATGATCTATTAGTTTTTACCCAGCTCTAGTATTTTATTACTAAGATTGTTGGGAGGGGAGCAGGTGATAAAGGATCCTAGAAAACAAACTTCTTTCTTTATAGTTATTCATGGTAAAGTTGGCTATTCACCAAAATAATGGGTGCCTTCCTTCCATAATGTGGAGCTGTGCTGGCAGGTGGTTACACACCCAGAGACTACATTTCCCAGCCTCTCTTGCATTCAGATGTGACCAAGTGCATAGTTCTCACTCATATAATATAAATGGAAATAATATGTACCACTTATATGCCTGGCCCATAAAATTGCTTTACCAGTACTTCCCCATGCTCTTTTCCTCTTCTAATTTGCTGGACAGAGAACTTCTAGGGTAACCTTGAACATCATATATGGAGGGTGGCAGAGCCCACATTCGCTTGGATCCTATACCTCTTTGGGTGTGTTGTCTAAAATGGTAGGCACTAGATGCATGTGGCTGTTTCATTAATATTAAACTTCACTTCCTCAGTCATACTAGGCATGTTGTAAGTGCTCAATAGCCAGGTGCATGCAACTAATTGGCTACCATATTAGATAGCACAGATGTAGAACATTTCCATTATTTCAGAAAGTTCTATTTGGATTGCTATGCTCTATTGTATATGAGTTTTTGTGTATTTTAACAATTATTGTTGTAATAGTTGATCTATTAATATTCCTGTTAATACAGAGATAAGTACAAGATTGACAGAGGTTTTGTTGACCCCCAAAAGACAAATATTTGTTGTGAGCCTACTTTGTGTTAGGTAGTCTTCTAGAGTTTGGGGAGTTGTCGGTAAATACAACAGACAAAATTCCCCATACTCAACGAGCTCATTGTTATAGGCCATGTGACTTAGCTATAGGATTTCTCAAGGTGCAAATTTGGGCAAATCCAGGTTTTTAAAATCCATTATAGCAGCAATATGCTCTATAACCAGTTTTTCAAATTTCAGCTACATTCTAAGCAGCAGGTCCACCAAACCAGAAGCCTGCCTTTAGGAGTCCAAAAGATCAGAGGACCTAAGAAAATAGTTCTGTCGGTGAGGATGTCGAGTGTGGCTTTACTGGCCAGCTTCCTTGGTGACCATGACCTTTCCAGGGCTCTCGTACTTGGGGCTTCCTGAAAGTGTGTCTGAGTGGAGTAGTCTTATTACATCTGCTGGAGGCAGATGCTTTTGTTCCCTTGGTTAAGACAACAGAGACAAGAGAAAGATGAAAATAGCTTTCAAAGCAAATTAATGACCCAAGTAATGCTGAATTGTCCATTTCCCTTCTTTTTTTTTTTTTTTTAATTTATTTATTATTATTATGCTTTAAGTTGTAGGGTACATGTGCATAACGTGCAGGTTTGTTACATATGTATACTTGTGCCATGTTGGTCTGCTGCACCCATCAACTCGTCATTTACATCAGGTATAACTCCCAATGCAATCCCTCCCCCCTCCCCACTCCCCATGATAGGCCCCGGTGTGTGATGTTCCCCTTCCTGAGTCCAAGTGATCTCATTGTTCAGTTCCCACCTATGAGTGAGAACATGCGGTGTTTGGTTTTCTGTTCTTGTGATAGTTTGCTAAGAATGATGGTTTCCAGCTGCATCCATGTCCCTACAAAGGACGCAAACTCATCCTTTTTTATGGCTGCATAGTATTCCATGGTGTATATGTGCCACATTTTCTTAATCCAATCTGTCACTGATGGACATTTGGGTTGATTCCAAGTCTTTGCTATTGTGAATAGTGCTGCAATAAACATACGTGTGCATGTGTCTTTATAGCAGCATAATTTATAATCCTTTGGGTATATCCCCAGTAATGGGATGGCTGGGTCATATGGTACATCTAGTTCTAGATCCTTGAGGAATCGCCATACTGTTTTCCATAATGGTTGAACTAGTTTACAATCCCACCAACAGTGTAAAAGTGTTCCTATTTCTCCACATCCTCTCCAGCACCTGTTGTTTCCTGACTTTTTAATGATCGCCATTCTAACTGGTGTGAGATGGTATCTCATTGTGGTTTTGATTTGCATTTCTCTGATGGCCAGTGATGATGAGCATTTTTTCATGTCTCTGTTGGCTGTATGCATGTCTTCTTTTGAGAAATGTCTGTTCATATCCTTTGCCCACTTTTTGATGGGGTTGTTTGTTTTTTTCTTGTAAATTTGTTTGAGTTCTTTGTAGGTTCTGGATATTAGCCCTTTGTCAGATGAGTAGATTGCAAAAATTTTCTCCCATTCTGTAGGTTGCCTGTTCACTCTGATGGTAGTTTCTTTTGCTGTGCAGAAGCTCTTTAGTTTAATTAGATCCCATTTGTCAATTTTAGCTTTTGCTGCCGTTGCTTTTGGTGTTTTAGACATGAAGTCTTTGCCCATGCCTATGTCCTGAATGGTACTACCTAGGTTTTCCTCTAGGATTTTTATGGTATTAGGTCTAACATTTAAGTCTCTAATCCATCTTGAATTAATTTTCGTATAAGGAGTAAGGAAAGGATCCGGTTTCAGCTTTCTACTTATGGCTAGCCAATTTTCCCAGCACCATTTATTAAATAGGGAATCCTTTCCCCATTTCTTGTTTTTCTCAGGTTTGTCAAAGATCAGATGGCTGTAGATGTGTGGTATTATTTCTGAGGACTCTGTTCTGTTCCATTGGTCTATATCTCTGTTTTGGTACCAGTACCATGCTGTTTTGGTTACTGTAGCCTTGTAGTATAGTTTGAAGTCAGGTAGCGTGATGCCTCCAGCTTTGTTCTTTTGACTTAGGATTGTCTTGGAGATGCGGGCTCTTTTTTGGTTCCATATGAACTTTAAAGCAGTTTTTTCCAATTCTGTGAAGAAACTCATTGGTAGCTTGATGGGGATGGCATTGAATCTATAAATAACCTTGGGCAGGATGGCCATTTTCACGAGATTGATTCTTCCTATGCATGAGCATGGTATGTTCTTCCATTTGTTTGTGTCCTCTTTTATTTCACTGAGCAGTGGTTTGTAGTTCTCCTTGAAGAGGTCCTTTACATCCCTTGTCAGTTGGATTCCTAGGTATTTTATTCTCTTTGAAGCAATTGTGAATGGAAGTTCATTCATGATTTGGCTCTGTGTTTGTCTGTTATTGGTGTATAAGAATGCTTGTGATTTTTGCACATTAATTTTGTATCCTGAGACTTTGCTGAAGTTGCTTATTAGCTTAAGGAGATTTTGGGCTGAGACAATGGGGTTTTCTAAATATACAATCATGTCATCTGCAAACAGGGACAATTTGACTTCTTCTTTTCCTAACTGAATACCCCTGATTTCTTTCTCTTGCCTAATTGCCCTAGCCAGAACTTCCAACACTATGTTGAATAGGAGTGGTGAGAGAGGGCATCCCTGTCTTGTGCCAGTTTTCAAAGGGAATTTTTCCAGTTTTTGCCCATTCAGTATGATATTGGCTGTGGGTTTGTCATAAATAGCTCTTATTATTTTGAGGTACGTTCCATCAATACCGAATTTATTGAGCGTTTTTAGCATGAAGGGCTGTTGAATTTTGTCAAAAGCCTTTTCTGCATCTATTGAGATAATCATGTGGTTCTTGTCTTTGGTTCTGTTTATATGCTGGATTATGTTTATTGATTTGCGAATGTTGAACCAGCCTTGCATCCCAGGGATGAAGCCCACTTGATCATGGTGGATAAGCTTTTTGATGTGTTGTTGAATCCGGTTTGCCAGTATTTTATTGAGGATTTTTGCATCGATGTTCATCAGGGATATTGGTCTAAAATTCTCTTTTTTTGTTGTGTCTCTGCCAGGCTTTGGTATCAGGATGATGTTGGCCTCATAAAATGAGTTAGGGAGGATTCCCTCTTTTTCTATTGATTGGAATAGTTTCAGAAGGAATGGTACCAACTCCTCCTTATACCTCTGGTAGAATTCAGCTGTGAATCCATCTGGTCCTGGACTTTTTTTGGTTGGTAGGCTATTAATTATTGCCTCAATTTCAGAGCCTACTACTGGTCTATTCAGGGATTCAACTTCTTCCTGGTTTAGTCTTGGAAGAGTGTAAGTGTCCAGGAAATTATCCATTTCTTCTAGGTTTTCCAGTTTATTTGCGTAGAGGTGTTTATAGTATTCTCTGATGGTAGTTTGTATTTCTGTGGGGTCGGTGGTGATATCCCCTTTATCATTTTTAATTGCGTCGATTTGATTCTTCTCTCTTTTCTTCTTTATTAGTCTTGCTAGTGGTCTGTCAATTTTGTTGATCTTTTCAAAAAACCAACTCCTGGATTCATTGATTTTTTGGAGGGTTTTTTGTGTCTCTATCTCCTTCAGTTCTGCTCTGATCTTAGTTATTTCTTGCCTTCTGCTAGCTTTGGAATGTGTTTGCTCTTGCTTCTCTAGTTCTTTTAATTGCGATGTTAGAGTGTCAATTTTTGATCTTTCCTGCTTTCTCTTGTGGGCATTTAGTGCTATAAATTTCCCTCTACACGCTGCTTTAAATGTGTCCCAGAGATTCTGGTATGTTGTATCTTTGTTCTCATTGGTTTCAAAGAACATCTTTATTTCTGCCTTCATTTCGTTATGTACCCAGTAGTCATTCAGGAGCAGGTTGTTCAGTTTCCATGTAGTTGAGTGGTTTTGATTGAGTTTCTTAGTCCTGAGTTCTAGTTTGATTGCACTGTGGTCTGAGAGACAGTTTGTTATAATTTGTGTTCTTGTACATTTGCTGAGGAGTGCTTTACTTCCAATTATATGGTCAATTTTGGAGTAAGTACGATGTGGTGCTGAGAAGAATGTATATTCTGTTGATTTGGGGTGGAGAGTTCTATAGATGTCTATTAGGTCTGCTTGCTGCAGAGATGAGTTCAATTCCTGGATATCCTTGTTAACTTTCTGTCTCGTTGATCTGTCTAATGTTGACAGTGGAGTGTTGAAGTCTCCCATTATTATTGTATGGGAGTCTAAGTCTCTTTGTAAGTCTCTAAGGACTTGCTTTATGAATCTGGGTGCTCCTGTATTGGGTGCATATATATTTAGGATAGTTAGCTCTTCCTGTTGAATTGATCCCTTTACCATTATGTAATGGCCTTCTTTGTCTCTTTTGATCTTTGATGGTTTAAAGTCTGTTTTATCAGAGACTAGGATTGCAACCCCTGCTTTTTTTGTTCTCCATTTGCTTGGTAAATCTTCCTCCATCCCTGTATTTTGAGCCTATGTATGTCTCTGCGTGTGAGATGGGTCTCCTGAATACAGCAGACTGATGGGTCTTGACTCTTTATCCAGTTTGCCAGTCTGTGTCTTTTCACTGGAGCATTTAGTCCATTTACATTTAAGGTTAATATTGTTATGTGTGAACTTGATCCTGCCATTATGATATTAACTGGTTATTTTGCTCGTTAGTTGATGCAGTTTCTTCCTAGCCTCGATGGTCTTTACATTTTGGCATGTTTTTGCAATGGCTGGTACCGGTTGTTCCTTTCCATGTTGAGTGCTTCCTTCAGGGTCTCTTGTAAGGCAGGCCTAGTGGTGACAAAATCTCTAAGCATTTGCTTATCTGTAAAGGATTTTTTTCTCCTTCACTTATGAAACTTAGTTTGGCTGGATATGAAATTCTGGGTTTAAAATTCTTTTCTTTAAGAATGTTGAATATTGGCCCCCACTCTCTTCTGGCTTGTAGAGTTTCTGCCGAGAGATCTGCTGTGAGTCTGATGGGCTTCCCTTTGTGGGTAACCCGACCTTTCTCTCTGGCTGCCCTTAAGATTTTTTCCTTCACTTCAACTTTGGTGAATCTGGCAATTATGTGTCTTGGAGTTGCTCTTCTCGAGGAGTATCTTTGTGGCGTTCTCTGTATTTCCTGGATTTGAATGTTGGCCTGCCCTACTAGGTTGGGGAAGTTCTCCTGGATGATATCCTGAAGAGTGTTTTCCAACTTGGTTCCATTTTCCCCCTCACTTTCAGGCACCCCAATCAGACGTAGATTTGGTCTTTTTACATAATCCCATACTTCTTGCAGGCCTTGTTCATTTCTTTTTATTCTTTTTTCTTTTGGTTTCTCTTCTCGCTTCATTTCATTCATTTGATCCTCAATCGCTGATACTCTTTCTTCCAGTTGATCGAGTCGGTTACTGAAGCTTGTGCATTTGTCACGTATTTCTCGTGTCATGGTTTTCATCTCTTTCATTTCGTTTATGACCTTCTCTGCATTAATTACTCTAGCCGTCAATTCTTCCACTTTTTTTTCAAGATTTTTAGTTTCTTTGCGCTGGGTACGTAATTCCTCCTTTAGCTCTGAGAAATTTGATGGACTGAAGCCTTCTTCTCTCATCTCGTCAAAGTCATTCTCCATCCAGCTTTGATCCGTTGCTGGCGATGAGCTGCGCTCCTTTGCCGGGGGAGATGTGCTCTTATTTTTTGAATTTCCAGCTTTTCTGCCCTGCTTTTTCCCCATCTTTGTGGTTTTATCTGCCTCTGGTCTTTGATGATGGTGATGTACTGATGGGGTTTTGGTGTAGGTGTCCTTCCTGTTTGATAGTTTTCCTTCTAACAGTCAGGACCCTCAGCTGTAGGTCTGTTGGAGATTGCTTGAGGTCCACTCCAGACCCTGTTTGCCTGGGTATCAGCAGCAGAGGCTGCAGAAGATAGAATATTTCTGAACAGCGAGTGTCCCTGTCTGATTCTTGCTTTGGAAGCTTCCTCTCAGGGGTGTACTCCACCCTGTGAGGTGTGGGGTGTCAGACTGCCCCTAGTGGGGGATGTCTCCCAGTTAGGCTACTCAGGGGTCAGGGACCCACTTGAGCAGGCAGTCTGTCCGTTCTCAGATCTCAACCTCCGTGTTGGGAGATCCACTGCTCTCTTCAAAGCTGTCAGACAGAGTCGTTTGCGTCTGCAGAGGTTTCTGCTGCTTTGTTGTTGTTGTTGTTGTTGTTGTGTAGCTGTGCCCTGTCCCCAGAGGTGGAGTCTACAGAGACAGGCAGGTTTCCTTGAGGTGCTGTGAGCTCCACCCAGTTGGAGCTTCCCAGCAGCTTTGTTTACCTACTTAAGCCTCAGCAATGGCGGGCGCCCCTCCCCCAGCCTGGCTGCTGCCTTGCCGGTAGATCACAGACTGCTGTGCTAGCAATGAGGGAGGCTCCGTGGGTGTGGGACCCTCCCGGCCAGGTGTGGGATATGATCTCCTGGTGTGCCTGTTTGCTTAAAGCGCAATATTGGGGTGGGAGTTACCCGATTTTCCAGGTGTTGTGTGTCTCAGTTCCCCTGGCTAGGAAAAGGGATTCCCTTCCCCCTTGCACTTCCCAGGTGAGGCGATGCCTCGCCCTGCTTCAGCTCTCGCTGGTCGGGCTGCAACAGCTGACCAGCACCGATCGTCTGGCACTCCCCAGTGAGATGAACCCAGTACCTCAGTTGAAAATACAGAAATCACCGGTCTTCTGTGTCGCTGGCGCTGGGAGTTGGAGACTGGAGCTGTTCCTATTCGGCCATCTTGCTCCGCCCCTCCCATTTCCCTTCTTAATGTGCCCTGCCTTCTCCCTACACTGTGTGGACTTCACACATAACATTCTCTACACGTTCATTGTTTATCTTTCTTCCTTACTGGACTGTATGTCCTAGAGAAGAAGGGATTATGTCTGTCATGTCTAACATCATATTTCTGGGGTCTGGAACATAGTAGAATACAAGAAATATTTGTTCCTGTCACTATGTATTGACCATCATGTGATAAAAATATTTTTGCTTTTTCATAATCTGGTATAGCAATTTCTAATGTGTAAATGAAAGTTAATAGGTATTCCATAGAGTCTATGGAAGTTAATAGATGTTACATGAAACAGGGTGAGGAGGGTAAGTAAGGCTGCTTTGAATAAATGTGTTTTGTTGCTGCAGGCTTTTCTGAACCACTCCTATGGTAATACAGTGGTTCTGCAGCTTCAGTGAGCAGCAGACTCACCTAGAAGGCTGTGAAAACACACATTACTGGACTCTGCCCCCAGAATTTCTGGTTCAATACTCTTGGTGTGGGCCTGGGAATTTGCATTTTAACAAGTTCCCAAGTAATGCTGCTGCTATCAATGAGAGCCAGCATGGAGGTATGTTATTGACACTTGGAGAAAATAACACAGTTTCCATCGTTTCCTGAAAGTGCTTGACTAAAAGTCTTCTTAAACTATAGTCCTGTCTGACTTGAGGATATGGTGACCTACTTTAGACTCAAGTGCCAATGAATTATAAATTAATGCATCCACATTTTAAAGGGGACATCTGGGCAGATAACTATTGAAGCATAAATAATGTGTTACTACTAATAGAATTTAGATTTCATTACAGAATAATAAGCACAAAAGTTTTGGGTGGAGTATTAAAAAAAAAAAGATCATCTACTCCTTCTAGTTATAAAATGAATTTGAACACAACCTATATTGCCTGGAAAAGAACAGTTTATGTATGAAATCATTGAAATTGCTATTGTTTAAAGCAATTCTTTTGCTTTGTATCTGCAGCTGTTCTAGTTTAAACACACATTGCTTGGCCCTGACAACATGCAGCTTTTTACTTCTTGGACTCTCCTATGATTTGAAATGTGTTATTCATAAGTTTGCTAAATTCCAAATATTTGAAAGAACAGATGTGGACCTAAAGGAATAATCAACTCTTGCTGATATTGCTCCAAAAGGCAGTATATAGAGTTGCATTAGAATGAAGAGCTGCATTTGGCTCTTGATGTTTTGAGATGCTGGAATGGCGGAGTATCTGTAGGATAACCCAGTACTGCATGCCATTTTATGCTTATAAGAATGTTCATCATTCAGCTCAGTGCTGATTAACCTCCTAGACACTTCAGATAATATACAAAGTATATAAGACGTATTTCTTGCCCTCACAGAGCTTATAAGCTAATTTGGGAAGCAAGACATACTCATGAAGTGATTAGAGCAGAGGTTTCCAAATTTATTTGCACAGTAACTTAAGTGAATATGCAAACAGAAATTAAGTTTCCCAGGACCCATGTGAGTCCTATTAAAGCAGCTATGAAAAGGGCAGTGCCAGATAATATGTATTTTTAATAAGTTCCCCAACTGAGGCTGATGACTAGGCAGAGCTGGAACCCATGGGCTATATTAACAATTATTGGATAGTAAAAGATGCTCTATCGTTCACTATTACAATAAATTCCTCGTAATCCAGACAGAATCTTCTGTATTCATTCAACATCTTCTGTATTCATTCATTCATTCATTCATTCATTCAACTCTACTGTAGGTAGAGTCTGTACTATTTAATCTTGTTCTTTCACTGGCAGATAGAAGTGAAAAGTGGCAAAGCCATAAAGGGCCTTTATTAGCCTAATTACAGAGGGCTGCCTAGTGTAGAGAGCTGCCATGCAGTTAAGAGACAATGAATAAATTGTCAAAAAGAAGATACTGTGACAAAGCCACAGGTGGTAGCATTTTACAACATTGGACCATAGTTGGTTAATTAGATATTTATTGAGAACTCACTATGTGCCAGGCACTGTGCAAGGTACTGGGGATATGATAAACCAAGTGGCCTCAACATTCATAGCCCCTACAGTCTAGTGAAGATACATATAGGAAATAAGTCGTCATGGTCTTTTCCCTCTTCTTAAAAAAAATTGTGATAAACTATACATAAATTCATGATTTTAACCATTTTCAAGTATATAGTTCAAGCGACATTAAGTACATGCATATTATTGTCCAACCATCATTATCATCCATCTCCAAAACTTTTTCATCATCTCAAGCTGAAACTCTGTACTCATTACATAATAACTCCCACAAAACCTGGCAACCAGCAATCTGCTTACTGGTTGTATGGATTTGACTACTCTGCCGACCTCATTTAAGTGAAATCATGCGGTATTTGCATTTTCGTGTCTGGCTTATTTCACTTAACATAATGTCATGAAGGTTTATCCGTATTGCAGTATGTATCAGAATTTCACTCTTTTCATACTGAATAATGTTCCATTGTACGTAGACACCACATTTTGTTTATTCTTTCATCTTTCGATGGACATTTGGCTGTTTCTACTTTTTGTCTGTTGTGCATCATGTTGCTATGAACATTCATGCACAAATATCTGTTGGAGTCCCTGTTTTCCATTATTTTGGGTATATCCCTAAAAGTGGTATTATTGACAGCGAGTGTGAGACCTTGGTTCTTATCTTCTTGGTTAAAATAATTTAAACAAGAGACACACAGCAAAGGAGATATGGCATGGAGCAATTTTTTGCAAAAGAGAATGCACACTCTGAAGGTTAGGTGCAAAAGAGAAAGTACACTCTGAGAGATGATTCAGCGCAGCCTGCTCAAAATGAGACAGCGTTGCCTGTTACTGGGGAAACTCCCTTTATGGGAGTTTTACATAATTATTCCTAAGGGAGGGGAAGAGGTGTTACCAGTAAGCATGTTCTGGGTGGCCCTCTGGATGCACATGTGCAGTAGCTCTACTTGCTTGTTCATACATTCATGAAGTTGCAAGAATGCTTGCATGTCTTGTTAACATCTTGAATCTCCACCCAGGGGTGTGTTTTTATTATTATAATAATCAAAGGGTCAGTCTGAAGACAAGTAATCAAAATGTGTGTGCTCTCTGCGGGGGAAAGTCCCTACTGAAGCTAGTTCTACTTGGATGAGCTTGACTATAATGTGAGCACTAGGTCTCTTTGTGTTGATGCGGCCACCATGGTTACCGTGTCCCTCAAATACGTGGTTACTTCCTTGACTATCTATCCTGCCTCAGTACTGCTGGATCATAGTGGTAATTCTACCTTTAATTTTTTGAAGAACTGCCACACTGTTTTCCCCGGCAGTTATACCATTTTATAGCCATGGTCTTTTGGTAAGATAGCAGAAGTCAGGTATTATTCCTGTGAGGAGTTTATGTTTATCCTAATTGTTTCAGAAATATGAAAGTTGACTACTTTGGGGCCACAGTGCGGCCCCAGTTCCCCAATCCACATCTCCTCCAACCCACCCTGCCACCTTTTCCTGTTCGCTCTTCTATCCATCCTCCCCAGTGAGGAAAAGCCACAGCAGTGCACTTCAGCTTTCAGCATAAAAGATCGAGACAAGCTCACGATCAGGTGCCCTGTAACGTGTTCTTAGAATCACAGTTCCTCTGTTCCTGGTACAGTTTTCTGTAATTCTGTTGCCATACCCCAAAGGAAAAGCTATGCTTTTAGAGAACTCGGGGTCTATTAAGGTTGAGAAAAGGCCTTGAGCATAGGCACTGGGGAGTTCTAATCTCAACTCTGCTCCATATTGCGTGGCAGCCCCAGGCAGGTCATTTAACCTCCACAATTCCTCATGTTTTCTGACTCTCTGAGATGACTGTAATGACCTCCCTTTGGAGCTGGTGCTAAGGAAGCTGTAATGATAGATGGAGAAATGTTTGTGAGGTTTTGCCAGATGTTTCACTAGGCTGCAAAAGATTTGGACTTACTTGCTCTTGTGTCTTTGTGTGCACATCTAGAATTGGGGTCCCACATACCAGTCACATCATTACTCTCAGATCAATTCCCCACTGCCTTATGAGGATTGATCTAGGCCTTGATGTTAATCTCCAGCCTTTGAAGTTAAACATCTGGTTTATGGAGGTTTTTTCCTTTAGTTCTCTGAAAAGATAGAAAAGAACCTGGGAGAAAGGGGCATGATATTCCCTGACTTCTTTTTTTTTTTTCTTTTTTTTGAAATGGAGTCTCACTATGTCACCCATGCTGGAGTGCAGTGTGATCTCGACTCACTGCAACTCCCACCTCCCAGGTTTAAGCGTTTCTCTTGCCTCAGCCTCTCGAATAGCTGGGATTACAGATGGTGCACCAACATACCCAGCTAACATTTGTATTTTTAGTAGAGACAAGGTTTCATCATGTGGGCCAGGCTGGTCTGGAACTCCTGACCTCAAATGACCACCCAGCCTCAGCCTCCCAAAGTGCTAAAATTATAGGTGTGAGCCACTGTGCCTGGCCTTCCTGAAATCTCTTTCACCCAGAATACTCGCGCACAAATATTCTTAAGAATGTTGTTCCCATTCCCTTCATCAGCTTACCTGTATGTATGTATGTGTATATAATGTCATCTTCACAGGCATTCTCTCTGTTTGTCCCACACTATCTTTGATGCAGAACTCAGTACTTCTTTGTATTTGTCAGGGAAATGCCAGTCTCACAAAATATTAGAGAGAAATGCAGATTCGACTGAAGATTTCATAGGGGAGCCAGAGCAAGGAGTTCACCTCTCACCTCCTGCTGCAAATATCTTAACATTTTCATTGATGTATCTTTCCTCCTAAGTCAGTGTTTCTCTTCTGAATCACTGTGGGGGCTCCCTGCCTCTGCCTGTCACCCCTAGTACATCCAGAATATTTTGTCTTATTTCTTCCGTCCTGCATTTCACTTTTTAAACCTCAAATTCCTCCTCCCTCCCCATGTCATACAGAGCAGCTGCCTGACCAGCTTCTGTTTCAAAACACTTTATATGTATACCCTTTCTCAAAATGCAATGGTAGATCATATATATTTTTCTTTTACTGATGGAAAAAATGAGTTTTCTATAACAACTGAGATAAATTTTGTATTTCAAGAATTTTAAAAGATATTCTTTAAAATATTTTGGTATGAATTTGGCGCTTTATTTCTTTGGAAGATGTATGTCAATGTAGACAGATATCTGAGATGGCCATCAAGATCCTTGCTCTCTGGAGTAAATACCTTATATCCTTTCCTCCCTTTCAGTGAGGGAGGAACTTGTAAATATGATGCAATGCCGCTTCTGTGATTATGTTATTGCCTAAGGGATTCTGCAGATGCAATTAAGGCTACTAATCAACTGATTTTGAGTTAATCAAAAGGGAGATTTTCTGGGAGTCACCAGCCTAATCACATAAGCCCTTCAAATCTGGGCATAGAGGTCACAGATGAAGAAAGTCAGAGAGTGGACGTGTGAAAAGACACACATGGCAAAGAACTGAGGTAGCTTCTAGGACCTAAGAGTGTCCCCAGGCACCAACTAACAAGAGAAAAGGAGCCTCCGACCTGGGAGAAAACTTTGATTTCAACCTTGTAAGACCCTCTTCAGAGCACCCAATTCTCTGCCTGGGCTTCTAAGGGACAGAAACCAGGCGATGATAAATAAATGTCACTAAATATATCATCTTCTACACAGCAATAGAAAATTATTATGTGGACTTTATTTGGAGCTTGTTTCCCTTCCATTTTCGATGTTAGAATATTCTTGCTTTTATGAAATGATCGTCCTAGAAGAGGATAGCTTTTTCTATCTTAAACAACATCTTCTTTATTTAGAAAAAAAGTTTACAAACCCATGTCAACGCTCCCTGCCTTATAGAGTTTGTTTGGGAATTTTAGTAAACAGTGAAATTGCCAAATCTAGAAATCACAGATTGAAAATATCTCCTTTTCCCGTCTGTCATCTAAATTTTACTGCTCTCCCAAGCTCTTTTCAAGGCAACTTCTTCAGGGGTTTTGCGGTATTTTCTGCCCCTGAGAAATTGTCTTGCTCTTAACAGCAAGTTCTTAAATTCTGTGCCTGAGTAGTAACTTTAATTTGTTGTCAAGATGGTTTTGAGTCCTGTGCTGTTTCGTTTCCCACTTTTTGTCTTGCCTCCCTGGCTATAGGCCTGGGGCAGGACCACAGTTTCAAGCTCCTGAGTCTCCTGCTGAGTCTAGCCAGATACCTGAGGCCCAGTGGGTGCTCCCACATCCTTTTGGATTGATTGATTTTACAAGGCAGGGGCTAAAGCTCCCTGCTAAATAATTGATCAACACACCTTTTGGATTTTGTATCCACTCCTGTGTGTAGATATCACCTGCTGTATTTGGCCCCATCTTTGCTTAAAAAAAAAGAAAAAAAAAAAAGCCCTCTGGGCATAAATCCCTCTTTCAGAGAGAGAAATAATTTTAGCAGCAGCTGGTCCGTGGCATTAAAGATTGAATGACTGTAATGTGTTCAGACCATGGTTGACTTGTTAGGAATTCTGTAAGGCAAGAAATAACCTGAGAGCCAGAGACCTTGGAGACTGCACGAAAAAGATTGTTGGTGGTGATGTCCTTCCTTGAAGCATCATATTGTAATTCCTGGGCCATTAACACAGCTACCCTTCAATGGCTTCTCATTAACTGCAGGAGAAGCTCCAGTGTCTCTGTGTGTCACTGCCAGCTTCTCATCCCCTTCCATCCTCATTCCGGCTGCCATCCTTGTGCAGTCAGTGGTAAGTTTTACTCACCTACTTGCTGCTCTCCTGTGCCCCCTCCTCTTCTCTTTATTTTGGTGCATCCAATTCCCTCTTTTGGAGTGAAGTTTCCTACAGCCTTTTCTCTAGTCTCGTTCACCCAGTGATTTCTACACGTGTCCTTCAAATCCATTCAAGTTTCACCTCCACACGGCCTTCCCTGACCTCCCCAGGGAGTGGACTTTTTCAAAAGCACTTAGAGTGTTTTCCCTATGGTAAGCATTTTATACAACTTCTCTTTCAGAATGCTTATAACAGCCCAATGAGGTGGACGTTATCTGTTTTTACAGAGGATGAAGCTAAGGTTTAAGGAAGTTAAGTTACCTGCTGTATTAGTCAGGGTTTTCTAGAGGGACAGAACTAATAGGAGATATATATATATATATACACACACACACACACACACACACACACATACATATACACATACACACATACATACATACACACACACACACACACATATGAGTTTATTAAGTATTAACTTACATGATCACAAAGTCCCACAATAGGCTGTCTACAAGCTTGAGGAGCAAGGAGAGCCAGTCCAAATCTCAAAACTGAAGAACTTGCAGTCCGATGTTTGAAAGCAGGAAGCATCCAACATGAGAGAAAGATGTAGGCTGGGAGCCTAGGCCAGTCTCGCTTTTTCATGTTTTTCTGCCTGTTTTATATTCACTGGAAGCTTATTAGATGGTGCCCACCAGATTAAAGGTGGGTCTGCCTTCCCCAACCCACTGACTCAAATGTTAATCTCGTCTGGCAACACCCTCACAGACATACCCAGGAATAATACTTTGCATCCTTCAATCCAAGCAAGTTGACACTCAGCATTAACTAGCTACCACTCAGTAGCCTCCGTTTTTATGGCTACTAAGCCAGCACATAAGCCTGGAACTGTTATAATCCCAACCCATGCTTATGATGTCAAGGCCTGACTTTTAACCTCAGAGCTGTGGCGCTTCCTGGGCCCTCACAGTGCTTTATGCATTGTCTCTGAAGTAGCATTCTTCCTTTCCTATCGCTGTTGAAATCTGTCTCCCCCATTGGCCTGTGAGCCTTGGCGAGGGAGGGGATCGTTGTCTCTTCATCTGAACACATATCCCCAGAAACTCATAAAATGTTGAACAAACTTGAGCTTAATAAGTAAAGAATTTTTTTAAAACATTGCCAAAAGAAACAGAACTTGAAGAAAAAAAACTGTAAGGGAAATTATAATCTACTCAGTTAAATTTTCTATGGTAAGGCCATTACTGGTTTCATGAGGAGTGCCTTGACTTGAGCTTTTGTTTAATTGAAAGAAGAAGGAGATTTTTCAAGGGGAAATCCCACACGAAGTGGGGGAATAAAGGAGGAAGGGGAGCAAGTCTATTTCTCTCACAGGTATATGGTTTTTATTGTATCAGTGGTGTTTAATTTTGCTTATTTAATAATTATTGGATAAGGTCTGCTATATGCCATTGTGGAGTGTTCAGGGGATTGGTTTTAAGACATTCTACTCCCAAAGCGCATTTTTACAAACTTTCCACCTGATGGTGTCAACTATAACACATGTAGAAGAGGAAGATTTTTTTCCTCTAAAGTGGAGGGTGATGGCATTTAATACTTGGTTTCGGGAATGTTCATGTCTACCTCAAAGATGGTATTGTAAAGGAAGAGTAGCTGTGAAAAAGTGATATTTACATTCTCATCTTAATATTGCTGTTGAATATGTAATTTGAGATTATAAAATTATAGCACATGCTACCAAAAATGTATTACTATCCTCTTAGCTCTTTTGTCTTTTCATCTTGAAGTATGAATGTTTCTTGAAGCTTTAAGCATTTTGCAAGGGATAAGAGGACATCCAGTAACAACAAAACGAGGAAGCCACGTTGCACTCCTTGGACCTGTACATACAGGACGTGTACTAGACGCAACCCTGAACAGCCTGGTTTAACCTAATCAGGCTCCAGTGCAAGAACCCATGTTGGATTTCATTTTTTTAATTTTTATTTTTTGAGATGGAGTTTTGCTCTTGTCACCCAGGCTGGAGTGCAGTTGTATGATCTCGGCTCACTACAACCTCTGCCTCCTGGGTTCAAGTGATTCTCCTGCCTCAGCCTCCCCAGTAGCTAGGATTACAGGCCCGTGCCACCACACCCAGCTAATTTTTGTCTTTTTAGTAGAGATGGGGTTTCACCATGTTGACCAGGCTGGTCTTGAGCTCCTGACCTCACGTAATCCACCTGCCTCCACCTCCCAAAGTGCTGGGATTACAGGTGTGAGCCACCTCCCCCAGCCCCCATGTTGAATTTCATGTGCATATCACCCCTTGTCTTCTGCCAGCTTCCTCTTTGTCCCCTTTTTCCTCTATCCTTAGTCATCCTCTCTTTCTTTCCCATTCCCAAGGATGTTTTGCCTTCTTTTCCAAGGCTAAAACCTCTGTGTCTAGGAAGAAGTTGACACTGAGAGCTCTTCAGTCAGATTTACCACTTCCTGGTGACTTTAGGCAAGTCCCTGGGCTTCTTCGAGTCTCAGTTTTCACACCTATAAAAAGGGGGATAACAGCCCCTCTGTGACTCACAACTACAAGCTCTGCTGTTGTGTTTTCTCCCCGATGAATGGGGCTTATATTCTCCAGGAAGTAGGAAGACAAACACTAAACAGTAACATAGTAAAAAGTACTTACAAAAATATACTTAACACTTCTTCATTCTTCAAAAAGAAGTGAGTTTCTTTGACTTTGACTCTGTGTCTTAAGCCATGCTTGCTTTCCTGACTTTGGCTATATTGCAAAAGGAAAAAAAAAAAAATCCTTATTTTCTGTCTCAGTGGCTTCACCACCCATTAATTCACTCCTTAATCTGCTACAAACCCCTTTTTTCCTTCCTTTCCTTAATTTCCAAATTCAACACCCGTTGTTCATTTTTCTTGTCTTTGATGTCTCTGTAGTATTTTTGCTGTAATGGTCAAACTTCTCTGTTTTAAAACCACTATGAACATTCTTCTCTTTGTTCTGTCCTAAAGGAGGGCTTCCTCCCTATTTTTGTTAAAGATAACACAGCTCTTCAGATCGCCCACGCTTCAGACCATATCATAAACTTTGAATCACCCATCGCTTTTATTTGCTCCATCCCAAGCAATCCCCAGGCCCGGCTGGGCCCTTATTTGCAGCATACCCCTTTCCTTTCCTTGTGTTTCCTTCCCTTCTCTCATTATCACATTCTGTAGACAGATTAGTTGCATTGCATCTATGCCCAGCCTCAAAATAATTGTGTGGCCTTTGACAAACTACTTAGCTTGTCTCAGTTTTGGTTTCCTAATAGGTAATAGAAAAGTAATGATACTTTTTACCTCTAAAAGTTAATGTGAAGATTAATCAAAATAATGGATAAATAGTCCTATCTACTCCTATGCTAAATAGCTGACACATGGCAGCTATTAATATTATCTGTCTCACACCATCCCAACCCCCTCATTAGGTTCTTTTTACTGGAACAAGGACCAGCAGTCATCTCATTTTCATCCTATTATTTTGCTTTCCTCCAGTCTTCTCTATCGAATACCGCAGAGCCCCTGTACAAATACTAGATCAATATTACCACTGCATAGTTGGGAAGATGTAGGAAGTAATATGTTACCACAAGAGTATGGGCTTTGGCTTGAATTTTTATTCTGTATCTTGATAGCCGAATAATTTCAATATGGCTTCTGAACCTCACTGAGTTTCAGTTGCCTCATTTTGAAAATTGCAACACTTTCACAACTGCTAAGACATGGAATCAACTTAGGTGCCCATCAGTGGTGGATTGGATAGAGACAATGTGGTATATGGAATACTACACAGCTATAAAAGAGAATGAAATCACATCCTTCACAGCAGCATGGATGCAGTTGGAGGCCATTATCCTAAGCAAAACATAGGAAGAGAAGACAAAATACTGCATGTTCTCACTCATAAGTGAGAGCTAAGCATTGAGTACACATAGACATAAAGATGAGAACAATAGACACGGGGTCTCCTGGGGAGCGGGGCAAAGACTAATACCTATTGGATACTATGCTCACTATCTGGGTAATGGGATCATTTATACCCTCAGTGTTGTGCAATATACCCATGTAACAATCCTGTGCATGTACCTCCTGAATCTAAAATGAAAGTTGAAATTATTTTTTTGAAGTTACAGCTACCATGCGGGGCTGGTGTAGGAATTAAAACTATCAAGCACCTAGCATTGTGCCTGCTACAGAGTTCCCAGTCGGTAGATGGTAACAGTTGGTGTTATAGCAGCCCCCTGCTCTCTTTAACCCAGAGAATGAACTCGTGAAACCTTTGATGTACAGTCAAGCTCCCCCATGGTTTAGCCTTTATCTCTGCTTCCAGCTGCCATTGCTGTCTTACTTGCTAGTATCCCTTACATGAGCTATTAGACCCATGAAAGGGGCCTCATTTTTCTGTCTCTGTCCTGCTGTTTTTCCCACTCCTCTTTTCTGGAATCCCAATCCTCCCTTCTTGTTCTCCTTGGACAAGATCAACTGTCACTTCATGAAATGAAAAAACATACAAAGGATTTAAGATTGTTACTGGTCTAGACCTTATTATAACAGTCTGTAATTGGGACTCTTTCACATTTATTGTATAAATGCATGACTTTAGGAAATTATTCTACAGTCTTTGGTATTATTTTAAAATCATTGCTTTTACATGATTTGCCCCCTTGACGTTTTATTTCTTTGATGCCAAGTGTTGAGCAGTTACACAGTAAAAACTCAGTAAACTCTTATTGGTGATTTTCGAGGTTGATTTTCATGGAATTCATAGCTCATGAACCATCTGATCCTTAGGTCACACCATTTATTTCTTGGCCTCTGCACAGAACCTTTTTCTTCAAGATGTTCCATCTGCTTTGCAGAAATTAGCTCATGAGTCATTTCCTTTCCCCACCCTCCTTGTAAACTGTAGGAGCAGAAAGGCAGCCCCTTTGGAATAAGTGGACATACAGGAGTCGCATGGAGCAGTAGGGAGTTAGAAACAGGCTCAAGTCTGTCAATTCCTAGTTCAGGGTTATTATCCCCCAAAACATTGAGAAATTAGGTAGGGACAGCTCTATTCAGTGGAAAGAAAGTGCTTTGGAGCCAGACATGACTGGGCTCAGATCCTGGCTCTGCCTGTTGTATGCTTTGTGATCTTTGGCAATACAGTTAACCTCTCTGGATCCTTGTTTTCTGTTTCATAAAGTGGGGATAGTAATATCTGCCTGCCAGGGCTATTGTACAATAAGATAAACTGTATGAAAAGACACTAGCATACTACCTAGCACAGAGTACTATTTCATAGTATTATTCTTCTGATCCAGAAGGGTTTCAGTGCCCTCCAAAGAGAACACTGCAGAAATTATTGATACATACACCAAAAACTTTGTAAATAACTTCTCAGCCACATTCAGGCTTGTTGTAAAATCATGTTTAAAAGTTGATTATTTTGCTCTTCTTGCTTAACAGGACGGAAACTTGATAAAATACACCTGTGAGTTAGGGTGTTTTTTTGTTATTTCCTACCTGATGGCCAGAAAGAAAAGTCTGAAAATTACATTTTTCTCTTTACTTTGAATGTTCAAGAGCTGATCAATTTTTATGTTCCCTAAAGAGGGGAACTCAATAAGGCAGTCATGAATCCGGCTAATAATTTTTAGTCATGCATTCTAGGGTGGACCTTGATAGAATGTTTGTTCTGTCTTTGTGTTTTATGTTCCCTCTTTTAAACTGACTTTGGAAAACTGGATGTTGAAATTTTAGCCTGGGTAGGGGTCAGAGTAGTACCTGCTTGGCCACATCCTACCTAGGTGAGACACAGCAGTGCTGTAGCCTTGAGTTTCCTCATCATTACCATTCAGGATGGTTAGCGTGAGCATCAGTTGACCAAACTTCCAAGAATTTCAAAGTGTAAAATTAGACCAGGTATATAAAAGTTCTTTAAAACACTGCAGTTGTATATGAATACAATCAATCAAATGGCTTTTTTCTACTTATGTTTATAAATTGGAAAATAACATAGTAATAGAAATAGCAACTGAGGGTAGCTATTTTTTGAGAATATTCTTTGTGCCCCAGGACCAAACTAATTTGAATCTCAAAAAATATAATCCTACTGGATTAGGTTTTAGGTTTGTTTTGCCTTTTACTCATGAGGAAAATAAAGTTACTTTTGTCCGTAGTCTTACTTGTAACAAACATAGGTGCCAGTACTCAAATGTGGAGAGACTGTCTCCAGAGTCTAAGAACTTGGAGATCATATAGAGAAATTGCTCATTCTAGTATTCATTCCTTAATGTGGCAAATATTTATTATTCACACTTATTATGTTCCAGGTGGTGCAAAGCACAAGAGATGGCAGAGTGAATCAGACAGGTTTGGTTCTTGTTCTCATTGAGGACACAGCCTTAGAGAGTAAAATAATAAACATAGGAATGATGAAATAAAATAATTGCACACTAGTAAATGCTATAATTAAAAACAGGAGCTACTGAGATAGAGAGCAAAGGGTCAGGAGAGGGCCCTATTTGGGTCAAATATTCAAAGAAGGTATCCTGGGAAGAGTGACATTTATGCTGAGATGCACCAGATGAGAAGAAGACATAGGTGACATGTCAACTTAGATGTTACATAGGGATACAGAGCTCAGGGAAGACCACACCTAACATACTACTTTAGACTATGCAGGCATTTCACCCTCCAAACCTAGAAGGCGAAATGCAGGATGAAAGGTCGTGTCTTGCCGTTGAAACCTTGAACTTTGAGATAGGATCTCTCTCTGTCGCCCAGGTTGGAGTGCAGTGGCAAGATCATAGCTCACTGCAGCCTCAACGTCCTGGGCTCAAGCAGTTCTGCCTCAGCCTCCTGAGTATCTGGGACTACAGGCACATGCCACCATGCCTGGCTACTTTTTAATTTTTGTTTTTTGGTAGAGACGGGGTCTCAGAAATCTTGAACTTTTTATAGTAGTTGTTCAATCATGAGTTACCTCTTTCTTGAGCCTTCCAAACATGTAAAACAAACCTTTTCTTTGCTAGCCCAGACATTTGAAATGGATTTCTAATAGGTTAGCTTCCTTGGACTGAGGCTAGAAAATTGGGAAAATGATTTTTTTTTCCTTTTTTTGTAATAGCAAGTGTCTTCACAGAGAGCTTAGGACTTGGAGATGGAGGACACAGTACTGAAGTTTTGGAGATGAAAGTCATACGAGTTGCTTTCCTTGAAATGGTGATACGGAAGAGATAAAACTGACTCGTTTCAATTCAGGGAATGTACAGTTTCTTAGTTTGCAGAAAGGCTGAATTTTGAACTGTACTCTGCACCCCATTTTCTCGGTTAGAGCATAACATGGTGTCTTGGCCACCCCTTTCTCTACTTCCAGGATTTCTGGAAGAAAAGTTAAAATACTCAAAGTAGCATTCAATATTTAACTATTCCAAAGCACTCAAGGTAAAACCCAGTCTGAAGTGGTTACACAAACATTTTATTGCATTTTCTAAAGCACAGTTCTTATATATCTCTACCAGGCTCAGTCTTTAAATGCCTTTTGATTTCCTGTTTCTTGAAATTTATAATCTCAGCCTATAAAAATAATTTTAAATATCCATAAATTGGATATCGGTTAAATTAGAAAATTTTTACAAAACTGAATGATGCGTGTCTTTTAAAAAAATGAGGTAGATCTATATAAAATTATCATAAAAGGATATTGTTGATATAACATTGACAGGAAATAAAGGTTATGGAGGAAGAATTGGCACATGTTTTCTGTAAAGGGCCAGATAGTAAATATTTTCAGCTTTGCAGACCATATGGTATCTGTTGCAATTACTCATCTCTGCTGTTTTGGTGTGAAAGCAGCCACAGACACTATGTAAACAAATGAGTGTGACTGTATTCCAATAAAACTTTTCACAGGCTTTTACAAAAACAGGCAGTGGACTCACAGGCTGTACTTTGCAGATCCCATTATAAACTATGCAGAGTGGGAAATAATCTGTTATTAAACAACAATTAAATATTTGGAAGGATATGTACCAGACCGTTTCATGATCCTTTTATTCTAAAGATAGAATAACAGTGATTTTTCTAGCATTTGGTATGTTACAATGAGCAATGATTGCTTTTATACTGAGCAAAAACAATGAAGGCACTACTATTTTGATGAAAAATCAGATTTTGCACTATTCTAGGTAGCTTAGTCCTAATAAGTAATATTTAACTATAATTTTACTATGCCCTCAGAGCAGTTGCCAGTATTCTTTGGAGGCAACCAGAAGTATAGAATTAAACATTAAATTTACACAAGAACAGAGTATAATTACCATCAGTGGTGGCCAAGTTTTCAGTCTTGAATGGATTAATATCTAGATATACAGTAAAGGTCTCTCTTTAGTTATATTCTATCTCATATTCTAGAAGAAGATGAATCTTAATACAAACTCTTAGGGAATGAAAAACTTAAGATATAATAAAACCAGACCAGCCACAGTTTTAAGGTATTTTTGTGAAACCCAAATTTTGCATTGTCAGAGCATTGCCTTGCTCTTGCATGATATTATCCTAGATTAGAAGGTACCCTTCATTTTTTTCCCATCATATGGCATTAATAAACACAACTGAAAGGAGAAGGCAGCTTATCTAAAAATCAATTTTTTATGATTATGTCTTTCACCTGATGGCAATGTTGAAGATGGGATTTGAGCAAGTGGTCTCAGGTGGGTGTGACAGCTCTGTAGGTCCCTACTGACCCTGAGGCACTCTGATTTCATGATTCAGCTGTTGATAGGATTCAGTGCTTTGCAAGGTTTAAATCCTTGACGGGTCTTGAGATGAAATGAGTGACCTTAATTCTGCATTTTAGATTCAATATCTGGGTGCAGTTGACCAAAAAAGAAAACTAAAGTGTAGCCTGAATTAGAGCTCATTTTAGTGAAAAAGGAAGCAGAAAGTAAACTCTTACGTATTCAATGGCCTGCCCTCTGCTTGATTCCAGAATGCCAAGCCAAATATTTCTCCCACCTGGTAGCATTTCCATATTGGTGAATCCTGCTTTTGGTGGATTTGAAATAGGGGTTAAATAGAGCAAAACTATGTTTTCTAATTTATTCCTAATGAAGGAAAAGTCTCTTTAAAACTTTTAGCTAAAATAGGCTTAGTGTTTTCAAATACAGAAACATGGATTGGCAAATATATATTTAGTGAACACATATGTAGTGGTTCATCAAATTGCTGAAAAATTAATTAAACAATTTTTCTCTTAAAGCAGTTACAGTTATTCCACTGTCTTTCCACAGTTACAGTGAATTCTCTAATAAACACCGCTGGACATATAAATTTGTCCTCCTTTTAACTGCCCTGGACAAATGTCTGGGAGGAAATGCTGATCAAGCAAGTGGATAAAGGAAACGAGCTATGTATGTTCTATGGAATACTACTCAGTTGTAAAAAGGAATGAAATAATGGCATTTACAGGAACCTAGATGGAATACGAGACTATTATTCTAAGTGAAGTAACTCAAGAATGGAAAACCAAACATTGTATGTTCTCACTCAGATGTGGGACCTATACTATGAGGACGCAAAGGCATAAGAATGATACATTGGACTTTGGGAACTTTGCGGAAAGGGTGGGGGTGGCAAGGGATAAAAGATTACACATTGGGTACAGTGTACACTGCTCAGGTGATGGGTGCACCAAAATCTCAGATATCACCACTAAAGAACTTATTCGTGTAACCAAATGCCACCTGTTCCCCCAAAACACTGTTGAAATAAAAAAAAAAAAAAAACTAAAAATTTAAAAAAATGTCTGGAAGGAGAAAAAAGTGCTTTGGCACTTTAATTTGTTTATTCATTTGTAAACATTTAATAAGGATCCCACTGTACGACAAGTCCTGTGTTATGTGTTGGGGATGAGTCACCAACTTGTTGTGTCATCTTGGACAAACTCCTTCGTCTCTGGTCTCCTTTGTTCTATTGGTGTCCTTAAGAAATCATTCCAAGGATATTTACAGTCTCAGGAGGATCCTAAGGATCCATACTGTCAAGTTGCTTCCAAAAGTTTTAGGCAAATTTGCAATGCTATCTGCAGTCTCAGACTGCATTAATTCCATCACAACTTTGCCAACAAGGACTTTGTGCCCCATTTAAAATTTTAGTCATTTAAATGAGTGGAAAATGGCATGTGATTGGCTGTTTTTCTTCTTCTTAGATTATTAATGAGATTGAAGAATTCACAGCTTTGGCTCTAAGTCAAATGTAGTTTCAATTCCATATCATATTCTTAGATTTTCTTTGCCAAGAAACATTTTTTGTAGTGGCAGGAAGTAGAGGAAAGGACAGGAGAGAACAATGCTTTTTTTAAAAAAAATCTCATTTTAGAGAAAAATCTATTTGAGAAAACTATTTCCGTAACACATTGCACATTGATAATGTGATGATGCTTCAAATGTTTTGATTGAATTATTTCATCTCATTCCCTAAGGAAAATCCTCAATTTCTGTTTTTACCCTTGTTCCAAATACCACATGTATATTTCCATCCCTATTTCCCTCTTGGAGATAATGTCCCAAGCAATAAGGCTGTTGCATATCTTTCTAGTCATTAATAAATGATCTTGAACACTTCAAAATGCAAAATACTATATCAGTGTTTTGGGGTGATGATGACAAGAATACCTCACAGGTAAATGGATAAAGCAAATGAATTAAAGTTTGCTTAATATGTGCAAACAGTTTTTAGAGAAAGACTTGAGTGTCATCTTAGTCTGCTTGGGCTGCCATAACAAAATTCCAAGACTAGGTGGCTTAAACAACAGAAATCATTTTCTCATATTTCTGGAGTCTGGAAAGTCCCAAATCAAGGTCTGGCAGCATTTCACTTCTGATGAAGGCTCTCTTCCTGCCTTGTGTCCTCACATGGTGGAGAGAGGGAGCGCTAGTGTCTCTTTTCTTACAAGGGCACCAATTCTATCAGATCAGGGCTCTACCATTATGACCTCACTTAACCTTAATCAACTTCTCAGAGGCTCTATACTTAGTTCAGTCACATAGAGGATTAGTGCTTCAACATATGAAGTTGGAGCAGGTATCTACACAGGAACTGAACTACTGCTGGTCTAGAGCTCAGTTGCCAAGATAATAATACCCCTTGTCACAATTCTTTCATAAGCATCAGAAATGTTTCTACTTTTCTCCCCTCTGGAAAGTATGGACTGGATAAAAAGATTCAAGATGGTTTGGGTGACTTCGTTGTCCATTGTCTTGTCGATCACAAAAGGTATTTACAAGGATCATGGAAGATCATAGACATAGAGAAGCTGAGGCCCAGAAAGTTGGAAAGGTTTGTTGTAGGTCCTTCTGATAAGCAGTTACCCAAATGATCCTGGAGGTCTTCGAACTCCTATTACAGCGCCCAATCTGGTCATGGATGTGATTGTGCTTTCAAATGGAAGATTTTGTAAAAATGAGTTTCAACTTCATGGACTAAGCCTTGATGTGAGTTAGGATATATTTGGTTGCAGATAACATAAATTGACTCTGATCCTAAGCAGAAAGGATATTGAGAGCTGACTGCATTGGTGAGGAAGGGAGGACTTGGTTTTGTGACTAGACATGGTCCCAGGTGGGCTCCAGCAGCCACAGAGCAGGAAGTATTACCAGCATTATGTATGGGACACCATCTCTGCTGCTAGAGGGCACAGCCTCCACCACCATCACCTAAAGTGAATTGAAATCATCACTTTGTCTTTGAGAGACCTCATAGGATGTCAGAGTGCCAGGTAGAAAGTTCCCAAATGTGCTTTTGTGGATCTTGCATTTATGGCTTAGACTGGAAAGAGAAAAAGATCTGACCCTTACATCTTCCACAAGGAGATGGAGGAGTCCTATTTTTACAAAGAAATAGGACATATCCCAAAATATAAAGTGGTTAGGTGCAGGACATTCAAAAAATAAAATAAAGCAAAACCAAGTATCTGCTGCAGTCTCCAGTGTGAGAGCTTCTATAGTGGAAGGTGGTTTGTGCCAAAGTAAGTCCATTTCAAGCAAAAGTTTCATCTTTCAGCTTTCCCTAGAGCTCTCTCTTCTATTGCTAGGCAGTGTACATTTGGCATTACCTTTTCTTTTCCCATTCAGAATGAAACCCAATGTTGAATTTTCTTCTTTTATATTTGTTGGTTTTAGCATTCAGCTCCCATTACGGCTCTAGAGTTATACAGCAACTTGTATGTTTCAGAACGCAAGTAAGCTTTCTTAACCTACTTTGTTAGTTTATTCATACAACTAAGAGAAGTATCTCAAGGCACACTTGGGGATGTTTTTTTCAACCACTGACAGAATGCGGGTTTATTTGTTCATTGATAATCTGGCTATGAAGAAATTATGTATGCATCTTGAGTATTTGACCACATGGGTTCACTTTTTCACATGTGGAATTGACTGAAACACAAGTAACAATCTCAATCACCTGCCCCTTAAACAGCAAGAGATATGTTTATCTTAGCAAAAGAATGGGAGTTTTTCAGCAGCAATATTATCTCAGATGATGTGTCTTCTGGGATTTCCTACCTTTCACCGTACAGCCTATGGTCATCTGCTGTCTCCCACAGCATAGCCAAGAAAGGAAGCTAAGGAACTGGTGTTCTGTCGGTGAGATAATGTATGGATCTTTATTTAGTCACTGACATCAGCACCTCCATCAGTTTCTTTTTTAGCATCAGATTTATAGTTTCTGCTGAATAGGAATACAGCACTGCCACTCAGAATGACACCTGGCTGCTCTTCATGGATTAGCCTAAGAATCTGATAAAGTTCTTCCCCTAGTTGCTGGCAAGTAACAAAAGCAATATGGTGGTGCGTTAGCAGCTGGCTAGAGAAGCGAAGGGAGGTAGAGATTGGTGGCTACCATTTGCAATATTTATTGGTTTCATAAGTGGGCAAGAGAAAATGGACTGCCTTCATCCTTGTTTTTGATCTTTTACTGAATTATTTTTTCAAACATCTTTCTGTACTAAGATCTAGGCCCATTCCCATGGTTACATGGCAGAATAGGCATTCCATCTGCATAAGATAAATGATAGTTGCCAAGGTGAGTGTGTGTCTGTGTGAGTGTGTACAAAGCTTTGAGAATAAACTTGTAAACTCACACAATAAGCTGGTTTTCTGTGTATCTGAGCAGGGTAACTGTACACCAGTAGGTGGAAGAGCCTATGAAGACTCTTGCGACATGGCCTTGCCCCTGTCCTTCACCTCAGCCTCTCCTTCCAGAGACTTGAGAACAGTCCATTGGTCTTGGAGTATCTTACTTTAGTTTTCTCAACCTCTGGCCATGGCAACATTGTGAAAATATTTACTCACACTCTGCCATCAACTTTACCATTTATTTCCCCCTTCATAACACCTGAGTCTTCCCTTTCTAAATATTATCTATATCCTACTGCAGTAAGTTTAGCACACTGATGGAGCTCTCTTTATGGTTTGAATGGAGTCAAATTAAAAATGTCCAGAGAACTCCTGATAGGTGATTTGACATCTGAAAATGTTTAATATAGCATAAATGCAAGAGTAGCTCTTTCAAAGGTGAAGCTTTTAATATATAATGTGAAGCATGAGGAAAGTACAAAGAAAATTACTTCTTAGGGCATTTTTACTAAGCCCATGCCATTAGGAGCTTCAGAAATATTGGAAGAATTCTGTATAATATACCAAATAATTTGTTACTTATTTTGTGTGGATTTCACAGGACTGTTAATTTTTTTGCCTGATATTTCTGTATAATTTGCATAAAAATCCATCTGAACTGAAGCCAAATTTTAATTTAAATTTCTGCTTTACAAAGAAACGTATTTTACTTCTTTTTAGCGTGCTGTGGTGACCGTGCTCAGGTTTTTGCTGAGATAAGAGATCGATGAGATATTTCCACCATGGCTTTTTGAAGAGATTCTTTACTGTGTAATTGCTAAGACAATTAGCTGCAAGCTACAGCTACTATTCCTTAGAAATGAAATAAGCTTCCCACTGTAAGAATTATGTTACTCCTCAGTGGTGTTGACAAGATGAAGAGCCATTTTGGATGGCTCTCTGTTGGTGATCCATGCTTCAACGTGGTTATGAGTCAGTTCTAGTCAACTGACATTTACAGCTTTTAGTTTATAGACTGGGGCTTTCGATTCAGCTCAATCAGGTGTCTGCAAATAAACATCTGTTATATTTAAGTTTTCCAATGTCTTTCTTTCAACTCTTATTTCCCCTAAATCAAATGCTTATTTAGCAGAGCCTGAAAATAAAAAAATAAAATACAATACAATAAACAATTAAGAAATGAAAACAACTCCAAATTGTCTCAATGGGATACTTCACAGAAAACTGTTATGAAAAGGCACAAAGAAAGTATAGGAAAGGGTTTAAAATGGAAATAGCCTAATTTCTTTCATGTCCATTAAACTGTTATTAATAAAGAGGGTAATAACCCAGGCTAGATTACACAGTGCATTCAAGAATTTTCTCTTAGATCAGTTAAAATAATAGTCATAATCAGGTTATGATACGTTTGAGTAGCATAGAGGAAACAGTAACACTTTCACAGCATGGATTTGCATCCTGAATCTGCAAACTCTGTGACTTTGGATAAAATGGTGATCTCATATTAGCACAGGTTTCTTCGAAGAAAATCTGTAAACTGGATGCAAACAGGCAATGACTTTGACCACCATGGGTCAGCACAACTGTCCCTGTGACTAACAAAACTCAGCCACACATGATTTTATGGTCTGTAATATCATCCTCATACTTGGTACAATCATCTCTTAAGTGAAGATGTAGTATAAAGGGCATTATTTCAGAGGGGGAGAATGGTTGACCACCTGAGCAGACAGGTCATAACTCAATAGAATTTAAATTGCTAAAAGAGCCCTTAAGTAAATGAGAGCTTTTAGCAGCACTTGAACCTCTCTGTTGGGGTCCATTTACAGATGCTACTGAAGAGGCAGGGGAAATTCCTTCACTTACTCTTTACTGCCTTTGGAAAGATTTCTGATTATGCTCTGGTTTAGGGATAAGTCCTAATACTCAATCTGTGAGCCTTTACCAGGCACAGCATTCAGGATAAATGTGAAATGACAGCGTGTGCCCTCCGGAAATTACAGAGATAAATACAGCCTCATATTATGCTGGGCCCGCAAGTCCATGGAGTGCTTTTGGAAACATACACCTTCCACCCACCAGCTCAGAGTGTTTTATCAGCACTTTACTAATGTGATTTCCAATGAAGGTCAGAAAGTTAAACTTATCACCCGGTAGCCAGGGTTGATAGTTCATATCTTGGTCTTATCACTGGGCCTCTTTTTCCCATTCCAATTGCTTTTTGAGGGCTTAGCACTGTTCACTTGGAGGAACTGTTTGTTGTGAGCAAGAGCTTAATAAAAATAAAAATCTTGTTGTATAAGGCAAAACCAAAATGTCCAAAACAATATCGCAGTTTGCTCCCCAAATGTGGAATCTGACCCATCAGTTTCCATCAGAATGATGTGACCCAATTACAAAGTCACTGCTTTTTTTTTTTCTGTATTTGGTTCTTCTTTTCTCACATGTCAAAGAAAAGCCAGTATTGAGCAGGTATCTGTCAAAGGATTCCTCTTTTGCTTTTTCCACTTCCCATTCAAATATAATTGATTGCAGCAGCATCGCAACAGCTTTTTAAAGGAATCTACACTTGAAATGCAGAAGGATTTGCTGAAAATGGCTGTGCCAGAAGATCCTTGATATCCATAAGCAAGATAACCTGCCATGTTCTAGAGTCTCCAAATTCGTGAATGTCATGGTGTATAATTTTTCAGTTTCCTTATATATAAAGCAGGGTTTCTCATCAACAGCACCGTTGACATTTTAGGCTAGGTAACTCTGTTGTGGTACATATCCCATGCACAGTAGGTGCTTAGCAGCATCTGTAACCTCTGTCCTGCTAGTTGCCAGTAGCAAACCCCCTACCCTATTGTGATAACCAAAATCGTCTTCAGACATTGCTATATGTCCCTTGTTGGGCAGTTGTTCCCTTGTCCCAGTTGAGAACCATTGATGTAAAGTGAGGTTAATATTTCCTCCTGTAGGTTGCTAGGATCATGCAAGAAAATTTAGTCCTTTATTAAAAGAAATAGTACACAGGGTGAGACCAATAAATCGGCAAGTTGTGAATGCCAGAGGCCAGGAGTCTTCACTCACAAATGGATTGATTTACTCAGACAGAAAACTCATGTTGCAAAATTAGTCTTGCAAAGGCATATAAGCTCCATTTCGCAAGGGTCATTAGAAACAACTGAAAAAGGAAATATTAAATTGGCAAAGCGTACAGGTCTACAGGAGTCCCCTGTACCTTCGATGTGAAGGTTCAGTTAATATCTGGCATCATTTCTTGCTTTGAATTTTACAATTTGCATCATGAGAACACTGACACTTAATATTTGCTCAAAAAATGTTAAATGGAAGGAGGGAGGGCAACCTCTCAAGAAAAGCCCCAAGATCCAATGATCACACAGGCCCGGGCTAAACTTCAGCATCCTGAAATCCTCTAATCAATCACTGGGATGTTGTCCATGCTTTGTTTATGTCTTGACTCGAAAGTCTACTATGTGACCTTAGTAAGTAGCTTTACTGTTCTGTGCCTTAGCTTTCTCATCTATAGGATATTAACAGTGCATAGCTCCAAGAATTGTACTGAGGAGTATATACCTGGTACTTTAGAAACTCAGTGTTGGTCAATGCAACTATTGTCATCATCACAGTCATATTATAGTTTTAGGGTGAAGTAGATTTTTTTGGATCTCAGGGACAGAAAGATGAGTTGATCCTACTCCTCTGTTTGTGGCACATCACTATTATTGATCTGTATAGGGCTGTAATCTTATTTTAAAAGTAAAATACTTTCCTTCATTTCTATATCGCATTTCCACTTCCCCTTCCCAAAACCATATTGTTGGTAACATAGAAAATCATTCTAATGTAGCTATTGAGTACCTTTTGTTTGTATACGTTCTTACAAAATGCATATTGTCTTGTATGCATGTATCTGTAATTTTCATAAGTAAAATGGTGCTATATCTGATTTTTTCTTACTCTTTTTACTCTGCCCGTTACTGCATGTTCGTATATTCCTTTGTAGTTGCCTGATGATACACATCAACACATTTTACCCCTGTATTTTCCAGTGAAAAGCACCCAAGTGGCCTCCAATTCTCCACAAATAACAATCATGAATATCTTCATTCATAAACCCTTCAGATGTGTGTGAGGATGTATTTGGGATATGCATTGTGCACACATCTCTGTTAAAAAGCTGTTGTAGGAAACTATTCCAAATTTTTGGTCTTGCCACATCAGCATCACTGTCACCTGCAGTTTCATTCAGAGTAATAGCATCAATATATCAAGATGATGGCAGAGATAAATACATTTATTTATTGCATGCATTTTTATTTGCTAGGGACTATGCTAGGTATTTTATGTCCCCAAGACTTCACATTCAGTAATTCAAGAGGAGGACTCAGGGCACTCAGCATGTGGCCGTACTCGTGGCCATGACTTTCTTCCAGCAAAAGGACACTAAGCACAATCAGCAGAGGAAAAAGGTGCATGGGACACCTTTTCGAGAGGAAATCAGATGAAATTATTCGGAGTCCTCTGCCAATGGAGTCACACCGAATGCACTTAATTCTCCCAACAACTAAGTGTGACATTATGTGTGAAATGTTGCCAACCAGAGGAACTTTTTTTATTGAGGCTGGTCATGTAGGCATCCTGTGCCTGGGATATACCAAAATCCCAGATTCCCAGAAGGAAAGCGCACGTTCAGCATAAACCTTATTGTCGAGGAATAGCTTGCCATTTTTATCATTTCTGAGAATGCTGAGAAACTTTCCAAAATCCAACTTCCCAGACCCCAGTGAAAGCCAATGTTATAAGCAATCCTTTCAAAGGACAGCAGTCAGGTGCAATACATTAACTCTTTTCTTGCCCATTTTGTTTTCATTGTCTGTCAGTGCACTGAAAAGCTAGTAATTATGTTTTCATTTTTAAATGAGAAAACGGAGAAGTAACTTACCCCAGGTCACAGTTCAGAAGAGGAGTCAGATGAACCCCCAAGCTTTCTAGAAACCAGCGTCCTTTTAAAACTGCCTTCAAGAATTGATGTTCTCTCTGCTATAATTTCAGCTCATAATTAGCAATTAAACACACAAAACAATCATTTCTTTCTTTGCTGAACATAGCTTAATCTGTCATTTTCTTCTTTTAGAAGCAGCTTCTTGGAAAACTTTTAAGTTATTACATTGACGTAAGTGGAGGGTTTGGTTACTGCTACAGTCCTGAGAAATGGACATTTTTTCACTACTTGTATGCTGTTTTGTTTTTTTTTTTTAAATTTCCATAGTTTTTTGGGTACATGTTGTTTTCTGTTACATGGATAAGTTCTTTAGTGGTGATATCTGAGATTTTGGTGCACCCGTCACCCGAGCAGTGTACACTGTACCCAGTATGTAACATTTTATCCCTCACCCACCAACTCACACTTCCCCCCAAGTCCCTAAAGTCTTTTTATATCATTCTTAGCCTTTGTATTCTCATAGCTTAGCTCCTCCCTACTAGTGAGAACATACGATACTTGGTTTTCTATTATTGAATTACTTCACTTAGAATAATGGCCTCCAGCTCCATCCAAGTTGCTGCAAAGGCCATTATTTCATTCTGTTTTATGGCTGAGTGGTATTCCGCGGTACATATATACCACATATTCTTTATCCACTCATTGGCTGATAGGCATTTAGATTGGTTTCATATTTTTGCAATTGTGAATTATGCTGCTGTAAACATGCATGTGCATGCGTCCCTTTCATGTAATGACTTATTTTCCTTTGGGTGGATACTGAGTAGTAGGATTCCTAGGTCAAATGGTAGTTTTACTTTCAGTTCTTTAAGGAATCTTCATACTGTTTTCAATAGTGGTTATACTAGTTTACAATTTTACTAGCAATGTAAAAGAGTTCCCTATTCACCACATCCATGCAAACATCTATTATTTTTCAACTTTTTAATTATGGCCTTACCACCTTACTCCTCAAGGTGGAGGAGTAAGGTAGTAAGTCATTGTGGTTTTGATTTGCATTTCCCTGATAATTAGTGATATTGAGCATTTTTTATGTTTGTTGGCCATTTGTATATCTTGAGAATTCTCTATTCACGTTCTTTAATCATTTTTTGATGGGATTATTTGTTTTCTCTCTTGCTGATTTGAGTTCCTTGTAGATTCTGGATATTAGTCCTTTGTCGGATGCATTGTTTGCAAATATTTTCTCCCACACTCTAGGTGCTCTCTTTGCTGATTATGTCTTTGGCTGTGCAGAAGCTTTTTAGTTTAATTAGGTCTCATTTATTTATTATGGTTTTAGTTGCATTTGCTTTTGGGTTCTTAGTCGTGATTGTTTTGCCTAAGCCAGTGTCTAGAAGAATTTTCCTGATGTTGTCTTGAAGAACATTTATGATTTCATCTCTTAGATTTAAGTGTTTGATCCATCTTGAGTTGATTTTTGTGTAAAGTGAGAGACGAAGATCCAGTTCATTCTTCTACTTGTGGCTTGTCAGTTTCCCCAGCACCATTTATTGAATAAAGTGTCCTTTCCCCACTTTATGTTTTTGTTTGCTTTGTTGAAAATCAGTTGGCTGTAAATATTTTGCTTTATTTCTGACTTCTCTATTCAGTTTCCTTGGTCTGTGTGCCTATTTTTATACCAATACTATGCTGTTTTGGCAACTATAGCCTTGTAGTATAATTTGCATTTGGGTAATGTAATGCCTCCAGATTTGCTCTTTTTGCTAAGTATTGCTTTGGCTATGTGGGCTCCTCTGTGTTTCCATATAAATTTTAGAATTGTTTTTTCTGGTTCCATGAAGAATGGTGATGATATTTTGATGGAAATTCCATTGGATCGGTAGATTGCTTTGGGCAGTAAGGTCATTTTCTCAGTGTTGATTCTACCCATCCATTAGCGTAGAATGTGTTTCCATTTGTTTCTGTCACATATGATTTCTTTAAGCAATGTTTTGTAGTCTTCCTTGCAGAGATCTTTCACCTCATTGGTTAAGTATATTCCTAAGTATTTTATTTTTTGAAGCTGTTGTAAAAGGCATAGTGTTCTTGATTTGATTCTCAGCTTTGTCATTGTTGGTGTAATAGCAGTGCTATTGATGTGTACACTGATTTTGTATGCTGAGATTTTGATGAGTTCATCTATCAGATCTAGGAGCTGTTTGAGTCTTTAGGGTTTTCTAGATGTATAGTCATATCGGTGAACAGCGACAGTTTGACTTCCGATTTTCTGGTTCGGAGGCCCTTTCTTTCTTTCTCTTGTCTGATCGCTCTGGCTAGGACTTCCAGTACCATGTTGAATAGAAGTGGTGAAAGTGGGCATCCTTGTCTTGTTTCATTTTTCAGGGGGAATCCTTTCAACTTTTCTCCAGGCAGTCTGATGTTGGCTCTGGGTTTGTCATAGATGGCTTTATTACTTTGAGGTATGTCCCGGCAATGCCAATTTTTTTGAGAGGTTTTATCATAAAGGGATGCTGGATTTTATCAAATGCTTTTTCTGCATCTACTGAGATGATCATATTGATTTTTGTTTTTAATTCTCTTTATGTGATGTATCAAATTTATTGCCTTGCATATGTTAAACCATCCCTGCATCCCTGATATGAAACCCACTTGATCATGGTGAGTTATCTTTTTGATATGTTGTTGGATTCAGTTAGCTAGTATTTTGTTAAGGATTTTAGTGTCTGTGTTCATCAGGCATATCAGCCGTAGTTTTTGTTTTTTTGGTTATATCTTGTCCTGGTTTTAGTTTTAAGATGATGCTGGCTTCATAGAATGATTTAGGGAGGGTTCCCTCTTTCTCTATCTTGTGGAATAGTGTCAATAGTATTGGTACCAATTATGTTTTTAATGTCTGGTAGAATTCTGCTGTGAATTCATCTGGTCCTGGACTTTTTTTGTCGGTAATTTTTAAATTACTATTTCAATCTCGCTGCTTGTTACTGGTCTGTTCAGGGTATCTAATTCTTCCTGATTTAAGTTAGGAGGGTTGTATCTTTCCAGGAATTTATCCATCTCCTCTAGGTTTTCTAGTTTATGTGCATAAAGGTGCTCATAGTAGCCTTGAATAATCTTTTGTGTTTCTGTGGTATTGGTTGTAATATCTCCCATTTCATTTCTAATTGAGCTTATTTGGATCTTCTCTTTTCTTTTTTAAGTTAATCTGTTTAATGCTGTGTCAATTTTATTTATCTTTTCAAAGAACCGCTTTTGGTTTCATTGATATTTTGTAAATTTTTTGTTTCATTTTCATTTGGTTCTGCTCTGATCTTTGTTATTTCTGTTCTTCTGCTAGTTTTGGGTTTGGTTTGCTCTTGTTTCTCTAGTTCCTTGAAGTGTGACCTTAGATTGTCTATTTGCGCTCTTTTAGACTTTTGATGTAGTCATTTAATGCTATGAACTTTCCTCTTAGCACTGCTTTTGCTATAACCCAGAAGTTTGGATAAGTTGTGTCACTATTATTCATTTCAAATAATTTTTAAATTTCCATCTTGATTTCATTATTGAGCCAAAGGTCATTCAAGAGCATATTATTTAATTTCCATATATTTGTATTGTTTTTGCGGGTTCTGTTTGTGGTTGATTTCTAGTTTTATTCCACTGTGGTCTGAGAAGCTACTTGATGTGATTTTGATTTTCTTAAATTCATTGAGTCTTTTTTTGTGACTTAGCATATGGTCTACTTAGAGAATATTCCACATGCTGATGAGAAGAATGTATATTCTGCATCTGTTCAATCCATTTGTTCTAGGGTATAGTTTAAGTCCATTGTTTCTTTGTTGCCTTTCTGTCTTGATGATTGATCTAGTGTTTTTGGTGGAATATTAAAGTCCCCCAGTGTTATTGTGTTACTGTCTATCTCATTTCTTAGGTCTAATAGTAATTGTTTTATAAATCTGAGAGCTTAAGTGTTAGGTACATATATATATTTAAGACTGTGATATCTTCCTGTTGGACAAATTATTTTCCTCATTATATAATGTCCCTCATTGTCTTTTTTTTTTTAAGTGTTCTTGCTTTAAAGTCTGTTTTGTCTGATATAAAAGCAGCTACTCCAGCTCACTTTTGGTTTCCATTTGCCTAGAATATCTTTTTCTACCTCTTTACCTTATATTTATGTGAGTCCTTATGTTTTCAGTGAGTCTTTTGAAGATAGCAAATACTTGGTTGGTGAATTTTTATACATTCTGCCATTCTGTATCTTTTAAGTGGAGCATTTAGGCCATTTATATTCAACATTAGTATTGATATGTGAGGTCCCATTATATTCATTATGTTAGTTGTTGCTTAAATACTTTGTTTTTTTTTTTTTTAATTGTGTTTTGTTTTAGAGATCGTGTGAGATTTATGCTTTAAGGAGGTTCTATTTTGGTGTATATCGAGGTTTTGATTGAAGACTTAGAACTCCTTTCAGCATTTCTTGTGGTGCTGATTTGGTAGTGGCAGATTCTCTCAGCATTTGTTTGTCCAAAAAATAATTTATTTCTCCTTCATTTATGAAGCCTACTTTCACTGGATACACAATTCTTGGCTTACAATTGTTTTGTTTAAGGAGAACAAAGATAGGACCCAAAGTCTTTCTGGCTTGTAAGGTTTCTTGTGAGAAATCTGCTGTTAATCTGGTAGGTTTTCCTTTGTAGGTTGCCTGATGCTCTTTTGTCACAGCTCCTAAGATTCTTTCCTTTATCTTGACTTTAGATAGCCCGATGACTACGTGCCTTGGTGATGATCTTTTTGTGATGAATTTCCCAAGAGTCCTTTGAGCTTCTTTTATTCGGATGTCTAGATCTCTAGCAAGGCTAGGGAAGTTTTCTTCAATTACTTCCTCAAAGTTTTTCAAATATTTTTATTTCTCTTCCTCAGGAACACCAATTTTTCTTAGGTTTGGCCATTTTACATAATTCCATATTTCTTGGGTACTTTGTTCATTTTTTAAAACTCTTTTTTCTTTATCTGATTGGTTTAGTTCAAAAGTCTTGTCTTCTAGCTCTGAAATTCTTTGTTCTCCTTGTTCTAGTCTACTTTTGAAACTTTCCACTGCATTTTTTTATTTCCCTTTAATTTCCAGAAGTTCTGATTTTTTTATGCTATCAATTTTTCTGGAAAGTTTTTTATTCATATCCTGGATTTTTTTAAGTTGGTTTACCCCTTTCTCTGGTATCTCCTTGAATAGCCTAATAACCTTTGGAATCCTTTATTGGAAATTCAGAGATTTCTTCTTGGTCTGGATCCATTGCTGGGGAGCTTGTATAATGTTTTGGGGGGTACTATAGATCCCTGTTTTGTCATATTGTTAGATTTACTTTTCTGGTTTCTTTCCATTTGAGTAGACCATTTCTTCAAATTGTTCTTGAATTTATTTTTGGTTGGTCTATTTTTTTTTTTATTTCATTTTTCCTCTCCTAAGGATTGGACTTTAATGTTTATTTTAGCTTAATTTGATTTTTGGTGCCTTTAGGGGTGAAAATTTTGTATGTGTTTCTTAATTGTAGGGATTATTTGTGTGCTGGCTTTCCCAGATGTGGTTGTAGTAGTTATATTCTTGGTGTGTGGGAGAGTTCACTGTCTTCTTTGGGGGTGAAATGGCAGAAATCTTTTGAAGCTTATCTCATTCTCTCATGGTATACACTTAACTTAATTTTTTCCTAGTATTTTGTTGACCAAGTTAATGATTCAGGCTTCGGGCCAATGGGAAAGGTATCCCTGGGTAGGGACTGGTTGTAGCTAAGGCAGGTGGGTAGATGTAATACTCAATGGTGGGCCAAGATCCCAGTCTTGATGAGGGTAGCTAGGGCAGCTCTCAATTAGATGTGCTGAGGTTTCATCAGGGTAAAGAGGGAGAGCTATCCCAGCTCCCCTGCCAGGCCAGCAGGAAAGCTATCTACCTCACAGCCTCACTCCTATTTTAGTGTTTTGGTTATTCAGATCAATCAGGCACCTCTTTTCATCTGTAGGAATGTTGGTGTTCCAAGCAGGGAGGAATTGTGACTCTGCTTCTCGTGCAGGTCTGACTCTGTTGTCTTTTTTCTTTTTCTTAAGATGTGATTATCTCGATTATCTCCTCCTGTGGGGTTGCACTCACCCTGAATTGCTCCAGGAAAGCTGTCTGTAGGTGCATCCATGCTGCATTCCTGTCGGAGAAGCCCCAGCTTTGTCTGCAGTGGTGTGCCAGAGGGGAACAAGGACCCCTTCTCCAAGTCCCTTCCCAATCAGAGAGGCTGCCTGCCTGTCAGGGTAGAGGTGCAGACTTTCCCTACTGCCTCCAGCACTGCAGTTATGTCTCTGCTGTAAGAAACCTCCCACCAGCAGAAAGATCTGGGACTCAAGGCCTGCTGTTAAGATTCTTTTGTCCCACGGGGTAATCCCTTGATGTGGTACTGTCTCCCCTTCCCTCAGGAATAGGGCTTCCTGAGAGCCAGACTGCAGTCATTTTTTTGTTTTTTGTTTTGTTTTGTTTCTTGAGACAGAGTTTTGCTCTTGTTGCCCAGGCTGGAGTGCACTGGCATGATCTCGGCTCACTGAAACCTCTGCCTCCCCCAGTTCAGGCGATTCTCCTGCCTCAGCCTCCTGAGTAGCTGGGATTACAGGCATGTACCACCATGCCCCACTAATTTTTGTATTTTTAGCTGAAAAGGGGTTTCCCCATTTTGGCCAGGCTGGTCTCAAACTCCTGACCTCAGGCGATCTGCCCCCCTCAGCCTCTCAAAGTGTTGGGATTACAGGCATGAGTCACTGCACCCATCCAGACTGCAATGATTGTTACTGCTTTTCTGGGTCTAGCCCACCCAGTGAGGCTACAAGGCTCTGGGCCGGTACTGGAGAATGTCTACAAAGGGTCCAATCAGGTCTCCCAGCAGTGAATACCAGCATCTGCTGTGATGGAGGTAGCAGGGGAGTGACATGGACTCTGTGAGATTCCTCCGTTGTAGATAGGCTAATGTGCTGCTTTTCTCATATGCTAGTTATGCTAGTAGTGAAGTTGTCACATGGATGGACTCAGGACCTCTGGTTAGCCAGCATGTTGCAGGTGGTGGAATTAGGTGTTATTTTCTTTTTCCTGGGAGCAGTGTTGCTCTGTCATGGGTTGCTGTAAAGTCCTAAGTTGGTTGGCCTCCAGCCAGGAGGTGGCACTTGCAAGAGAGCACCAGGTGCGGTAGTATCAGTGGGATTTGACCTTATCCAAAGTTGGCCGGGGGAAGTATTCTGGTCTCTCAGGCAATGGGTGGGGCCATAAAGCTCCCCAAGAGTTTATGTCCTTTGTATGAAGCTACCAGGGAAGGTAGAGAAATACCATCAGGTGGGGTCAGGGTTAGGTGGGTCTGAGCACAGACTCTCTCTCCTTGGACAGGGAATGCTGTGGCCACTGTGGGGGATAGGGGTGGTTCCCAGGCTGCTGGGGTCATGTTCCACAGGGAAGTATAACTGCCTCTGTTGTGCAGAAGAGTTCACAAGGGGAGTAGTGAGTAGCGGGCAGTGACAGGCCCCACCCAGCTCCCATGCAGTTGGTGAAGCTGGTCTCACTCCCACAGTGCCCTATTAACAGCGCCGTATTTAGATCCAGGCAGCCTACACACAGAACTCAGGCCTGCCTCAGGCCAGAAGCTTCCTTGCAGAGATAACAAACAGGGCTTTCAGACCACACCCCTTCCCATATGCCTGTAATGCCAGGCACCTAACTCCTGCACGTGTGTCTGCAGCACTTCCTGCTCACTTGCAGATTCTGTTCAAGGAAGTTCATCCCCACTCAAAATTGTATCACAGAATTCAGTTGGGAGCATCTTTCAGTGATGGGTATTTTGAACCACAGATCGAAGTTAAAATTTTTGTGACTTACAACAAATATAAAGTTAGGTTAATTTTTACATTGCAATCACTTTGGAAAACAGTGTCTCTTTTCTGGTTGAGAAAGAACCACTCACTTTGCGCTAATCATTCTCTCTCTGTTCTCACTCTCATCAGTACAGACCCTAATGCTTCCAGATGTTGAATTTCCCAAATGGTATCTATCTAGTAAATCGGGGAGTGGGGATTTGGACCAGGCAGATACCAAAACCATAACCTATTCACATGCTCTACTGCCTTCCCCAAACACCATTCTAATGGTGATCCAAAGTAAACCAGGTCGGGAAACAAGTTCTGTGAACTAAGCAGAAGAACAAAGGCCCACGTTGATGGTTGACCACCTTGAAACCCCAGTTTAGCACTCGTTTTTTGAGCATCAGCAAGCCCCTCTCTCTTTGTGCCTCTGTCTTCTTGTTTCCAAAATGAGGCTAAGGATTCCTGCCCTACTACCTGTACAGTATTAGTGTGGCAATCATGTAGGATGGCAAATCTAAAAATATTTTGAACAGCACAAAGGGGCTTATATCAGTTATTTCTCTTTTAGTTGTATGTGGTGTTAGGCAAAAAAAGTCTTTTATCAGGGCAGAAAGCTGACAGTACCAAGGGATGGCCTGGCACCATATGCAGCTTGATAATATGGGGTAAACATTGTCAACACAAGTTGGTTTCTCCCTGTGCAGCTTTCAGGCCCCATTTTTCTTTATGTAAGCCCCTTCTCCACAGTGTCTCCCCTTGTGGTTACAAGATGGCTATAGCAATTGTTGACCTTATGGTCTCAATGTCCAATACCTCAGGAAAGGCAGAGACAGCTTCTTACATAGCTAAAACTGAGATTGCCAGAATCAAGTCTCATTGCCCATGATTGGCCTCCACTGGGTAACATGCCAGGCTATAAACCAATCCCAGTTACCAGGAGATGCCAAATGCTCATTGGCTGGGCCTAGGCCACGTGCCACTCTTGCAGCTGAAGATGCCATCAGAACCACCTGGAAAGGCAATATGGAAGATGTGCATCTCTAGCTAGCTAATACCAAAAGAAGGATGATTACGTTGGTAAAGAAGTTTCAGTGACATCTTCTGAATGCTGTGTGTGTATAAAGCAGTCTTATTAAAATATCATAGATCTAAGAAAGCAATGTATTCCACAACCTGGCTGGAGTAAGGCAAAACTAAGATACACTGTTCTGAACAGAGTTTAGATGGGAGGGATGGCTCCCCACACAAGCATACCATTTATTAAACACCCAGAGGGGAAGTGTAATTCAGCAGTGGTGGGGCTCCCTCCCTCTCCAGTCCCATTTAAGCCTTTATTTTTCAGCCCTTGTCATATTGGCCCACGTAGGGGAGGGTAAGTATAGAAGGTAATTACTAAGATAGTATTTAATTAGTTTTGGTTTCAAATAAAGGTATTTGCTGCAAACCTGGCCAGCAATGCTGACAGACATTAATGAATGAAGCCGTATGATTAAAACATCTGTCACTGTCAGGCAGGGTCGATTGAGGGTGGGGATTGGCCTGTCACTGGGAATGTGATGATGGCCACAGAAAGCCAAATTAGCCAAACTTAATGTTTCCCTAATCATTAGGCGATTGAGTTGACAGTGATTGGTCGCAAACATGCACCGGTGAGCAGTAATGAAGTTGCTACCAGATCAGTTCAGCATAGGTTTTTCAGGCTAATTAGCTAGACAAAAATGTTAATTTAATCAAAGAAACTTGTATTCATTAAAGGTGTATAAGAGAGCTGGAGGAGAAAATTGGCTCAGTCATTGAGGAGGTAAAATTATAGCTGCCAAGCAAGTCATCTTGCTTCATAAAATCATTCCTCAATTTATACTATCTCTTAGAAAAGTCTAGTTACACTTAAGTGTGTCATGTGGGCTTTCTTCTTAAGATCCGATTATCGTAAAGGAAAGATCATCTGCAGAGCAATGTAGAATAAAAGCAAATACTTAACTCATTTTATCCCCAGAGGATTAATTAATTCCTGTAGAAATGTTCTTTTATTTTGATTCGTAGACTGTAGGAATAGAAACAGTTTTTAGAGATTATCTAATTCATGCCATTCTATTTACAAGAAGAAAATGAGGCACAGAAAGGCAGTATTACTTGCTCAAGGCCACACAGCTTAACGTATTTTAATTTGTGCCCTAGACACAAAGATTCCCTGTGTAGTTAGTAGCGTGCAACTTGTGAATTAAACATTGCAAATGGGATTTCCCCCTTTGCAGTATATTTCCCTGAGGATATACTAAGGACATCCTCAGATATTTTTACAGAGAGACATTCATCTCAAAAGATTACAATCTGTCTGTACTTGTAATTGTGACGAAAATGAAAAATCTATATGATGGACAAATACAATTTGTTTATTTCTTGGCATGGAATCATATATGTGGAAGTGCTAGAAGTAATAAGTGCTATTTAGATATCAGCTGTTGCTACATCAAGGGCTAAAATTATTTTCTGTACCTGCTCTTGAATATCTCCTTGGCAGGTGATAGGGAGATGTAGACTTTCCTTTGGAAGTTCTGTATCCTGTTATTAATACTAGCATAGACCTCCTGAGTCCAGGTATGCTAACATGCATGGGCTACTAACTGTTTAAAGAATTGATGTATTGATTTGTCCATCCATTTAGTAATTCCACTAATACTTCTGAAGAGGGGTTGTGGTGATACATTGTTCAACTCAGGCCTTTGTAGAATTCTCTCTGGATTGGGACAGGAAGAAATCCTTATCTCCCAATGTTTATGCAGGCTACCTTCTGTCCAAGATGCCGTTTGACGTTATCTTGAGCTGGTGAAATTCTATTCATCTTTCAGCGCTCAGTTTGAATATTCTTTCCTCCAAGTAGCTCTCCCAAGTTCCCAAACCAAGTGTGGACCCCACCTGTGTGCCCCTAGCACCCAAAGTCTATGCTTATCAGGGAAGCTATCACTCAATTTGTCTGTAGCCTGTTTGTTCAGAAACTGGGTCACAGTTTCTCAGTGTGGATCAGGTACCACCCACATCAAAACTGCCGGGATTCTTTGTCAAAAATTTGAATTGATTTTATGTGATCCACATTTAATCAGAGGGGACGAGGTATAAAATGGGTTTTGATCAATTTCGTAGGTTATCACACACTATAAGATTTTAAAATGCTATGTTGTTCTCTCAGCTAGCTGAAGCATGGCTAGGCTCGCAGAAAGTGCTCAAGATGTATTTGTTGAATGAATGAATGAATGAATGAATGAATGAATGATTGCACAAACAAATGGGTTCTGGTCATATCAAAATCAGTTGTCAAATCATATAGTCAGAACTCTCCCAAGGAATTTGACTCACGGCTTTGCTAGTGTACAATTCTGTTCCTTATCTCTGATGCTGTAGAACCTTAGGAGTTATAATATTTTGGAAGCTAAAAGGGCCCTTGAAGATCATCCAGTCCACTCCTGTAATGGAGATGACCAGATGGAAAGAGGCTTGCCTAAGGTTACAGAGCACATTAATGACGGAGACTGAATCAGAATCCATATTTCCGTGTGAGTCCATTGCCTTTCCTGTTATATCATGCTCCTGCTGCGGTGGCTTTACCCTGTGAAGAAGCAATGCTGTTCTTGCTCTGATACCTCTGGAGAAAATGTCCAAACTCTCTGGTTTTATAAAGAATTAGAAACAAATTAAATTTTTGATAGTTGACATGTAACTAACATCTACCCCTTCCAGAGACCCCTCCTTTAGAGGTAACCAACTCAGCCAAGTCTGATATATGGAGAGGTGCTTGTGAAAGTGTCAGGGTGCTGATTAATTCAAGTCAGCCGCATGGAATTGGAGCATCCTATGGCCTGAAAGTTCCTGGCTGTCATTTCATTCAAATCCTCTGTGTCTCATTTTTTTTTTTTTTAATTCCCATTCATTTCTCACAGTTTTTGCTATATTCAAATACCAAACATTATCCTTTGAAATAACTTTTAAAGAAAGATTGAGTTCATCTTGATTAGTAGTATTCATGGAATCTTGTGTTTGATGTGCTAGTTTTCTAATACTTATTTTCAAGTACTATTTTAATTGCCATCCTTGTACCATGTAAGTCATCTTACATCCATTGTGGTTATATACATTTTGGTTTGGGATGCAACTTCCTCATTATTTTAGTTGGATTCTGTCATCTTCCCATTATACCTCAAAGGGGAATATTCATACATTTTCAGAATAAATGCTTTATGGTCTAATTTAAATGAAAATAAAGATGTTATCCTAGAGTCATCTTAGTTCCTCTGTAGTATTGTCTATGGCAAAAGAGAGCTGACAGTCTTTTATTTTAAAATCACACCCTGAGCTAGTTGGTTATTATTAAAGAATGACAGATGGCACAAAGGATGCTAAGGTAGAAATTAAGGTTTCTTTGTAGGTTTGGCAAATTTTATAGCATACAAGGGCTGCTTCAGTGCTGTGATTAAACAATGCAAACAGTATTGCATTAGCATCTAAATTTTACATCTTTTTCAAGAAAACAGAATCCTGATAACAGATGGAAAAGACTGATATTTATCTAACAACAAAGGGGAGTCACAATTTGACTGCTGGATATTTAAATCTTAGCCAACAAGGGAGATGGTAATTCAGGGAAAATGAAGAGGAGATAGCTAGTATCACTCTTTTGGAGAGGGAAGAAAATATGTGTGTTTTTTGACTTTCAGAAATGATGGCCAAGTTCCAGTTTTGGAATCACCTCTGTGACTTATTACAAGTGGATATTTGAGCATTTCAGATCATTTCCAGATACACATTTTCTAGGTTTGATGCAGAGAGGCTATGAGAATCCTTGAAGCTGAAGGAAAATTACATTTAGAGGGACTGAAGGCTTATGCCTAAGCATGCTACCTGGAGGATACATTGGGGAGGCTGGATTTGCAACCTTAAAATGGCCCCACACTCAGTTGGAAATTTCAGTATCTCCGTTAGGATTTTGAATTAGGAGAGCATATTTGTCAGATTTGAGGACAGTAGGAAATCAAGCATTTTTGGAAAACCATAAATGAGTTAATGTAGTGTTCAGGACAAGCTGTGAACTTGCCTCTCAAAGGAGGTTTGTAGTAATAACCTGCTGTAAAAATTACCCCTGCTTTTCTGGCGGTTTTGACCATATGCTCCTGCTCTGAGAGCTGACATTTTCTGGCAGTCACTGTAGCTTAAGGACCTATTATTCTGTGCGGTGGATTTTGGCTCTGTTTTCTATGTGCTTTCAGGTGGGCAGTTTGCAGCAAGGGAGGGAAGCCAATGCGAAGTTAAGTAAAGATGGAAGGATCTTTTTCAAAAGCTTGTTTTCACGCACAGCAGCAAGGACAACAGAGCCAAAGAGAGGTGTTTATATTTCTGCATGGTAGAAAGAAAACTCCACTTCAACCCCCACCTCTCCCAGGACACTTTCTTTTAGCTCCTCCAGCTCATGCTGTTCTCTCCTGTTTACAAAATTGCAAAGTACCTGTAATCCCACTGCACTGTTTAGCAATTAATCATATTCTACCATCTCTTTTCTTTTCTCCTTCATTCTTCACGGGGAACCCTAACCAAATGGTGTCCCATTTTCAACATTTTAAAAAGTCTTTTGTACCCTCTATGGCACCTAGTTTCATTATGACAGCCAGATAGGCTAACAGTCACAATAATAGCTGCAGTAGTAATTGTGATCATAACAATCATAACAACTCAACACGAACTAAATGCATTTAAGGTGACAAAGGCTGTTTAAGCTTTCAAAGAATTAAGTTTTTTAATCAAACAAACCTAAGACAGTTACTGTTATTTCCTACATTTGACAAATTGTAGGGGCATTGAAGGCAAGAAATGTTAAGAAATTACTCAAAGTCAGAGCAAGTACTTAAGCTCAGGCAAATATTCTGTCTTCAGAGACCCCACTCCAAACCACTGGGCTCTTTCCCAGGTCATGAAAAATAAGGAATAGCAGCTAACCTTGACAGAGACGTGAGACTGCTCCAGGCACTATTCCAAGGACCGTTAAGATATAATCCCATTTAATACAGCAACCCAATGAAGGAGGTGCTCTTTACAACCCATTTTTTCCATTTGAGGAAACTGAGTTTCAGAGACATTATTAATTGCTCTGTATAATGCAGCCAGTAAGTGAAAGAGCTGAGGAGTGTCTTCTCTTAATCGTTGTGTGACATTGTGCTTCAGGATATACTTGAATTTATCTGGATGGCAAACAAATATTATTTACTTGACGATTCCTTCTTGGGGAAACTTAGTTCTTAAGAGAAATGGATTGTTCCTGGTTTTCTTTCTTTATCTAGGGTAGAGTTTCTCAATACGTTTTTTAATTATTGCCCCCATCAGGAGCCTGTTTAAATCTTTTTGCATAATTGCTCCCCAGCCCCCACTGTGAAATGTTAATACCATTTTATTTATTGCGTAGCTGTTTGGGTACTACATGAATATCTGTGCTTTATACATGAGAAGAATAAGAAATTTTAACCATCGGGAACCAATTCTTATCCTTTGGGAACAATGTTACACCAATAAGAATGCATGGTTATATCTTTCCACACTCCCATTTTTAAGCTGCTTTAGCATGAACTCTTGAAAAGCAATGCATAGGAACATTTTGATTAAAGTGAGAGCTCACTGTGCAGGATGCTCCACTTAATTAGCCAGGAATCCTTTATGTTTATACCATTAATGAATATCTTGTATCAGATTGTTGTGGGAAAAAAATCATGGAAATCTGCAAGTTTTCCCATCTGTGCCTTTCACTCTATCTTTTGAGGCCCAGAAAGCATTGGAAACCCATCCTACAGAAAGTCAGTGCAGTTTTTTTAATTGAGGTGAAATTCACACAACATAAAAATACAAAAATTAGCCGGAGCGCAGGGCGATGCTTCAGTTCCAGCATTCGGCTGAGGCAGGATGATGCGGAACCCGAGGCGGATTGCACGACGAGATTCGGGCCACTGCACTCGAGTAGTTTGCGGATTGAGTAAGATTTGTTTCTAAAATCGAAGTGAATATTTCAAGCCATTTGCTATATCTTAAATGCGTTGTCTAGCTGCCATCTCTACGCATCTTCTGTTTTTGGTTTTGTTTTGTTGTTTTTTGTTTTTAAGATTTGGATCACTCTCCCAGGCTGTGGTACAATTCGATCACCGCAAGCTCCGGCCCCGGGTTCACGCCATTCCCCTGCCTTCGCCGCGCCGCCCCGCGCGCGCGCGCGCGCGCGCGCCGACCTCTGCAAAACGCTGCACTCTCGCCACCTTTGCACAGTAGAGATTTGGGTTTCATTTCATGTTAGGCCAGGGGATGGTCTCATCTTCTGACCTCGTGATCTGCTCACCTGGCCTCCTAGTGCTGGGATTACAGGTGCATGAGCCACTGCGGGCCTCACTTCTTTCTATCATCTTAATTCTAGCACTTTCATCATCCCGAAAGGAAACCCCATGCCCACTTAGTCATTCCCCGATCTCCCCCTCCCTGCCCACCAATCTGCATCTGTCTCTATGAATTTCCCTATTTCAAATATCAATATGTCATATAGATGAAATCATACATTTGGCTTTTGGTATCTGGTTTCTTTAACATAGCCTAATGTTTCATCCATCGGTACTTTATTCTTTTTTATTGCTGACTAATATTTCTTTTTATGGATTATGCCACATTTTGTTTATCCATTTATCAATTGTTGGGCATTTGGGTTGTTTCTGCTTTTTGGCTATCATAAATAATGCTGCTATGAACAACATTTATGTACAAATTTCTGTGTGGGCATATGTTTTTAATTCCCTTAAGCATAAAGTGGAATTGCTGGGTTATATGGCAACTCTAGGTTTAACTGATTGAGGAACTGCTGTACTATTTTCTGCTATGGCTGTACTATTTGGCATCTCTGCCAGCAAAATAAAGGGTTCTAGTTTTTTCACATCCTGGCCAACACTTATTATTCATCTTTTTTATTATTGCCATCCTAGTGGGTGTGAAGTGGTACTTCATTGTGTTTTGATTTGCATTTCCCTATTGATGAATGGTAATTGAGCATAATTTCCTGCACGTATTAGCCATGTGATATACCTTCTTCAGAGAAACATCTATTCAAATGCTTTTCTCCTTTTTTTAAAAAATCAGGTTGTCTTTTTATTAAGTTGTAAGAATTCTTTATATATTCTAGATACTAGACCCTTCCCTTATCAGATATGAATTACAAATATTATCTTCCATTCTGTGAGTCATCTTTATACTTTCTTGGTGATGGTTTTGAAGCACAATAGTTGTGAATTTCGGCCAAGTAAAATTCATTGATTTTTATTTGGTTATTGTTTGTGCTTTTGGAGTCCTGTCTAAGATGTACTGGCCTTTCAATGGGAATCTTTTAGCTATTAGATCCTTAACCTATAGGACTGAAACTTTAATATTGTGATTTTAGGTCCCCTGTTAGGTGGTGTCAGGAGCAGAGTGTTGGTGGGAATGGCTTTGGAGCAGCATCTTTCTAGTTGACACATTATTACCATCCTAATCTGAGCATAATAAAGCCACCATGAGGACATGGAAGATTCGCCTCTAACAAGCCTAATACATTGGTCATAGACACAGCATTGGAGGCAAATACACCTGAGTTTCAATCCAACATTTGCTTGCTAGCTGCATGTCCTTGAGCAAATTAATGTATGTCTCATAATTTTTGTATTCTTTAAAGGGAGGATAATAATACTGTCCTTCATGACGACATTTTGTAAATAGGTAAATATCACATGTGATACATAGTGCATGCTTGATAAATGTTATCATTGTTATCTATATTGTTAATAATTATGACTGTATTCTTTACTAATCATTACATATAGTACAGAACTAAAAATGATCATTTCCACATTCAGTGGTTCGGCATTGTCTATGCAACATTTATTCTCTATTAGTGTGACTAATTGAAAGATGATTGCACAGATAAACCTCCTTTATTTTCAGTCAAAATTTGCTATTGCCAGGTAGCTTAGTTATATCTTTCTCCATGGGTTTTATAATGAGAGGCCTATTGGTCACCTGTATAAGTATGAAGTTATCGTGGAAATGTGTGGAATCTAGCCAAGGCTGTTTCCTTACCTCAGCTCTCTGCAATTTATTATTAGGACGTCATGAAACCTTGGGGGTTAATTTCATGCACTTCCTGAGTGGTGCAAATGAATAAGTTGCTCAAAGTCACCTGAGGTGGAAATGGCTGATTTGCATGGAAGAAATGACTGTGACTGTGCACTTACTGTCATCAGAGCACTTTCCTAACTGTGAAGTTAACTCATTCTCCAAGGAAGGAGGTAGCAGGCAGCTGTTTGAGAGGAAGATGGTTCTAAATCTGGCAGTCCACTTTGGCCCCAAATAATGGTGTACTTGCTTAGATGGCAGTAACAATTTAACAGGGTTCAGGAAGAGGAAATAATAGATTTAGCTCAGAATTCGGCAGCAGGGTTGTTTCTTCAGGGCAGAGCAGTGATCGAGTGTAATTACTTTTTTTTTTTTTTTTTTTTTCTTGAGACGGAGTCTCGCTCTGTCGCGCAGGCTGGAGTGCAGTGGCCGGATCTCAGCTCACTGCAAGCTCCGCCTCCCGGGTTTGCGCCATTCTCCTGCCTCAGCCTCCCGAGTAGCTGGGACTACAGGCGCCTGCCACCACGCCCGGCTAGTTTTTTGTATTTTTTAATAGAGACGGGGTTTCACCAGGTTAGCCAGGATGGTCTCGATCTCCTGACCTCGTGATCCGCCCGTCTCGGCCTCCCAAAGTGCTGGGATTACAGGCTTGAGCCACCGCGCCCGGCCTCGAGTGTAATTACTTTTAAGAAATTGTGCATTGTTTTTCTTTATTCCCTGAGCGATGAAATGTATGCAAATCAGCTGAGTATGTTCTGCAGCTGTGGCTGGTTTAACAAGTAAGGACTCTAAGACCCTCCTTACCCTAGAAGTATGGCTAATAGAGTAGAAAGGGCAATGAGATGAAATTGGCTTACATTGGTTTAAACCGCTCTACCGTTTCCCTTCTCTGGACCTTTTGTAAGTCCCCACATCTCTGGAAGTCAATTTCTTCAACTGTAGAGTTAAAAAGTTCTGTTGGTCATTGTTAAATTATTTCATTTTGAAAAAGACAATGCATATATACTGCAGAATGAAATTCGAAAGTACAAGTGTATATTTCAGCCCACAGTATACATGCACTTTTGTAGCCTGCTCATGTCTCTTTCCATTGTATTTTGAGCAAATACTTCCATAGGTTTCCAAGTCATTTTTGTAACTATCATTTATATTCTTCCCTAATAAAATAATCATTTATATTCTTCTATTATAAATGCTTTGAATTTTATTTAAGTTAATAAACATACTTTGTGTATTTACTTTGTATCAGGTACCAGGGAAGGTATTTAGGATTATGATAGAAAATAACACAGAAAATCTCCTTGCCCTTATAGGGCTTATGTTCTAGTGGAAGACGCAGATAGTACATCAGAAAACACAATGATTTTATACTGTGGTTGGTATTTTGGAAGGAAACAGTAGCTGTGATGGAGCAAAAGAGGGAGTGGACCTACTTTGTAGAGGATGTATATATTAATGCATGTAGCCTTTTCTATCTAATTTTTTTTTTTTTTTTTTGAGACAGAGTCTCACTCTGTCACCCAGGCTGGAGTGCAAGTGGAGTGATCTCAGCTCACTGCAACCTCTGCCTCCCGGGTTCCAGTAATTCACCTGTCTCAGCCTCCTGAGTAGCTGTGATTACAGGCATGCACCATCATGCCTGGCTCATTTTTGTATTTTTAGTAGAGACTGGGTTTCGCCATGCCAGGCTGGTCTCAAACTCCTAACCCCAGGTAATCTGCTCGCCTTGGCCTCCCAAAGTGCTGGCATTACAGGTGTGAGCCACCGCACCCGGCCTTCTACCTTCTTACAGACTGTTTCTTTTTAATATATTTGAGCCTGACACTTCAAAACATAATAACAATTTCACAGACCCTTTGTAGCAGGCACAGGTAATTAATGTTGGAAATAGTTTTGCCAACATGAATAGCAACAGCGTCATGTGGTTCTGCAGTGTTTCCACCCCAGGAATCCTCAGAGTGAGTCTCTCTCACCATTGTCTGGTACTGTGAGTGTTAGAAATTGGACTGAGCTGATTAAAAGCTGACCTCACGATCATCTATTGAAGTTTGGTTTGCAGGTCTCTGTTTTATTCCACCCTGGGTCACTGCTAATTGGGTGTAATTAACACCTTCATGACATGTAAAGACTCCAGGATTAGGAGAAAGGAGGCACAAGAGATCTCTTCTCATATCGGGCACTAACTTGCTTTGTGTCTTTGAGAGAGTCATGAACTTCTCTGGGATTCAATTCCTCTGCTGTAAAAATGGGGGGGGGGTTATTTGTTATGAAATAACTTCTAGATTTCATCCCATGTGCCAGTGTTCCTCTGCATCCATGAGAAAGAACACATAGCAGTGGGCTGTCAGCAAGGAACAGGGGAAGATGCCCCACACTTGACTTGCATTTGCTAACCCCAAATTAGGCAATCTTTCTAGTTTCTTATCTAACTATAAAAATCTGCTATGTTTATAAATCTGAATCTCAATTCATTGAAATTTTCTGCATCCTAAGAACCCACCTAACCAGAATAGATACTTGATACTTGCTGATTTTTGATATCCCACCACGCTTTGGAGACTCTTTCTCTCTTTCTCTACTTCTCTCTTTCTCTCCTCTCTTTCTCTCTTTCTTTCTTTCTCTCTCTCTCTCTTTCTCTCCCTTCCCCCCCTTCTCTCTATCTCTGTGTGTGTGTGTGTGTTTCTGTGTGTGTGTGTGCGTGTGTGTGTGTTTGCTTTTCCCTCTAGTGGTCAACTAATCATCATTAGAAGAATGACTGTAACTCTCAGGCTTTGTGTAACTCCTCAGAAGCCTTAAAACCCTACACAAAAAATAATATTTCTATCCTTTGGGATAGACAGGCTGCCTCTGCTGAAATGCTTAGCTTAGAAGCTTGGTTAGGCTTCCAGATGTGTTCTGACTCAGGAGGCAGTTTGCACTTTCAAAGCTGGGTCTCCAACAATGCTGGTTGAAGCTACACAGCTGGCTCAATGTGCTTATAGGCTTGCTTGCTTCTGAAAGGTGATTTACCTGAAAAGGTTGACATTCCTGAGCATAAGAATCCCTCTGTGCCTCCCCAGCTCCCACCCCCCACCTCCAGACCTCCCTGCCACCCAAACATATGCTTCTATTGGAGGAAGAAAAAGATTCTCTCCTGAAACTACCATAAATAGCTTTTCCTTTCTGTAGACATTATGGTTAATTTCATTACAGTATATAATGAGTGAAGGACATTCAGCATGAAAATGTATCCATCTATCCACTGTAATTACATCAACAATTTTAAGCTTAAAAAAAGTTAGAGAAAGAACTCTTTCACATCTATAACCAAGAATGCTCCATGTGTTTTTACAAGAGGATAATAAAGACACTAAATGGGATAGATGGGGCTAAGTAGTTTTACAGATGGTAGTTGCATATTAAAGATTAAATTGCTGTCTATAAATAAAACCACTTTTACATTAACTAGGTTACTGCTTTATCTTAATTTAGGTATAATTGAGAGCATTAGCGTTCTTCATAATAGCCCAGTGAATGTTCCTGCAGACTGTAAACAGGACTCCATGGAATGCTAGCTGATGAATTTCCTTTGCCACTGAGAAGCCCTAACTTAAAAGGTTGCCCTAGAAACTGCTGGTTTCCAGTCTTCTGTTTGACTACTCTGACCTAAAGGTGGTACATATCTTTTCATTGCCTTGTATCAATGAGTGTGTGTATACATTGTACACTGATATGTTTGGATCCCCAATATTGGCTTTTCTTCTGTATTTTTATCAATATTACTATAGGTATCCAGAACTATTGATCTTCAAATCTTGACCTCCTATCTTGAGATAGGAAAACCATAAGGTCAAAATGGTTACAAAGTAGGAATGTATTTCGAAGTGTATTTATTTAATTTGAGGATGAGAAAAAAATGTGAAATACAAAATATCACCTTTAGAAAGGGAAGGGGGAGAAGTAGAGCTATAACTCCTCACTTTGATTGTGTTGTCACTTCCCTCAGTCCAGTGTTCACAATTGAGAATGAGACGTTAGTAACGTGATTATAAGTGTGGTCTAAGGAGCTGGACTATCAGATTTTAGTTCTCCCTGTACTAGTTGTGACCTCTGTGACCTTAGAAAAGTGACTTAATCTCTCTGTGCTTTGGTTTCCTTCTCTGCAAACTGACATCATAACAGTATCTGTCACACAGGATTCCTGTACAGATTAAATGGACTTATCCATGTAAAACTGTGGAAGCAATTGTGATGCATAGTGATGACCCAAAAATGTCACACACACACACACATACACATGCACTCATGCACACACAAACACTGTTTTTAGCCATCGTGTACTCTTGAAACAATTTTATTCGTTCATTCCTTCACCAAATTTCAGGGGAATATATACTATGTAACCTGTACTGTGCTAGTTGCCAGGGAGAGAAAAATGTAAAAATAGAGTCTGTAATCTCTAGGAATTATTATAAGAATATACATTCCGAAAAAGCAGGGGCCTTGTCATTCTAATCCAGTAGCCTCAGTGCCTGGCATGTGATTGGTGCTAAAACCACTTGCTGAACAGACAAAACGGGTCATCTGAGATCCTGAACTCCACCCACAGAGCCCCAGGAAATGCAGGCAGGAGGTTTCCCTTGAAGCAAAATTAATTTACTTCTGTCAAAAGAAGGCATTATAGGTGCTGGGCAGCAAAGATAAGTGTCCCCTGCAGACACAGAAAAGTGAAGTCAATGCGTGTGAGTTTAAAAAACCAAATGGAAAAGATGCCTTAAGACAAAGTGAGTCATAAAGACAGTTGCACTGGGATAGGAGGTAAGAGAAGCTCATTGTAGGAGGGAAAATTCTGATGGACCTTAGGGTGTGGAGAGCGTTTTGATGGCTTAAGAGAACTGGACTAAGATATTGTGAGAAGCAGGGGTCTAGACACTCAGCCAGCTTCAGGGTTATAGAGAAAGACAAATGTTAATCAACAGCCCCTTTTATTTACTGGTTTTGCAATGTATTTTGTGATTTCTCCCACAGGGTTTACTTTCCTAATTAAATTTGTCTTAGGCAACCATTCAAAAACAGCGTCTTTAGCATAAAGGGACAGATGGCCAGAGTTCTACCTCCGCCTTCCCTGGCTGAAGGAGCTGAGTCCAAGAAAAGGCGGGCTGGATAGGAATAATTGTTGTGCAAATTACCCTTTGGTAAAATTCCTGGAATGAAATGATTTCATGAGGATGAGATAATAAGGAAAAGAATGTGAATCCCAGACTCCTCACACAAGAGCTCAGCTATAAAATCATAGAATTTTAGTTGGAAGATATCTATAAGCCCTCCTCTCCAGCTCCTTTATTTTATAGTTGAGAAAACTGAGGCTCAGATACATTATGCAAATTTCCCAAGGTCATCCATCAAATAGTGGCAAACCTAGAGCTTTAGCCCAGGTTTCTGCAAGCATCAGCAGAGACCATTATGCACTGTGCCTGAAAGAAAGCTGAGAACACAGAAAGGATGTTAAACAGATCTAGACAGGACTCTTAGGATGGGATAACATAGCTCGTTAAATGTCTGCAGGGAATTTCACAGTATTTTATTGGGAATTCTTTAGAATTACAGAACAGATTCTTCAGTGAGGTTAATTTACACTACTTCTACTTACCATCAAATCATTCCTTAAATCTGAGCTGGGAAGGTGTGATTTGGAGCATACTGTTTCTGTATAGAGAGAACCATACAAAATTTCGAATCAGTGACTATTTTGGACACTCAGAAATGGAAGTTTCTGTAACATTCAATCTAATACAATATAACACACAAATGAGTGCTTATTTGCTATTCTAAGAATACAGCAGTATGACCAGGCATAATTCATACTTCCTGAATCCCCTAACCAAATTTTCCAGTCCTGCTGTGGCCATGTTGCCTTAATCAAAATTCATCTTTCTCCTATCATCTTGGTGTGCCTCATAGAATATAAATACCCTATTGGGAAACCTAGATATTTAAAAATCTGATAATGAAAACATATTTTAAAAGGCATAGCGTTCTCACTTACAAGTGGGAGCTGAACAAGAACACGTGGACACAGGGAGGGGAAAACACACACACACTGGAGCCTGTTGGGAAGTTGATGGGGGGAGGGAGAGCATCAAGAAAAATAGCTAATGCACACAGGGCTTAATATCTAGGTGATGGGTTGACAGGTGCAGCAAACCACCATGGCACATGTTTACCTATGTAACAAAACTGCACATCCTGCACATGTATCCCAGAACTTAAAATAAAAGTCATAGCAATCATTACCTGTTACTGAGTACTTACCATATATCAGGTGCTGTGCTGAATGCTTTATGATTGTATTTTAATCTCATTGTTACCCTATGAGGTACAAAACACCTCTGTTAATCTCTGTTTTACAGGAGGGGAAAATGAGGATCAATGAGTTTAAGCAATTTTGTACAAAGTCAAACTAGTATTCAAACCTGGGAGACAGAATTCAAACTCAGGTCTGTCTGAATTATAGATCTGTACTTTTGGCTTTCACTGTATTCTGCCTTTGAAAAATACCATTGTACCACATCCTCCTCTCAGGTCACTTTTTCTGTATTTGTTGAAATCCTCAATGCAAATGACTTGCATTTCCTAAGGCACTACTATCATTAGATGGTCTTGACTTTTCAAAAGTTTATCCTAATCTCTTACCCAAAGTGCCTCCCATTCTCTTTCCACTCAGCCCTCGGTATACTTATTACAAAAAGTCATCAATTTCAGTTTAACCACCTGCCTGAGTCTGCACAAGGTAAAATGAGATCACATTAATTAGAATACTCTTTTGGGGATGAAGTATATTGGTCTCTCGATCAGACCATGAGGATGAGAAGTAGTCCTTTAATTTCTTTATTAGTGTGATCTCTGGTATAACACTAGGCAGCAGCCACCTCTCCATGGAACAGCTTTGGCAATCCCATCTTTTCAGAGTTCAAAAGCATAAGCTGGAATGACTGGTTTAAATAGCCTCACATTGCCTGGAAATTAATTTTCAGGGCATTTCTGCATATACATAAACTTACCCTCTTGGCAGTTGCCTGTTCCAGGGACAGGCAACTAATGGTGATGTGTTTGGGCAGAAATAACATTATCCATTGGGTTGCTTAAAGGGTAAAAGAAGTTTCTTTTTCTTTTCTTTTTTTTTTGACAGAGTCTTGCTCTGTTGCCCAGGTGAAGTGCAGTGGCACAGTGTTGGCTCACTGCAACCTCCGCCTCCGTGGTTCAAGCAATTTTCCTGCCTCAGCCTCCCAAGTAGCGGGGATTACAGACACCTGCCACCATGCCCAGCGAATTTTTGTATTTTTAGTAGAGATGGGGTTTCACCATGTTGGCCAGGCTGGTCTGGAACTCCTGACTTCAAGTGATCTGCCCACCTCAGCTTCCCAAAGTGCTGGGATTATAGGAATGAGCCACTACGGCCCAGCCAAGTGTGGAAGAAGTTTCAAGTCTTTATTTTGCTTTTCTATAAGGGCTTTATCAAAGCACCCAAAGCATCTGTGCTCTCTCTTCTTTTTGACTGAAGTCTTCAGCCCCTAACTGTGTGTTCTTTAAGAGATCAGTTCTATGTGATTGAGTGGGTTTTACCATGAACAAGCGTCTGTGACCAGGTAAGTGTATTTAACACAATGAAGCAGACTTCTTCCTCTCAATTCAAAATGTATCTTTATTTGTTAAATTATTTGGATCATGTTTGTTGCACACTAGACCATAAGTTTTGTATGGGCAGAACTAAGTCTGAATTTTCTCACCACTGAATCTCTAGTAACTAGCTCACTGCCTGAGAAATTCAGTATGTTTGTGAACTGAACAAATAAGTGAGTAAAAGAGTGAACTGAAGGGACGTAGACAAGGAAGGATAAGGAAGGGGCCTAAGAATCTACTAAGAGGAGGAAAAGGGAAAGATTAAGACAATAAAAAAGAAGGTCAGGCGCGGTAGCTCATGCCTGTAATCCCAGCACTTTGGGAGGCTGAGACAGGTGGATCACCTGAGGTCAGGAGTTCAAGACCAGCCTGGCCAACATGGTGAAAATCCGTCTCTACTAATAATACAAAAATAAAATAAAATAAAATAACCAGGCATGGCGACTGGCATCTGTAATCCCAGCTATTCTGGAGGCTAAGGCAGGAGAATTGCTTGAACCTGGGAGATGGAGGTTGTAGTGAGCCAAGATGGCACCACTGCACTCCAGCCTGGGCGATAAGAGTGAAACTCCATCTCCAAAAAAAAAGGAACTTTTTCTACTTCAGAATTTCTCCAAAGCTGGTCTTGCTATCAACTTTGTGTATGCCTATTTGGGTTATTTGGCTTCGTTAAGATGGATGGTTATAGTTATTTGTAGTGTCTGAAAGCCAAAAGCTACCTATTCTCCAGATGAGAGGGAGGATGGGAGCGTCTGGGAACAAACTTACCGTGAGCCCCCTTCTTTTGTAACCCTTCAAACCCTGGCAGCTGGTCAGAGGAGCCTGGTTAGAAGTTGCCACTGCATTTCAATATTGTTCTGTCTTATTCCTCTAAGAAAGCTTTGGTAGGCTACAATCTGGATTGTCCATTTTTTCCTGGAGATTGGATTTGCCACCTTTGCTGGCAGCTTGGCTGATATCATTGCCTAAAACAGCCGATTTTTCACGTCCACATCATCAGTGGGAACCTACGTGCAGAGCTAGGAAACAAAAATGTGGACACAAGTTTAAAGCCTGTCCCGGCTCACATAGGTCCTAAGTACACTGGATAGGGGGTTTAAGGAGACAGTAAAGCTGCCAAAGGCAGGAATTTGGTTCAGAAAGAGAGTTCTTAAAGCTGTATTTAAAAGTCATCTGTAGTCACTCTGCATTTTTCCAGCAAATGTAAATAAACCAGAACAAGAATTGCATACAGTAAGCTGAGACATTCACACAAAAAAAAAGAAAGAAGGAAAGAAAAAAAAGTCGGATTAATTATGTATCTAATTTGGAAGGATTTTTTGTCTTCCAGATTAAGAGATGTAATAAACAGTATTCTAATTGTTTTCTATTGTTATGGTGGGAGGTGTGGAATCTCATTGCCAGCAAAACACTGGCATTCATTTTCAAATCATAATAAATACTGTGTAGAATTTCAATTGCTTTTTAAATGAAAACTAATTAAGAGGAGGTAGCTGGAACTTAAACAATGTAGAAACAAATTAAATCAGTGTGTGTGTTTGTATGTGCATGTATGTGTATATATGATTTGAAAAGTACTTTCTTTTTATATTAAGGTGATGTAGACATTGTAGAGAATTTCAAAAAAAAATGAGCAAAAAATAAATGAATAAAATGTATGCAGAATTCAATCATTCCTGAATGAAGGGTTTTATTTACTGTTTATCCAGGGATGGGCAGACAGATTGGACAGTCCATGTACTTTCTTTTTTCCTTTCTTCCATCCCTCCCCTCCCTTCCCCTCCCCTTCCCTCACCTCCCCTCCCCTCCCCTTCCCTTCCTTCTTTGGGTTTGATTAGTAGATCAGTTTAGTGCCATAGATGTGTGGGTCTGGGTTCAGTGAGGCGTTTAACAATGTCTCTTATTACATACTTGTGGACAAGATGCAGAAATATAGTCTGGTTGGCAGCATAATTAGGTGAGTTCATGGCTGGCTGAACAGTCATACCCAAAGGACCTTGATTAATGCATAGATGTCAACCAGCAGGGAGGTCCCAGTGGTGCTGATAAGAGTATGCTTAATAGATATTATGTTCAGACAGTCGCCAGGATTTGACCTATTAAGAAATTTTTAAAGAAGTGTTGATTTGTCTACTCCAGATACCAAAATCTTGGCAAAACTTCCCATCAGAGTCCATTAGGCAATGATGGAGCAGTCTTTGAATAATGGAATCATAAAAGTAGAGATGATAGCCTTGAAATTGCTGTGGACACAGAGAAATCTGCCCTCCAGTGCTTAGTTTTGATAACTAAAGGTTTTACCAAGAAGACAAAAGTTATGAAATATTAGCTAAATCCTTACCTAGTGAACTCCTGAGTTTGCTCAATAGTTAACCTGATGTGCAGTAGAAGAATATCAAACTATAATATGGCACAGGCAATTACTTACACTTTATTCTATCTGCACTGAGAAATTAACATACTTAGCTAATGAATAATGAAACTATCTCTACCTGGTTCCATGTTAGATAACAAAGCCATTGGCCTTTGTTGAGCTGTCACTCTGTACCAGATACTGCTCAAGACTCTATATAACTTAGCTCATTGATTCTTCAAGCAACTCTATGATACAGGTATTAGTGTTATTGCTATTTACAGAAGAGAAAACTGAGGCAGAGAGATGCTACTTCCCTTGCCCACGGTCACACAGTTGACTTAGGGCATAGCAGGCATTCCATTCCAGGCAGTCTTACTCTTGAGCCTGTGCTAGTCACCCCATGTGATTGTAGTAGCTTCCCTTGACCTCCTGAGTCAGTCATACCCACTGTGCTTCAGCTGAGTTTCCACTGCCCAATTCTCATGCTCATCTCACTTCCAGTGACTGCTTATTCTTACCACAATTTTTCATCCTCATTGCAGAAAGCTCATGCTCCTTGTAGGTCTTCAAAAATTATTTGGTATAGTCTCTCACTAAGTTTTTCTGAAGTTTCTTTCTTTTCCCACATTTTTCTTTGGATAATGCCAGCTGCAGCGCTCTGCATTTCTCTCTGACCACATTCTCCATTTGCTTTCTTCCCATTTCTCAGATTATACAATCACACTTGATAGGCTTTTTAGATCCCAAAGCTTTTGGGAAGAAGAAACAAAGTACCCTCCTTAGGTTACACATAAAAAGATATTCAAATTGTGCAGAAACAAAATGTTTCTTCTTAGGTAACCCTCATGACAGCCTTCCCTTTTATAGCCACCAAGTTTTTTAGAATACACCCAATAAATGCATATGCCAAATCAATGAAAGCTATCAGGGTCCTTGGGTTTTCTTTCCTAACATTTATTTTAAAACATAGGAGTTAGAAATTACTTTTAATAAATTTCTGAATGCCACAAAGCTAAGACTCCGCAGTGAATGATACAGTAAAGATTCAAATTAACCCTGACATGCTGGAATGATGGCTCATGTCAATAAAATGAAAGGTAATGTAGATAAATGTGAGATATTATATTTGTGCTATCTCCCAAATAGTTGTACAAGAATAGAATAAAGAAAAGACCCTAATTAATAGGAATTTCCATGTAAAAGATTGGAGATAGAATGACTTGACCATAAATTTACTATGACCCAGCTCAATCTTAAGCTACATTAGGTAGAATGGTTTTACTCAATGATTATACACATTCATCTTTTGTCTACTATTAGATAATATTTGATTCAGTTTTGAATACTGCATTCTAAAAATGTCATTGCCAAATGACATGTGTCCTAGAGAAGACAAATAGAATAGCATGAACCTAGAAACTGTGATGTATGAAGGAAGGCTGAAGAAACTAAGGATTTTTATACTGAAAGGGAAAAGAATTAGAGGAGAAATAAGATAACCTGACATTTGAAGCACTGTCACATGGAAAAGGAAACAGGATTGTCTTGTCCCGCTAGTGTAGAGCAAATGGACAATTTCTCCTTTATGTAGAAAACAAGATGGGAACTTTATTATAAGGTTCAGTTACAGAACTAGCTGTTTTACAAAGTAGTGAGCACCCCACCATCACAAGTATTCAATTAGAGGCTGGAAAATTATATACCCTGGATGCTGTGAAAAGAAGTGTTCTATGTAAACATGAATGTTCATAGTGGCTTCATTCATAGTAGTCCCAAACTGAAAACAACCCAAATGTACCCCAGTAGGTGGGTGGATAAACCAGTGATGCTCAGCCTGGGGTGGTTTTGCTGTCTGGGAGGGACATTGTACAATATCTTGAGACACTTTTATTTGTCAAAATCGGAAAGGGAGGTACTATCAGGGTAGTTAGAGACCAAGGATGCTGCTAAATATACAATACATAGGACAACAGAATTGTCTGGCTCAAATGCCAATAATGCCAAGGTTAAAAATCCCTGGAATAAAAAAGAAGAAGAAAAAAAAAAAACAAACAACTCTGGTACATCCGTACAATGGAATTAGTCAGCAAACTGCTGATACATGCAAGACCATGGATGAATCTCCACACCATTACACTGCATGAAAGAAGCCAGACATAGAAGAGTATAGACTGCATGACTTTATTTGTACAACATTCTAGAATATGAAAACTAATCTACAATAAGAGAAAACAGTCCAACAGTTGCTTGGGGCCGATGGTGATGGGAGAGAATGTATTGCAAAGGGTCATGAAGAATCTGTTGGGGTTAGACGTGTTCTGTATCTTGTTTTTGGTGGTGCTTTCACAGGTCTGTACAACTGTCAAAACTCAATGCATTGCATACTTTTTTAAAAAAGTATGCTTGATTATATATAAGTCAGACCTCAAATTAATTTTTAAAGTAAGGATGTCTACATTGGAAAGGACTGCACTCAAAATATTGTGTTTTGTTTGTCAACTCCAAGATATTTTATTTAGGTTCATTGTGTTACCAATCCAGTGGACAGAGAAAAAGTCTGTATAAAACCTTGTATCAGTGTGGGTCCAATCATGAGATAGAAACCACACAATAAGTTAAAAAGGGAAAGTTTACTTTAAAAAAATAGCTATTTAAATCTGATGAAAGAGTAACTAGAAGACGTAAGGAAACTTTCCATGGTACCCTGGTGCTGAAGGCTAAACTAGAAGCGAAACTTCCCCCCAAGGTTTGGATTTATACTTTGTTGGAGAAAATGTGGTGAATTCAGCTCACTGAATAGCAAAGAAGTTTGCTTGTTTGTACAGATGAGAGCTGCTCTTCAGTCATTGGCCAAGCAGCAAGAAATCCTCTGGAGTACATACAGAATATAGCAGATTATCAACTGGTGGTGGGAGTATACAAAGGGAAGAGTTCATGGGGTGCGGGTGAGCCAGGCATAGTTCTACAGAGAGAGCATTGGCATGGTGGCAAGAGTGGTGATGCTCCTGGCTGCAGGAGAGTTGAGTGTGGACTTGAAGATGGAATCAGGCTCTAATGTGAGGGCAGGAGAGCTGGAGCTTGTGATGTGCCTGTCAGGAAAACTGCTGCTAAGTTATTGTCAGGCAAGGCAAAGGTTGTAATGTTGAACCGTGTGCTCTGGATGTAATGTAAAGAACTGTATACTCTGGACAGTGCCTGGGTCAGAACTCCACTGGAAGTCCTCATACCCGCAATGCTGATGCACTGTGCAGCAGGCAAAGACAGCAAGAAGCACCTCCCTTCTGCAATGTGCCTTCAGGAGAGAGTTCAACATCATCTTCCCTGTAAAGAAGGGATGCTTAAAGAAACTGACCATTATTTAAAAGCACAGCACAAATTGAATGGTGACTCTGGAGTTGAAAAGCAGTAAATAGATACTTGGCATACTTTTTTATTGTTAGGGTTGAATTCTGTCTTGCATGAAGATATACCAAAGTCCTTAGGCAATTATAACAGCTTTACATGACAGGACTCATGAAGGAAAGCTGCCCTGCCCACACCACGCTTGGGGCATAGCCAGTGCATGGCAGTCTCCAAAGGGAGTTGCAGTCAAGGACCCAAGGTCCCTGGCCACCTGTGTTCCTACTCATGTCTGCATTCCTAGCACAGATGCCTTCATTCAGAGACCTCTTTATCAGAGCCCTCCTGGGCTAATATCTTCCCCAGGTACCTTTGCTGAGGCCTTCTTAATGGGAAATGGGGGAAAAATTCAACGACTTTTTTTTTTTTCACTGTGGCTTAGTACTCAGTGCTTTTCCACTCCTATTCCTACCCTCTCTCCTTTCCTTGGCCCCCGCATCCATAACATGACAGGAGCATTTTTGGAGCCTCCTTCAGCAGGAAAGGTGATTTTCAGGTCTCTGCTGACTACCCGACCCTTGCCTGGAGCCTTGCATAAAGGAAGAATGAAACATTGGGGAACCAGCACTTTCTCCTGTCCAGCTTCTTGATAGGCTATTACGGTGATTGAAGGCTTGATTTTTATTTTAAAAAATGTTTCAAAGTCCTAACTCCAGGTGCCTGAAATGTGACCTTTTTTGGAAATAGAATCTTTGCAGATATAATCAAGTTAAGATGAGATGGACCCTAATCCAATATGACTGGCATCATTATAAGAAAAATGCCATGTGAAGACAGAAACAAATGGATAGAATGCTGCATGACAACAGAGGCAGAGATTAGATTGATGCAGCTATAGGCCTGGAATGCCAAGGATTGAGGACCATGGCCAGAAGTGAGGGAGAAGTCTCAGAGGGTGCATGGTCCTGCTGACACCTTGATTTCAGACCTCCAGTCCCCAGAACTGTGAGAGAATCCATTTCTATTATTTTGAGCTAGCCAGTTTGTACTACTCTGCTATGACCATCCTACAAAACTAGTGCAGTTTGGTACCAGGAAATAGGGGACTGTGGTAACAAATATCTAAAAATGGAGAGGTAGCTTTGGAATGGGATAATGGATAGAGGCTAAGAGAGTTTCTGGCACTTGATAGGAAAAGCTTAGATTGCCTTGACTGTTGGTAGACACGTGCATGTTTAAGGCGATGCCGGTGAGGGCTCAGAAAGAGAGGAGAGCTGAAGAGACAGCATCTTTCCTCTTAGACACTATGTGTATCATCATGAACAGATGTTACTAGCGGTATGGATAATAAAGGTGCTTCTGACAAGGTCTTACACCAAAACAAGGAGCATGATATTGGACATGAGTTAAGACCATCCTTGTTGTAAAGTGGCAGAGAATTTAGCTGAATTATGTTCTGCTGTTGGAAGGAAAGTAAAACTTGTAAGCTAGGAAGGTGAAGAGATTTCTAAGTAAAAGTTTAGAAGTCTCAGCCTGCTGTCTCCTTGCTGCCTATAGTAAAGTGCAAAAGAACAGAGAGAAATTGAGGAATGAATTGTCAAGCAAAAAAAACATCTGGGATTACCAGAAGCTGGAGGAGCTGAAGAAAGTTTCTGTCCTCCAGGATTTACAGGGATTGTGGTTTTGCTGATGCCTTGATTTCTGACTTCTAGCCTCCACAACCATAAGATGATAAATGTCCATTGTTTTTTTTTGAGGCGGGTCGTGCTGTCGCCAGGCTGGAGTGCAGTGGCGGATCTCAGCTCACTGCAAGCTCCGCCCCGGGTTCCGCCATTCTCGGCCTCAGCCTCCCGAGTAGCTGGGACTACGAAGAGCTGCCACCTACGCCCGGCTATTTTTTGTATTTCTTAGTAGAGAGCGGGGGTTTCACCGTGTTAGCCAGGATGGTCTCGATCTCCTGACCTCGTGATCCGCCCATCTCGGCCTCCCAAAGTGCTGGGATTACAGGCTTGAGCCACCGCGCCCGGCCTGTCCATTGTTTTAAGGCAACAAGTTTGTAGGTATTTGTTACAGGAGGCTTAGGAATCTAATACACTTGGTAGGATTCATTCATTCATTCAAGTTTTGAATTAAAACACATTTAGCAATTACAGTTGGTTTGTGGGTTAGAATATAGACAAAATTTTATTTTTCTGTATTGTAATAAATCACATTAATCCAAAAGTAATTTGGTCTCAATGAACATGTCTTGATTGGAGCATTTGCCTAAGGAAATATTTTTAGTGTCTAAAGTTGCAACATTCTTCAGTTATTTACATTTTACTAGAACAGAAACCAAAACCACATTTTTAATGCTAACTTTCTTATTTGCTTTCCCATATGTGAAAATCTTTATTCTACTCCATTCAATAGTAAGGATTTCAGCAGGGACACATTATTTTCTTTAAAAATACAAATATTTCTAAAGCAGCATTTTTAAAAACCTGCTTTCATACTTCAAGTTGGTCACTCTTGCTATGCCTTTGATCCTCTAAAATAATTTCTGACATATATAAAAGGGCAACTTGACATTCACTGATTGAATATGTAGTAGTTGTTCACAGGAATTTAAATTTCTTTTATAACCTTTACAACTTCCAAAAGTTAAATGCTTAAACCAGAGTCATTTCCATAAAAAGCACAAAACAGTAAGTATTTGACACATCCATTCAAAAATGTATCAAATATCCCATCCCTGAATGCTGGCTTTAGATATTTGGGGATATTTACTGAAGCACCAAATTTATACAATTGTTTTGACTCACATTCAGGAAAACACAGAAGCAAATAAAATTCTCTCCACTGTTATTTCTGCCTTTGCTTCAAGGCCCCTGCCCAATAATATCTGAGCCTGGGGGGCACACAGTAGTCCAAGAAGATACGAAAGCTGAATCCTTTCCCTATGCCACTTGTAGTAAGGATAGAAAAATGTAAATGTCCCTCATGCCCTACTTCACAGTTGGTTGGGAGACATGTGTTCTAGTCCCTGTTTGAGAGCTTGGGAACTGTGAGACCATTTAACTTCTCTGACTTGTTTTCTCATTTGGGGTATGTGTGTGCAAGTGATGGAGTCTGAGAGACCTGGAGTCCAGTCCAGGCCTTTCTACAACCTAGCTGAGTGACTTTGGGCACCTTGATTAATGTCTCTAAACCTTAGATTTTTATTTGTAAAAGTGAAAATATACAATATTCATGCAGATGTTGTAAGAATTAAACGAGATAATCTATATTAAGGATAAACACAAGTGACCTTGTTAAGAGCTCACTCATCATCATCATCACCATCATCATGATCATCCACCTGAAACACAGGGATGATGATGCTTGAATTTTGAGAGTATGATAAGTATCACATGAGAGAGCCTTTGTAAAGTGTTTAAACAAGTGACTAGAACATGGTAGGTCTTCAGTGGATTTTTATTTCTTCTTTTCCCTCAAAACTTGAAACTCTTTGAAAGATGGCAATTTTAGCAGGGTATTTTTTAGAGACTAAAGATAGGTTCCTTTTTTAAAGGAATTTAACCTGAATCATGAATAAAATAAAGCCCTTTTAAAGAATATTGTGATTATCTTATTTTTCATTCAACAGAAAGCATCTAAGAGTGCAGGATCTCTTGATTAGATGCCACAGTGAGGGGGGAAAAAAAAAACACTTGAATCCAAGCACCCTGAATAAAGTACTTTTTTGCCCTCTTTCCTTCCTGTCTTTGTCTTTTCCCTTTGTTCCCAACCTCCACTTTATAAGTACATAATTATGTGCATACTAGATGGCTTACACTGTTCTGAGTGCTGAGACAGATGGACATTAGATACACAGGTTCCCTGCACTCAAGTGTCCAATGTTCTAGAAGAAAGCTTGTAGCCTAAGTGGAGAGTTAATAATCTCTCTTACTATCCCAGTCATTAAATCCTTAAAACAGGACTTTTCAAACTTCTGTGTGCATAAGAATCACTTGAATGATTTGTTTAAAAACAGTCTCTTAATTTAAGAAAATGAGAGTCAACGGTTTGGCAACTATTTCCCATTTTGCCTGTGTCTTGGAGGAATTGTTTTGTTTTCCTGGGACTCAGAAACAGCTCAGTGGCCACATCTTACACAGGAAGAAATGAAGAGCTCTTTCTTTGCTTCCCATGTCTTCTCCCATGTTTTAAAGAACTGTAGTAAATATTTATTAGCTCTTTGATAAGTGCTTGGTGATTTAAAGAAGTGTATCTAATCCATTTACCATTCCATCATTGCATTGAAAATTAGAAAAGGCCAATTAACATCTTGACTTAACTGTTTTAAGTGAGGTGATTTTCAAGGATTAACTGAACTGATGTGTAAAGTCATAGGTTCAGTTGGACAGCATGCATTTACCTCCCGTTTCCTTCTACAGATTAGCTAGGATTTATTTTCTATGTTCCCTGGAGGTTTGAACAAGCAAGAGATAAGATTTCATGCTCATTTACAGGGAAATCTTCTTTAGAGAACCCTTCCTCCTTTCCCCCCAGACTATTCAAATATGTGTCTTTATTGCATATGGCACCTTTATAATGAAACCAAAGGCATCACTAATGGATTGATACCATCAATAAAGCTTCTTGTTTGGCTGAGGTCTTTCCTTTCAAACCTGAGCTGAAGGTCAATTAGAACAATGATGGAAGGCAGTTAATTTCCTGTTTATAAATAGAGACTAGAAAATGTAGTATTGATTGCTGCATTTCAAGGAGGGGGACTACCCTCAACTGTGGGCAGTCTAGGATGATGTAATTTATAAAGCCAGAGAGGACAGTGTTGCTGCTTATATCAACTGAACAATGATTTATTTGACCAAGACCACATTAAGTCTTTGAGTCTGAAATAAATAAAAATATTGCTCTGCCTTTTAAAGGATTAAAATTTTAGGCATTAAATCAAGATCTGGAAATCATTATCATAATTGTGCATATGCTAATGCTTTTGGAGTTCAAAGATGGGAAAGATCCACTGGATAATAGACATTGCAATAGAATTCATAAAAGAAATGGGATTTGACCAGAGCTTTGAAGAGTGGGAAAGGTCCCAGGCATGCATGCTACAGACAGAGAGACCAGACAGTGATGGATCCAGCATGAGCAGTCTTAAACGTTGTTCGGTTATCAATGTTGTTGTAAGAATGAGTTAGTGACTGAAAGAAAGAAAGAAAGAAAGAAAGAATGAATGAATGAATGAATGAATGAATGAATGAATGAATGAATTATATTCTGGGGCCTGTTATCCCTCAGCTCATTTATTTCATAGCCTGAGATAGTTAAGCTAAGGGGTGACTCACTCTAGTATACCACAACCCCAGAGTCTTAAACTAAGAGATATAGCATAACAACATCTATAGGATGTTAAAAGATGGTTCACAAAAAGGAGTTCCCTTACCAAATACGTTTTCAAAACATTGGGGTGAAGTTAAACAGATCACATTTTACCGCAGGCTTCTTGGAACCTCGAACAGGTGGCTATGCCTTGTCATTCTTCAAGAAGTTAATAGAATACACAACATTTCCCAAAATGTTTTGGCCACAGAAAGAATGAAATTAATTAAATATGTGTGTAAATATAGACAGATATAGTAGAGATTTTTATTTCCAGAATAGCTCCTAGGGAAAGTGTGTCCAGGGCACACTTCGGAAGGTGCTCACACAAAACAGTTTTCTTTTGCTAGGCTTTTCTTAAACCATAAGTACCTTTCAATGTGAGTTTGTGCCTATGTTCAGACTTTTCATTTCTTATAGCAACTCTACCCCTTTGTAATGTCAATTCTAACAAGCATGTAAAAATGTCAGAATGTTTGTGGTATAAGATGTGCATTGCATTCTTATTATAAAAGCATATTGTTTTTTAATAGTTTATAAAAGATACATAATTAGGCTATTTGATGTACTTGGTCTTTCCTGTCGAGTTAACTCAACAAATGTCAAAAAATCCATCATATATTCAAAGGAGTTTCTGTAACAGGATAACATTACCAGAAATTCTGGAAAAAAGAAAATAAGGAGAACTTTATTACTATGAAATGAGAATAAATTTAATGTGACAAACAAATGGGTAAAATGAAACAATTTTAATTTTGTATTAAAGATTGCTATAATGAAATATAATTTTCTTAGAGGGAAAAACCTTTCATGCTATAAATTAGTTTTCATATATAAAATATTGTTAGTAAGTTCATTTTTTCCATGGATTTTCACTGTTTATTTCTGGGTCCTTTACCTTCTTACTTGCCAGGAAAGACGAGGCCTCTACTCTGGAGTTAATGATTTATAATTTTACCTCACATAGTTAAATCTCAAGTTATTCATATTTACTCAAGGAGCAATAAGCCTTTAGGTTCTACTTAGGAGGGAGATATGAAGTAGAAATCTCACACTTACTCATTTGACTTTCTTCCTCTGAGAATATACTTTATGACTGAGCAGGTGAATGTTTCTTTCCTTCCTTCCAAAAAATAAATTCTGCATTGTCCCTAGTGCTCCATATTAAATCAAAAAAGTTTGGACTTTAATTGTACCTTGATACCTTGAGCTTCCTACCTGCATAGTTCTTACAAATATTAGAGATTCAGACTAGAGGAAGAAGTATGAGTGAAGGAAGAAGTATGTGAAAAGCTGTTTATACAACAGTAACACTAAATTTTATGTACTGAAGTTCAATTATATAATGACTCAGAGGACAAGAGAAATGGATGGGAGGAGGGAGTGAAAAGAGGAAAATAAATATTCTGTGCTCTTCCTCTTGTTCAAATGAGACCTTGACCTTTTCGTTCCATGGGCCAGGAATCCACAGCCAAATGACAATAACAATAAAAGCTAACTCTGAAATGTTAACGTTTCTAAGAACTCAGCTTCTGGCTTGAAGGAACAATGATTTAAAATTCCAAACGTAACCAAGACTATGTGCATGTATATATTTGTTTCTACCTTATGACTTCTGACACCTATCCCTACTTAAGATGCTACTGTACTGAAATTCACATTATATAACCTTAGAACTAAAGGAAACCAAAGAGATTTTTCTTGGTTTAATAACTCTTACTTAACTATTGGAGAAATCAAGACACAAAGAAAGGAAAGGACTTAATTTAGTAAATTTTGGGTGGGTAGATACAATTTTGATCTCCTTCATTCTAACAAAGTATCCATTTCACTGTGCTTATAAATCAGATAACCAAACTTGTTAGAATTATGTATAGAAGAGGACTAAGTGGATTTTAACTGGCTAGCAGTAGAAATCATAATGAGCAAAGTATTCTTTTATGAATAAAACACAAGTGTTTAGAATATAGAGATTTTTCTTTATTTTCACAGTAAAATTCTCAACAGAAAGGCTGTAATAGTCTTCTGTAATTTTATAGATTTATATTAGGTTGGTATAAAAGTAATTGCAGTTTTGGTCATTGAAAGTAACGCACCACCCTTATAGAATTGTATGAGTTTAACCTTTATAGAAGGCTATAATTTTATGGGCTATGAACTTATGCAGACTTATGAATAATAGACAATTATAATTAATATGAATTCTGATGAATTATATTCTGATTCATCAAGAGTTTCTTATTCTTGAGAAAAGTTCAGAATGAAATAAACCCATCTCTCTCTTCTATCAAACTCTTCCCTCAATTTCGAAAGATTGTAATGACACTTTGAAAGAGTAGCCCACTCTGAAAAATATTAGAGATAGTGTGTATTAATAGCAGTTGGTTTTTTTCATTTGTTTTTTGTTGTTTCTTGTTTGTTTTTTCGAACAGAGTCTCACATTGTCACCCAGGCCACCACGCCTGGCTAATGTTTTGTATTTTTTTAGTAGAGACGGGGTTTCACTGTGTTAGCCAGGATGGTCTTGATCACCTGACTTCGTGATCTGCCTGCCTCAGCCTCCCAAAGTGCTGGGATTACAGGTGTGAGCCACCATGCCCAGCCTTAACAGCAGTTTTTAAAAAGGTGTTGACTTTTCCCAAAGAAATCCCTTTCAGGGAGCAGACATATAGTCTTGACTTTCAAGCACTGATAAATTTGTAATAAAGTTCTATGGCATTTAGGCTTTGAGGCACAATTTTTTTTTTTTTTTTTTTACCTGAACTATATATTTTTTTGGATAAATTAACCTCAAGAGGGAATATTTTTTGTTGAAATCAGTGTGTTGTTTTCTGAGGTATGGATGGCTCAAAGGAACAGCAAGGGAGAATTGAGTAGATCTTTGTTCTCTTAATATTGAGAGCATTAAGATTGTGCATTTGTCACTGAAGTTCTCTCTCCTTCACTTACTTCTCTCCAGATGGGTGTGATAAAAACTGCCCAGCTAAGGCCAGGTGCAGTGGTGCATGCTAGTAATCCCAATACTTTGGGAGGCCCAGATGGGAGGATTGCTTTAGCTCAGGAGTTCTAGACCAGCCTGGGCAACATAGCGAGACCTCATATCTCAAAAAATCAAAAAATGAGCCAGGCATGGACAGGAGGATTGCTTTAGCCCAGGAGGTTGAGGCTGCAGTGAGCCATGATCCTGCCACTGCACTCTAGCCTGAGTAACAGAGAAAGATCCTGTCTTAAAACAGAACAAAACAAAGCTGCCCAGTGAATGATGATGATGAAAAACAAATTTTAGCTAAATTTACTATGTGCCAAGTACCGTGCTCAATACTTTGTATGCACTGTCTTATTTAAAACTCACAGCAATCCTATGAAATAGTCACTACTGTGATATCCATTTTACAGATGTGGAAACTGAAACTAGAAAAGATTATGTAGCTTGCTCCCAAATCACACCGCCAGTAAGTGGAAGAAGGAGGAATCTAGATTTGAATCTCTACATACTTTTTTTTTTTTTTTTTTTTTTTTTGAGAAAGAGTCTCACCCTGTTGCCCAGGCTAGAGTGCAATGGCATGATCTCAGCTTACTGCTACCTCTGCCTTCCAGGTTCAATCGATTCTACTGCCTCACTCTACAGAGTATCTGGGATTACAGGCGCGTACCACCACACCTGACTAATTTTTTGTATATTTAGTAGAGACAAGGCTTCACCATGTTGGCCAGGCTGGTCTCAAACTCCGGACCTCGTGATCCACCTGCATCGGCCTCCCAAAGTGCTGGGATTGCAGGTGTGAGCCACCGTGCCCAGCCTTGAATCTACATTCTTAGGCACCATTTTATATGAGAGCATCTTCAGAACAGAAATATAGGGAAATGTTTCTTCATAGTGTTCTGAGAGACCCTTGTTGAAATCAAAGCAATGGTAAGAAAAGGTGCTGGATTCACCAAATCCCACTTTTAGAAGCAAACTGGGAATAGTACTTTAACTTCCTCTTCATGCTTTCTCTTCCCCTTGAACGAATATGGCTTGCACAACACACCACAGTTCATGAATGTTCCATGTTATGTTTGTCAAATAATGTAATGACATTTAGAAGTGGGTGGAGTGTAGCAGAGGTGTTGTGGCCCCCAAATAATTGAAAGGCTTTTATATTACTATTAATGTTTTTAAAGTCAAAACTCCAACCATTCTATGGCTTTAACATTACAACATTTTTTCTGTAGTTGAACCAAAATGCTACTTAGGATAAGGACATTCTGCACACTTCAGATTTGTTGAGCTCTCTTAGAAGCAAATTTTCCATTGTCTCAGCTGCAACTTGAGAATAAATTGCATGTTACTGGGCACTCATTCACAGTGCTGTATCCAGGAGCGTGTATGATTACCAGAGGGATTCAGGGAGGGGCGTGGATGATTACCAGAGGGATTCAGGGAGGGGTGTGGATGACTATCAGAGGGATTCAGGGAGGGGTGTGGATGATTACCAGAGGGATTCAGGGAGGGGTGTGGATGATTACCAGAGGGATTCAGGGAGGGGTGTGGATGATTACCAGAGGGATTCAGGAGGGGGTGCGGATGATTACCAGAGGGATTCAGGGTCACATCTTCTAGGATTCCCTCCAGAAAACCTACCTACCTGGTACAGGTCAGGACTTTAGGTGTGTTCTTAGGTGGTGGTTCTCAAACCTTCATGTGTGTATGAATTACTGGGGAGCCAATGAAAACACAGATTAAAATTCTGTAGGTCTGGCATGGAGCCACGTGGTGCTGATGCTGCTGATCCTCCTAGATATAATGAAGAAAATTTTTGTTACCTAGTGAAAGGAATTGATGTACCTTGTTAACTTGGGGAAAATAAAATCTTTAGGCAACAGTCGATAGTTACTTCTAGTGAGGTTCATGAGAACATTGTGAACTTGGCAAAATTTCTTTCTAGACGTCTACATAAGTACAAACACACAGCACAGTTTGTTTCCTTTGGTAACTCTCACTGCCCAAGCCATTAGGTATTCATGATCTTCTACCCCGGAGGCTGCGTCCAAGAGCATCTCTCTTTCATTCCCAGTTGGCTCCGTATCTCGAAGACTGTTGCCACTCTTGGCTCTTTCTGACCCACGTCAAAAGTTAACTTTCTCTTGTCCCACGCTTCCAGAGCCTTACCTTCAGGCTGGTTCCAATTGAATCAATTCAAAGCCTTTATCTAAAAACAAACCAATCAGGGAAGTTGGATAGAGAGAGATTTGGGACCAGAGGAAATTCCTGGGACCTTTGAGATGATGTCACACAGATACTGGTTATTGTTTGCAGCTACAGGATTCAGCACTTTCTACTAGGCCAACAGTCCCTTGTACTCATTACTTGAGACCACGGACATTTTCTTTTTGTTTCAGAAGTTCTTAGTTGGTATGTGTTTGAAAAGAAAAAGCAATATACTTATTCCTTCCCCTTTGGGACAATATCTTTCAAATCTCTCATTTCTGTGCAGCCTCCTAAGCTTTTTCTGCAGCCAGCGATGTCCTATACAAGTTGTAGATAACACCGGAAGGCAGTTTGAATTATTTTTCAATATATTGTGAGAGTGAAAACGCCAAGTCATATATTTTAGTGAATAGATGCAACTACAAAAATTCAGTGTTTCCTTAACTGGCGAACTATAGGGGAGGACTAGGTGACAGGGGAAGTCATTTAATCTCTTCTCTTGGTAAACGCTTCTACAAAGACTCCAGAGAGTAAAATGTTTCAAGAAATAAATATATTTAACCCTCATACACAACTATTTATTTTAAAACATGTTACAAACACTGATTAAACTACCTGCTAGCTTAAAGAATAACGACGACTACAGGATGCTCAGTTGGTCCTCATGTCTTAATGAAAAAGTTTTTCTTCTGTTTCTGGTAGGTTTTCATTCATTTACCCAACTCTCCCCTCAGTCACTTCAGCACAGTGCAAGTCAGAGAGAATGTATGGGAAAGTGATTAATAGTACACACTCTTTGCAGAGTCTGGCAAGACTTGGATTTGGGTTCTTACTAGATGTGTGGGCTTGCAAGGATAACTTTAGATGCTTTAAAATTTGGTTTCCACATCTCTATAATGGGTGACTACTGGGAGACAGAAATGTTATGACATAGAAGGATTGACTTCTCCGTTAAGAAGAGTAGGTGCGGTATCCACAGTACTTTTAGATCCCCCACAAAAGTATTTTATTTGAAAATTATACTAAAAAAATGAACTTCCCAGTCAAAGAAAATGTTTTAACATATGTTTGATTTATACCAATGTAGCCATAAAATACATTTTTTAATTTTTTTTAATGAAAGCGGCCACAAAGACAAAAGTGCCTAGGACCCACAAAAGTCAAAAAGGGCCTGGGGTGTAGGCCGATCACTCAACACAGCAGCTGGCACATGGGAGACATGTGGAAGGCTGATAAACATAGAGGGTCAGACAGTATTTTTAGGCTTTGCAGGCCAGATGGTCTCTGTTGCAGCTACTCAACTTCGTTAACGTAGTATGAAAGCACCCATAGACAAAGTGTGAAAAAGAGGGGAAGGCTGTGTTCTAATAAAACTTTATTTACAAAAGCAAGCAGCAGGCTGGATTTGATTCATAGGCCTTATTTTCTCACTCCTGACTTAACACTAACAGTTTTCTTATTGGTAGTATTGAAAAGAATTTTAATTTTATTCATTTAATTATCTATAAAATACCCTCAAGGGAAAAGGATATACCTGATACATTTTGGAGTATTCCAGACAGCCAAATAAAAGAGAATTTTGTTAAAATCTCAGTTATTCAGGATTCATCTGGTTAGAACAAGCCGTCACATTTTTTCTCATTGTACTAAAGAAAGAAATCAAGCATAAGATGATAAAATTCTATGATTTCACCTCAATGTTCCCAGAGACACCCGTATGGAAAAATAAAGTGCTAATAAATGCAAACAATCTCTCTTGAGGTGTAATATATATATTTATACAAATCCATAAACAGAGATGGTGCATGATGACATATGTAGTTATGCTCTGCAACTATCATTGTATTAATACTTGCAATCTCGAGAAAACTTATTCCTGTGATTTCTTTGGCAGATCAGGCACTTGCTTAAAGAGATATGACACATGATAATTAAATTGGAAGGGCAGACAAATCTTCCCACAGACTAAGCCTTCAGTATAAGAATTGTGAGACCAAAAGAGGTGGGCATGAGCCCATACATTGAAGATATGTATTTATAGACTATAGGTTGCTGTTCACAGTCTCTGGAAGCCAGAACTTTAGTTCACATCAACTTTGGCCTCAGGAACAAATGGCTGGCTTTTTTGGAAGTGCATATGAAGAGTGGTGGCTTCCAAAATCGACCACATCGTTGGAAGTAAAGCATTACTCAGCAAATGTGAAAGAACAGAAATTATAACAAACTGTCTCTCAGACCACAGTGCAATCCAACTAGAAGTCAGGATTAAGAAACTTACTCAAAACCGCTCAACTGCATGGAACTGAACAACCTGCTCCTGAATGACTACTGGGTACATAACGAAATGAAGGCAGAAATAAAGATGTTTTTTGAAACCAATGAGAACAAAGATACAACATACCAGAATCTCTGGGACACATTTAAAGCAGTGTGTAGAGGGAAATTTATAGCACTAAATGACCACAAGAGAAAGCAGGAAAGATCTAAAATGGACACCCTAACGTCACAATTAAAAAAACTAGAGAAGCAAGAGCAAACACATTCAAAAGCTAGCAGGAGGCAAGAAATAACTAAGATCAGAGCAGAACTGAACAGAAGCAGAGACACCAAATACTCTTCAAAAAGTCAATGAATCCAGGAGCTGTTTTTTTTAAAAGATAAACAAAATTGATAGATGGCTAGCAAGACTAATAAAGAAGAAAAGAGAGAAGAATCAAATAGACACAATAAAAAATGGTAAAGGGGATATCACTACCGATCCCACAGAAATGCAAACTACCATCAGAGAATACTATAAACATTTCTACACAAATAAACTAGAAAACCTAGAAGAAATGGATAAATTCCTGGACACATATACCTTTCCAAGACTAAACCAGGAAGAAGTTGAATCCCTGAATAGACCAATAGCAGGCTCTGAAATTGAGGCAATAAGTAATAGCCTACCAACTAAAAAAAAGTCCGGGACCAGACGGATTCACAGCCGAATTCTACCAGAGATACAAAGAGGAGCTGGTACCATTCCTTCTGAAACTATTCCAATCAATAGAAAAAGAGGGAATCCTCCCTAACTCGTCTTATGAGGCCAGCATCATCCTGATACAAAAGCCTGAGAGAGACACAACAAAAAAAGAGAATTTTAGATCAATATCCTTGATGAACCAATATCCACTGATGCAAAAATCCTCAATAAAATAGTGGCAAACCAAATCCAGCAGTACATCAAAAAACTTATCCACCATGATCAAGTGGGTTTCATCCATGGGATGCAAGCCTGGTTCAACATACGCAAATCAATAAATGTAATCCATCTTATAAACAGAACCAAAGACAAAAACCTCATGATTATCTCAATAGATGCAGAAAAGTCCTTCAACAAAATTCAACAGCCCTTCATGCTAAAAACTCTCAATAAACTAGGTATTGATAGTACGTATCTCAAAATAATAAGAGCTATTTATGACAAACCCACAGCCAATACCATACTGAATGGGCAAAAACTGGAAACATTCCCTTTGAAAACTGGCACAAGACAGGGATGCCCTCTCTCACCACTCCTATTCAAAGTAGTGTTAGAAGTCCTGGCCAGGGCAATCAGGCAGGAGAAAGAAATAAAGGGTATTCAATTAGGAAAAGAGGAAGTCAAATTGTCCCTGTTTGCAGATGACATGATTGTATATTTAGAAAACCCCATCATCTCAGCCCAAAATCTTCTTAAGCTGATAAGCAACTTCAGCAAAGTCTCAGGATACAAAATCAATGTGAAAAAATTAACAAACATTCCTATACACCAATAACAGACAGAGAGCCAAATCATGAGTGAACTTCCATTCACAATTGCATCAAAGAGAATAGAATACCTAGGAATCCAACTTACAAGGGATGTGAAGGACCTCTCCAAGGAGAACTACAAACCACTGCTCAACAAGGTAAAAAAGGACAAAAACAAATGGAAGAATATTCCGTACTCATGGAAGAATCAATATGGTGAAAATGGCCATACTGCCCAAGGTAGTTTATAGATTCAATGCCATCCCCATCAAGCTACCAATGACTTTCTTCACAGAATTGGAAAAAGCTACTTTAAAGTTCATATGGAAACAAAAAAGACCCCGCATTGCCAAGACAATTCTAAGCCAGAACAACAAAGCTGGAGGCATCACGCTACCTGACTTCAAAGTATACTACAAGGCTACAGTAAACAAAACAGCATGGTACTGGTACCAAAACAGAGGTATAGACCAATGGAACAGAACAAAGCCCTCAGAAATAATATAACACATCTACAGCCATCTGATCTTTGACAAACCTGACAAAGACAATAAATGGGGAAAGGATTCCCTATTTAATAAATGGTACTGGGAAAACTGGCTAGCCATATGTAGAAAGCTGAAATTGGATCCCTTCCTTACACCTTATACAAAAATTAATTCAAGATGGATTAAAGACTTAAATGTTAGACCTAAAACCATAAATACCCTAGGAGAAAACCTACGCAATACCATTCAGGACATAGGCATGTGCAAGGACTTCATGACTAAAACACCAAAAGCAATGGCAACAAAAGCCAAAATTGACCAATGGGATCTAATTAAACTAAAGAGCTTCTGCACAGCAAAAGAAAGTACCATCAGAGTGAACAGCCAACCTAGAGAATGGGAGAAAATTTTTACAATCTTCCCATCTGACAAAGGGCTAAAATCCAGAATCTACAAAGAACTTAAACAAATTTACAAGAAAAAAATCAAACAACCCCATCAAAAAGTGGGTGAAGGATAAGAACACTCTTCTCAAAAGAAGACTATGCAGCCAACAGACACATGAAAAAATGCTCATCATCACTGGCCATCAGAGAAATGCAAATCAAAACCACAACGAGATACCATCTCACACCCATTAGAATGGCAATCATTAAGACGTCAGGAAACAACAGGTGCTGGAGAGGATGTGGAGAAATAGGAACACTTTTACACTGTTGGTGGGACTGTAAACTAGTTCAACCATTGTGGAAGACAGTGTGGCGATTCCTCAAGGATCTAGAACTAGAAATACCATTTGACCCAGCCATCCCATTACTGGGTATATACCCAAAGGATTATAAATCATGCTACTATAAAGACACATGCACAGGTATGTTTACTGCAGCACTATTCACAATAGCAAAGACTTGGAACCAACCCAAATGTCCATCAATGATAGACTGGATTAAGACAATATGGCACATATACACCATGGAATATTGTGCAGCCATAAAAAAGGATAGTTCGTGTCCTTTGTAGGGACATGGATGAAGCTGGAAACCATCATTCTGAGCAAACTATCGCAAGGACAGAAAACCAAACACTGCATGTTTTCACTCATAGGTGGGAATTGAACAGTGAGAACACTTGGACACAGAATGGGGAACATCACACACCGGGGCCTGTCATGGGGTGTGGGGGAGGGGGAAGGGATAGCATTAGGAGACATACCTAATGTAAATGACAAGTTAATGGGTGCAGCACACCAACATGGCACATGTATACATATGTAACAAACCTGCACGTTGTGCACATGTACCCTAGAACTTGAAGTATAATAAAAGTAAATAAATAAATAAAAGAAGTTGCAATATTGTTAAGACATCAGTTCACCCTCAAATTAATCTAAAGAGTCAGTGTAATTTAATCAAAGTCTGAATAAAACATTTTTTGGTAGAAATTTGTGTTAAAAAATAAAAAAGAAAAGAAAAGAAATAGGAGAAAAGGGAAAGATCATAGCCTGTAGGAGTAACTTCAGAGTTTGCTGCTTGCTCACTCTGTAGTGTTAGGAACTTATTTAAGTCTGGGTTTTTGTAACTATAAAATGGGGTTAAGAATATTTATAAATTGGCCAAGTGTTGTGGCTCATGCCTGTAATCCCAGCACTTCGGGCAGTCAAGATGGGAGGATTTCTTGAGGCCATGAGTTTGAGACCAGCCTGGGCAACATAATGAGACCCTATCTTTGCAAAAAATTAAATATGCATGGTGGTGCATGACTATAGTCCCAGCTACTTGGGAGGCTGAGGTGGGAGGATCACATGAGCCCAGGAGTTTGAGACCACAGTGAACTAAGATTGTGCTACTGTACTTCAGCTTGGGTGATAGTGAGACCCTGTCTCAAAAAAAAAAATTATATATATATATATATATATATATATATATGTGTGTGTGTAAAATAAATTGTTTATGGCCACTGAGAGGATTGCGTGAGATTTTACATGTAAAGTCTTTATATCGTTGATTGGCATAAAAGAGGTACTAAGTAAATGGTTATATTTTAATATTTACTAAAAGTAGAGATAATTATTGCTGAGTTAAACTGCAACAGAGAAGGGACAACCTAAAAAGAACATGTGTTAAAACTATGGGCTCTAGAATTTGAATCATCCTCGTTTAATTGTTAAGTGTTTTATACTGCACAGGCTTCCTTTGTCTGATCTTGAATTTCCTCATCTGAAAAATGCATACAAATAGAACATACCTCATAAGACTGTTAGGTATATGAAATACGATAATGCGGCCATGTGTGGTGGCTCATGCCTGTAATCCCAGCACTTTGGGAGGCCAAAAAGTGTGGATCACCCAAGGTCAGGAGCTCAAGACTATCTTGGTCAACGTGGTGAAACCCCGCCTCTACTAATAATACCAAAACTAGCCAGGCATGATGGTACATGCCTGTAATGCCAACTACTCAGGACGCTGAGGCAGTAGAATCGCTTGAACCTGGGAGGCAGAGGTTGCAGTAAGCCAAGATGGTGCCACTGCACTCCAGCCTGGATGACAGAGTGAAACCCTGTCTCAATAAATTAAATAAATAAATAAATAAAACCATAATGTGTATAAACCTTGGCCTAGTGTCTGGCATGGTGCAAAGTTCCTGATATATTGTAAATATTTATTTACATCTTTCTTCTTTGCTTATTGCAAGGTATGGGTTCTTGGGATTTCCCTAGAGACACATGAAGAGCATATAAATCGTCTAGAAACTCTGTGTATACCAGAGCTTGTGTTTTTTGTTGTTGTTTTGAGGGTTTTTTTAGTCCATATTTGCATTTTTCTGGAGTTGAAATTCATAGGTTCCATCTGCTTCTCAAAGATCCATGACACAAAAAGATTAACAAATCGTGTTATTGAACAGTTAAAAAGCGTACACTTTGAGGGCATCTGCCATAGCCTGTATTATGATTGCTTATGATGATAATCCAAGCAATTAAGAAGCCATTCCCTAAAATTGGTATACCATATTTAAAGAGCTACCCAAGTACAAGTATGCATAGTAATATATCTTAGCAAGATTTCCAGATACTGAAGAACAGATTTTTATATTTTTTATTTATTTAAAGCTGTGAATATTAGTATTTTGGAAAATCAGTTGAAGTGAAACAACTCAGGCTTTAATGATTCTGGATAAACCACGGGGCAGAAATGCAACAGCTAATATGCATTTATCTTTTTCTAATATCTTCCTTACAAGTGACTTATATATGTATTATGCCATTTAGTCCTCACTACAACCCCAGGGTAACACACGGTCATTTCTAGTTTCCTGATTGAGATTAGCTTTTGCATATGTTGGTGTCAGATGACAGCTCGCCATTGATTTGATTGCGAATGAAAGTACTATTGTTCTCTACTGTTGGTAATGACTACTTGGTTTGACTTGGCTATGAGAAGAAATGCTGTGAGAGACAGATCTGTCAAATAACACCTTCACAGATGCATAGACTTGGGCCAAGTTAAGCTGAGGCCTCTCGTGCTGCTAGTTCTCAAGTCTCCAAAGTTCACACAGGTTTAATAAACTTAGAAAATATGCTGATTATAGAAAGGGGCACAGTTTCTGCAGTAATCAGCTTCTACTGAGAAATATGTATACATTATATTCAGTGTTTCCATCCCAGGCTAGATTGCTAAGGGCCTTGGGAAAAGAAGTTCACTTATATGGTAAAACAGCCTTTTTCTGGATGTAAACAAGCTTTCTTCAAATTCACTTACTTCTTAATAACATGAGAGGAAAGATACATTTATATATAAAAATACTTGTATATTCACCGTTAGCTTCTCAGCTTACTTCTGGTATATTTTGTGAGAAGAATATTAAAACAGAAGAATTACTTCATATGCTGTTTGTCTAAATATGAATGATTGTTACATAATTCATGAAGTTGCTGATGAGAATTTTTTCTATCTTTTGCTCTGAATTTTTCTCAAAAAGACATTTTTTTGCTAATACAAATTTGTAGTATAACAAAACATTTGAACATGAGGAAATACAGAGGATCTCAAATCATAATAAGGGCTAATTTTATTCAAATTGTGTTCATCTCTAATAATGATAAATGTTGCATTAGAGTTTTGGTTATAAGCAACAGTTTCCTTAAAGAAATATTTGGAAATGTATTGCATAACTTACTAAACTAAAGGAAAATCTTAATGACTAAAGTATATGGAAGTATAAAAGCTAGGTCATCTCTAGGGAGCTCAATCAAAATCCCTAAGCCTTCTTTTTTTTTTTTTTTTTTTGATGTGGAATCTGAAGGATTCATCTATTCAAATTGAAATTTTGAAGAAAGGGATTTAACTAGGCGGCATTAGCTGGATGACTTCTCACCCATTGCTAGGTTATCGGTAGCATTATTACAATAGACAAATACAGCAGGATTGGCATGGAATGGAAAAAAGACTATTATCTCGGAGAGAAATATTAAAAGTCATAATTAAATAAAGAGGTATACCATATTCATTGAGCAGAAAACTCCATATTTTTAAGATACTTCTCATCACATTCATCTGTAGTCTTAATGTCATCACGATCAATGCCAAACAGGCTTAAAAGAAAATGACACACTATTTCTGAAATGTATGTAAAGATGCAGAGAACTAAGATAGCCAAAATAAATTTTTAAAAAGAAAAGTGTTGAAGAACTTACACTGCCAGATTTAGTACAAACCTAAAGAATTAAGATAGGTATGATGTTGGCAAAAGAACTAATAAATTGAATAATAGTACAAAATATAAAGCCCAGAAATTGACTCATACATATACAGTCAACACATATACTGTCAATTGATTTTTTTATGAGAGTGCTAAGGTCATTCAATTTGAGGAAATAAGTCATTTTTACAAATGTGTAGAAAAAAAATTTATTTTAAAAGAAGAACTTCAACCTCTACCTTACACTATAAAAAATAATCTGAAATAGTTCATATACTAAAATATAAAAGCTGAAACTATTAAACTGCTAGAAGAAAACATAAAGAGATTATCTTTATAAGTTTGAGAGGCAATGATTTCTTAGGACATAAAAAAGCACTAAACATAAAAAAAATTAATTAGACTGTATCAAACTAAAACCTTCTCATCAAAAGACACCATTAAGAAAATGAAAGGGCACAAGAAACTTAGAGAAAAAATATACATACACAAAGAATTTATATCAATAGTGGAGAAATAATTTCTTTAATCAAGAATAAAAGACAAAAAGACAATGATTTTTAAAAGGACAAAAGACTTAAACACTGCACAAAAGAAGATTTATGAATGTCCAGTTAAGCACATGAAAATGTCCTCAACATCATTACTCATTAGGGTTATTCAAATTAAAACACCAACTCGATAGTTTTCCATACAGTAGAACAGCTAAAATGGAAAGACTGACTAAACCAAGCGTTGAGGATATGAAGTAACTGAAACTCTCATACCTTGTTGCTAAGAGTGTAAAAAAGTGTAACTACATTGGAGAATTGTTTGGAATTTTCTTAAAAAGCTAGACGTATACCTATCTTATAACCCAGCAGCTAAAAGAAATGAAAACGTATGTCCAAAAAGGGCTTTTAAAAGAACACTTACAGCAGCTTTTTCATAATAGCTGAAAAAATAGAAATAAATATTCATCAACAGAAGAATGGATACATTTTGGTATATTCATTCTCATCAATAAAAAATAAAGAACTAATATATACAGTGACACAGATTTTTTTTTTTTTTTTGAGGCCGAGTCTCACTCTGTAACCCAAGCTGGAGTGCAGTGGCATGATCTCAGCTTACTGCAACCTCTGCCTCCTGGGTTCAAGGGATTCTTGTGCCTCAGACTCCCAGGTAGATGAGATTACAGGCATGAGCCACCACACCCAGCTAATTTTTGTATTTTTAGCAGAGATGGGGTTTCACCATGTTGACCAGACTGGTCTCGAACTCCTGACCTCAGGTGATCTGCCTGCCTCGGCCTCCCAAAGTGCTGGGATGGGATTACAGGAGTGAGTCACCATGCCCAGCCATGATACAGATAAATTTTTTAAAATGCTATGTTGAGTGAAAGAAACAAGACACCGAAGAATACATACTGTGTGATTCAATTTGTATGCATTTCAAGTACAGATAAAACTAATCTATGTGATAAAAGAGGAATGTTTGTCTATGGGATGTAAGAATTGACTAAAAGGGATAGGAGGAGACTTTGGAAAGTGACAATACTAGTTGAAATGGTGGTTTCATGAGTGTATATGTTTATCAAAATGTTATAATCTGTGTATTTCACTGTATATAAATTTGCCTACAGTAAAAAAAGAAGTAAAATAGCTGGTAGAGTTCAAATATGTTATCCAACATAATGTACTTCATTTATCCAATGCCTACATTGAATAATTACAACTAGGAATTTTGATCTCAAGTCTTACAAAAGAGTTGAGTTTCAGCCATTTGCTTTTTATCTTAGCAATTTTGCAATACTTACCACCTGTACTTAATGATATACAATCAATGTTGCTCTCTCATCCACAGGAGATAAGTTCCAAGGCCACCAGTAGATGTCTGAAACCACAGATAGTACTGAACCCTATACAGATGCTCCTCAAGTTTCCATGGGGATACCTCCCACCAAAACTATCATACACTGCAAATATTGTAAATTAAAAATGCATTTAATACACCTAACTTACCAAACAGCATTGCCTGTGGATGCACTGGACAAAGGGATGATTCATGCAAGAAAGAGAGGGACATTGTGAAATTTCATCATGCTCCTCAGAATGGCACGTAATTTACAACGTATGAATTGTTTACTTCTGTTATTTTCTATGTAATCTTTTTGGACCACAATTGACGGTGGGTAACTGAAACCACAGAAAGAAAGACCATAAATGAGGGGACTATTGTGTGTTTTTTATAAATTGTTTTCCTTCAAAGAGATTGTAAATTCCTTGGGAGCATCATCTGTATCAGTGGCTCTCAAACTTTAATATACAAAAGAATTACCCAAGGACTTTATTAAAATGCAGAATTTTAGGCGTCACCCTGAGGATATGGTGATTCATTCGATTTGGCATTGATCCACAGAATCTGTGTTTTAAGTAGCCATCGAAGTGATAATCCACTGACCACCTTTTGAGAAAAAATGATCTATATTGTATTTGAATCATATCCACAAGGCTTGAGTGCTGTATGTGTCAGGAAGTAACCTATCCAATAAATAAAGTAGAGGAATTTTAATACCTTTGATACCAGCTTTCAACTGTAGCTCTGTGTGTGTGTGGGTGTGTGTGTGTGTGTATGTGTGTGTTTGACACTGTTAGATAGCCTTCCAGGAAAGGACCCTAAATTAAAAGATAATTTTCCCCAGCCCCTTCATTTTCTCCAATAGGGGAGTACTTTGTCTCCCACAAGACACTTGGCCTGTCTATAGATGTCTTTGTTTATCCCAACATGGGTAGGGATTGGCATGGCTGGCATTTATGGGTGGAGGCTAGAGATGCTGCTCAACACCCACAGGACAGTCCTCGTGTAAAAGAACTATCCCAAAATATCAATAGTGGAAGATGGAAAAACTGTGGGATAGTCCTTGTGGAATTTAATGAACCCAGATACTCTTCAGAGTGATTCAGCGTTGTGCAAGCGCTGTGTGTCAGGATGTCCCCCAGGCACTCTAGGCTGTGCTATGCACTTATGCATACCCTTCCTGGCCTGGGACCTGAGGCCTCGCTGCTGACACTCCTTTCCTGTAGGTAGCTTGAGCCGACTCCTTAGCGCTTCTATGGCAGCTTGTCTCATTTCTTTGACAAAGCATCTGCCAGCAGCAGGGCAGGGAGCCCTGAACAGGGACCGCTCCAGCCTTGCCGACAGCTCTCTTTAGTGAGGCTGGAGATGCTCCAGCTGGTCGCAGAAAAGAGGCAGCCAGCTGGGTTTGAAAGGAAAACAGATTTAATTTTGGTCCCCATTGAAGCAGAAACCAATCTAGAGATGTGCCCGCTCTAATTTTGAATTCTTAAAAGGATAATTAGGGAAACAGGTAGAAAAAGAACCACATAACCCAGGATATAAGGAAGGATGGATGCCCAGGGAGTGGCAGAGTTAGTTTGGCCTATTTTGCCATGATATTAGGGTGGGATTAACTTGATATATGTGCATTGGATCTCAGTGGCTCAGCACTTACTAGCTATTGGACCTTGGAAATTTAATAAACTGCTATAAGACTTAGTCTTCAGACTACAGAATGGCAATAATAATAATGCTAATTCTATAGGGTTGTTGTAAAGACTAAATGAGCTAATGCATGTAGAGAAAGATTTTAATGTGGTGACTGGCATATAATAAGCATTCAGTAAATAATAGCTATTAGCTATTATTCTTCTGCACCATTAACCCGCAAAATATGCCAGGCTCCACCAGCCTCTGACTATTCAAAAAGGCCCCTTCTACCCTTTTATACCAACAGTATGTTGGCACAAACTATCCCTGCTTTAATAACTGTAAGTTAGCCATTCTTCAAGATACCCATTCGTTATTTTTTATCATCCATTACAGGGTCTCTTCTATGTGCCCACAAATCAGTGTTTCAGCTGCAGCCGCCATTATCCCTGACTAATCTTTCTTACCTGAGCTGGCTTCCCCTCCCCACAAACCCATTTGGAACTGTCCCGGCTCTGTCAGTGACAGTTCGGACTGTGGGTCCTTCCAAAGCTGCTGGTGTTGGGGAGGTCAGAGTCCAGCTGAGATTCATGCAGAAGAGAAAAAGTCTCTGCAATTCTGTGCCTTTTTGTAAATAGACCACGGCACAGTACATCTCTTACTTAGAAATCTTTGCCGACTAATTTCATCATTTTGTTCCTTTAGCCCCTCTCTCCAAGAGAACCTCAGTCTAGCCAAAGGATAGGAAGGAGGAGACAAGATACCTTGTAATTCCTGTTTTCTCCCAGTTCCTCCCTGAAGCCAACACTTCCAGCCAGTACTTCTAGCGAGCCTGCCGCTAACCAAGCAAACACCTCCAGACAAACCAACAGCTGCAAACAATTCCTGGAGAGTTCTGCAGAAGTGTATATTTCTTGGATGGTTTCAGGTCCCCCAACTCAGCACATTACAATTACAAATAATTCTATTAGAATACTAGAGGATCAGGACAGGGACCCAGAAAGAGGAGCTGTGAAGCACTTGGAGGGGAAGGAGACCAAACCTGGAGAAGGCAGAAAGAAAAGGAGAAAAAGATGCGGGCAGAAAGAAAAGGAGAAAAAGATGCGGAGGACAGGCAGCACATTACTTGCAGCAGGGTGCATTGGAGCTTGAAGGTTAACCTTCCCAGGGCTGCAGAGTGAGAAATCAGGGAGGAAGGCAATTGTCTGCTTTGTTTTGACTTGCCCTGGCTGAAGGTAACAGTCAGCTGTGACCTCCTCCTCATGACTAATGCTGAGCAGGCTTGGCTAGCCTAGGTTCCCATGTAACTTATCATTAAGCCAAGCCAAGAACTGGACAGCATCTAAGTAGTCCCCTGCACGGCTGTTTCTTGCGGTATAGGAGAATAGCATGGAGATTTGTGGGGACGCTGCAGGCCTGTCAGCAACCTCCAGTGCAGTTCTGAGGGATCTACTTTTTAACCAAGTAAAACAGTGAGTTTTCAGTTAATCTCTGAAAAAGTTAGTAAAATCCACAAAGTAGTGAGAAAAGAGGACATTCCAGAAAGTTGACTGTGAATACGTGAGAGCAGCCAAAGTGGAAGCAGAATTAATTTGATAGAGAAGCTGACAGGGAGTGAATTGAAAGAGATAAAAGATTCCATAATCTTTATTTTTTACCTGTAACAGCTAGAAAGACCAAATTCTAGTACAGTCGTTCTTTTCAAACATGGCCATAGCAGACTTAAAATTTAAGACTTTTAAAGCGAAGCATTTGAAATAAATTGTGAAATCAGGGCATAGAAGAATTATATCTGAAACTGGAGAAAAGAAAAAAATGCCTTCAAGAAAATAGGTCATAGTATAATGCTTCTGTAGCTAAATGTTGCACACAAGGGAATTGGAAGACAGTGAATGGTAAATCCCGAACCTCTTCAGCAAGATCATTGTAGAGGAAAATTGTCACCCGAGGGAGGAACCCATCCAGGCTGCTTCAGTTATAACAATGACTCTGGGAATCCTAATCAGGTGTCTGATAGGTAAACTAAATCCTTGCACTTGAAAAATACACCTCCAGTCTGGCTGATACTACCCATCTAAGTCATAGGTTTGTCTCGAAATAGATCTTAGCACTGTGATCTCAGCAGGGATTTCTTCTTTAGAGAAAGATATTTTATGGGCCCAGAAGCAGCTTTGTTGGAACTCGCAATATCCTTGAACTGCAAGCAACAGCAATTTTAGACAGAGCGTTAATTCAGTGAATTTCAGGAGAAAAAGAGAGAGAGAAAAAAAAAGGAAAACGCATACAGTTGTCAGTGCTAAATGAACTGAAAAGTAGTTTAAAAGAGCGTTTCAGAGTCGGTGCTTTCTATGTTCTGTTGTTATGTTTAAGGAATCCGTTAGTATTGTCGAGCCCCATTGAGTAGAATGGTACCAACAAAATATGGTATTTGTTTAGATATGTACGTTTTTATATAATACTGAGGGAGATCCGGTACACTGAGCAAGTGAGACTCACAAGATGCAACCAGACAGTGAGGTTATTCTTCCAAGTACAGTATAAGCCATAGAACCCACTCTTTATACTCAGTATTTTCCTCATCCTTGGATAAACATAGGACAGGCCCCAGGACTTTTCTGGCCACTCTCAGATAATGAGGAGTCATCTGACCAATTTGAGTCACAAACAATGTCATTTCAGTTATTCTAGACAGAAGATATAAAAGGAAAGGGAAGCCTTCCTTAGCTAGACTTGTAGCTGGTAGCAGTGTGCTCTGCACTTGTCCTCTATTAAGGGGACTTTCTGTCTTGTGAGGGACTTTGCAGGCACCTCTCACAAACTGTTGCCTTGATACCAACAATAGCATCATCCTGGTTTCTTACAGAAAACACAGCTTAAAAGTATTTGAGCCAAAAATTAAAAGTGATGTCAAGGTCATAGGCACTTCATCTGAATTTTATTTTAATGATTTGAACTAATAGTAATGGAGGTAAAATGGGAAGCTGAAATTTCCCTTTAAATCCATTATTTTCTAGGTCATTAGGTGCAAAATGCAGCATTTCTGCAAGAATATTCTCTGGAACGTGGGTTCCATGAATGGTTAACAGTAGAGAAAAAATAATGTTTTAATGAAATGCTTGTGGAATCTCTGGATTAAACTGTCATCACCATTTAGGCAGTGCAGGAAATCATAAAGAATGGAAGCAATGTGGAGAGGCATGGGAAATCCTGGGAGAACAGTCAGAGAGGGAGCATCGGTCAGTGGGAGCTGGGTGCTGCAGTCAAGGGTGGGGTGTTGTATAGCATTTCGCATCCTTACCTCATCTGTTAAGTGGAAATAATGGTTCCTACTGCAATGGTTATGGCTGCTTCATGCCAAGTCAAATTTCTTTATTTTTGTTACTTATCTCCCTGTAATTTCTGAGTGTACTGTCACTAAGATTGATGAGGGACCTATATCAGAAATTTGGGTGCGCTCCTTTCACCCAGCCAGGAGTTGAGCTCAGCCGCAGAGCTTAAGGGCAGTCACTGATGGTGTTAACGCCGCACCAATGAGGTCCTTTTGAGATCAGGCACCTGTGCAGGCGGCTCTGCTCCCCCTGTGCTACTCTCAGCCACAGGCATCTTTGTGAGAGCTCCCGCGATTACTCAGTTGAGCTTTCAGTCCTGAAAGGAATCCATGGAGCTGTCCTACTCAGCAATTCTGTCACTTGGTGTCTGTGTTTAAGCAGTTTGGGGGAAACTGCAGGCCCTCCATTCACCTTCTACATCTGGCTGAATCATTCTCCAGTTGCCTTTTTTTTTTGTTTTTTTGTTTTTTTCTTTGAGACAGAGTCTCGCTCTGTCTCCCAGGCTGGAGTGTAGTAGTGCAATCTCAGCTCACTGCAACCTCCACCTCTCAGCTTCAACCAGTTCTCCTGCCTCAGCCTCCTGAGTGGCTGAGATTACAGGTGTGAGCCACTTCACCTGGCTAATTTTTGTATTTTTAGCAGAGATGGGGTTTTGCCACATTGGCCAGGTTGGTCTTGAACTCCCGACCTCAGATGATCCACTCACCTTGGCCTCCCAAAGTGCTGGGATTACAGGACTGAGCCACTGTGCCCAGCCCAGTTGCCATTCTTAGAAGCCAAACCCTACTACCTCTTAGTCCTTTCTGATAATTCAGCCAGCTCCTCTGATTGTCTTTCACCTGGGAGCCAGATCGGCCCACTCTCATGTTTTATTTGATCTTGTCAGTGTTAGGAGGGGATATATGTATACACACAAAAAAAATTAAGATTAAGACACTTTTACATTAAAAAATAGATTTCGAGATTTTTTTTTTTTTTTTCCTGAGACAGTCTGGCTCTGTCAACCAGGCTGGAGCACAGTGACATGATCTCGGCTCACTGCAACCTCCACCTCCCAGGTTCAAGCCATTCTCCTGCCTCAGCCTCCCGAGTAGCTGCAATTACAGGCACACACCACCACGCCTGGCTACGTTTTTTGTACTTTTAGCAGAGACAGAGTTTCACCATGTTGGCCAGGCTGGTCTTAAACTCCTGACCTCAAGTGATCCAGCCACCTCAGCCTCCCAAAGTGCTGGGATTACAGGTATGAGCCACCACGCCTGGCCAGATTTCATGATTTAAAGATATTTGACTGGAGCTGAGAAACTCTGCCCTGGTAGCATCTCTTCTCTCTGAGTTTTCAAGTGGGTGCCTGCTTCAGTCATTAGGCTCATGGGCCCAACCTCTGTAGGCATTTGAGTTTGGGACCCCTGTCTTAGACTTTAAAGCAGTAAGACCTCGGGAGTATTTGCCCGTTTTGCTCCTGCCCCTGTGGCATCTTACCTGTGCTCACAACTCCAAGAATCCCTGCATTTATCCTTTTGTTTCAGTACAATGGAGAGTAGAAGAAAGAAGATAGGAAACAGGCCTGACTTTTCTAAAAGTCTTGGAGTGATTTCTTTCCTCTTCTTTCTTTAATTGTGTTCTTAGAGAGGAGGCAGAAGGTGTTGTTGACACAAACCACCCATTCACAGGTTACTGACTGATACAGCAAGTTTCAGAATCTGGTCTCTTGGTTCTTCCAAAACTTTCCATAAAGAAGTTACCTGCTTTGACCTGAATATAGGCAGTTGCTACAATTTCAAACCAAAGCAGACACCACCAGCTGCTGTCTTGCCAAGGATAGTGCCCCAGCAGGAGCCCCTGTGGGTGGAAGATCAGCCCTCCAGCTGTCTTGGCTTGCATTTCTTCTCCACCTGACTGGTATGGCTGATGTAACAGCAAGACAAGTTGCTGTCACAAACACTCTGAGTAGTCAGTAGGGAAATGTGCTGGTGAGTATGTTCCCTTGGTCTGGAGAGTTTTCTGACTGTCATTTCTCTGAACTTACCTGTACAAGTATGTTCAACTCTACCTAACAGCTCTGCCTTGACTAGACAGACTGTAATGGACTGGTAAGTAATGGAAGAGTTCAGAGGAAGTGATGCTTTGATTGGAGTTTTGATTCCATTCATCTGAAACTCCCTCAGTTGTATTGCCGTGTTTCGTTGGATTCTTCTCAAATGCTTTCACTCATGATAGCAAAATGGCAGCAGCTGCTCTAGGCATTACATCAGCATACCACACATCTACAGTATGAAAGAGCTTGTCTTTCCCCAGTCTCTCCTTGAATAAAAATCCTGGGCTTCACTCTAATTGGACCAACTTATTTCACATGCCCAACCTGAACCAGCCACTGTGCAAAGGAAATCAGATGCCCTTGATGGCTTTTAGTTGGGATCTTTCCTTGATACTGGTAGTAGAGTCAAACTGCATGGCTGCTACCCCAAATGGTGCATGGGCTATCATAGTAAGTGTTCTAATGACTTCTTTAGTTAACTAGATTTGTGGGGGAATGTAATAATGTGATTCTGAAACCCTGTTCTCTTCTAGAGATAATGCTGAGTGCTTTACTTACTTTGCAATTGCCGCTACTGAAAATCAAGTGTTCTTTTTTAATTTCTCTAGAAAACTCTAAAAGCTAAATCTTAGGAGATTAAGGAACGTGCTCGATGGGTCTTAAGAGGTCCATTAGGTATTAACACTCAAATTTTATTGCCTTCAAAGGCCACACCTACAGAATACTATGTAAAAGGTCACAATATATCTGAGAATTTGGTGGGAGGAGTGCTATAAAGTAATGGAAAGATGATTCCAGGATTGAGTTCCAACCCATCCACTAATCATTTTACATTATCACAGTGTTGAACATATTTCTAAATTTCTCAGGGCATTGGTTTTTGTCACCTGACAAATCAAGAGCACAGTAATAGTATGATTCCATAATGTTGGGGGAAAGATTGATATAATTAATATGGTATAAAAGCACAAAGAAGGTTCATAACAAAAGTAAGTATTCTCTCACCCTAGAATATTGGTATGTGAAATTCCACCCTGAGATCTTTATTCTTGTAGCTTAAAGTCAGCCTCATTAAAAAAAAAAAAAATATATATATATATATATATATATATATATATATATATATGCCCTCAAAGTCTAATGTATTAAGCTAGGGCCACAAACTCAAAAACCTATAAGGACTGGCCAGTGACAAGTAGATGAAAAGGCCCTGAGGAAAGCTGGGAGATGGTAGGGGTCTATGTTATTGGGGAAGGCTGGGAGATGGTAGGGGTCTGTGTCATTGATATTTTGGACCTGATGTCCCTGACCCTGTGAAAAGGTGAGTGGCTGCTCAGCCAGTTGTAATAATGTGGGAATTCGGGTCTTCTTGCTAAATCTTACGATTTTTCAAGAGAAACTCAATCTAAGTGTCTTAGTTTTTGCTTTCCTTTATTGTTTATTTAATACACTTTGTGGATCCAAAAAAAAACTACATCTGCTAGCCCAAAATAGCCCATGGGTGCCTAATTTGAAACATCTGTTATTATATGTCTCTTGATCTGCATGACCCTGGGGTTTTCTTATGTGCATCTATCAGAAGAGGGAGATAATAATAGTACCTGCCCCCACAGGATTTTAGGGAAGAAGAAGAAATGTTTCTACTGTGAGTTTCAGATCCCTTACTAGGGAGAGTTATGAAAGGAGCCTGTTTCATGGAAACATCTGAGGGCAAGGAGCACACCTGGACACAGAACCCAGGATCAGGGTCGGAACCCGGGGCCAAGGATTCACTTTCTCTACTCCCTGTGGCCTCTATGAGCAGGTCTTTGAAGAGGTGCCAGCTTCCTTTTGCATCATTAGTCCTGACTGATCAGATACACCTGCTTATGCCACGTTCAGGGACAACTGTAAACAGTGACTCAGGAACCAGCGGGATCCACAGACCAGGCAATCTGGTCCCAGGCCCCTGAAAGAGAAACTTACTCCTTTCCCACATCTGTGCCTGGGTGTCACAGTCTGAATGTCAGGTATTTAATGAGATGTTAACGAAATCAAAGCAGTTGCTGAGACTGAAATATCAGCATTTGAGCCAAGGAGGAACCCAAGGGATTAGGTGTTGGATTCTAGTGCTATGGGGTGAAGGAAGTTTTGCAAGGTCATTGCAGCCTGAAAGATCACTGTGATTTCAGTTCTTGCCGGAAGTTTTCAAAAATCGAAATCCTGAACAAAAAAATGCTAACGTATAGAAGATGCTTAGATCTCCACTCTCCGATATGGTGGCCACCAGCCACACATGATAACACTCAGCTCATTGTCTATTATACAGGAAGGGTAATATTGTTTCACTTTGTTGTTAGTGTTTTACACATATTAGCATCCCATAATAATTATTGAATCAGTGAATGAAATAACTATAACTTCCTTTTTTTTCTTGAAGAAAGGATCCTGTGTTTCTTCTGCCATATATATTTTTTAATCTCAAAAATAGGGACAGTAATGGTTGCTAACTAGGCTTTGATAGATAAGAAGTTCTATGTTCTCTTTAGGAAAATTATCCTCTTTAAAGTCAAAGTACCATAATTCCATTGTAAATGAGTAAGATGATAAATGCCTTTTAATCCTACTTGTATGATCTGAAGAAGTATCAAGAGCTAAAAAGAAAAATAACATTTATAAAACACTTTTCAAGACACTTATGTGAACATTATCAATTTCTATCCTCCCTACAAGATAGTGAGTTAGAGCAGGTGGTATTATCCTTTTGGTCAGTTTAAAAAAAAATGCTGAGACTAGCCATATTTGAATTGTTTAGGGCAGGATTTCTCAACTATGGGACTTTTGACATTTTGGACTAGAGAATTCTTTGTTGTGCAGGGCAGTTCCGTGGATCATAGTATATTCAGCAGCAACTTCAGCCTCTACCCACCAGATGCCGTTTGTTGCCTCACTCTGCTTGTGACAACTAAAAATGTTTCCAGACATTCTTGCCTCATGTAGGCCTCATGAATGCTATTTGAGCAAAGGCCTGAATCAAGTGAAGGAGTCAGCTGTGCAGAGAGCCTGGAGAAGAGCCTTCCGGGCAGAGGGAGTAGCAGATACAAAGGCTCCGAGGTCGGAGCCGTTTAGTGCATTCAGAGGACCAGTAAGGTCAGTGTGGCTGGAGTGGAGTTGTATGCTTTCCACTTTGCCTCCTAGCCCTCACGATCAAGCACTTGCCTTAGATGGAATCCTTCCTTTGCGTAGGTGCCTGTTCAATATTTAACAGGTATCAGACTGCGACATTTTTAGAAGACAACAAATTTCAGATGTCTGACTGTGAGGGAGAAGGGAGTCACCCCAAGATTGAGGAGAGAGAATTGATATAAATTACAGTTGACACAGTACACAGGAGCAAACTTGCAGTCAATGCTTACTGACTTCTGCTACACACCCACGTTCATGTCACCTCACTTTTGCATTTGTGTGTTGATAATCAAACAGAAGGTGAGGCCTGGGCATTTGGCAGCTTCTTTGTATGTGGAGTCAACCATGGGGTACATTCGGATTATTTCTTTTCTTCTGCATTTCTTAATCTCTCTTGAGAGCAATCACCTCGGTAACCACCCTGGTGCCTTGCACATGGACTATGGTGAGTAAAATATGTTTTTATGACCCTCAAAATAAGAGCCAAATGCTACTTTATCCATTAAAAATGAGATTCACTCTTCTCTATGTGCCATTGTGCCCAGATTTTTAAAAAAAAATACCTGGTTTGGGAGCATTCCCACTAACATTCTTACCAACTCTGAGACAGAGCTCAGAGCAAGTGCACTGAGCTAAATCGAGATGAAAGAGGCAATAACCTGCTACCTAGTAGAATGGCTTTTGCAGCCTGATGTTAAAAGTTTCAGGATTTGAAGGTTAATCTGCAGCAGCAGAAAGAAAGTGTTAGTACTTCCGCTAGTCTGAAATTGACATCCCAGAAACCAGCTCTTTCTAATAAACAGAGAAACAAACTCCAGTGAATCCCACATGTCAAGCCTAGACCTAAGGGAAATTACTCTGTAGGCTTCTGTCTGAATCCACTAAAGAACTCATACTCCAGTCGATGACATTGTCATTAAAGAAAAGGGAAACATGAAATAATCCTAGCCTCAGAAATCTCTACCATTAACAGAAGGCCTTCTTTTTCCTGAAAAGATAGAGCATGTGAAGGCTGCATCTCTATTTTTAAAATAAAGCAAGAGAAGTAACATTTATGGAGCATACACAGCATGCCATGTGTGACACTAGGTGACTTAAATATGTTGTGAAATACTTTATCGAGGAGGAAACTGCAGATGAAAGTATCAAGTGACTTGCCCAGGGTCATGTAAGTAATCAAGAGCACAACTGGCATTTGTGAATGGGTCTTCCCAGTACTAAAGCTGCTACTGCAATACTCTGTAAAAGACGTTTATAACTTCAAAGTTAAGGAAGAAGGTATTGAGTTATTCCCTAAGCTAATATCTTAATTATATAATTGCTTGTTAAACTGTGCATTTTTTCAAGCTAATCATACTCCCCTCTCATCCAGATACTCTGAAATGGCTTATTTGTATTTCCTGGTCCTGGTCTCATTCTCACTTATATATTAGTCATGGTTACAACATACAGTTTTTAAGACTTTCTCATTAGAAGACATGGTGTGATGAAAAAGGTGACTTAAATGATGGAAGATGATTGAAGAGTTTTTCTTGAGTCCCCTTGGAATGAATAACACACAGCCATTTATGTCACAGTGTTTCCTTCTACACGAGCCTGGTAATTTCCAGAGGTCATCTTGGTCAAATTAGTTTTTAATTCCAAAATATCGTTGCTGGAAATGTTCCCACTAGCCAATTCATATCTCCTGAATCACAGGATTTGAGCCAAAATTGAAAAGTGCTAGTAAAGTAAATGAGGAATATCTGTCATATAACCTTTGGAAACAAGCTTTTTTCTTTTTCTTTCTTTTTCTTTTTTTTTTTTTTTTTTTTTTTTTTACATAAAGAGTTTTACAAGCATAAGAAGCTGTTACTGCAATGCATGTGTTTGACATTCCTGAGAAACAGAGGTACTCTTCAGAACATTTTCCAGCCAACTTAAGGTCTCCCTCGCCATACCTTTTAGACATGGACTGAGGGCTATTTAATTCTATGTACTCATTTTGTGCATCTCTTTCTGCCACATTTTGAATATAAGGGAGGCTTCTTGCTTGTTAATTTTTCTGACATACTCATGTTGTACAGAATGCAGGAAAAAGTGAATCTTACTATTTCTTCCTTATACTCAAAGTATATATAGAGAGCCACTAATAAAGGTGGAAAAAGGAAATGCTAGAGGGGCCTTCAAGATGACTGTGTGGGCTGGACATGGTGGCCCACACCTGTAATCCTAGCACTTTGGGAGGCCAAGGCAGGTGGATCACCTGAGGTCAGGGGTTCAAGACTAGCCTGGCCAACATGGTGAAAACTGTCTCTACTAAAAACACAAAAAATTATCCTGGTGTGGTGGTACATGCCTGTAGTCCCAGCTACTGGGGAGGCTGAGGCTGGAGAATAGCATGAACCCAGGAGGTGGAGGCTGCAGTGATTGCGCCATTGCACTCTGGCCTGGGTGGCAGAGCAAGACTCCATCTCAAAAAATAAAATAAAATAAAATAAAATAAAAAATGCTGTGTGTGAAGATGCCCAGCATTTGCCTTCTTCACAAAAAAAAAAGAGGACAGAACAGCAGGTAGGTAATCCCACATTGAAGGAGCGTCTTTGTGAGAACACTGAAACTCAGCAGGGAAATGATAGTGGAGCTCTGAGGCAGGGAAGGAGAGAGAATTGAAGCAGCCAGCCCAGCTGGGATCAGTTCAGAGCCAGGAAAAACTCCCCAGCGCAGAGAAAAGGTGAGAGATTCCCCAGCAGTTCATGTTCCCATCAGGGATTCCTGCAATCCTAGTTACAGAAGAGCTCCTCAGTTTTTGCAGGTCCTGAGACTAGTATAGAGAGCTGATCATGCAACAGCAGCGTTCCAGAGAGGGAGTGCACACTAGGTCCCACATCTCTCCAAAGACCCAAGCAATTATAGCATGATGCCATTTTGAGATCCCAGCTCTCAGCAGACTATATCCTGCCCTGAAGCCCAAGAACTCCTGCATCTCCACATTCCTGGAGCCCACTGCCATCCCCTCATGTCCACCCAGAAAACTGGTTTCACAGTTTTCTGGGTGGACACGAGGAGCTAGTGGTGCATGTGGATCCTCAGCACTCTATCACACACGATGTCCCTACTCCTTGGGAAATGGGCAATGCAGGGTATGCCAGAAAGGCTGCCCCTGAGACAAAGGAAACTGAAGTGAACACTTCCAAAAACATCAGAGCTGACTGCCTGTAACCAATGCCACTGATAACAACCCTGCCTCCTGCAGTAGCAGGGCTGTTGTGCACCTGTACAAGACTTCAAGGGGTCTTGGGACTGGCCCTGCTGGAAGTCCTTTTGAAACCGGAGGACAGATCTCCCCTGCCTATCACCACCCTACTAGTGCCCATGTGTACCATCCAGGAGCTAGAAGGTCACCCAGCCCCAACCACTGATGCCAAAGCCTGCATACACCTTTGCAAACCTGAGGACAGCATCAACTCACCTGCCACTGCCTATGCATGTTATACAAGGGGCTGGGAATAGACTTGTCCCACCTGCCACCATTGGCACCTGCACTTGCCTTCCAAGGGCATGAGGATGGACCCCTCTTGCCTGCTGCCACCACGTGCATGTGCCTACTGAAGGATCTTGGGACTGGCCTGCCCAGCCTGGAACCACCACAGACACCCACCCACACGTGCCACTTGGGGGCCTGAGGACTGGTCCACCTGGCCAGACTCCACCACCACTTATGCCTATGTGTGCCCTTCAGGGTTCCAAGAATTGGTTCACTGCCCCTGTTACCACCACTGATACCACACATGCCACCCAGATGCTTGAGGACCCTCTGTCATCCAAACCTACCTCTGCCACTGTCAGTACCCAAGTACACCACCTGGAGGCCTAAGGACAAGCTCACTCATACTCATTACCACCAGACGTGGTATATGCTGCCAGGGACCCAAAGGCACATACCCAGCCTGCTGCCATGATTATAAGTGCTTGAACACTAGTCCAGCTGGGATCCCTGTCTCAAGCAAAGCCTCACCACAGCTTTCAGTAATAACTTTGGCCCAAGCCACTTACAGCATAAGTTATAGACACCATTCATGCTAATTAAAACTGAAGAAATCATATAGAGACTACTGCACCTACCCAGAATCAAAGCCAAACATCCTACTCAATCAATACCGTAGATGCATGTAGAGGAAAAAATCTTTCCCTATGGTAGCCAAGACATAAAATAGGAAAAAGCCACTATTACACCAGATGTGCAGATAAAAGTGTAAGTTCAGGAAACATTAAAAAGCAAGAAAACATGACACCTCCAAAGGAACACAATAATTCTCCATACAAGAGCTTAACAAGGCCAGGCATGGTGGCTCATGCCTGTAATCCCAGCACTTTGGGAGGCTGTAGGCGGGTGGATCACGAAGTCAGGAGTTCAACACCAGCCTGACCAACATGGTGAAACCCCATCTCTACTAAAAATACAAAAATTAGCCAGATGTGGTGGTGCACCTACATTAGCCCCTTCTGGGAGGCTGAGGCGGGAGGGTGCTTGAACCCAGGGAGTCAGGGATTTGCAGTGAAGCTGAGGTGTGCCTGCCCTCCAGCCTAGGCAACAGTGAGACTCTGTCTCAGAAAAAAAAAAGCAACAAAGAGAAATCTATGAAATGCCTGAAAAAGAATTCAAAGTAATATTAAAGTCAGTTGAGATATAAAAGAACAAACAATACAAAAAATTCAGAAAAATATCATAATCTGAATAAGAAATTTAACAGAGAGATATATATATCAAAATGAACCAACAGAAATCCTGGAGCTGAAGAATGTAATGAATAAAATAAAAATGGAAAGCTTTAACAGTAGACAAAATCAAGCAAAAGAAAGAATTTCTGAACTTGAAGACAGGTTTTTTTTTTTTGTTTTTGGTTTTTGGCTTTTTATAACCGAACTAGACAGAAAAGAAAAAGAGTGAAGAAAGTCTACCTGACATATGGGACACCATGAATATTAGAATTTTTGGAGTTCCCAAAGGAGTTGAACAAAGGCATAGAAATCCTATTTAATCATGTAATAGCTGAAAACTTTTTAATTTTTACAAAAGATATAAGCATCAAATAGAAGCTCCAAAACCTCCAAATGGATTAAACCCAACAAGATCTTCTCCAAGGCTTTTTATAGTCAAATTGTCAAAAGGCAGAGTGAGAATTCTAAAAAGCAAGAGAAAAGGCACATATGAGGGAATTCCTCATCAAACTAACAGGAGATTTCTCCATATAAACCTTACAGATAGGAGAGAATAGGATAATATATTCAAAGTGACGAAAGAAAAATAAAAAGCTGCAGCCAAGAATACTCTACCAGGCAAATCTACTGTTCCAAAGTAAAAGGGAAATAAAATATTTCTCAGAAAAGCAAAAACTGAGGAAATTCATTAGCACAAAACCAGTCCTCCAAGAAATGCTTAAAGGAGACTTACATCTGGATGCACGAGCATGATATCTGCTATCATGAAAACACACAAAAGTATAAAACTCACTGCTAGAGAAGATACATAAATCAAAAAGAGAAAAAAGTCAAACATCACCACTACAGAAAACCACCAAACTGCAAAAATAATAAGAGGGGAAGAATGGAACAAAGTGTATCCAAAACCAGAAAACAACTAACAAAATGAAAGGAATAACTTCTATCAATAAAAACCTTGAATGCAAATGGATTGAACTTTCCACTGAAAACATATAGACTGGTTGAATGGATTAAAATTAATAATAACTATATGCTACCTACAAGAAACTCACTTCACCTGGATAGACACATTTACGTTGCAAGTGAAGGAATGGAAAAAGATATTTCATGCAAATGGAAACCAAGAGAGGCGCAGGGGTCACTTTTCTTATATCAGATAAAACACAATTTAAATCAAAAACTGTGAAAAGAGACAAAGAAGATCATTATATAATGATAACAGGATCAATTCAGCAAGTGGATATAATAATTCTAAATATGCAAGCACCCAAAACCAGAGTATCTAGGTAATATATATATAAAACAAATATTATTAGATCTAATGAGAAAGATAGACTGCTATACAGTAATAGCTCGGGACTTCAACACTGCTCTGAGCGTTGGAAAGATCATTTGCACAGAAAACAAAGACATCAGATTTATACAGTATTTCAGACATAATAGACCTAACAGATGTTTACAGAACGTTTCATTCAACAACTGGGTAATACACATTTTTCTCAACTATACATAGAATATTATCGAGGATAGACCATATGTTAGGTCACAAAACAAGTCTAGACAGTATTTTCTTTGAGAAATCAAACATATCTTGTATCTCCTCAGACTGCAATGGAAAAAATAGAAATTAACAACAGCAGGAACTTTGGAAACTTTGCAAATACATGGAAATTAAACAACATGCTTCTGGATGATCATTAGGTCAATAAAGAAATCAAGAAAATCAAAAACATTTTTGAAACAATGGAAAATGGAAACACAACATACCTAAACTTATGCAATACAGGAAAAGCAGCACTAAGAGGAAAGTTTATAGCAATAAGCACCTGCATCAAAGAAAGTGGAAAGATTTCTAATAAACAACCTAATGATACACAACCTCAAAACAAGAAAAGCAGGAATAAACCAATCCCAAAATTAGAAGGAAAAGAAATAACAAAGATCACAATAGAACTAAACAAAATAGAAACTAAGAAAAAATACAAAGGATCAATAAAGTAAAAATTTGATTTTTGGTGAGATAAAATGGATAAAGCACTACTTAGACTAACCAAGAAGAAAAGAGAGAGGACTCAAATAAGTAAAATTAGAAAGAAACAAAGGAGACATTATAACTGATCCGACAGAAATGCAAGGATAAAGATCATTATAAACAACCAAACTCTGACAAATTGGAAAATCTAGAGGAAATGGATAAATTACTCGACACATAAAATGAACAAAGATTGAACCAGGAAGATACAGAAAACACGAACAGAAAAATAATGAGTAATGAAATTGAATCAGTAATTAAAAATCTTCTAACAAAGATGAGCCCAGGACAAGATGCCTTTACTGTAGAATTCAACCAAACTTACAAAGAACTAACACTAATCCTTCTTAAACTGTTCCTAAAAATCAAAGAGAAAGGAATCCTTTCTAATGCATTTTATGAGGGCAGCATTACCCTGATTTCAAAACCAGACAAGGACACAAGATAACCGGCCAATATTTCTAATGAACATAGACTCAAAAATTCTTAACAAAATGCTAATAAACAAAATCTAACATATCAAAAAAAAAATACACATAATCAAGTGTAATTTATCCCAGGGATTACAAGGATGGTTCAATATATGCAAATCAATAAATGCAGTACAGCACATCAACAGAATGAAGGACAAAAACTATATAATCCTCTCAAGAAATGCAGGAAAAGTGTTTGATAAAATTCAACATCCCTTTATGATAAGAACTCTCAACAAATTAGGCATAGAAGGAACGTACCTTGACATACTAAAGGCTGTATATGACAAACCCACAGTTATCCTCATGCTGAATGGGGAAAAGCCGAAAGCCTTTCCTGTAAGGACTGAAAAAAGACAAGGATGCCCACTTTCACTGCTCTGATTAAACATAGTACTGGAAGTTCTAGCAAGCTCATTCAGTCAGGAGGAAGAAATTAAAAGGTATCCAAATTGGAAAAGAGAAACTCAAATTGTCCCTTTTCATATAGAATGATCTTATATGTAGAAAAATCTAAATACTCCACCAGAAAACTCTTAGAAATGACAAATGAATTCAGTAAAATTTCAGGATACAAAATCAATATACAAAAAATTAGTAGTATTTCTAAACACCAAAAACAAACTAGCTGAAAAAGAAATAAAGAAAGCAGTCCCATTTATAATCGCTACCAATAAAAAATGAAATAAAATACCCAGGAACAAATTTAACCAAGGAGGTAAAAGAGCACTACAAGAAAAACTATAAAACACTGATGAAAGAAATTGAAGAGAACATAAGCAAATGGAAAAGCATCCCCTGATCATAGATAGGAAGAATTAATATTGTTAAAATGACCATACTACCCAAACTAATCTATAGATTTAATGTAATCCCTGTCAAAATACCAATGACACTCTTCACAAAACTACAAAAAATATATATATATATCAAAATTTGTGTGGAACCACAAAAGACTCTGAATAGCCAAACAAATACTGAGCAAAAAGAGCAAAGCTTGAAGCATCACACTACTTGATCTCAAAATATACTACAGAGCTATAGTAACCCAAATAGCATGACATTGCTATAAAAATGGACACATAGACCAGTGTAGCAGAATAGAGAATCCCAAAATGGATCAGTGTATTTGCTGCCAACAGATTTTCAAAATATGTGTACTCCATAAATATGTACAGTTGTGTATCAATGAAAATTTTTTAAAAACATAAACATAAAAATAAACGTAAATCTTTTAAGACTCTTCTAGAAGCATGTAGACTACAAACCTAATGAGAAGCACCCTACTTTAATTTCTAATTGGCTGCAGTAATTGTAAATTCTTACCAAACTATGCCCAACATGTTTTCATTTCATTAAGCAGTTATCAGTACCTATGGTAGTCCCATTCCTAGCAAGATCAAGATTACCCTGAGTTCTTTGTAGTCGTGACATAACTCATTTTTATATAGCTATATTTTCATCTGGAACCTGGCATCCCATTCTGGGAGGGATCCTAAAAAAAATTTTAACTTGTTGCTTGAGAACTCTTGATACTGTTCTATAATTGGGTTTCCCTGTCATCAGAAGTAAAGGTGACTGACAGTCTGTGGCAATGATGGCTATTGTTACCACAAAGGCTAAAAAAAGTCTTATGTCCTCTAAAAGAGAGAGAGAATGATTGCATGTCTTTAAGGAGTAGAGATTGTGTAGCATGTATGAATCCTTTTTGAAAGTTACTTTTAATTCATAGTCATGCTTACTTGCCTTTTTGATAAACATGTCTTTCTAGAAACTATATCTGGGGATAAACTTCTCTAGTATGTAACTTCTGGAGTTCTCCAGAGTTGCATAATTCATAGAATACCTGTGTATATGTGTGTGTATGGATTTTTATCATAAGGAATTGGCTCATGTGGTTATGGAGGCTGACAAGATCCCACATCTGCAATCTGCAACCTGGAGACTCAGGAGAGCTGATGGCATAGTTCCAGTCTAAGTCCAAATGCCTAAGACCCACAAAAATCAATATTTTGATCCCAGTCTCAAGGCAGGAAAAAATCCTCAAAGACAGTCAGCTTTATTTACCTATTTTAAATGATAAAATTAAATAGTATAGACATTTACTGTGTACAACAGGATTTTTTTAAAAAATTATTATACTTCGAGTTCTGGGATACATGTGCAGAACATGCAGGTTTGTTACATAGGTATACACATGCCATAGTGGTTTGCTGCACCCATCAGCCCATCATCTACATTAGGTATTTTTCCTAACACTATCCCTATCCTAGCCCCTACCCCCTGACAGGCCCTGATATGTGATGTTCCCCTCCATGTGTTCTCATTGTTCAACTCCTACTTATTAGTGAGAACATGTGGTGTTTAGTCTTCTGTTCTTGTGTTAGTTTGCTGAGAAGGATGGTTTCCAGCTTCATCCATGTCCCTGGAAAGGACATGAACTCATCCTTTTTTTATGGCTGCATTGTATTTCATGGTGTATATGTGCCACATTTTCTTTATCCAGTCTATCATTGATGGGCATTTGGGTTGATTCCAAGTCTTTGCTATTGTGAACAGTGCCGCCATAAATATACATGTGCATGTGTCTTTATAGTAGAATGCTTTATAATCCTTTGGGTATATACCCAGTAATGGGATTGCTGGGTCAAATGGTATTTCTGGTTCTAGATCCTTGAGGAATCGCCACACTGTCTTCCACAATGGTTGAAACAACATGACGTTTTGATATATTTATACATTGGAGAATGGCTGAATCAAGCTAATTAACATATCTATTACCTCAGATACTTAGTTTCCAGGGTGAGAACACTTGAAATCTGTTAGCAATGTTGACCATACAATAAGTTGTTGTTAAATATGGTCATGTACAATGGATCTCTTGAATTTACTTTACCTGTCTAACCCAGAATGTTTAACCAAATCTCTTGGCACTCCTTTGCCTAATCAACTTGATGCATACAATTAGCCATCACAGCCACTATCCCAAATAAGGCTTAATAAATATTTATGATTGGGTTCCCTATAGATTTTTAATCTTCATTGTTACCAGGCTATCTGCCCTTCTTGCTGAGGGAATTACCCCAAATCTGGATCCCTGAAAACTTCTCAGACTATTAATGATTCCCTTTTAAAAGAATGGATTGGCTGGTAGGAAGGCTGTGGGTGATACCTGGCATGGTAGTTAAAACGGCAAAGGGAGCAAATTAAGTTCATTTAACCAATTTTGGTCTCTCAGTATTTAATGATTTGTTGATTTCCAGGTAAAATTATTCAACAACCATCTTACCCAGGGAAGAAAGCAGCCTCAATTTTGGCAAAGTAAAACAATCTCTTCTGCTTTCATTTTCTTCAATAGGTAGGGATATTGGGTGAGTTCTAATTTTATTCACTTTCTGCTAGGAAATGTCTAAGACAAATTTTCTGGCACACTCCCTTTCACATCTTTGTACCTGCCCTTCACCACCTGCATCCCGCATCCTCTTGACACTGGCAACTCCACCATAGTCCTCTTTTCTTTTCCTCTTAGACAAGCCTCTCAGAGCATATCAAATCAAGTAAGTGCTAAATTAGTGTGGCAGAGTGTAACTGCCATAGGAAGTCAGAGAAAATAGTTTGAAGAGGAAGCAAGAAGGGGATGAATGTGGGATCTGGGGCCTGGAGGATGGATGGGGCCAGCAGTCAGTATAGGGCTGCTATTGAACATTTACAGTGTTCCAGGCACCACACTAAGCAAATCAAATGTACATGCATACACATAACCTTCCAAGAGAGATACTGTGAATACCCTTTCACAGATGGAGAAAGACCCAGGGAAGATTCTATGACTAGTAAGTGATGGGACCTGGACTCAAAAAACTGTTTTTTTAAAACCCACCCCCCCAAACTTTTATTTTTTTTTAGGACTCTAACACTCACACCTATGGTTTGAACTTTTGGATTCCAAAACCTGTGGTCTAAACAATAGTGTCTATGGATTTTACTAGGCAAAGGAAGGAGGGAATACATTCCAAAAAATTATTTAAGTTTAACAAAATCACAGGATCTATTATAAGCCAGTTCTTTACTAGAAAGTTACTTTTGGAATTTATTATGAGGCAGTGAATTCATCAGAGTTTGTTTCCAAACTTTCATGGAAGTCTTAGAATATAAAATGTAAATCAGCTCCCATCATTCCCCTGCTTAATATATTCCACTGAGGTCTAGTCACACAAATAATAAAAAATCCAAATTCCTGGTGGCATCTTCTTCAAGATGCTCTATTGATCCTTCTCCCTTCCCACTTCTCTGAATTCATCTCCTATTCCTCCTTACCTTGTGTAGAGGGTGTGTGACTCAACTATGATCACATTGGCTGATGCCATTCTTGGTGATCCTCAAATGTACCATACTCATTCTCCCTGTACTCAGACCTTCCCAGGACTGGCTCCCTCACTTCATCTGGGATTCTTCTTAGAGACAACTTCTTGGACCTCTAGTCTTAGGTATATCCTACCCTCTCTCCTCCTCCTCTGCCTCATTCTTCTTTAAGGCACTTTATAGTTCTGCCTATGCAATGCTCTAGGAAAAGTGAGGAGGAGAGAAAGAAGTCATGTCTTTCTTCACTGAGCAATCAGGATTCTCCACAGGTACAGTGATTTCCCCATGCAGTATCCACTGTTCTGTTCTGAGAACACGTGGATGAACTATGGGAAGGATGTTAGAGCTTAGGAGTGCAAGCAAGAGAACAGCAATAGATGTCTCCTCTGGACCACTACTGCTTCTCTTTACTTAAGGCTAAACATAATTGTGTAAATTGGTGACACATCTGAAAGATTGGGAGTATATCTGATGCTACCTTTTAGAAGGCCAATTTGGACATGATAGCTTGAGGAGATGACCAAATTAATAGGTAAGATAGCGCTAGGGCCAGGTGTATGCATACTAGCTTTCATATTTCTGAACTTATCCCTGGAAACCTTTCTCACAAGTATCAGAATGGCACTGGGCCCTTTGAAGCTGTAACTTGAAGTCTCGTAAAAGACACTGTCATGTACCACTGACAACTTTTCCAAATGAAAATAGAAGACAGGACAGGTGGCTCCCTTGGGGTGCATACCCCGTGAAGGAATCTATTCTGGGAGGGATTTTCACAGTGTGTATTTTTAATATCACTCAGGCCAGCATCTTAATCAGACTTTACTGGTGGGAAGCACTCACCTGGCAGGAGTGATTGTGATGGTAGGAATTTAATCTGAACACTTGGCATAGGCCTAATCATATTTTGCTTATTTTCTTTTATGTGTCTTCTTAAGATAAATGAGTCTCCTCCTTTATCAACAATAGCTCAGGATTTATAAGCTCACATTTTTCACCAAAGACAGGGAATGTAGCAACTTGCACTTTATTATCCATCTCTCATTTTCTTCCCTTCAAACAATCGATAAATTCCCCGCCATTGTCTCTTTTTAAAGGTTGCTTACAAGTTTCTATTTCAGAACAATGTGCCAGCATTGGTTTTTATCCCTAAGTCCTTTCTGAATCCGAGTGCTCATTGGGAGTGATTTGCAAGAGTTTTTGCAAGAATTTCTTCAGCAAAACTACAGTTCACCCAAGAGGGCCTAAACATAGCCTGTCTGAGTTGTGGGCATCAGTTCCTGACAACAACTGACATGAGTTGTTGTCCAGGTAGCATCTCATTCCTGTGCATCATAGAATAGAATTTTTTACAAGTACAAATGACCTTAATGTTTCTTCTATCCAACTACCTATTATGGGTGAGATGAAACAGATTCAAATGGGGATAGGGTTGTCTGTATTTGACCTGACAACTAGAGGAAGGGTTGAGAACAGAAGTGCTATACTCTTCCTATAATTCCATGGAATGTGCTTATAATTTCTCAGAAACATCCCTTAAGGATAATCTTTAATGTTTACAAGTATACAGCAATTTCCATGCTGACCTACCTGTTTTCTTGGATGGCCAGCAAGCAGAGTACTGGTCTGCGTAAGTAGTATCTCCAGGGTTTGTTAACTTTTAAGCCAGACTTGACTGTATGTGGGAGCTGTGATTTTGATTCTTTTTGGCTAATAGAGGCTTTTCATCTGTAAGTCAAAATGTACTGTCTTCTCTGAGTCAGGGATTATGACATGAGATTGGGATAAAACAGATAGCTGCAATACTTGCCCCTCCCTGCTGGAAGCTTGAAGTGTAGAAAAAAAAAAAATAATAATAGGAGAATATAGCCAAATATGCAGTGGTTCTTAGAACATCAGCTCTGAGTTGACTCTGAATTGCTTGTTTTTCACTAGCCAAACCAATCATATGTAGGAAAATATAGTCCTGCACATACCCAAAGAAATAAAGAGCAGCAAAGTGCTTAAAATTGTAACTGCTTTGTCTTCTGTATCCCTAAGTGACCACCCTGTTAACCCTCCATGGGCATGTAGCTTGGGTGAAAAATAAATCCTTGTTCTTCAAAGTCACTGAGATTTGTGTTGTCTGTTACTGTAGTATATTGACTGATCAGCATGGATTGTCTGATTTAATCCTCGATTTAGAAGTTAGAATTGTCTTGACTGCCTAAATGTTCATATTCACAGCATGAGCCTTAGAAAGCGTACCAGGAAGTTGTTGAAGCAGCACTCTAACCCTTGCAGTCTGGTTCCAAAGCTTATATTCTTAGCTGGGATATCAAAATTCTCTCTCTCATTTTCTTTCTCATTCTCTTGCACACTGTGTGTGTCTGTGTGTGTGTGTGTATGTGTGTGTGCTCTCCTGTTATTGAGGAAAGATGGTTTCTAAAGAGAATCAAGGAAGACTTCCCAAATAAATTGATAGCTAAGCTCTAAAGGAAAAGTAGAAACTAGGCAATTCAGTAGTAAAGAAAATTATACTTATTCCATGTCTGTGTGGAGGCAGGGGTAGTCCCCGTTGTTTGATTTACTCACACCCAGAAAAGGTGTAGAGCAAAGAATTCCTGTTTATGCATTACTTTTGGAAACCATGAAATATGGAAAGTGTTCAAACACAATAGCCTTGAATCTGTAAACCATTAAAAGCAACCTTATGAGATTTTATAAAACGGATGAGAAATTACAGTTTTGATCCACTGAGGCACCAAAGCAATCTGACAGTTACATATGTATAAGGCTCTCTAGCTCGCTCTCTTGCTCTTACTCACTCTCTCTCTCTCTCCCTCCCTCTGTCTCTCTCACACACACACACACACAGAAAATGATCTAACCAATATATGAGCTTTAGCATTATGGTAACTAGAGAGTAAAAAGGAAAGGAAGGAAAACTATATATCAACATCATTGGCCAAAGAAAGAAAATATGAACAAAGATGAGATTACATGCCAAATGACAAAAAAGATCAGCAGCTCTGACCCAGACGATGATGGGGTCATCTGGTCCTCTCCCTTGCTGTTGGGTTAATCATGCAGGACTGATGATGTCACCATTTATAATGCTCCCTGGAAAAGAAAGCCAGTAGCTGCCTCAGTAGCCTGTCACACAATTTAATTGCCTTGATCACAAAACATTCCCTGTGTCTTATTCAGGTCTGGCTTGCTTCACTCTAGAAACCCTTCATCAAGTTGGACTTTAATGGAAACAGAACATTGCCCAGCATGTCCCTTTAGTAACCCCACACAAAATGTGGACAAATAACAGTCATGTTTTAACCTCTTTAACCTACTACCTCTTTCCCCAAGCACATATCTCTAAATCAGTTCTCTTTATGGATTAGAGGAGTTCCAAAGCACATCACTGCATGTCTCTTGAACTGGATTGCTTTTTTTTTTCTTGGTGAACGTCATATTTCTCTTAAAAAAAAGAAAAAACCACCTTGTTAGGGTTGTATTTGTATGCTGTAAGATTCACTCATTTTAGGTATACAACTGAGTGATTTTTAGTAAATTTACTTTTATACAGCTACAACCACAATCTGATTTTAGAGCATTTCTGTCACCTCAGTAAAATCCCTTGAGTCTATTTATAGTCTTCTCCCATTCCCACTGTCAGCCCTAGGCAACCACTAATCTACTTTCTGTCTCTATAGATTTGCTTTTCTGGAAAATACATAGTTGAGATCATGCAATATGTGGTCTCTTATGTTTGTCTTCTTTCATTTATCATAATTTTTGAGGTTTGTCCATGTTATAGCAGGTACCTGTATTTCATTTCTTTTGATTGCTAAATAGTATTCCATTGCATGGATGTAGAATATTTTACTTATCCATTCATCAGTTAATAGGCATTTAGGCATTTTCCACATTTTGGCTCTGATGAATTATGTTGTTGTGAACCTTTATGTATAAGTGTTTGTGAGGACATAGGTTTTCATTTATGTATAAGTGTTTGTGGGGACATAGGTTTTCATTTATCTTGGGCAGAGAGCCCAGAGGGGAATTCTGGGTCATGTGGTAACTCTGTGTTTAAATTCTTAACAGGCAGGCCCTTTTCCAAAGTGACTGCGACATTTTATGTTCCCCTTAGTGGTATATAAGAGTGCATGATATTGCCACATTCTTGCCATCATGTGTGCTACTCGTGTGTGTGTGTGTGTGTGTGTGTTTTGGAAACTCCCAGAAGGAAGGAATGCAATCTGCAACTCTTCTTGCCTTTTCATATAGTGTTTAGCACAGGACTGGCACACAGTAGAAGCTTAACAGTGTAGCATGACATGTGATGGTTAAGAAATTTTGTATTGGAGTTAGACTGCCAGGTTCTGTAAGCATTGGTTTCCTCTACTGTTAAATGGGGCTAATGGTGCCTACCCTTTTGAGTTACAATGAGGGTTAATGAATACATTGCAGACCATATGCTTTGTCTAACATATATGGAAATGGTAGCTTTTGTTACTAATGCTTTAAAATTCACATGGATGAGCACTTTCTGAACAATCTCTAGTTTAGCCAATTTCTTTTTTTTCTCTTGCAATTAGATATTTAGGTATAGGCAATGTACTGAGCCCCCAAGATGAAATAATAAGTAGCACCTTATTTCTCATTGCAAGAAATTTGAAGTTTAGTGACTGATGACAGATATAAATGGGCAATTACAATGTATGTAGTATAAGATATAGAAGGAAATATGAGATGAGAGATATGATATGAAAAATCCCATATGACCCAGAAAAGACATTTAATCATAACCAAAGGACTGCAGAGAGGAGCAGAAGCACTGGGAAGAGTATTGCCGGCCAAGGGAAGGACATGAAACATTTACGAAGACTCAAAAAGGGAAGGGGTTTGGAAAAATCGCGAGCATGTTCTGTGACAGAGTGAAGGGAGACTGTTGAGAGACAAGGATAGAGAAGTGAGCAGGTGCAGTCATGAAGTGTGCTAAAGATTACATTAAGAAGTTTGTTCTTTACTTTTGTTGCTATCGTTCTATTAAGTGTTAATGTCTGAGGAGCTACAAAGAAGATGGTTCAATATTCCAAAGGTAGAAGTAACCATTTATAAAGAGAAGAAAGCTAGAGCAGTCTCAAACTTTATAGTAGTCTAATATAGCATTTCTCAACTTAAAAATAAACATTGCCCCTCCCCCCAGAGGATGTTTAGCCATTTTTCCCTATTTGTCACCACATGAAATGTCAATATTAAAGATATATTGCATATATACTTCTTATGTAAACATATTTGTGTTTTCTAAATTAAAAAAATAAAAATTTTGTATGCCTCCAGCTCCCCAATAATTAATTTTTGTCCCCTGGGGACTGTATCCCCCTGATTGGGAATACATACTCTAATAAATTGGAATCTGAAGTAGGAACAGGTATAGATGTTAAGATTTTTGTCATTCCCCACACTACCTTTCAAAATACAACTATTTGTAATGAATAAATTCTGTCACTCTACAGATATTTTCTGAGCACATAATATTTGCCAAGCCGTAGGAACTGAGACTACAGCAGTGAATAAAACAGTCAAAAATCCCACCCCTCATGAAGATTACATTCTACTGCAATCTATATATAATTGTTTCACTCTTGGATCCAAACTAAGTAATGCCTGCCATTAAAACTGCTCCAGCAAGGGATTATCTTGAGACTTGTTTGTTAAAACAGGTCTTGGCATTTCTTTCAAGCCTGAAAATGTGCTGACAGAATTAAAAACCCATCCGATGCTGATGCAGGGGGAAAATCAGAGGAGCAAGAAAATAGCACCTTTTTCTGTTAATAGATTTTATTAGTGGGAAAAATTGTTTTACACACATATCAAAATATCAAAAATTGCACAATAGGGCTGCAACCTACTCATCTAACAGCCATCAATGTTTGCCTTTTTCTGAATAAATATATCAACTCTGGGTGTTTTTACGTCAGTCTTTAATCTGTACACATCCCTAGGAGTCCTGGGCATGGGATGGATCCTGGAACAGATCAAAAATGCCTTTTCAGCAGTGTCCAGTGGAATGTGAAAAATAGCACTATCTTAAAAACAACATAATAGCAATTTCCAGCCCCATCCCACAAGAATCAACAGAAGTCCACCTCACCCAGAATTTTGCAGACATCCTGGTATCTTACCCTGCACCAGTGGAAAGGCCTCTGGGACCACTGGTCACTGCCCTGCACTGGCCATGCTGAGAGAACACTGGTCCCCACCACATGATCCCTGGAGTCCAAATGTTCTGCGGCTCCTGGTGAAGGGAAACTTTGGTGAGGTTACAGCCATTTCCTTTGGAAGCCTTAACCCCTCCTTGGGACACTGGAAGGAAAATGGTCTCTAGAGTACATGGGAGGCACAGATCTTTTGTCTACCGCCCCCCACCCATCCCAGTGGGAAAATATCTCCTCTTCTTCTTGCCTCCTTTCCCAGCACATCTAGCACAGTTCATTCAATGAGATTCAATTAGATTATAAAAGATAGGAAACCCCACTGCTGTTAGGCTACTGCTGCTTCATTCTCAAAATCTCTAAGCCAAGGAATTACAAAGCCCAAGAACCTGTTTGAAATGGTGACAAAGGGAGTCAGGGGCAGGAGATATGAGGAAAGAAAGAAGTGATGTGGAAAGAACCAATATTTCAGTCTATTATCCTGCTACTCAGAATTCTCTTTATTCTGTACTCATCTTGTAGAAAACTATTCAAAACAATTAACCAGTCTAGACCAGAGAAAGGATGAGGAGCAAATGCTGTAGTCCTTGGACCAGCCCAGAGGGTGGTTCCCCAGATTCCACCTACCTGTGCCCCTGTTCCTCTGCCCCTAGCCTCTGCCTGTTCTGAAAGATCTAACTGAGGGCTTAGGGGAGACTCTAAATTAGACTGGGAAAATAATAGGATTTGCTCTTGTGTTTTTGAAAACTCCTATTCTGAGTGAGTACCACACCCAGTATGGGAATCATCACTGGTGATCCTGCAATGAGCAGGGCTTTCAGAATTCTTATCTTCACTGGGATTACAGTGGGAGCCTGGCCTCCTCCTTCTATCTCAGATGTACCTTACAGACTTCAGGTAAGCACTTCATTGGACAGCACTCATTCAGTCAAGACCTGCTATTCCCCTCTTGGGCTACTATAATTTTCATGCTTGCCTTAATGAAAATTAGTTTCACCATTTAAAGAGGAAGGTAAAATATCGTCTATTTTTCTACATGCTTTTTCTAATTATTCTAGGAATGATATTCTCTCTCCTTTTTTTTTTTTTTTTTTTTTTTTGAGATAGGGTCTCACTCTGTTGCCCAGGCTGGAGTGCAGTGGCACAATATTGGCTCACTGCAAACTCTGCCTCCTGTGTTCACGCCATTCTCCTGCCTCAGCCTCCCAAGTAGCTGGGACTACAGGCGCCCAATACCATGCCCGCCTAATTTTTTGTAGTTTTAGTAGAGACGGGGTTTCACCGTGTTAGCCAGGATGCTCTCAATCTCCTGACCTCGTGATCCGCCCGCCTCAACCTCCCAAAGTGCTGGGATTACAGGCATGACACACCGTGCCCAGCCCTCCCTCTTTAGTTTTTTGGAGAGAGGATTTTGCTGTTGCCCAGGCTGGAGTGCATTGATGTAATCATAGCTCACATTCCTGGGCTCAAGTGGTCTTCCTGCCATAGCCTCCTGAGTAGCTGGAACTACAGGCATGTGCTACCATAACCAGCTAATTTTTATTTTTATTTTTTTAAGAGATGGTATCTTGCTATGCTGCCCAGGTTGCTCTTAAACTCCTGGCCACAAGAAATCTTCCCGCCTCAGCCTCTCAAAGTGCTGCAATTACGAGCATGAACCATTGGGCCTGGTCTGATTCTCAATCTCTTTTACATCTTATTGGTAGAGAAGCTGTAGTTCATAATTGACCTAAAACTCCAATCTTAATAATACCCAAAACTTCTTATGCAGTAAAAGGTGAAATGTTTTTTAGTAAAGGTGATATCAAGGTACTTTGATGGGTTTCCAATCCAGCCTGACTGTTCCAAAGCTAGAAAGGAGACTATAAATGTGGGAACATATTAACATTTAGTTGGCTACTCTAATAGCTTTGTATTATATTTTGGAAATAGAGGCCAGTAACACAAATTCACACTATTTGATAGACCTTTCCCACCAAATCCATTAGGCAGACCTAGAGACAGGGAAGTAGGCTAGAAAAGTGAAACTGATCATGAGCAAGAATAGGAAATCCTGTAAGTGGAAAAATGATAGAGATTTGGTACGTTTGGGATAAGTTTGCTGCCATGAGATATATGTGAGGGAAGATTACATTACTTATTGCAAAAAGAGTTACTTGGCTTGGATTGGATTTATATTTCTTGAACTGTGGTCATTTTTGTACCTTCTTCACTGTTCTTATTTGGCTATTACAGACTGTCTTCCAGGGTGGGATTTGGAGGGGCCTTCTCTTCTTGTAACTTGTCATGGCACATAGCACTTGATTATACACAGTGAGTTCTCCAAAAATAGCAGAAGATTCCTTCTGATTATGTCTGGGGGTGGGCAAATGTTGGGTTGTAGTTAGGATCCCCTAGACCCTGGGAAGGTGTAATAAAAGTACCATAAAAATGAATGGTGTTAGGCTTAGGATTAAAGATGGTTCTATCTGTTAATATTGCTGACTGCAGTTACCCAATAAGCTAAAATCAAAGTGACATTAATAAGAAACCCAGCAGTAACCATAATGACATTACTTTTGTGTATATTGAGGATTGGGTTACACTTAGCTATTATCCTAATGGCTATGAATATAAAGTCTCAATTGGAAAGAGTTGAGTTCAAATTCATTGTTCTGTCATTAGCTAGCTGTGTAATTTTGAGCGAGTTACTTAACAACAAATTTGCTCACTTGTAAAATAAGGAAAATAATAACTATCTCATAAGAACATTGAAGAGATGACATGGGATAATTTATATATAGCACTTCGTACATGAGATATAGTGTACATTCTAGATAAGTGTTGATTTTTAAAATAAATCACCAAGGAAAGCTTTATTTTTTGTTACTTAAGGGCTTTTATTTAAATTATTATTGGTGTTTCTAGAAGATTTTAGAAAATTAGAACATACAGGCCAGGCATGGTGGTTCATGCTTGTAATTCCAGCACTTTGGGAGGCTGAGGCGGACGGATCACCTGAGGTCATGAGTTTGAGACCAGCCTGGCCAACATGGTGAAACCCTGTCACTACTAAAAATGCAAAAATTAGCCAGGCATGGTGGCCTGCACCTGTGATCTCAGCTACTCAGGAGACTGAGGTAGGAGAATCTCTTGAACCTGGAAGGTGGAGGTTGCAGTGAGCTGAGATCACACCATTGCACTACAGCCTGGGCGACAAAAGCAAAAAACTCTGTCTCAAAATAAATAAATAAATAAATAAATAAATAAATAAATAAATAAATAGTACAGATAAGCAAAAAGAGGAAAGTAGAAAGCACTCATAACTCAGACATACAAAGATATTAAATATTAACATTCGAGTATATTTTCCTCTAGAATTTTTCTCCAATAAAATTTCCTTGAGAATTTTTTGTTATACCCACATGAGTATATGTGTATATATGTATCAATGTGTATGTATATTAAACAGTTATTTTTAAGTGGGCTCTCTCTCTCTCTCTCTCTCTATATATATATATATATATACCTCCTCAACTGATTGCTTCAGTCAATAATGCATCATGAATATTTACCTGCACTCTTACATATTCCTCTGCAAGAACTACATCATTTTCCCTTATAGTATGTTCAATTATTTTAACATGCGACTTTCGATAGTTTTTTTTCTTTCTCTTATTAAGTGACATGGTGATGAACAACTCTAAAGCTAAATACTTTCACATTTACACAGTTTTTCCTTAGGATGAAATCCAAGAACTAACATAATAATTTTCGGTAACAATGAAGGAACTGAGGTAAATCGTGAAAAGCACAGAGTATAGTAAGTCAGTCATCAATAAATGGGGGAGGAAAGGGGATATACATATGTAGTGTAAGAAAAGAAGTTGTTTGGAATAGACTTGCTGTAGTACCCCAAATGTAATCTTTTGTTTAAGAATATTTAGGAGTTCTTGTTTGTTTTGTAATCGTATCATGCATGTAATCATATGCGTGTAAACATATCAATGTCTTCTGAACTCAGTGGGGAAAAATGTCAACATAACATGCAGACAGATGAAGCAGCATAGTCAGTTTATAGAATTCAGGTTTAGTATGTGTTCCTGTGAAAAGGTTTGCCTCTCCAGCTATCAGAAATGAGGACTAACAATCCAAAACACAAGCTAATCCGTCTGTCTCTTTTGGGAGGGTTGGAGGTGCCTTTGGACATCCGCATTGTCGTCTTTCCCTTTGTTGCAGGTTCCACCTGCTGCGGGTGAGACACGTGCCATGTCCCCCAGCCTGTTGCCTCTCACACTGGGTTTCATTGCCCAGTCGGGTTCTCTTGGCAGAACTGTCTCCATGAGTGCCAGAATAGAAATATACAGATGGCACACTATCCATGGAGGAACAATTTTGACCTGCAGGATCTGTTCTGATCCACAGGCTGAAGCACATTTATGAAGACAGAATGGGGAAAAGTACCCATTTTCCACTTGGTCATTCAACTCCCTGTGTGGCATCCATACTGAACGTGTTGAGATATACAGCACAATGGCAATGGCAGACAGAAGAAGCTTCAGGAGGCTGAAATAACATAGATAACATAGTGAGGTAGGTTGGGTGGAGACTGTGCAAACTAGAGACCGTATGGTGTGTCTAGGCAGAGGCGGCTGCTGCTCACCTCAGCAGACTCTGGCAATGGGAGAGCAGGCCCAGCATGGCCATTCCTGTTTAACTGGAGAAACTGGAAACCTGGATTTTTCATTCATATATTTTGCTTTTCAAATGTTATTAGAAAATAGAGGAACACATAAGAAATAACAAAGCATGTTCATAGTGTGTGTGTATATACACCAAACACACACGTGCATGCTCATACACACACACACATACACATTCCTGGGAGGAGAAAAAACACGGTGGAGGGATGAAAATAGAAATTTGACTTATTTGAATATTTGTTATTTTGTAGATTTGACTTTGGTGCCACATACATAGTTTACATAAAACAAAATTGGACTTTAAAAAAGCTGTCATGAAAAAATGAGAAGAAAAAATGAAACAAATCTCACTGGGTATCGTGTTAACAGAATAACCCCACAGAAAGGAATTATTTCAAGTGACTTTGAAATTCCATGGTTGGACTGTATTTTCCTAGTAGGATATACTTTAAAGGTTTTTAAAAACTGACAAATTCTACATTGTTTTTTTATTAACCATAATGTTAGTGCAGTAGTGACGCTGGTGTTCTGAAACTATTCTGTGTGTGTTGTGAGTTAAATGAATAATCGTGTTGGTATTATTCAGAAAAGGGATTTTTGATATGAAAGAAAGGTAGTAACATTATAAAATCCATGAGATAAAATGGAAATATTCAAGTCCTGAATTTGAGTTGAAGTTTCATGTTAAATCATATTATTTTTACTAAACACACAACACACACACACCTTATTTTCCAACTCTTTCCGCAGAAACAAAGGCTCACCCAGTAACAATCAGTATCCAAAGCTCCCAGTTGTAGTTTCTAAATACCAGTTCTCACTGAAATGAACCAGGGCTTATTATTAAAAATGGCTGATTACAGTCATGGGGAAGGACTGTAGGATTACCCTATAACATCTCACATAGAAGAGAGACGAAGGACTGTAGGATTACCCTATAACATCTCACATAGAAGAGAGACGTCCATCAAAGACTACGTGGTTGTATTAAAAGGGTGCAGCAGTCAACTGGAAAAAACTCCTTTACTGAAGTAGGGAAATTAGAAAATTATAATGATAATAATTGGGCTATAATGAAACAAGTGAAAATGTTTATAGTTAAAAGTAGAATCCTCATTGGTTTGGAAGATACTAGGTGGAAGATGTTAAATAGCCAATTCAGTATTTTAAAGATCAACAATAAAGGAGGGAAAATACAGCTCTGTCAATTCCTCTGTCAACTATAATTTAGAGTTAGCAAATAGTTGATGAGATGAAAGTAAATTAAGAATAATAGAATTATGATATAACCAGTTTGAAACCTCTAGTGAAATCGTCAGTCCTCTAGGCAAAGACTACGTTGGCTGATAACTTCATGGCAAAAAATGTTATGTGCCTACTGATAGAAGAATATCCCATGAATTAAGTAAAAAATGTCCCTCACTCCACCTCAAAGATGTTCATGTATAATCTCAGAACCCATGAATGTATTACATTACATGGAAAAGGGGAATTGAGATCGCAGATAGAATTACAGTTACTGATCAGGTGATCTTAAAATGGGGAGATTATCCTGGGTTATCCAGATGTGCTCAGTGAAATCACAAGGGTCCTTGAGAATGGAAGAAGGATGCAGAAGATTCAGTGTCAGAGTGATTTTATGTGAGAAAAACTCAAATCAGCCACTGCTGACTTTGGAGATAGAAGTGAGGCCATGAGCCCAGGAGCCAGAAAGAGCAAGGAAATTGATTCTCCCTTTAGAGCCTCCGGAAACGGACATAGCCCTTCTGACCCCTTGATTTTAGCCCATTGTGTCCTGGTCAGACTGCTAACACACAGAACTGTAAGATAATAAATCTGTGTTGTTTTAAGCCACCAAGTTGTATTATTTGTTACTGTAACAATAGAAAACTAATATACCCCATTTCCTAGGATATATTCTTTCTAGAAAATTGCACCTGAGTCTGATTAAGCTTCTTGATGTAACCACCAATTTATAGGAAACATAACGAATAGAGGAACACATTATATGAAAGTATGGGAATGTTCAGCAAAATCTGAACTCTGGGTAATTCTATTTTTAAAATGACATTTATCAAATAAAGTATATGTGTATATATTTGTATATGTGTGGATTAATGAGAGAGAAAATGACTGGAAATTTTAGGAACTGATCTAGTATTTTATGTAGCAAACAATTGCTGTAGGGAACTTAATTCAAAAAAGCAAATTATAGAGAAAAAAGTATTAGTGAAATTTGAACATTGACATTGGGTGTTTGATATTAAGGAATGATTGTTACTTTTCAAGTATGTGTGTGGTAATGGGATTATGGTTATATTTAAACAAAGAAGGGGAGCGTAGGTGGCCATAATAGATAATAATAGCCATAAATTGATAATTGTTGAAGATGAGTGATAGGTACATATGTGTTTGCTATCTGTTCTTTCTACTTTTGCATTCATTATTTCCATAACAAAATATTTTTAAAAAATATTAGCAACTAACTTGACTCTTTAAATGTTTGTGACTCAAACACACATGTCCAAAGTCTGGATTTAACCAACAGGCTGCCAGCTTGAAATATCTGTAGAGTTTTGGAAATAGGATATTTTACTTTTCCTGGAGTATTATCCTTTTCTCTCCTCCTACTTACCTTCTCCCTCCATTCTTTCTGTGCTGCCTAGCAAAATTGCCCCCTGCCCCAATCTGTATATGTGGATGACTAGAGGGCATTCAAATTGCTTGGAATAGAATTTTCTCAGAAAGAGTGAAAAAGATAATATGCATAACTGCATTGAACAATACCTTCTAAAATTTTACATGTTCTTTGAATACTCGTCCTCATTCCATGGCTTCAAAAAAAAAAAAAAAGGCAATAACTTTCCATTTTTGACAGCCCGAGGTGTTTTGAAATTTTGGCTAATCATATCTTCCTTGTTATCTCTGTGTTCTATTTCAGGATGGAATGGGAAACCTGAGGATCACAGAAAAAGGTCTAAAGCTAGAAGGAGACTCCGAATTCTTACAACCTCTCTATGCCAAAGAAATCCAGTCCCGACCAGTAAGTTTCTGCTGAGAGAAGAAGGCGTTATTGTTGTTCTAGAATCTGAATCTAGAGGAATTGATCTTGCTATCAGCTGGGTACAGAGGACTGGGATGGGGAGTAATGCTGGTAGTAAGATGAATTCGCTTTCACTTCTGAATCTTTGAGTATCATCACAGCAGTGGTAATGTAAGCAAGTGAGATGACCTCTCTGAGCCTCTTTCCATTCCTGCTGAATAGAAGGTAACAACCCCATGCTACCCAACTTTATAAATTGTGTCGCAAATAAGGCAAGACAGCAAATGTGGAAAAGCCATAAATAGTATACAAATGCATGATAATATTGCTGTTTATTTTATTCATCAAGTGCTTCAAAGCCATTTTTAGAAACACAGAATTAAGAATTAGAATTTTGTTTTTCATTAAGACTTTACACTATGTAGCCGGTGTTGGTTAGGATCAATTCAATATCAGGCTGAGTGCAGTGGCTCACACCTGTAATTCCAGCACTTTGGGAGGCCAAAGTGGGCAGATCACCTGAGGTAGGAATTTGAGACCAGCCTGGACAACACAGTGAAACGTCGTCTTTACTAAAAATACAAAAATTTGCCAAGTATAGTGGTGAGCATCTGTAGTCTCAGCTACTGGGGAGGCTGAGGAAGGAGAATTGCTTGAACCCAGGAGGTGCAGGCTGCAGTGAGCCGAGATCACGCCACTGCACTCCAGCCTGGGCAACAGAGCAAGGCTCCATCTCAATAATAATAATAATTATTATTATTATTATTATTATTATTCAATATCAACAGCTACATTCTGAAATGATATTTAAATAATCACAACAGAGTGTGTACCCTGTTCTAGGCATATTACTGTTTTGCATGCAGTCTCATTATCTAATTTAGTTCGCAGATTTGTCCACTGAGGTGGGGACTATTGCTGCCTCTATTTTGTAGATTAAATAACTGAGGCTTGGAGAAGTTTCATGTCAAAAGCTTCATATTTGTAGCAGGACAGAGATTTCAAGCCTTCTCTGTTAACCATTATTTCCTACAGAAGCCTTTTCTTTCATTCCTTCTTTTCTTTCTTGTTGCTCTAGCAGTGATTCCTACATATATACCTTGCCTTTATTAACCACTGTTATTCCAAATTGTGTGGAGTTCTTTTAGTGGTTTTGTTTTTTGGTTGGTTGGTTTCGTTTGTTTAGTTTTTATTTTTGTTTTTTAGTGGGGTGATAGAATTTGCTGCTTGAAAAGGATTATTAATGCATTTGCTCTGCCTCGGATTGATCCCCCTTCACCTGCGAGCATAACGTGAAAGTTCCCCCAAAGCATTACTTGCATTGTGTGCATTGATTAGCATAATTATGGAAATTCAGCAACTTGGTGCAGTGGCTAATTTTATCTGAATGTTATCCAAAGTCTTCAATTGTATTAAACTAGTGCCACTCTAAATTTCAAATAGATTTGCTTTCTTGTGTGCTTAGTAAAAGAGAGGGAGTCAGGATGTTAAAACCATCCAAAATAGCAAATGAATTTAGCCATCCAATGATTATTTATAAACTGTAACTGGAACCTATAGTACATTGTCTTGGGTACTTAAAGTACACAGAGTATTGTGAACATATTTACTGTCACTGAGAAACCTATACCCTAGAAAGAGTAATGAGGTGACCCTGTAACGTGGAGAGTCAGATGATAATTCTGCCTTGGACAGAATAGAGACAGTTTTAAGCATTTAAGAAATACCTGTTCTATGCATTGCTCTTAATTTATATCTTGTTTTCCCAACCTGGCAATTTGGTTAGTTGTCATAGACCTGTTTCTAGTTGAACTTTAGACAAACAGTCTTACCTGTATTAAACTTGTTTAACTCACTAGTTTAGTTTGGTCGTTTCCCTCTATGGATGTTGGCGTACGTTTTCTGTAAAGGGCCAGAAAGTAAATATTTTAGTTTTATTTTAAACTTTTTTTTTTTCTTTTTTACCACTCTCAAAACTTAAACAGCATTCTTAGTTTGGGAGTCATACAAAAATAGGCCACAGGCTGTCATTCACCAACCCTTCTAGTCTATATTAGGAATAATTCCATAAATATATAAATGCTCTTATTAGACTGGAAGTGGTAAAAGGTAGATTTTAAGAACATAAGAAGAACAGCTGATATGTGTTAAGTAAAACATTCTGAAATAAGTTTCCTTGGTAAAGAATTAGTCATGTCAAGATATTAGGAAATGTGTTTTAGAAGACTTGAAAACAGGGTACTGGGTGCATCTGTTGGGTCTGTATGCAGGAATTGCATGTCTAGCAAATGCGTTAGCCATCCTTTCTGGAAATTGACAGACAACTGATCTCAACTGAGAGATACACCTGCTTGTAAGTTTAAAAAGTAGTAATTACTTACTTTTACATTTAATTACTTACTTTAATACTGAAATATATGAGCTATATGCAATGCTTTCAAATCACTGTTTAAAGAAAATAAAAAGCCCTCAAATTCACTATTTTCCATTGTTTTTAATAACTTTTTTCAAAAATAGTGAAGTTTTATAGCCTTATATGTTTCTAATAACAAAAGAAAAATCTTCTAACTGAAGGAAAAAAGACACACAGTTATGCATACATAATAAAATCCATAAGTCATGTGATCTCTACCTGAAACCTGTGCCCAAATTCACTCGCCCTTCTGCATCACACACCACACCTTAGGTCAAGCCACCATCCATTCTCACTTGCACTACTGCAACAGTCTCTTCACTGTCTGCTGCCTTACGCTTTTAGCCTCATTATACAAATTGTAGCCAAAGTAGTCTTCAAAATGTCAAATCGCTCCACCTCTTCGCAAAGGATTTCCCATTGATTTCCTGTTGCATCTGGAATAAAATCTAAAGTCCTCACTAAGGCCTATAAAATGCATTATTAGACGTTTTCATTGAGGGCTCCTCTGGTCATCTTTGTGTCAGCTCAGATGTCACCTGTTTAGAAAGATTTCCTTCACCCAGTCAGTCCATTTAGCACAGTAGCCGTATATAAATAGCACATTGGTTTTTAATTCCTTATAACTGTCATTCGTTCACATTCTCATCATGTTTATATGTTTGGAAGAGCAGGAGATTGTCTGGATTGTCCCCACTGTATTCCTCAGACCTCTTGCTGTACCTAGCACACAGTATATGCTCAGTAGATGTTTGAGAAACTGAACCAGTGAATCACTGAAAATGAAAGTGTCTCTGAAATCTATTCTGCAGAGGCAAGCACTCTCAACAATTTACTGTTTTGGCTGGGCGCAGTGGCTCACACCTATAATCCCAAAACTTTGGAAAGCCGAGGTGGGTGAATCAAGAGGTCAGGAGTTCGAGACCAACCTGGCCAAGATGGTGAAACCCATCTCTACTAAAAATACAAAAATCAGCCAGGTACGGAGGTGGGCAGCTGTAATTCCAGCTACTCCAGAGACTGAGGCAGGAGAATCACTTGAACCCAGGAGGGGGAGGTTGCAGTGAGCTGAGATCGCTCCACTGCACTTTAGCCTGGGCGACAGAATGAGACTCTGTCTCAAAAAAAAAAAAAAAAAGAACAGTTGACTGTTTTATCAAACATTTTCCATGCATATGTATTTTTTAACAAAACCATACCTTGAATACTATTCTGTACTGATGCAATGATGGTCTCATAAGATTATAACACCATAACACGATTTGTATTTTTACTGTACTTTTTCTATGTTTAGATAGATACTTCCATCTGTGTTCCAATTGCCTACAATATTCGGTGCAGGAACATACCATACAGGTTTGTAGCCTAGGAGGAATAGGCTATGCCATACAGCCTAGGTGTGTAGTAGAGTACACCATCTAGGTTTGTGTAAGGACACTCTATGATGTTCACACAATGGCAAAATCACCTAATGACATGTTTCTCATAACGTATCCTCATCAAGTAATGCATGCCTGTATTGTTTATTTTGTATACCTTACATTTAAAATTTTAACAGCTTTCCTGAAGTACACTTCTGATAAGTTACAATCTGATAAATTCTAAAATATGTCTGTTCACATGAAACCACCACAACCAAGATAACGAATGTATCCATCACCCCTGAGAATTTCTTCTTGCTCCATTGTAATCCCCCCATCCTGTTGCATCCCTCCAACTTCCCCACCCATGTTCATTTCCTGGAACTTTATATAAATGGAATCATATAGTAAGAGTATCTAAATAATGTTAATAATAAGTTGTCAGTTTATAAAGACCTTTTTTAAAACCATCTATTTAATGTCTAACTTAAGAATATGATTTTTATTTATTTATTTATTTATTTATTTATTTATTTATTTATTTTTTTGCCTGCAATGGGGCTATGTCTTGATTTTCTGGGGAGAGATATTAGAAGTGGTCTGCTTCATAAACATTCAGTATTTCCCTTCTGGATAACATCAAAGCATAGAGAACAGAATACAGAATAACATATTAGGCATGGCATTGAAGGAAGAATTAGTATTTCTTTGATATGTCCACAAAAACTGAAATCAAGTATGTTGGCATGAAAAGGTGAAAGAAAAAGATTTCTAATATGATAATTTAGTCCACAGGGCTTGTTTCTCCTTAAGCACAAAGGTTATTGCAAGCTGAAAGAAACTGAGGTTCTGGTATTAAGGAAGGTGGGAGGAAAGAGTGGTTGTCAGGCAACCAATTGGATCTGCCATGTTTACTGAGTCCTAACCTCACATGATGCTCATGAACCTCACATGTAGTTTTTATCACCTTTCCATTCACTCCTTTGTTATCTTCAGCTTACTGATTGTTTTCTGATGTATCTGACTATTTTCTGTAGACTACCCCGGGAGACTCTCGTCTGCATAATTATCTGCAGTGTCATTTCTATGTATATCACAGCTGCCTCCATTTTATGGGGTATCACCTTCTGCTTTTCCTATTGAAAAGAGATCAGTGTCCAGTTGAACAAGATTAGTCAACTACTCAAAGTGAGGACAACTAATGAAGCAACACTTGACTTTATTGTGGTTTTATGTTTCGCTGATCTGAGAGGAGCTGAGATTAGTTAAGCAATTCACACAGTGTTCAGCATTGTATCTGATTTCATTACTGAAGGTTGCAACCCTAGTAAAGTCACTACAAATTGATTAGTGTGATAGCAATCACTTAGGAAGATAAATTAATGAGAAATGTTCATCTTTATAAAGATTTCCATCTGGGAGTTGAATGAAAGCCCTAGGACATTCTAGCTTTCAGCCACATGGATGTACAGCTTCTAAGTGGTAAAGTATCATGCTGTCCAGAAAATAGATTGAGAAGGACACATGCTAAATTAAGTATTCAATCATGACTTCCAAAGACAACATGTCTTAGAAATACCACTTGAATGCATTAGCACAGAAGTTTGTAAAGTTAAGGGATTTAATGCTATATAACTCTATATTTGAATGCTATTTCAATGTGTTTGGATATATTTTTGATTGCTAAGTATAACTGCAAGTTTTTGGCAGGAACTACTAGTAGACAGAAGGAATGAATGGGTACAAAGGAAACCTTTATTACTACTTTGTGAGTAAAGGTCTCCTTAGTATTCATTCATTCTTAGACAAAGTTGTATATCACTACTTCCTCAAAGAGGCTTTTTACCTCGCATCTTATGGCAATAGGATTAGATGACGCTTTTGCATAACTTAATGTGAACTAGCAAAGGAAAGGAAAATAGCATTTATTAAGCACCTATTATTGTTCCACACCTACAGCAATAGGAAAGTCGTATCATGAATTTATCTTCATGTTCACCTCAAACTACATTTGAGAGTGGGTATAGGGCTCCTAGCCCATTGCTGTATTGAATTTAGAAGTTCAGGAGAGGAGAGGGTGGAAAGAAAGTTTGAATGGATCAGAAAAATTAATTTACATTAGGAGAATAAAGGGGAAAATTATTATGTAAATATTGTTATGTAAAAAATTATTATGTAAATATATGTTTTTTAAAATATTTTATCCAGTAAAAAATCTTGGCTATGCCTATCTTAAGATATTCTCATGTATGAAAACCAGCACATAAAATTATAAAGTCATATATAAATAAGGATTTTAGAAGTTGCTTATACCAAGAGGCAGTGTAACAACATGGATTTGAGCATGTGCTGTCTTGTTGGACTTGGGTGGCAACTAATGCTGCCATTTGCTCAGTGAGTAATCTTCGAACAATTGTTAACCTTGCGAATGCTTGTTTTCTTACCTGCACAGCTGAGATATTAACACTTGGTTGTAAATAAGCAAGATAATGTTTGTTAACTGTTAATACAGAACTTGATGTAAAGTAAGTGTCCAGAAATGGTAGCCGCTACCTTCATCCCCTTCTGACAATGATGATAATGATGATGACTTTCACATCATCATACAGTCCAAATTTCACCTGATGCTTGGATTTCCTCAGAACCAAATGGTCTTGCAACCTCTGCTTGAATATCTTCTTAATGACAGACTTACTACTCTCAAAGAAAACCCATTTTATATTCAGTAGCTTTTAGTTTAAAATTTTTCCTTTGCTGAGTTACCTTCTTCTAAAATTTTACTTTTCTCTCATTCTTCTTAAACATTTTTGCTGGGTCTAGCATTCTTGGCACAGTCTTTCTGAAAAAAAAGAAGCTTGATGATATATTTCAAGTACCTTAAAAATGTTTATGCACTCTGATTCAGTAATGACATTTTCACTCATTTTATAACATAACAAAAGCAAAATAAAATATTTAAAGATTAAAACACACATGGAGGGGCCAAGATGGTTGATTAGAAGTAGTTGTGGTTGGCCGCTCTCACCGAGAAGAATGAAGACGGCGTGTGAATCCTGCATCTTCAGCTGAGGTATCCAGGCTCTCTCACTGGGACTGACTAGCTGTTGGTGTGACCCACAGAGAGTGAGGATAAGCAGGGTGGAGTGACGGCCCACCCGGGAGCCGCACGGGCAATCGGGAGTTCCCACCCTCAGCCAAAGGAGTGGTGAGCGATTGTGCTGCCCAGCCCGGGAAACCAAGCTTTTCCCACATATCTGTGTAACCCATGGATCAGGAGATACCCTTGTGAGCCCACGCCACCAGGGTCTTGGGACCCAAGAGCACAGCTGTGCAGACTCTCAGCAGCTGCACGAGTTGTGGCCAGCAGTAGCATGCCGGAGGCTGCCAGAGATGACCAAGTTCCAGAGGGGAGGGGTGGCTGCCATCACTGTGCCCCAGTCGTTTTCCCCTGCTGGTGCCCTGGAGACTAGGTGGTTTGGATGGGAAAGAATTCCCCACAGTGCAATGCAGCAGCTGTAGCAGGTTGTGGCCAGACTGTTTCTGTAGGTGGGACCTGGATCCATCCCTCCTCACCAGGCAGGGCCTCCCTGCGGGAATTTCAGCAACTGCAGCCAAAGATTTACAGACAGAACTCTAATTGACCTAATTGACCTGGGATGGACCCCCAGGGGGAGAAGCGGCTATGGTCTCCAGGCTCAGTAGAGTTAGTCTACTGGCTCTGAGGAGGCCAGGCAGTCCAGACAAGGGAATTCCCCTGAGCACAGAACACCCACTCTGCCAAGGGGCAGCCAGAGTGCTTCATTAAGCGAGTGGCTGATCCCATGCCTCCTGACTAGGTGAGGCCCCCCCTTCACCAACCCCGCAATAGGGGTTGCCAGATATTTTATGCCGGAGCATTTCAGCCAGCATCAGGTCACTACCCCTCTGGGACAGAGTTCCCAGAGGAAGGAGCAGGCAGCCATCTTTGCTGTTCTGTGGACTCCACTGGTGACACCTCCAGGTGCAGGAGGGACCCAGGAGAATAGGGTCTGGAGTGGACCCCAGCAAACTGCAACAGCTGTACAGAAGAGGGGCCTGACTGTTAAAAGCAAACAGAAAGCAGCAACAACAGCATCAACAAAAAAATACCCACAAAACCCTATCCAAAGGTCAGCAACCTCAAAGACCAAAGGTAGATAAGCTCACAAAGATGAGGAAGAATCAATGTAAAAAGCTGAAAACTCAAAAAGCCAGAGTGCCTCATCTCCTCCAAATGATTGCAGCACCTTTCCAGTAAGGGTATAGGACTGGGCTGAGGCTGAGATGAATGAACTGACTAAGCAGGCTTCAGAAGGTGGGTAATAATGGGCTGGACGAGGTGGCTCTCGCCTGTAATCCTAGCACTTTGGGAGGCCGAGGTGCATGGATCACTTGAGGTCAGGAGTTCAAGACCATCCTGGCCAACATGGTGAAACCCCGCCTCTACTACAAATACAAAAATTAGCCAGGCTTGGTGGCATGTGCCAGTAGTCCCAGTTACTTGGGAGGCTGAGGCAGGAGAATGGCACGAACCCGGGTGGTGGAGCTTGCAGTGAGCGAAGATTGTGCCAGTGCACTCCAGTCTGGGCAACAGAGTAAGACTCTCTCAAAAAAAAAAGAAAAAAAAAAAAAGAATTAAGACCACACATCTACAACCATCTGATCTTCAACAAACCTGACAAAGACAAGCAATGGGGAAAGTATTCCCTATTTGAGAAATGGTGCTGGGAGAACTGGCTAGCCATATGCAGAAAATTGAAACTGGACCCCTTCCTTACACCATATACATGAATCAACTCAAGGTGGATTAAAGACTTAAATGTAAAACCCCAAATCACAAAAACTCTGGAAGAAAATCTAGGCAGTACCATTCAGGACATAGGCATGGGCAAACATTTCATAATGAAAATGCCAACAGTAACTGCAACAAAAGCAAAACTTGACCAATGGATCTAGTTAAACTAAAGAGCTTCTGCACAGCAAAAGAAACTATCATCACAGCAAACAGACAACCTACTGAATGGGAGAAAATTTTTTCAATCTATCCATCTGAGAAAGGTCTAATATTCAGAGTCGACAAGGAACTTAAACAAATTTACAAGAAAAAAACAACCGCATTATAAAGTGGGCAAAGGACATGAACAGACAGTTCTCAAAAGAAGGCATACACATCGCCAACAAAAGTTTTAAAAAAGCTCAGTATCACTGATCATTAGATAAATACAAATCAAATCCACAATGAGATACCACCTCATGTCAGTCAAAATGGCTATTACTAAAAGTCAAGAAACCACAGATGCTAGTGAGGCTGTGGAGAAATAGGAATGCTTTTACATTGTTGGTGGGAATATAAATTAGTTTAACCATTGTGAAAGACAGTGTGGTGATTCCTCAAAGACCTGGAAATAAAAATACCATTTGTCCCAGCAATCCCATTACTGGGTATATACCCAAAGGAATATAGATGATTCTATTATAAAGATACATACATGTGTATGTTCATTGCAGCACTATTTGCAATAGCAAACACGTGGAATCAACCCAAATGCCCATCAGTCATAGACTGGATAAAGAAAATGTGGTACCTCACGTATGTTTATTGCAGCACTATTCACAATAGCAAAGACTTGGAATCAACCCAAATGTCCATCAATGATAGACTGGATTAAGAAAATGTGGCACATATACACCATGGAAGACTATGTAGCCATAAAAATGGATGAGTTCATGTCCTTTGCAGGGACATAGACGAAGCTGGAAACCATCATTCTCAGCAAATTATCACAAGGACAGAAAACCAAACATCGCATGTTCTCACTCATAGGTGGGAATTGAACAGTGAGAACACTTGGACACAGAGCAGGGAACATCACACACCGGGGCCTGTCAGGGGGTGGGGGGCTGGGGGTGGGATAGCATTAGGAGAAATACCTAATGTAAATGATGAGTTGATGGGTGCAGCAACATGGCACATGTATACCTATGTAACAAACCTGCACATTGTGCACATGTACCCTAGAACTTAAAGTATAATAGTAAAAAAGATACAAAAAAGAAAATGTGGTACATATACACCATGAAATACTATGCAGCCGTGAAAAGGAATGAGATCATGTCCTTTGCAGGGCCATAGATGGAGCTGGAAGCAATTATACTCAGCAAACTAACACAGGAACAGAAAATCAAACACCGCATGTTCTCACTTAAAAGTGGGAGCTGAACAATGAGAACACACGGACACAGGGAGGGGAACAACACAAACCCGGGCCTGTTGGTGGGGAGTTGGAGGGAGAGCATCAGGAAAAATAGTTAATGCATGCTTGGCTTTAAACCTAGGTGATGGGTTGATAGGTACAGCCAACCACCATGGCACACATTTACCTATGTAACAAACTTGTACATCCTGTACATGTACCCCAGAACTTAAAAAAAAGACAGCCCTATCCCCCGCCTACACACACATACATCAGTGCCTTACAAAAGCCTGTGTAAATATTGGTTCTTATTAAAGTCTAAATTCCACATATAAAATGGGGCATGACGGTTTCCAAATGTGTCAGTATTTATCAAAGTTGAGACATATCTGTATACCTTTTGAAACCCTAAGTCAGTCATCCTCAAAATGAATTGTTATTTTTGGATCAATCATTATTTAGTGAAGAGTGAGATTTTTTAAAATTCATTTTGATTTTAACATGATGTCAATTGAGATTTATTCCATCATCCCTAATTACCAAGATATATCTAGGCTGAATGTTAAAAAGCACCTAATAATTTAATTAGACCAGTTACTTCATTTACTGGTTGGGGCACTAAGGCTCAGAAAGAAAGCAGGATTTACCAAATTATACCCAGCTAAATTTAGAACTAAAATCCAGAATGGCAGTATTCTTCCCTGTGACCAACCTGATTGTTAATTGGTAATTTTTTCATGATACCATGTTTAGTGTGATAAGTGGTTACACGTGGCAATTTACCTGTCATGAGGAATGACTTTGACTGAAATGTATGTTTGAACTCATGAGAAGATTCACAAGCACTATGAGAAGGAAACTGGAAACAACAGTGGATAATGCAGCAGAACTGAGCTTAATTGCAGATGATCTAATCACTGGGATAATATATTTCTCATAAGAGTTAAGTGAAATAATTTTAGTGACCTGCCTTAGACAGTATTAAGTGAGGTTATGACAGAAGTTATAAACTGAATCCAGGTCACAGGTGTAGTCTATTTGCCTCACACATTATGTTTCTTTTACTATTAATATGTGTGCTTCTACTATTTAAAAATCTGAGAATTTAACATTTTAAAAAAATCTACATTTTCTGATTCTTATGAAGGAGCAAAAATATGGTAGAGTGGTTTGATATTCTTACAGGGTAGAGTTCAGGGGCAGCCTTACATTTTGTAAACTTCATACTTTATATGAGACATCTGTTCTTCAGTTTGGCACAGTCTCACCAGTCACTACTGTGTCACACCCAGTTGCTTAACTTATTTATACTACAGACCTCTGAAGTTCCTTGCAGGTGCAGTCCCTGGTTTATGGAGTTGTGAATGTACAATACCTTTTTACTTGATGTCCTCAGTAGGTTCTTAGAAACTGCAACTTTAAGTAGAACAGCATATATTAGGTCCTTGGGAGACATTGTTTTGTGCAGAGTCATTTTGTTATAACATTGGTGAGAAAAAAAAATGCTTTTGTTGCATGTTATTTCACTTAAAGTGGCAGTTTCCAAGAATCTATGGATATATATCATCATCATACAGGAGTTAAGAAACTAGGTTGATTTCATAGGATTAATATTCACTCCTAGTTTAACATTCCTTACTTCTTGTTTCTCTCTCTTGTGACCCAATTTCTCCTAGTGCTGTAGCTTGGGGGTTGCCCTACTGCTTTATTGAGGTATAATTGACAGGTAAAAATTGTATATATTTAAGGTGTACAAACTTAATGACGTTTTAATATACATCATGAAATGACTAACATAATCAAGCTAATTAACATATTCATCACCTCACATAACTACCTTATTTCATGCATGTGGTGAGAGTACCTAAGGTCTACTTTCTTAACAAATTTCAGGTATATAATACATGATTATTAACTATAGTCACCATGTTGTATATTAGGTCTCCAGAATTTATTCATGTTATAAATGAAAGTGTGTACTCTTTGATGAACATCTTATTTCACCTGCCCCACTCCCACCCTCACTAACAACCCTTCTACTCACTGTTTCTGTGTTTGACTTTTTAAAATTCTACATAAAAGTGAGATTATGCAGTATTTACCTTTCTGTGACTGGCTGATTTCACTTAGCTTAATGTTCTCCGGGTTCATCCATGTTGTTAAAAATGCAAGATTTCCTCTTTTAAGGCTAAATAGTATTCCATGATGTATATATACCATATTTTCTTTGCTCATTCATCTGTCAGTTGACTCTTAGATTGAATTCATATCTTGTCTATTGTGAATAATGCTACAGGGAACATGGGGATGCAGATACGTCTTTGAGATAATGATTTTCTTTTTTTTTTTTTTTTAATTTATTTATTATTATTATACTTTTAAGTTGTAGGTACATGCATAACGCAAGGTTTGTTACATATGTGTACTGTGCCATGTTGGTCTGCTGCACCCATCACCTGTCATTTACATCAGGTATACCCCAATGCAATCCTCCCTCCCCCTCCCCCATGATAGGCCCCCTGTGTGTGATGTTCCCCTTCCCGAGTCCAAGGATTCTATTGTTCAGTTCCCACCTATGAGTGAGAACATGCTGTGTTTGGTTTTCTGTTCTGTGATAGTTTGCTAAGAATGATGGATTTCCAGCTGCATCCATGTCCCTACAAAGGATGCAAACTCATCCTTTTTATGGCTGCATAGTATTCCATGGTGTATATGTTAATATTTTCTTAATCCAATCTGTCACTGATGATTTGCTGATTCCAAGTCTTTGGTTAGAATAGTGTTGCAATAAACATACGTATGCATGTGTCTTTATAGCAGCATACTTATAATCCTGTATATCCCCATAATGGGATGGCTGGGTCATATGGTACATCTAGTTCTAGATCCTTGATGAACGCCATACTGTTTTCCATAATAGGTTGAACTAGTTTAAATCCTGTGTAAAAGTACCCATTTTCCACATCCTCTCCAGCACCTGTTGTTTCCTTGACTTTTAATGATCACCATTCTAACTGTGTGAGATGGTATCTCATTGTGGTTTTGATTTACTTCTCTGATGGCCAGTGATGATGAGCATTTTCATATGTCTGTTGGTCAGGTATGAATGGGTTCTTCTTTGAGAAATGTCTGTCTATCCTCTTTTGCCCACTTTTTGATGGGGTTGTTTGTATATTTAGAAAACCCCATTGTCTCCAGCCCAAATCTCCTCATTAAGCAACTTCAGCAAAGTCTCAGGATACAAACTAATGTGCAAAATCACAAGCATTCTATAACACCAATAACAGACAAACAGAGTGCTAAATCATGAATGAACTTCCATTCACAAATTGCTTCAAAGAGAATAAAATACCTAGGAATCCAACTGACAAGGGGATGTAAAGGACCTCTTCAAGGAGAACTACAAACCAATTGCCTAGTGAAATAAAAGAGGACACAACAAATGAAGAACATACCACGCTCATGGATAGGAAGAATCAATCTGAAAATGGCCATACTGCCCAAGGTAATTTATAGATTCAATGCCATCCCATCAAGTTTTCACCAATGAGTTTCTTCACAGAATTGGAAAAACTGCTTTAAAGTTCATATGGAACCAAAAGCCCAAGAGATTCCAAGATAACTTAAGTCAAAGAAGAACAAAGCTGAGGCACTAAACTATATCATAAGGCTACAGTAACCAAAACAGCATGGTACTGGTACCGTAAAACAGAGATATAGACCAATGGAATGAACAGAACCTCAGAAATAATACCACACCACAGCCATCTGATCTTTGGACAAACCTGAGAGAAATGGAAATGGGGAAAGGATTCCTTATTTATGAATGGTGCTGGGAAAATTGGCTAGCCATATAGAAAGCTGAAACTGGATCCTTTCCATTCTTATACAAAAAATTAATTCAAGATGGATTAGAGACTTAAATGTTAGACCTAATACCATAAAAACCTAGAGGAAAACCTAGGTAGTACCATTCAGGACATAGGGCAAAGACTTCATGTCTAAAACACCAAAAGCAACGGCAGCAAAAAAGCTAAATTGACAAATGGGATCTAAACTAAAGAGCTTCTGTACAGCAAAAAGAAACTACCATCAGATACCAGGCAACCTACAGAATGGGAGAAAATTTTGCAATCTACTCATCTGACAAAGGGCTAATATCCAGAACCTACAAAGAACTCAAACAAATTTACAAGAGATAATGATTTTCTTTCTGTTGGATATATTCCCAGAAGTGGGATGACTGTATCCTATGGTAGTTCTATTTTAATTTTTTGGGGGGAAGCTCCTTGCAGTTTTCCATAATGGCTATACCAATTTACATTTCAACCAACAATACATAAAGGTCCTCTTTTCTCTACATCCTTGCCAACATTTGTTATCTTTCATCTTTTTGGCAACAGCCATTCTAAAAAGGGTGAGGTCATAACCAATTGTGGTTTTGATTTGCATTTCGCTGATGATTAGTGCTGGTGAATACCTTTTCATATACCTCTTGGTCAGTTGTATGCCTTCTTTGGAAAAAGATTTATTCAGGTTATTTGCTAATTTTTAAATTTGGGTTATTTAGTTTTATGCTCTTGAGTTGCATAAGTTCTTTATATAGTTTTATTATTAATCCATTATCAGGAAGGTAGTTTGCAAATATGTTCTCACGTTCCATAGATTGCCTTTTCATTTTTTTTTATTATTGTATGGAAAACTGTTAGTTTAATATAGCCCTACTTGTTTGCTTGATTTTGCTTTTGATTCCTATGCTTTTGGCTCATATAAGAAAAAATTCATTTCAAAGACCAATGTCATAGAGCTTTGCCCCTATGTTTTCCTCTAGTAGTTTTACTGTTTCTGGTCTTATGCTTAAGCCTTTAACCCATTTTGAGTTGATTTTTGTGTATAGTATAAAATAAGGATTCAATTTCATTTTTGTGCATGTGGCTATCCTGTTTTCCCAGCACCATTTATTGAAGAGACTATGTTTTACCCATCACATATTTTGGTAATTTTGTTGAAAATTAGTTGATCATATCTGTGGGTTTATTTCTGGGCTTTCTATTCTGTTCAATTTATCTGTACATCTGTTTTTTGCTTGTTTTTGTTAGTACCATACTGCTTTGATTTCAACAGTTTTGTAATGTAATTTGTAATCAGGACATGTGATTCCTCTAGTTTTGTTCTTCTTGGTTTTGAAATTGTATGCAAGTTCAATGGCAGATAGTAGTTGTCTTAGAATTTCTAGAGTCTGAAGTATAGCCCTTTATAGCCATTCTCTACTCGGAGTCTCCTAAAACGTGCTTCCTTTTTGTTCCTCTAACCACTAAAGAACCTAAGCTGGGGAAGGAGGGAGATAAAGATGAGGAAGTGTGAAGATTTGGATTCTGAGTGCTGTTTATGAGGAAAAAAAAAAAAAAAAAAACACAACTATCTTGGAATGGCAGACACACACACAGTCTGAATAGGTTCCATTGATAAATTAGTTGCAAGGAGCAAAGTCATGTCTCTGGTTAGTTTAGAAATAAAATGAAGGCTATGATAGCTTCTCAGTAAGCAAAGCAGCTCCAACTCCCAAGTGAACATACTGCACACAAAACAGTATTTTCCATGCCACTTGCATGGAACATGAGCATCTTGCTCTCTTTAATTAAGAAGTTAACTGGACCATGAAGTATTGCCTGAGTAAATAAAAGTGATTTGTACTAAGTCAGAAGGGTGCATTAGGCCTCTTTGCATTTCTTTGCTCACACATAAATTATGGATATTATTAAAAATTGGAAGGGTCATCTATAAGCCCATCTGTACTATGAAGTCAGTTGCCATTCCCCAAATGTATCTGTCTGTTTTCCTGTTATAACTTATTGTGGACAATAATGTGAACCAGCTGCTTACATTTTTTTTAAACAGACTCATAAACTTTGAATAGTTCAACATGTAATACTATTGTCAGTTTATTTGGGAAAACAGAGATAGGTATTCAGAGGCTTTGGTTGCAATACAATTAACACGGCTGATGGGAATAAATTGACTGTGCATGCTTTTCTTAAATGAAGCTTATACTAGAAATGTAAGTTACTGAGGACTTTGGTCAGATCTCAGCTATAACTATGTCAGCCACAGTTCTGGTAGGAGAAGTGTCTTCAAACTTCAAAGGAGCCTGAGAATGTCTAATTGTATGAGCTGAGGGCCACTGGACAGGTAAGATTCCTCAAATTCTTCCTCATTGCCTCTCATGGTACAGAAGGGTCCATCATTAGAATCTCATTTATTTGAAGGCTTCTGGGTCTCTCAGTAATTTTTATTCAAGCAGACTCATACTGTAAACACTCCTTTCACTGATGTACAAACACATTTCCCCAAAGGATTGGAAGTAACTTATAAGAAGTACATACAGCAACATAGTCACAAAAGATGTAACGGTTTAAGATAAAAAAAAAAAAACATGAACTATAATTGGAGGCAAAGATGAGGACAAGCTAATAGAATATAAGGGTAGTCCATAGCATCCCAGGAGTTTGCTCTTACTAAACCTGGAGTTTGGCTATGAATTTTTGAAAGAGAGAGACAGTGTGTTAGATGAAACCTTCTATCTGTACTTTCCAGAGATTTGTTTAAAATGTCCTGGATGTATCCTGAGACTTTGCTGAAGTTGCTTATCAGCTTAAGGAGATTTTGGGCTGACAATAGGGCTTAAATACATACAACGTCATCTGCAAAGAGGGACAATTTGACTCTCTTTCCCAACTGAATACCCCCGATTTCTTTCTGCCTTGATTGCCCTAGCCAGAACTTCCAACACTATGTTGAATAGGAGGGTGAGAGAGGGCATCCCTGTCTTGTGCCAGTTTCAAAGGAATGCCCAGTTTCCTTTTTGCCCATTCAGTATGATATTGGCTGTGGGTTTGTCATAAATCGCTCTTATTATTTTGAGGTACTGCTCCATCACTGTAATTTATTGAGCTGCTTTTAGCATGAAGGGGCTGTTGAATTTGTCAAAAGCCTTTTTCTTGCATCTATTGAGATAATCATGTGGTTCTTGTCTTTGGTTCTGTTGATATGCTGGATTAGTTTTATTGATTTATGTAATGTTGAACCAGCCTTGCATCCCAGGGATGAAGCCCACTGATCATAGTGGGATAAGCTTTTGATGCTGCTAACTGGTTTTGCCAGTATTTTATTGAGATTTTGCATCGATGTTCATCAGGATTATTGGTCTAAAATTCTCTTTTTGTTGTATGTCTCTGCCAGGCTTTGGTATCAGGATGATGTTGGCCCTCATAAAATGAGTTAGGGAGGATCTCCTCTTTCATTGATTGGAATAGTTTCTGTATGAATGGTACCAGCTCCTCCTTGTACCTCTGGTAGAATTCAGCTGTGAATCCATCTGTTCTGGACTTTTTGGTTGGTAGGCTATTAATTATTGCCTCAATTTCAGAGCCTGCTATTGGTCTATTCAGGGATCTGAACTTCTTCCTGGTTTAGTCTTGGAAGAGTGGGGTGTCCAGAAATTATCCATTTCTTTCTGGATTTTCAGTTTATTTGCATAGAGGTGTTTTTATAGCATTCTCTGATGATAGTTTGTATTTCTGTGGGACAAAAATTAATGCAAAATCACAAGCATTCAGATACACCAGTAACAGACAAACAGAGGGCCAACCATGAATGAACCTATCTCACAATTGCTTCAAAAGAGAATAAAATACCTAGGGAATCCAACTTATAAGGGATGTAAAGGACCTCTTCAAGGATGAACTACAAACCACTGCTCAGTGAAGCAAGAGGACACAAACAAATGGAAGAACATACCATGCTCATGGATAGGAAGAATCAATTCATGGAAAAATGGCCATACTGCCCAAGGTAATTTATGAGGTATGATTCAATGCCATCCCCATCGCCAATACTAACAATGAGTTTCTTCACAGAATTGAAAAACTGCTTTTAAAGTTCATATGGAACCAAAAAAGAGTCTGCGATCTCCAAGACAATCCTAAGTCAAAAGAACAAAGCTGAGGCATCACGCTACCTGACTTCAAAACGAATGCTGGCTACAGTAACTAAAAACAGCATGGTACTATACCAAAACAGAGATATAGACCAATGGAAACGGAAACAGAGTCCTCAGAAATAATACCACACATCTATACAGCCATCTGATCTTTGACAAACCTATAAATGTAAGAAATGGGGAAAGATTCCCCATTTAATAAATGTGCTGGGAAAATTACAGCCATAAGTAGAAAGCTGAACTGATCCTTTCCTTACTCCTTATATGAAAATTAATTCAAGATGGATTAGAGACTTAAATGTTAGACCTAATACCATAAAACCTAGAGGAAAACCTAGGTAAGCATCCATTCAGGACATAGGCATGGGAATCCACTTCACGTCTAAACACCAAAAGCAATGGCAAAAAGCCAAAATTGACAAATGGGACTAATTAAACCAAGAGCTCTCTGCACAGCAAAAGAAACTACCCATCAGAGGAACAGGCAACCTACAGAATGGGAGAAATTTTGCAATCAATGACCTGACAAAGCCGGCCAATATCCAGAACCTACAAAGAACTCAAACAAATTTACAAGAAAAAAACAAACAACCCCATCAAAAAGTGGGCAAAGGATATGAACAGACATTTCTCAAAAGAAGACACATTCATACAGCCAAAATAGAGACATGAAAAATGCTCATCATCACTGGCCATCAGAGAAATGCAAATCAAAACTGACAATGAGATACCATCTCAACGAAGTTAGAATGCAATCATTAAAAGTCAGGAACAACAGGTGCTGAAGAGGATGTGGAGAAATAGGAAACATCTTTACAATTAAGGTGGGATTGTAAACTAGTTCAACTATTATGGAAAACAGTATGGCTTATCTCAAGGATCTAGAATCAGAGGTACCATATGACCTACTATCCCATTACTGGGTATATACCTGATTTATAAATTGCTATGGTAGCATATATGCATATCGCATGTCATTAAGTGCACTATTCACAATAGCAAAGACTTGAATCAACCCAAATGTCCATATCATCAGTGGACAGATTAAGAAGAAATGTGGCACATATACACCATGGAATACTATGCAGCCATAAAAAGGGGATGAGTTTGTGTCCTTTGAAGGACATGGATGCAGCTGGAAACCATCATTCTTAGCAAACCATCACGTTGAACAGAAACCACCACCCAGATGTTCTCACTCATAGGGTGGAACTGAACAATGAGATCACTTGGCTTGGGAAGGCAAACATCACACACCGGGGCCTATCATGGGGAGGGGAGGGAGGGATTGCATTGGGAGTTATACCTGATGTAAATGACGAAAGTTGATGGGTGCTGATGAGTTGATGGGTGTAAGAACAGCAACATGGCACAAGTATAATATATGCAACAAAACCTGCACGCTATGCACATGCCAAAAATTCTAGAACTAAAGTATAATAATACAAAATTTTTAAAAATAAAATAAAATAAAATAAAATGTCCTGGATGATGGAGGGAGTTAAAACTAGCAGCCCAGTGTTATAGAAAGTAGACTAGATTCAAAGTCAGAAATTCAGCTCTCTACGTCCCAATTGGATCATTCAAGCCCTGAGCAAGTTACTTCTCTTCATGTCTCAGTTTCTTTATCTGTGAACTATCTATTTGTGAAAGAAGTTGGATATAATCAATGGTTTTCTGTAGCTTTTTAAAAAAATCATGAAATATTTTTAAGTCTAATTTTACTTTGAACCCCCAAATCCAAACCAGTTGGAAGCTGAGCTGCTGTGGTTGACCAGGAGATGGTCCTGCACCTGTTGTCCTACCCAGCCAGTCTTCCTGTCACCAGCAACAGGGGGCTGAGTCTCTTGCTGGGATTCCACAGACCACAGTTTAAAAATAATCAGACTGGATCAAAAACTAGCCTCATTTTTTCCAGGTCTCTGTTTCAATGCCATTTTCTCATGAAGACCTTCCCTGACTGCCTTATCTGAAATATATCTCTGACTCACTGGCTTTATCTTGTTATATTATATCATATCAGATTACATATGTATCATATAATTATATATTTTTACATTTACCTGTTTGTTTGTTTCCAATATTGCTGTATAAACTCCATGAAGCAGAGACGGAGAAAGGCAGTACTATGTGGTATTTGGGAGCAGGATCTGGAACACCAACTTCCTGAGTTTGAAACTTTGCTCTGCCATTTACTAGCCTTGTAATTTTAAGCAAGTTACTTGACCTTTTCTGTGCCTCACTTTACTCCTCTGAAAAATGGGCATAATACTAGCACTACCTCATAAGCTTCTTATGGGATTATAAGAGATAATTTATGTAAAGTTTATAGAATACTGCATTGGATACAGAACACTGTATAATATTTGAAAATAATAATATTTATTAATACTGTTGTCTTTGTTTGCCACTGTATCCTTAGTTTCTAGACTAGTTCCTGTCACATGATAGGAAAACAAATTGTTGTTTGAATGAATGCATGTTCTATTAGGATCTTTCTCACTCAAAGATTCTCTAAGAAGTTTTTGAAGAGACAAGCATCTCTTCAAAAGGATCTTATACATTTATTAATTATCTGTATTAGCTGCATACTAAGAATTCAACTATGTAGACAGTGGCACGAGGATCTTTGTGGTGTGAGGCCATGAGGGAGTAAGAACAGACTTTAGGTGGAAGAGCTAAGAATGGACTAAAGGTAATACGGTTCATCTTTACCTACTCTGCAGCTTTAACGTCCTATATGCCTTGATTCATGCCATTCATAAGCTAATGAGAGCTCCTAAGTGTTGAGCTGTGTGTTATAGATAGGACATTTTAATAGAACAAAATTAGCATTTCCAGTCCTTCAAACCTTTGGGTTTCTCATCATCATCACTATGGCATTTCAACATCATCTAATACTTTTGATTTCAAGAACATCCCAACTGCCTAGAATGATTAGTTGGTGCTGAGACTGTTTCTTGCTTATTTCATAAATTGCGTTTATGAGAAAGAAATGCATACCAGAGTCCACTGTAGCTTGGTTTGTTCCTTTAGCAGTAAGAAGATTCCTACCTAGATTAGGAGGCATTCCCACCGACAGTAGTAACTGCTGAGTACACTTGAGGAGAACAATGGAGGGCAAGTAGCCTTAAGAAAGGCACATGGGCCGGGTGCGCTGGCTCACACCTGTAATCCCAGCACTTTGGAAGCCTGAGGCGGGTGGATAACAAGGTCAAGAGATCGAGACCATCCTGGCCAACATGGTGAAACCCTGTCTCTACTAAAAATACAAAAATTAGCTGGGCGTGGTGGCGTGTCCCAGCTACTCAGGAGGCTGAGGCAGGAGAATCGCATGAACCTGGGAGGCAGTGGTTGCAGTGAGCTGAAATCATGCCACAGCACTCCAGCCTGGCAACAGAGTGAGACTCTGTCTCAAAAATAAGAAAATATAATAATAAAAAAGATACATGTTTTAATATGGTCATATGGTCTTAAAACCTTTGTTTTTCTTCACTCCTATATTGTTGGAAAAAAAAAATGTTGCTGTAAAAAAATGCTTTATTTCTTAATGCTTCAGTCAAAACATATTCATCTTCTGGCAACTCTGGCTGTACCCAGTGCTCTGTCATTGCTGTGAATATGTTATGCTGTTAGTCTTAATTTTAAAAAACCTATTCCTTGTCATAAACACTAATTTTTCAGGAGACACAGTTTCAGAAGCTGAAAAAACTTTTTTGCCATATGAAATTATAAACATATACTGTTACTTTGATTTTGTGATCTCTATCAGCAGCTAAGTGTAACCTTTTGATGCAGCACTCTGTGAATTATTACCCGTGATGTTTTAAATGGCAGTGGCCTAAATTATGAGAGTGGGACTTTGCATTTCCATGAATGATTCTGTTTTTATTAGCAATGATTCTTCCTCTAAGCAAATACCAAATGGTCTGCAAAGTAAATGAGGCTTTTAAGATTGATAAATATTTCACAGATGCACTTGTTGCATATCGGAGGGGGAAGAGGAAGAAGAGAGTGACAAAAACCACCATGTTGAAAGAATGAGTTAAGCAGACTGCCATGTTTTCTTCCTGCTTGGTGCAATAAATAAGGTGGATTTCTCAACCTCGTAAACCACAGCTTCCATTTTGCAACATCAGAGTCCTGAAAATAAAAAGTAGCATCACTCTCCAGTAAAAGACAAGTACGGATGGTACAATAATTGATGTTTTCCACCATCAAGCTGTGTAGATTGGTTTTAGCCCTCGGTTAAAGCTCAGCGGTTATGTTTAAAAATATGAGAGGAATATTTATGGAAAGATTAATTATCCTTAGGTGGTAGCTCATTAAGAGATGTGAAATGAAGTTGAGTTTATTTTAAAATCATTAATGCATAGGTATGTATATTATTGGATGAATGTATAGTTCCCATATTTATTGCTGACTTCAGTTGCTAACAAGCCAAAGTCTTTCACTTATTTCTTAGCATTCTCAATGATTTTTTGTGTTGTCTTGCCATGTGAATTTTCTGAGATATGAGGTTCACCGCCATGGTTTATCTCCTTTTTTCTTTTCTTTTCCTTCCCCCCGACCCCCACCAAATGGACTCTCACCCTGTTGCCCAGACTGGAGTGCAGTGGCACAATCTTGGCTCACTGCAACTTCCACCTCCCTGGTTCAAGCAACTCTTCTGCCTCAGCCTCTTGAGTAGCTAGGATTACAGGCATGCACCACCATGCCCGGCTAATTTTTGTATTTTTTAGTAGAGATGGGTTTCCCCATGTTGGCCAGGCTGGTCTCGAACTCCTGACCTTGTGATCCACCCATCTTAGCCTCCCAAAGTGCTGGGATTACAGACATGAGCCACCGTGCCCAGCCGCCATGCTTTATTTCTATTGCTGCTAGAAAGAGCTTACTAAATAACAAAGAGTTTCTTTCTTCCTCATCATATCTTATCAAAACTCGGGTTAGGGAGTGCTGTGGTTTGAATGTGTCCCCTCCAAAATTCATGTGTCAAAACTTAATGACCTATATGATAGTATTAAGAGGCAGGGCCTTTAGGAATTGATGAGGTCATGAGGGCTCCTCCCCACGAATGGGGTTAATGCCCTTATGACAGAGGTTTCATGCAGTGTTTGGCATTTTTAGCCTCTCCTGTCTCCTCTTCTGTCATGTGAGAACATGGTGTTCCTCCCTTGGAGGATGCAGCAACAAGGCAACATCTTGGTAGCAAAGAACAGCCCTCACCAGACAACCCAACCTGCTGGCACCATGATCTTAGACTTTGTAGCCTCTAGGACTATGAGAAAGTTAATTTCTGTTGTCTGTAAATTACGCAGGCTGGGGCTTTTTTTTGTTGTGGTTATAACAAGAAACAGATGGACTAAAACAGAAATGTACAGGAAGTATAAAGAAAACAGGATTTGACAGCATTATGATAGATGTTACACAAAGTATAAGAAGATGACTAACCCCAATGCAGTGGTAGATAGTAAAGTAAATTGCTTTCTTTCTGTGGGTGAAGATACTGGAAAGTTTTTTTTTGTCAGAGTTCTCTCCACACAACACATCATAGGGTCAGTGGTCCTGTGGGATCCAGCAACATTGATTATATAGTAAAGCTTCACATGTCAGTTTTTAAAATTGACCCATATGGCAAATAATCAATTCTTAAAATTTCTTTTGAAAAAACGTTAAATTGCCCACAAAATATAGTAGCCATAATCTTATATGCATAGCTTTATACATAAATCTAATGTCCAGGAGAACCACTGAGGCTAAGCTAAGTAATGGGGGAAAAAAAGACTACAAATGTATGGACACGGGCTGGGCACGGTGGCTCATGCCTGTAATCCCAGCACGTTGGGAGGCCGAGGCTGGTGGATCACCTGAGGGAGTTTGAGACCAGCCTGGCCAACATGGTGAAACCCCGTCTCTACTAAAAACAAAAAATTAGCCGGACATGGTGACAGGCTCCTATAATCCCAGCTACTCGGGAGGCTGAGGCAGGAGAATCTCTTGAACCCAGGAGGCAGAGGTTGCAGGGAACCGAGATTGCGCCATTGCACTCCAACCTGAGCAATAAGAACGAAACTTTGTCTCAAAAAATAAAAATAAAAAAGGTATGAACACTAAAACTGTTCTGTTCTTGAGATACTAGCAAATCACTGTCAGGAAATGAGGAATGCTTGGGAAATTTTAAGGTGTTCTTAAGTGTCTGCAGAGTTTTGCTGTTCTAATATTGAATATCTGTAACTTTAATACATATTAAAATATTTGCTGCTGCAGAGATTGAGTGAACTGCTAAATGCGAAAGTACTTTGCAGAGGGCCCAGCCTATCATGATTGCTCATAAATGTTTGCTGAATTTGAATCCAAATACTATGTGATTAGAGCCTTACATTGTAATAGCTAACAGATACAGTGCTAATGTAAAATTATCTTGTTTATTTTATTTATTTATTTTTTTTTTGAGATGGAGTCTTGCTCTGTCGCCCAGGCTGGAGAGCAGTGGCATGATCTTGACTCCCTGCAAGCTCTGCCTCCCAGGTTCACGCCATTCTCCTGCCTCAGCCTCCCGAGTAGCTGGGACTACAGGCGCCCACCACCAAGCCTAGCTAATTTTTTGAATTTTTTAGTTGAGACAGGGTTTTACCATGTTACCCAGAACGATCTCGATCTCCTGACCTTGTGATCTGCCCGCCTTGGCCTCCTGAAGTGCTGGGATTACAGGTGTGTGCCACCGAGCCCAGCCTATCTTGTTTAATTCTTATAGTGACCTTATAAAGGCTCTATCACTTTGATCTTCTATTTAGAGATGAACAGTCAAAGGCTTGGAAAGGCACAGAAAGAACATACCTCTAAGACTCCAACCCAGGTTGATTCTCACACCCTATCCTTAACTGAAATGCCATCCTATCTTGGAATAGTAGACAGCAGTTACAGGTTGGCCTGTGCTGCTTACCTGACTTGCTTGCTCGGTAGCCATGCAGGATACTTGCCAGTTTTGTGAAGAGGAGACCATGTTATTTCCTTTCTCTACCAATTGTGGTTTCTCTGATCGTTCCTCACACCCCTTCTGATGGCTTTTGTACTGTAGTTTTTCTTCATGTAGTCACAGTTTCCTATGGAGTCCATTTTTTCTCCACTCAAACTGCAGATCTCCTGAATTGTACCGTCTCCTCCTATGCTGTTACTTCTCTCTGTCCGTACCTTTTGTTAGAATTGCATTATAGTATCTACTTGGAAATAATCAAGGACCCATGTGTGAATTTAGTCCCTGACTCGGGAAAACACGCCAGGATATTCTAAGGATAATATGCTCTATAGATATGTTTTCATCCAGAACCCCAGACTATAAGTTTTTTTACTGCAAATTTTTAAATGTGTAAGTGCTCTACTGGTTTCTCGGAGTTGAGCAAAATGAAATAAATAGGAGAAAATAAAAACTTACACAAATTCTAAATTTCCAAAGCCTTGGCCTTTCTTATCTCTGATTCCTTATCTAACTACAGAACATAGAAAATAAGAGTGACTCTTTTCTTTGGTCTTCCAGTTGTCCAAATACCTGTGCCACTCTCGATGCATAACGGAGATGTTAATTTATTATGTATAATGGATGCCTTAGGGCTTAACTACCTCTGGGACCTCCCTCGGAGAAAGGATTGTCTTCATTCTAAATTCATCTTGCCTTATAAAATTCTTCTCATAAATAATAAGTGCAAGAACCCACAATGATTCTCATTCCTTGAACTGTTCCTTCATTTCTTATTAAAGTGGTGTACTCAGAGTATAGTTAAAAGCCCACTGCCCCCACATATACAGTAAATGTTCTTGGACGAAGTTTTCTTTCCTCTTTTAGGATGCAGACTTTTCTTTTTGTTTCCTTCAAATGTTGTGGTAGGCATGCATGTCAATCAGTGTAACACTATAAATTTGTGTGGGTTTTTTGGCCAGTATTCATTAATGGCAACCTAGGGAATAAGAGTTTTCCTGATCATTTGTATGAATTATAATTAAATACAGACAGTATATTTGAACACCATCTGTATGGACATCATTCTTTTTTTTTTTTTTTTTTTTTTTTGCATGCAGATTTACATGAAGAAATTGTCTGGTTCTACTCAGCTCCATGGAGCTGCCAGACACGCCCCCACATTATGCATTCAGCAATGTACAAAAGTGGAAATCTAGACTCTCCATGTGTTCACAGTCTTAGGCCTCTAACGGCTTGCCCTAGCCCAGTTTTTTTTTTTTTTTTTGCCATTTCCTAATCTACCCTCAGCCTTTCTCACTTCCAAATCATCCTTTTGTTCATGGCCTTGCCGTATCCTGATTCTTTATACTCTCTTCTGCTTCTTGGACTTTGATGGATACTTCATCTCTTGATTGTGGCATGAGTTCTCTCTGTTTAACTCCATAGCCTTCAGCCATGCAAGAAGGTCCTCTCCCATTCCTATGTGGAAATGCTTTCTGTGGATATCTTCCTTCCCATGGGAAGACTTGCATCAAGGGCTTGTGAGGGCAATATAGCATAGTAGCAAAGTACGTGTAATTTAAAGTCAGACAAAACTGTATGTGAAGCTTGGCTTTGCTTCTCACTAGCTTTGTAACAGGAGGCATATTACTTGACATCTTAGTACTTCAGTTTCTCTATCCATAATGTGGGTAACTAATAGTATCATAGAGTTGTTAAACTAAACATATACAGGGTGCCTGCAATAGTGTCTGCCACTTAACTCACTATAAATGACCACTATTATTACTAGAGGCTTCATAATAGAAGAAAACCCTGACATAAGTATCAATGGATTGGTAGTTTGGATACTCCTATGTTGTTAAAAATATAAATAAGATTCCATATAGTCATCTCCATTTATTAATTCCAGTTGCAATGCTCAGTTGACTCATTTTGAATTCTGCCAAAATTGTACCTTCTGAGCTGAAGCCAATTAAAATAAAAATCTCTCTTTTCCAGAAGCCAAAAGCCATTTCCCAAGAGGTTCTTGTTCAACCCACACATGCAAATGCAGCTGTGATGGTTTTGTCAAGAGATTTTTTTTCAGAATATCACACACCAATGTTAGCCTTAAAGAATGATACCGGGGCTCTCTGCTTCTTGGTTCGTGGGGTATACCCACAAGCAAAATAGAAACAAAGCAAAGGTAGGTAGCCCCACTTGGCACAGTTGATTGACTTTAAGAGATCCTGATTATGCTGCTCATATTCCATGAAATTAAAAAGCTTACAAATGTTATGAGCCATTACCCTTCCATTTAAGGGAGCTTATGACATGTTAGCAACGTTTAATGAAATTCTTTTCAAAATGCCATTGGCAGACTCAATGAGATTCCATGTTGAAACTCAGCTTGAAGAATTGTGTGAGGAAGTTTGTTCTCTACCTGCCTGTCTTTGTAATGTGTGGGACCCGCTTCAAGGCCAAAGGAAGTTCTTTATCAGTTAGAGGATACTTTGCATGTATCCAGAAGTCTTTCTGCTTTAACCATGAGAGTGTTTTCCTGTTGAAGACAACATTGTAGAGACTGCCATGTTAATGTTTGTGCTTAGAGAGCAAGAACAGTCTGTATTTTTACACAATAATGAATTTTAAAATTTAAGTCATTTCTGTTCAATTCTGTCTATATTTATTGACAGTCTAAAACATTCTAGTAAATATTCCAAAATGTTATTGCCTGTCCTGTCTTTGATGAGCCATTATAGTATAATTTGGGAAATAAACCTTTGCACAATAAGGCAATTAAAGCATAAGAATGAGGTGATTAAATACTATATTGTATGGTCCTTATTGTTCAAGAAATAAAAAATACTGCAGTGAGTTGAGGGATAATTTTTTTAAAGACTAAGAAAGATGAGTATGAGACATAAATAATTTAGGGATCATTGGTTCTTTCTGTTAAATAGTTTTTTGTTGTAATTTTTATAATGGGGATATTTAATGGCAATATTCATTTGTCAGGGTACTAGCCATATCAGCATCTTGTTGGTGATGTTCTCCCACTACTTTCTGAGATCTTATGGGTCAAGAAGGATACTATGTGTTTTATATGCCTTTTAAAAATCCTCCTGACATTCTTTTTAGGTCATTTATATTATCTCCTTTTACAGGTGAAAACTGAGATGCTAAGTAGTTAGGCATTGGTCTCTAGTTAGTGTGTGGAGCAGTTGGAATTCAAAGCCAGGTGTGAACTACCCCAAAGCGTATATTTTGTTGATATTAATCTGCTTTGAAAAACAGATTATGCCAGGGAAGCCCCCATTGTGAACTCTTTGCAGGCAAAATTCCTGTTATAGGACTTAGTCACCATTGTATTTATTTGGCCATGTCATTAATATATTAAAGAATCGCAACTCATAACACAATTAAAATTCAGCTTTATTTTTGTCATCACTGTTCCTTTGAGTTTTGAGGTTTTTGTTTGTTTGTTTGCTTGTTTTTTGGCAGGGGATATGTGGAGGGAATCTTTTCTTCTTCCTCCCACACAAAAACGTGGACAGTTCCTAGGGTATTTTCTTTTCACTGAAAGGTAGTAAAAACTCTGGTGGCTCATTAAGAGGCAAAACACAGTCTCAGTTCCAACATTTTAAACATTTCATCTAAAACGCTTACCGATGTTTCAAACCTCATTCAAAGTTAAGCATTTGTTTCTTTTTCTCAGATACAGCCTTGACTTGGTGGCTGTCTGCCTTTGGCTGTCTGTGCCCCCTTCATCATCTTCTGATGTGCGAGCTGCTTTCCATAGTCCTAGACCCTACCAGGATAGTAGTAATGGAGGATGAGGCAGTTCTTGCATGGCTCAGTGACTTTGTGCCCCCTGGGACTGGTAAATATTTAAGCTGACTTTCTCCCTCGTGAAGCATTTTCTGGGTTCTTTGGAGATTTCTGGTCCTGAAACTGCAAAACATCTCCTACAGCACCTATGGGAAAAGCCAGTGAAGCATTCTGTTCATGAACAGGCTGTTTCCCCCGTTACTCTATTCCATGTGGAAATTTCTTGTCTCCCGGAAGTCTCCTTGGGGAGGACTTCAGATGTCTCCAGGACAGCACTCTCTCCCCCTTGGCCCACCTTTGTGTTGTGCAAAATGATCATCCACCTTTTACCTGACAAACTCTGAGAGTCTGGTCTCTGAAGCAGGGGCCCTCTCCTGCCTCTAATACCTTCTGCATTCCTGGAGGAAGTCTATGGTGACTTTGTGCATAGAGAACACATGTTAAGATATCCGATTGGATTCACTGAAGCCTGTTCTCACTATATATATATATATATTCACAGGTCCCCTTTCCTCCATTCCCTTGACCCTTAGATCTTCTTGAAACCAGTGAGGGTGTTCTTTGATATTTCCTCTAGCAAATCATCATATTTTATCTGATGCCTTACGTTGGAATTCTACATCAATTTTATTTCCATGCCCATTTGAAACCACATTTTTAACATCCTCCTAAATGTGCACTGTAATTTGTTGACTTTCATAGTAAAACTGTTAGATGTGCTGCCTTACCTAGTCCCATCCCATTGTATGCAAGGTCTTTGACACATGATGGAAGGAAGAAAATGTTGGTATTCACCCAGGATACACTAGTAAATGGAAAGAAAAATAAAGATGCTAGTGGCTAGATACCTCTGCTTTCCCTTCTGCCTTCTCATGGCTCTGTGCCTGGAGAGACACACTGACTTTTCTTCCTGTAATGGTTAACTAAACAAAAGATATCTTTTCCTTGCAGTCAGATTTCTGTGGGCCTGTTCTGGTGGTTCTGGTGGAGCTTTCACAAGACATCTTGGTTAGTGACAAATCCTTCTTGGCTTTCTCGGAGCCCCCAGGGTCTCTAGAATAATATATCTGGAAAAAGATACCATTGGCTAAGGATAAACTAAGTGGTTGGCTGAAGGTGCTTCCACTGGAGGTTATGGTAATGTCATCTGGAGCAATTCACTTTACATTTTTAAGGAGGGAAACCATGTATTTGAAGAAAATTTCAATGAAAGGATGATGTTTCTAATGGAACTAACCCAGAATTTGAGTTAAATGTTTTCGGATTTTCTGTTTGTTGCTTGTTTTTGATACCTTTCTTTGATGACTCTGTTATCCTGGAGAATTTGAAAATGTAAGTCAAGAATGATTTTTTTTCTCTCTCTGTACCTGGCGACTTCTCTGTCATTATTGACTGGAGATGCAGCCTGTGAGTTTACAGCCATCACAACCCGATTGTCTCTGCTCCCAGAGCTCTATAACTGCTCTGCTCTCAATGTCTTATATAGAGTAGGTATTTAGCAAATTTGTGGACTTAATTTTTTTGCACTTAATGCTAATTAAGACACCTTCATTTCTTCTCACCTGTTTTGCTTGGTATGTAACACTTTAAAAAACCTCTCTGAGCTCTTTCTGCTTATCTAGGATTGTGTTAAGTGTTTGAATACATTTTACAGCCCAGAGTAGATGCTAAATAAATGATTATTGTAGAAATAGAGTTAAAGAAGAGAAGAGGAACTAGAGAACAGAGGCATACCCTCTCCTGTGATATCTTGCCCTACCTCAATATTGCAAGTTTCACACTGTCCCTTCATCTTTTCAAAATTGCTCTGTTCCATTATTAATTCCTTTTCAGGCCATTCCTAGTTAGAATTTAATTTAAATCAGGGGTGTAGATACCAGCTAACAGTTTTATATATTGTACTCAAGGGATATGTGCATTGTGGTTAAGCACGAAAGGGATTCAAAAATCAAAACAATATTTTGGGCACTTTGGCAGAGCCTTTGGGGAGACTCTGACAGAAGGTGCCCTGGGGTCCTTCTGAAATCATGGCAAAGAAAACCACTTACTTTGCTGATATCTATGTCTAATCTTCGTGTATTGAGTGGTCCTTCCCAGTACACAAAGGGAAAGAAGGGATGTGTCTGGACTGGGCACACTTGGGTCTCCCTCTTTACATGATTTCCAACTCTGATTGATACACACACACATACACACAAATTTTATATATATATATATATATAAAAATATATGTAATATATAATATATATTATATATAAAATATATGTAATATATAATATATATAATATATTATATATAATATATGCAATATATAATATATATTATATAATATATATAATATATATTATATATATATATAATATATATTATATATATTATAATATATTATATATAAAATATATGTAATATATATAATATATTATATATATAAATATATGTAATAAATATAATATATTATATATAAAATATATGTAATATATATTATATATATTATATATATAATTTTTATTCTTGCCTAATAGTTTGGGTAGTACAGGTGGTTTGGGGTTACATGAATAAGTTTTTTAGTGGTGATTTCTGAGATTTTGGTGCACCCGTCACCTGAGAAGTATACACCGTACCCAATATGTAGTCTTTTATCCCTCACCCCCTCCCATCCTTCCCTCCGAGTCCCAAAAGTCCATTATATCATTCTCATGCCTTTGTATCCTCATAGCTTAGCTCCCACTTATAAGTGAGGACATATGATATTTTATTTTCCATTCCTAAATTACTTCACTTAGAATAATAGCCTCCAGCTTCATCCAAGTTACACCAAAAGACATTATTTCATTCGTTTTTATGGCTGAGTAGTATTCCATGGTGTGTATATACCACATTTTCTTTATCCACTTGTTGATTGATGGGCACTTAGGTGGTTTCTGTATTTTTCCAATTGCGAATTGTGTTGCTATAAACATGCTTGTGCATCTATCTTTTTCATATAATGATTTATTTTCCTTTGAGAGGATACCCAGTAGTGGGATTGCTGGATCGAGTGGTAGTTCTACTTTTATCAATCCTGATAGGTTTTAAAGCATAGTCTTTATCTGAAGGGCAACAGGATATGTTGGAAAAACCATGGTCTTTGGAACCAGATGGGCATGGAACAAATTGTTGAACCTGTCTAAGCTTCATTTTACTCAATTATAACATGTGAATATCAGTTCATGGAATCAAAAATCTTATAAGCATCATGCAGAACACTAAGTGAATACACTTTCCCTTTAACATATGCCACCCCTTAAAATATAAACAATTATCAATTTCATCTTTAGTGAAAGAAACAGGTTCTGAGAAGTTTTTGATTTATCCAAAGTTGTAATAGTAGTTAGGACTTCTAACTCTAACGGCCTTGACTCTAAAGTCTGTATTTTTGAGCGTGATGTTATATTGTCTAATTGTTTCAAACTCATTATGGCTGTAATAAGATAGAAATATTGTAGGTAAAGCACTTACTATGGTTCCTAGCTCCCCTAGGTACCAAAGTGGTAGGAAGCTATTATTATTTGTCGCTTATTTTATTTAGGATTTTTCTGTGTGTTTAATAGCTAGTCATTTAGAGGGGAAGTAAAATTACTCTCTGGGGCAAGGAATTGACATTCAGTTTTTGTTTTATTTTATTTTCTCCATACTTTTGTCTATGGCAATGCTGGGAACTAACAAGGCTAGAGAGAAAAGAAGAAATGTCTTCCCTTTTGTATGTGCAACCTTGGCTAAGCTGCATAATTTAAATAGACATTTAACACCTGTTCCTCCCTGAATATTTACATGAGAATCCTGGCCTTAAATGCTTCTGAGCCTTGGTAGACCTTAAACTTGTCATTAATTTAACAAATATGTATTGATTCTTATTTTGCATAGTTTGCTGCTTTGTCTCAGCACATACCAAAGTGTTGATGAAATCCTAATGAGCCACATTCTCCATGATAGAAGCAGAAATGCAGAAGTGTGCTTTTTACCCAATTGCCTTGCCATCAACACGGTCATCCTGATTGATTTTAATAGCAGGCAATTGATCACTTTTCCCACAAAGATGTATTGGGCATCCCCTGAGTGCTGGCCAGGGAGCTGTGGGCTAGGGATAAAATTTTTAAAAATACAAACATGTTCCCGCTTCCATGGAGTTAATAATCTAGTGGAGAAGATAAACAACAAGAAACTAGCAAGTATCCATTTTGTTAAGACCTATGAAGAAGACAAAGTGTGACGTAAGGAGAAACTAATCTATTGTTCTTACGACAGATATCTCTGAGACCAACAGAAGCTAGCCATGGCAAGAGTAGTGAGGAGAATTTCAGGCCAAAGGAATGTGAATGCAAAGATTCTAAAGCAAAGCACTTGCTGTCTATGCTCAAAGAGCAGAAAAAAAGCTGATGCGATTGGATGAGTAGTAACACAATGGAAGAGCAGACAAGTTGAGCAAGGCCGTGTAGGTTATGTTGGAGGGCTGGGGTTTTGCCCTAAATCAGCTAGAAAGTCTGGCAGAGGAAGAATATAGATCTTACAAAGTTGATTGTGGCTGATGTGCAAAACAAATGTGCCTTAGAGTAGCAAGAGTGGGAACAAAGAGATCAAGGAGGGAGCTCCTCGGTGGTTCAGGTGAGAGACAATGGTAATTCCCAGTGGGATGGTGGCAGAAAAGATGGAGAATTGAGAGATTTGAGAAACATTTTAGAGGTACAGTTGACAGGAGCTGCTGACAGAACCACTGGAAACAAGGGAAATGAAAGAAAGGAAAGAATAAAGGATGATTCTTTTTGGAATTATTTTTAAACAAATGTGTGTTAGTCTTGTCTGGGTCATAAACTAAGTTTTTAGCATCAATGGATAGTGGTGAAGGAGGGCATCATAAGAAAAGGGAAAAGAGACCTAACATTTATGGAGACCCTAAAGTGTGTCAGGAATTGTGCTAACTTTGCATATGCTATTTAATCTTCCACTTTATAGAAATCGTATAAAGTAAAAATCATGACTTGCACATTTTACGTATGATGCAGTGAATCTTCAGAGATGCTAAGTAACTCAACAAACGTCATAGCGTTGGCAAATACAGGAACCAGACATTGAGACTGATCTCCAAAGTCTTTTTTTTCTTCCCACAACATTATACTATTTCCCAGGGCTAAAATAATGCCATACAACTTGGTATTTTATTCCTTGAAAAGTGACTAGCATTGTGCTAGGCATGTGTTGAATGTTCATTATATACTGGTTAAATTTAAAATCAGTGCAAACATTTGACTTTCTTGAAATGCCAAATGTTTCTAAGGCTAGTAAACCTAAAAAAATAAAGTGTATTTCAAGATGAATTGATCAAAACAGTAGACAGGTTATTATTAATTGGCAAAGTTAGGGGAAAAAGGAAGATGAGTTATTGAAACAGTAGAGAGGAGTTTACAAAGAGTAAGACAACAGGTGCAATTGGAAAGGTGGGTCTGTGGGTTTTTCTGGAGGAAGAATAGAGTATTAACTTTAAAAAAATTATTTGGACAAAGCACACTATTTTCCAGATTTCTAAAACCCCACCACTCTTTTTTGTCTTAATCCAACCATTTCAGTTATTTATAAGAACTGTTGTGCCCTTCAAGATAGTTTAGTTTGCATTGGATATATTAAACAGAGTCACCTTTGAATTCTACATCTAAATGCAAGAATTTATCAAAATGATTTATCTACATTTTGTGAGTGCAGTCTGACGTTCTGGAACCAGAAGTGCAACCAGCTTTCTGGAAAAAAATAAGCCCTCTTTCATATACTGCTAGGCAATATGCATTACACATATTCATGTAATGCTCCTAGTAGCTCAATGAAGTAGGTACTATTATTATTCCGATATTATAGGTAAGAAAACAGGAAAGTGAACCTCAGAGAGATGGAGTAACTTGTCTTGAAGCTTATGAGCTGCACAACCAGCATTCCCACTTAAGAAGTGTGACTTCAGAGAAAGCCTCAATCTCTATTCTTTGCTGCCTCCCCTTAGCAATAATCATATCCTTAGGTTCTGCTTTGCTGCCTTGCAACATGCTGGCTCAAAATAAAGAATTGTCTAGAGTATCACAGCAAATCAGGGGTAACTGCAGAGCAATTCCAAATCAGAAGAGCCAGGCACTCCTTCATAGTCTTTTGAGATCAGAACCTGCAGACCATGTAATCTATGTATGTGAATTCAGATAAACAGAGGCAGGCCTCTAAGATATAACAAAAACACAGAAATCTGCATGAGGGCGAGATCAGGTCTAGAAACCAAAGAAGATCCTGATTCTAAGAAACTTCTCAAGGCAGAAGCTGCTTTATGATCTGTAGATATAATAGCCTGGCTGGTTTCATGTAAGCCAGTGTTTCTCAACCTCAGCACTTTGGACATTTTGGGCTGAAAGGTTCTTTATTATGGGAGCTGTCCTGTGCACTGTAGGATCACTGGTTTCTACTCAGTATGTACCAGTAGTACCCCCCATATACGCTAGTCATGACAGTTAAAATAAAGTCTGCCGGATATGCCTCCCTCATTTATAACCACTGATCTAGGTAAAGAAAGAGTTCAAGGAATCCGTTTGTTCATCTAACAGGTGCTTACTAAGTGCTGCTCAGTTTTCAGCATCGTGTGACTTCAGGTCCCTTTCCTGGTAGTAAGGCAGGACTCTCGAAGTATAATACTAGTCCGGAGACCTCAGGCAATATGGTGCTATTATGGAGGGCATGTGCTCTGAGCTTGACTGTTGTGGGTCTAATCCACTTTGGGCATCTTTACCTTGGGCAAGTCACTAATTCTTATTAAGCCACAGTGTCTGCTCTGCAAGATAGAGATAGTAGTAATGCCAGACATGGGTTTGTTGTGAGGATTTAATGGGAAAATAAATGTAAGGGGCTGGGCTAAGTGCCAGACACAAAGTGCTCAGGTGATCCTTATGATGATGATATCTTCACCTCTTCATCCAAAGGGACTGAGAAATAGCCTTTGATCCTCCAAGCCTGCAGTTTCAGAAACCATATTTATGGCTGTCCTTTTAGGATAAAGGTTAAATAAGTGGCCAGTGAAGAGGTTATTTTCCTGTGATTGTAGGGAAACTTTTTCATAAACTCTGGTAGACCCTATGGAGTTAGTCCAAAGAGTGGACTGGCTCAGCTTCCACTGCAGTTTTGTGATTAAAGGATTTAGGAGATTAACAGCATCTCTTCAGGAAGTAGCTCAGAGAGCTCAGTTGGGTATATTCCAGTAAAGAGGCATTTTCTGAATTAAATCTCTTCTCTGAAAAGCGAGATGTGTTTGTACATAGAAGTGAGGAACAGGACCACAATTTCAAGTTAACAAGGAGTTGGATATCCAGTGTAAGCAATATCCCTTAGTCTAGGTGATATTAGCAAGAATATCAAAGATAGGTAAAAAACAAGTTGCATCATTATTCTTTCTTTCCCTAGTTGGGAAAATTTTGAATATCATGTGATAAAGAGCTAGCTAAATAGCTTGCCTTCTAATGCTCAGTCCTGTGAGTAATTTCCTGTGGGAACTTTGGTGGATCACTCAACCTACGTGATAATAAGGTTACCTCTCAATTGAATAAGAGGATTATTTGAGAACTGCCAGATTGTGAAATTTGAAAACCGCCGAGTCAGAAAATCTGAAATGTGTTACTTTGCCAAATTATGGAAGAATTGCCACTCAGCCGTAAGCCCCAACTCCTAGCCCACTCCCTATGTGCTACCTACCACCCTGGCCATAGGGTAGCACGTGGGATATGTTGGCTGATCAGAAATGCCTTGCTGAGTCATGTCACGTGAATAATATTGCAAAGTGATCACTGGAGAAGTACTAGGTTGTCAGAATTTATTTTGGTCAATGTTACAAATTTCCCAGGCCTTAAGCTTAGCCTGGGCAGCAACCCAGGCTCAGAAGAACTCCTCCAGGTAGTATAGGTTCAGTTTCTAGTCATTTCTTTTTTTTTTTTTTGAGACGGAGTCTCGCTCTGTCGCCCGGGCTGGAGTGCAGTGGCCGGATCTCAGCTCACTGCAAGCTCCGCCTCCTGGGTTCACGCCATTCTCCTGCCTCAGCCTCCCGAGTAGCTGGGACTACAGGCGCCCGTCACCTCGCCCGGCTAGTTTTTTGTATTTTTTTAGTAGAGACGGGGCTTCACTGTGTTAGCCAGGATGGTCTCGATCTCCTGACCTCGTGATCCGCCCGTCTCGGCCTCCCAAAGTGCTGGGATTACAGGCTTGAGCCACCGCGCCCGGCCTTCTAGTCATTTCTTTCCTTGCAAGTTTGGAACATCTAGATGGGAGTAGTGCTCTTTCTCCAATCCATATTTCTCAGTCTGATCCTTCCAGCCAATGCAGAATAAGGGGTCCAGAAGGTTCTAGAGCACAAGATAGGCTATGGATGATCAGGAGAGGCACCTTCTTCATTCCCCAGGACTAAAAGTAGATACTTCCTGAATTATGACTACCGACTACAGACTGGGGACAGGACAATATTGTAGTAAGGGTTTTCTAGGGACGGCAGGAAGAATCTAGCAAAGGATGAAGAGAAAAGAAGGGGGCATTTATCAAGGGCAAGAAATTAAGAAGACTTCTTTTGCATTACCTCAGATCTCAGGTTCAGCCCCTACCTGAGGCCTCTCATGGAGTGTTTGCCGTCCCATGTGTTCAGAATGTTGAATTTAAAGGTCTTCAGGTCAATGTGTGTACTCTTATCAATCTTAGGCATCACTGTGCTCTGTTGTTTGGTGCTTGAAGACATTGAGTTTTCTACCAGATTTGGAATAAATACAGTGTTAATGTGTTGGCAGCAGCAAACAGACTAGTAGAAAAAAAGTAGAAGTAAGGGTGGTATTACCTTTGGCCAAGAAGTTTGAAGGAAGGTAGGTTGTTTTTAGAAGGCCAATTAAAACAAAACAAAACAAAACAAAACAAAAAACCTCACACTAGACAAAAATAAGATTTTTCTCATAAATATGGGCATCGAGTTGTTTTGGCAAGAGGTAACAGTGATGATGATTTTGCATCGTAAGCTTTAACATACACTCAAAGGTATGTACACAAATAGCGGTAATAATAATAGTAATTACTAGTGTTATCATTGACCATGTTAACTTGCTCATATATTGTCTCCCTTTATCTTAATGAGCACTTGGAACTGAATGTTAATAACATCATTCATCAGAAAAGAAAACATCGTCTTAGCAAGATGAATTGACTTGGCTAAGTTTCCATAGCTAGTTTGTGGAGGAGTCCAAGCATTCTTCTGACTGGGTGACCCTTCAAATGCTGGCTGAGCCTCTGGGTTGGATGTTTTATTTCCTTTCAGCATGTCAGTTTCTTTGACTGTTTGATGAAGAGGTTGGACCAGACAGTTTTTCAAATCCTTTCTTGCTTTAATATCTCTTTATTCTTCTAGGCAGTGAGTTTTTTTGTTTGTGTGTTTGTCCTATTAGTTACCTTGTAATAAGACTTCTATGTGTTTTCACTTCATATGGAGAGGCAGTAGTTATCTGGAGAGGCAGTAGTTATACCACCCACAACCAGACTTGTCAAATAGTAACTTTTTTTCAATACAGTGAAAGGAAAGAGAAGTTTATCATTAACAGTGGATTGGCATGAAGTCTGGAGTCTCAGGTTTCTAATCCCAGCACTGCCACTGTTTCCATGGTTGTGAACAAGATGCTAAGCCTCTTAAGGGCTCAGTTTTGTCATGTAGCATAGCAGACCCTAACCTTTTTGACACCAGGGACCAGCTTTGTGGAAGACAATTTTTTCATGGGCGGGAGTGGGGGTTGGAGGATGAGAGGGTGGTTGGGGGATGGTTTCAGGATGAAACTTTTCTACCTCAGACTATCAGGCACTAGACTCTCATAAGGAGCACACAGCCTAGATCCTTTGCATGCGCAGTTCACAATAGGGGTTCCTGCTCCTATGAGAATCTAATGCCACTGCTCATCTGACAGGAGGTAGAGCTCAGGCAGTAATGCTCACTCGCCTGCCACTCACCTCCTGCCATGCGGCCTGGCTCCCTGTACCATCTTCGGCCCGGAGGGTTGGGGACCCCTGATCTAGCAGATGGGAACCACAGGTGCCCAGCTTGTCACATGTGATTTGGAAATGGAAGTATGGATATGTCTGCAGGAAGCCCAGTACTGGGGACATTCAAAGAATGTTGAGAACACAAAATAAATGGAGTAGAGAAGGATTCCACAGCAGCAAATCTGGCTTTAGCTCCAAGTTTTATGACAAATTACCCAGTGTGTCAAGTACTTGTCAGTTTCTTCATTTGAAAAATGGCAGCATTAGGCTAGATCAGCATTTCTAAAACTATCAAGAATAAATGTCCCTCAAAAATGTCTGAGGGACACACACTTGGAAAACACAGCACACTCTATCTCCGCCTTGGATATTAATGTGACTGTCTTCTGAGATGCTCTGCAATAAAGAAACACGTCTACGTTTATTTAACTCGTTTGCCAAATTAAGTTGACCATGGAACACTGTATTCTGGAATGTGTGTTAGTATCCCATGAGACACTTTTGGAAAATTCAGGCTTAGATTGTATCATTCTCTGAAGAATTATGAAGAAATTATCTGTTGGATATTATATCTACAAATGTTGGAGGTCACTTTCTTTTTCTATTCTTCTGACTTGTTTCTCTCTGTCTCTCATGAAGTTAAATTTACCTTCTTAGTGTGAGGGCCAGCAGGTATGTAGATGTGTGCACATTGTGTATTTTATTAGTGAGTAGTTTGAACACCAATGAACTACTACCATGGTAGATTCTATGGACAATGGAGGAACAATAGGGAATATACTTATTTAACCTACTTCGTGTACCCAAGAAAGAAATCATAGTGCTAGATAACTTTCAGATTGTTTTACTTCATTGAATTCTGTGACCCTCATGCTATAGAAGGAAAAAAAAATGATATCACAATGGGTCAAGATAATTAGAGAAAGCTTTATGGAATAAATGAAATTTTGTGTAGACCTTGAAAATGTATGAAACATGATCTTGTCAGGTAGGAGTTACATGAATTAGACCAGAATGGAGCTAAAATTTGAAGTGCAGGAAAAGTTGTATCTTGACTTGTTACAGTGAACCCTAGCAGCTATCGTAAGTATTTAAGCAAAGAAATAGCATGGGATAAATAAAAGTTTTGGTGGAGAGGGAGCTGAGAGGTAAAATCAGTAGGAGGCCCTTGATGTAATTTCAGGAAAGGCAACTAGATATAGTAAGGCATTGTCAAGAAGGAATACACTGGATTTCAAGTAAGAAAAATTGAACTGTGTTACAATTCTTTTATTGAAAATAATTTCCATCTGTATAAATATTTCATGATTAATTAACTTATTTTAAAGTAGTTTTATTTGTTTGTGGCACCCTTCTGCTTCAGATGCCCATTTAGCCACTACAGAAGCAATTGCCAGTGTATTGTTCATCCTTCCAGAATCAGTTTCTCAGCCTCAGAACTATGATAATACATTTGGGGCCAGATTTCTCACTTTTGTGGGGACTGTCCTGCATATTGTGGGGTGTTTAGCAGCATTCATAGCCTGTTACCCACTAGATTTTCATAACACCCTTGCCCCCTCTGTTGTGACAACCAAAACTTTCTCCTGACTTCGCTACATATCCATTGGGGGACAAAATCACCCTGGTTGAGAGTAACTATTCCAGAGATGTTTTGTAAAGAGGAGATTGCTATACCAAAAGATAGAAGCAATGATTGTATGATTTTTATATAAATAAAAGATTGGGAACACTGAAAATCGGTTTCGAGGACTGAGGCTTGTGTAACTAGAAGACAACTAGCATCCGTATCAGTTACTATACTTTTGGCTGCAGGTATCAAATCTGTGGACTTAAACTGGCTTGAACAAGAAGGAAATATATTAGGTCACTTGACAGATGATCTTGAGGCAAGTCAAACTCCAGGTTTCAGATTTGGTAGCACACAGTGTCATCATGGACTCAGATTCTTTCCGGGCTTTGGGCCAGTCACCCATAGCATTGGGCTGGTTCCCTGCAGTATTATAAGATGCTATCAGCAGCAGCTGTTTCTAACTACTTCTTTATTTATGTCCAATGGTAGACACGTAGCCTGAGTCACTAAAGAGTGAGAATCCTTCTTTCCCAGAAACCACCAGGAATCCTCTTTTCAAGTATTAATGGCCCAAATGGACTTAGCAATCCACCCCACCCCAATAATTGATTCTTTCACTGGCAAGATGAATACGCTCAGCTTTGTAAAATAGAAGTCAAATGTCCCCTTATCAACCTTGGAAGGAGAAGAGTTAATCAGAAAAGTATGAAATATGGTGAAGTCATGCTTTTTGAGCTGGTTGCCATTTAGATAGATTAAGTTTGGGTCAGCAAAAGTACCAAATTGAATACAAATGGGTTCATACAAATTGAAAACATCCAAAACAAAATTTTGCTGAGAGACATGAGCATATGGGGTTAAAGATCACAATCTTGGAGGAAATTGGATATTGATAATTAAGTCATAGTTTAAGAGCTTTGGTCTTGATTCTAAACACAGCTGACTCAGCCACTTGCTGGACACATGATCTTGGCCAAGTCGCTTTTCCTTTCCGTGGATTTTTTTTTTTTTTTAATTTGTCAAATTCAGAAGATAAGAGCATCCTTATAACACTGACATGGGTGGATTAAGTGAGGCAGTGTGTGCAGAGTGCTGAATCAAGTGACAGGCACTGGAGCACACTAATGCACAATCACTAGTGATGGTTGCCTTTGAGCTAGGAGGAATAAAAGGAGTCCACAAAAGGAAAAGGAGAGCTCTGGAAGCACAGGGCCAGTCTCTGATCCCGCAGGAAGAGATGACTGCACAGAGCATCCTTGAGAACATTAAATAATGTTCTAAAATACCCTGTCTCCAGGTAAACATCACAACACTTTCAAATTTGATTCAGCCTTGAGCTCCTTAAGGTTCTGTCAATTTAGAATACTTGCCAGTTCAGACAGCACACTGCTTAGATTATGCCTCCCCTCCCACCACCTCATTCCCTTCCCCTTATCAAAACACAATATTCAGTTATGCAAAGTCCAAAAATGAAAAAAAAAAAAAGTCCACTTAAATCTGGGAATTATATTCAACATTTTAGGACTATTTAACATTCTATAAGCATTTAAATATGATATTACCTTGCCCAAGGTGTGATATCATCTTTGATCACAGATTGGTACTGAGGGAAAACATCTGTTCCATGGGATTTTTCTGTAAAACAAGATGTAGAGTATTTCTATCAGCAAAGCAGGATGAGCTTACTTTGTCAGCCTAGATGTGAACATGGTGGTACTTTATAGGCCAGGATTGTATAAACCTGTTTAAAATATTATTCTTCTGTTGAACATACTTCGCTGCAAATATCCATCTCTTTCATCAAACACACATTTGTCAAGCACCTGCTAGATGCAAGACATGGACTTAGCTTGGCACCAGTGCAAAGTGAGGATGGAGCACTAGGAGGAATTAATGTTCATTAGGTATGTCCTCTAGTAAATGGGCTAGAAATAAAACATGCTAGGTAGAAATATGTGTTATTTAGTCTAATGCATTTCACTACCTTGTTGCACTAGGCCACATTCATGGCATTTGCTATTAATTGTGGCATTAGTTTTGCTTTGGTTACATGATCTTCAGCATTCAACTGCTGAATGTGCATTAATAGCTTCTCAGACTCTTGGCGTTCTGTACCATTGCCTAAACTCACAGAGTCAATAAGCAGTCAAACTGAAATTCTACTTCATGGATGTCTAACCATGGTACCCAAACCCTTTCTACTAAATAAATCTGCTTCAGCTATGAATCAAGAAGTAGTCACTGCCATCAAGAAATTTATCATTTCATATAAAAGTGAAAACTGAATGCAAATAACCCTTATCAACATAAAAATAATAACTGAGAGTATTGAACTATTCTATAGGCCAAATGCTTCGCATACATAAACCCATCCTGTTTTCATGTAAACTGCCATGAGGTTTCTACCATTATTATGCCAATTTCACAAATGGAAAAACTGATATGCAGAAAACTGACATGAAAGCTGATACACAGGGGTAGAAAGAAGTAGATCCAGGATTTAAAACCAGGAAACCATTTTATAGCTCTTAATCACACCGCTACCTCTGATAACCATTTCACAAGGTTACAAGTGACACAGAGGTTACAGGAATTGTAGATAAGTTGTATTTCTTATATGAGTAAATGGGCAGGGTGTTGGGGTAGGAAACGAGATTTGGTCTGATCTTTAAGGAACATTGGTTGTGCAGAAGTGGAGGAAATGGGCATTCTATGAAAAGGGCTTTCCATTCATGAGCAGAAAGGGAAGAGGTGCTGCTGTCTAGATGAGTTGAGTGTTTCACAACACTTCTGCGATAACCTGTGGGATGGTCTTGTGCCCCTGCTTACCCATTCTCACTGCAGCCATTGCTGCCTGGGGCCTGCCGGTGCAGCTGGTAAGAGCTAACTTTATGACCATTGATTTATACTCAGATCCCTTGGTCCACAGATACATCACCAAGCACTCTGGCTTCTGAAGTCAGTGAAGGGAGGTTTATGACTCAATTTTATTCGTTTGCTTGTGCAGACAAGTGGCTTCAGTTGTGGAGGAGTTTCAGATAAAACATCATTATTATATTCCCGGTCTCTGAGCCTACTCTCTGGTCCCGTAGTTACCTTCGCGCTAAGGCTCAAACAAAGGACCTGGTTGAGAACGGTTCTTCTGTGAACAAGAGAAAGTCATCCATTAGGTAGTAGAAATTTAAGAATTGGAGGCATAATGCTTTTTAAAGGAGATAATGAAGGGCGTAGGAATAAGCATGCTTCACAAAGATGGTACTGGAATTGTCACTTTGTATTTCTGCCTTTGTAGGTCATCTTGTTCACTTTAATTTTTGAAAAGAGACACCTTATTTAGTGTACATGTTTCTTTACCACCTGGCTGTCTCAGTCTTCCAGTATTCTTACACATACTCATTCCTAAATACTAAGCAGGATCCTCCCCCATATCTTTTCTGACCTTGTTGCCACACTCGCCCTGTCAGCTCTTTTGCCCTTGCCCCTCCAACACAATCATCTCTGACCTCAAGGCCTTTGCACTTGTTGTTCTTGCTACCTGTGGTATTTTAGCTGAGATATCCACCTGTCTCATCCTTCGCTTTATCCAGATCTCTGCCAAAATTGCCACAATTTCAGAACATCTTTTCTATGAAAACTATGCCATTCCCAACAAACGCCATTTTATTTTTTTCCTAGGACTTATTCCCACTGAACATATTATTTGCTTTTTCAGCTTTCGTCTATCTCCTCACAACCCTTCCCTACACACTCAAATACACACACTCTTTCCCCCCGAATCCTCTCCATGATCATCCATATTCTCACTCTCACAGTGTCACCATCCAGTATGTTATTCCTTGCCTCTCTTCTTGGATGTGTGTGTTCATGGGAACAGGGCAGGGTTTAGGGGGGCAGGGGGCATATCTTTAATGCCTAGAACAGTACTTGGCACATGGTGAAAATTCGACAGTCATTGAATGAAAGAACAAAAGAAAGAAAAAAAGGAAGTGGGGGAGGAAAAGAAAAGGGAGGGATAAAGGCAAAGGAAGAAAGAAAGCATACATGATCTTGGTTTTTTCACATATGTTAGCTAAACCTGGTTACGGTGACTTCCAGTTCTAAGAGCTACCTCCCATGGTCTAGTGATCCTGCTATTAATACTTGCTGATACATTCCATGCCGTCCCTGACACAGAAGTTACCATTTCCTGACATTCCCATTCCGTGCATTCTTACATATTGCTTTTACCATGACTTCTACCAGTTTTCTCCTGTTATTCTAAAGCCTGAAAAAAGGTCATGTCCTCCAGAAAGCCTTTTCTAACTGACCTGAAAAAAATGGGGTTCTTGTTTATTTTCCTATTTGCTTGACCTGATCACTCATACCAGGGCATTTGATTTGGCTTGTTTAACCTTAAGGAAGGGTGACATCTGTTATGCACTCCCCAGGTCTTTGTCCATAGCATGGACATCTGTAAGCAGGTCTTCCCCTCTGAGGATTTGCCATTCAAATTCGGAGTACCAACGAGAACTCCCGTCCCCACTCATGCCACAGACACACAGCACATGTTTCTCTCTAGCACTGTATTTCCCTCTTTCTTTCCCCTGATAACATCAAGGTGAGAGCCTGTAAGGCAAATGTATAAGTGGTTTCCTCTTGGTGACCAACTCAGATAAATCGGTCCTGTCTGCCTGTAGTGCTATGTTGAGAAGATGTGAAACGGAGTCTGAGCACAGTGAGAAAGTGAGCAATTACCAGTTAGCAATGCCTGTCCTAGGTACAACAGTGGGGATGTGGTGATACCATGGTTCATGTTTGTCATCCCTTCCCTGGTAGGATCTAACATTCTGTATGTTTGTTTATAAATAAGTCATAGCAATCATGCTTATATTACTCATTTATCTTTTATTAGAGGCGAGCCCAAACAGAAGAGTTTTCTTTGCCTGCCACCTTGTACAAACAAGTACAAATGGATTTGGAGCCCCTGTGAATGAAGGAATATCCTACCATAGTAAGAATGAGGGTCAGCTCATTTGAAAATAACATCCTCCTGCAGTCATTCTAGGATACCACATCTGTTATTTCTCCCTGAGATAGCAATAACATGATTAATGACAATAATACCAATAAAAGTAGTATAGACTGTTATACAGTAGGGCACAGCTGTCCTCTGTTTTAGTCTTCAGCCCAAAATATTGTTAGATTAGTTTTCAGAATCCCTTTTCATCATTGCTTTCAAACCATCCCAAATCTAACTTCATCTTTAGCTCCTTCCACCTAAAGAGTATGGTATTAGTCTATTTAGTGTTGTCATATAAAGAAATACCTAAGGCTGGGTAATTTATGAAGAAAAAAAGGCTTCCTTGGTTCATGATTCCGATGGTTGACATGTTCAAGATAGAGCATCTGCATCAGGTATGAGCCTCAGACTACTTCCGAAAGGTGAAGAGGAGCCAGCGTGTGTGGAGATCACATGGTCAGAGATGGAGCAAGAGAGATGGAGAGATTCCAGGCTCTTTCTAACAACCAGCCCTTGTGGAAAATAGCAGAGTGAGAAGTCACTCACCCCCAGGGGAGGGCATTCATCTGTTCATTAGGGATCCAAACCCATGACCCAAGCACCTCCCATTAGGCCCTAACTCCATCAGTAGGGATCACATTTCAACACGAGGTTTAGAGGGAAAAAACATCCAAACCATAGCAGATACTAAGTTTTTCAAATGTGTTTCTTCTTTAAGATGCTGTTAAATCACTTGTTTCCCACACTTTGAATAAGTTTCCCTGATTTGATCTATTTGAGCACCTGCCCAGGCCCATCTTATACTAACCTCTCAATTCTTTTTTTTTTTTATTGAGATATAATTCATATAACATAAAATTCACCTTTGAGAATAGTACACTTCAGTGGTTTTTAGTATATTTACTATTTTGTACAACCATCACCACTGTCTAATTCTAGAATATTTTCATCATCCCATAAAGAAACCCCGTACCCATCAGCAGTCACTCTCCATCCTCCCCTCCCTACAACCCCTGGCAACCCTAATCTGCTGTCTATCTCTGTGGGTCTAGTCTGGATATTTCATACAAATGGAATTATATAGTGCATGACCTTCTGCATATGACTTCTTTCCCTTAGCATAAGGTCTTCAAGGTTCATTCATATTGGAGCCTATATCTGTACTTGATTGCTTTTTATGGCTGAATTACTATTACATTTGGGTACACCACATCTTGTCTATCCATTCATCAGTCGATGGACATTTGAGTTGTTCCTGCTTTTTGACTATTATGAACAATGCTACAATGAAGATTTGTGTACACATTTTTGCGTAAATATATGTTTTCAATTATCTTGGTTATATATAGTAGCTCCCCTTAATCCATTGTTGTACTTTCCATAATTTCAGTTATCTATGGTCAGCTGAGGTCTAAAAGCAAATGAGTGCAGTGCAACAAGATGTTTTGAGGCCAGGTGCAGTGTCTTATGCCTGTAATCCCAGTACTTTGGGAAGCCAAGGCAGGCAGATCACTTGAGGCCAGGAGTTTGAGACCAGCCTGGCCAACATGAAGAAGCCCCATCTCTACTAAAGACACAAAAATTAGCCAGGTATGTGGCGCACACCTGTAATCTCAGCTACTTGGGAGGCTGAGACACAAGAATGACTTGAAGTCGGGAGGCGAAAGTTGTAATGAGCTGAGATCACGCCACTGTACTCCTGCCTGGGCAACAGAGTGAGGGTCTGTCTTAAAAACAAAAAAGAATTTTGAAAGAGGGGCACCATGTTTACATAATTTTTATTATGATATAATCTATTTTGTCATTATTATTGTTCATGTGTTACTATGCCTAATTTATAAATTTAACTTTATCATAGGTATGCAGGTATAGGAAAAACTGTGTATATGTGTGCGTTTGTCTGTCATATAAACATGTGTATCTATGTTTAACCAAAAAAAATAAAAGTATGCATGTGTATATATGCATATAATATATATATAAACATGTGCATATAATATAGATATAAACATGTGCATATAATATATATTATATGTATATTATATGTCTAAATTCAGTACTGTGGGTGGTTTCAAGTGTCCATTGTGGATCTTTGAATGTATCCGCTGCAGATAAGGGAGGACCACTGTACCTAGGAGAGAAATTGCAGGGTCATGTGGAAATTCTGTGTTTACCTTACTGAGGGAAGCAATCCAAGTGTTTTCCACAGTAGCTGCACCCTTTTACATTCCTTTCAACAATATGTGCGGTTTCCAGTTTCTCCATGTCCTTACCAACACTTGTTTACTGTTTCCATTACAGCCATCATAGTGGTGTGAAATGATATCTCGTTGTGATTTTCATATGCATTTACCTAATCACTAATGATGTTAGGCATCCTTTCATGGACTTATTGGCCATTTTTATATATTCTTTGAAGAAATGTTGATTCAGATCTTTTGTCCACTTATTAATTGGTTATTTTATTGTTCAGTTGTAAGAAGATTGTATATATTTTGGACACTAGACATTGAAGAGATACATGGTTTGCAGAATTTATTTCCAAGGAAGTTTTTACTTTCTTGACAGTGCCTTTTGCCCTGAAATGTTTTTATTTTTGATGAAGTCCAATTTATCTACTTTTTCTTTGAATGATTGTGTTTTTAGTGTCATATCCAAGAACCTGTTGCCTAATCCAATGGCAAGCACATTTACATCTATGCTTCCCTACAAAGATTTCACAGTTTTAGTTCTGATGTTTAAATCTTCAATCCATTTTGAGTTAATTTTTGTGTATGTTGTTAAGTAGAGCACCATATTTGTTCTTTTACATATAGCTATTCTGTTGTCCCAGCATCATTTGTTGAAAAGACTATTATTTCTCCCACTGAATGGTTTGGTACCCTTATTGCAAATCGACTGACCATAGCTGTATCAATTTATTGCTGAATCTTCAATTTTATTCTATTGTCTTTATTGCTACCTTTATGTTAGTAACATACTGCCTTCATTATTGTATCTTTGTAGTTAATTTTGAAGCCAGGAAGTGCAAAGCCTACAAATTCGTTCTTTCTTTCTTTTTTTTTTTTTTCCCAAGGTTGTTTTGACTATTTGGGGTTTTTTGCCTTTTGAATTTTTTAAGATTGGCTGTCCAAGATTGCATTTAACCTGTAGATCAGTAGGGAGTATTTCCGTCTTCATAATATTGTCCAGCAATCCATGAACACAAGATACCTTCCCTTTTATTTAACTCTTTAATTTCTTTTAGCAGTGTTTTGTAGTTTTCATTGTACAAGTCTTTTACTTTTTTGGTTAAACGTATTTCTAAGTATTTTTTGATGTTATCAGTGAAATTGTTTTTCACAATGTTTTAGGGCTTACATAAGTTTCCTTCCAAAGATTCATCTTTCTGTCTAAAGAATCCCATTTCTCAACTTGGTCGTCTCATATCACATGCTTATTTAATTGTCTTAACAGTGACTTGAACACCTGATATCTAAGAAAATACTTTCTGATACAGATAAGAAAAAAAAAAAGATATTAGAGATGGGCTCAGAGTCAGTCTTTATGAACTCATTTTCCTTCCTCCAAATAAGCCAAGCCAAGTCACATCTCACTGTGTTCCCTATTAGAGCAGAGAAACCATTAGGAAGATTCAATGGCCCATGATTATTTGTTGCCTAAAGCCTCTGTATCATTTTTGTCACCCTGTGTCTTTTTTGAAGGTTCTTTTTCTAGAAATCTTTTCTGCGATTTCCCAGACTCCTGCTGTCCCAGTGTCCAAATTGGGTCCGTCCTTTCTTGCTACTCTTCTGTTATGTTCCAGAGTTTTCCTCCCTCCACTCTATCTTCTGTTTACGACAGATCTCTAATGCATGTCTAAAAATCAGGAGATCATTCGTGTTTAGCAATAGCTTAAAATAACTAACGCTAATGCTGAGATCCTCATGGGTTTTAACTTGGTTTTATTAATTTGTACATCTCTACAACTCCTCTCTTTGCTGGAGTGTATGCTAAATATATATTTGTGAAATCGACAAGAAAAGAAAAGAACCGTTTCTGTAGACTTTCATCAGTTTAAAGCAAGGACCAATGCAGAGTCAAATCATGTGCATTTTACTCTCAGATTGGCTGAGAAACAACTTAGGCTTTTCTTAAACATTTTCTTTTTTGATGGACAATTATGTAAATCAGCAAATAATGAGAGAGTTTTCATGGTCTCATAGAAAATAGCCGCTTTTCTGTAACTGTGGTTGCAGGCTATGCTCCAGAGAATGACATTTACAAATACAGAGTCATATGTTTGACCACATGATAATGTCTACTGTTTGAAAGCAAATTTCACACATTCTAGAGTTAAAAGGTCAGTGTGAGCTGTAAGTGTACTTTGCTCTGTCTGTTCTTAATATCTTGTGCTTTCTCTAGTTTTAGTGATTTCCTGGCTTTTAAGGACTAGAGCCTTTGATTTCCCTTTTTGCTAACAAGTATTCCTTATTTGAGAAAATCAAGCATGGCTATGAATTTTCCATCTTGCAGAGTATTTCTATCTTTCAAATATTTTCCCGGGAAGCCACCAGTTAGTTGATCATTTTCAGCCTGCAACCCGCATAGCTACATCTGCAGCTGAAGATGTTGAAGACTCCACAGCAACACCATCTGTCCCTTCACAGAATGTTTTCTTTCAGATAAAGATGGGAGGTGTTAATCATAATTAGGCAAGTTGCATGCTGGGATCAGAAAAATGATTTGATTTCCCAGGAATTGTGCACCAATAAGTACTGCTGGCGATGTGGTTATTCATGAATTTGGGGGAAGCCGAAATTAACAGTAGTATCATGGGATATCATTTTTAATACTAGAATAGGAGTCAGCAAACTAAAGGCTGTGGACTAAATCCAGCCTGTGACCTGTTAATATAAATAAAGTTTTATTGAAAATAACCATACTCATGCATTTATGTATTGTCTGTGATTGCTTTTAAAATGTAGCAGAATTGAATAGAATTGCCTACCCCTGTACTGGAAGATTATTAGAAGAAGATTTACTTTCACTAAATCTGTATGATCTTTATGAGAAGCACATGACCATTTGAGATTTGAAACTGTTAACTTAAAACAGAGTAGCCCTGTCTCCAGGAAGTCTTCCATGATACATCCCCTCTGCGTCCTCATCAAGCTGTACATAGTATTCTTTCCCTGTCCTCCTCGTATATTGTGGGCAGGCCTCAATTACTGCATATATCTTATTATATAACTTTAATAACTTAATATTTAAAATTATCTCTGTGCCTTTTATTTTCTCTAAACCTGTGAAAATTCTCACGTTATATCCTGATTTGGAGAGTTGTCCATCAAAAATGGAAACATTATTCTTGAGGAAGGACTGTATCTTTTTTGTATTCCCAGTGCCTCATATTAATACCTGGGATGAAAAATGGGTTCAAAAATGTTGAATGAGTGAATGAATGGACTGAGTGTGTTATTAGTAAATCTATAGATAGATAGATAGATAGATAGATAGATAGATAATTTAACTCTCTTTTAAGGACAGTTTGAGATATTAATTAAGCATGTGGTCTCTGGACTCCAGATACTTACAATGAAAGCCCATTCCACCACTTACTGGCTCTGAGTCTTTGGCCAAGTTGCTTACCCTCTCCCATGTCAGCTTCCTTACCTGGAAATAGCAATATTGCCTCCCTCCTCCATTGGTGGAGAAGACAAAATCATATAATCCATGCAAAGCGATAACATGGCACCAGGCACATACTAGATATGCAACATTTCATGGCCATTACTGGTGATTATCATTTCTTTTTTTTTATTATTATACTTTAAGTTCTAGGGTACATGTGCATAACGTGCAGGTTTGTTACATATGTATACTTGTGCCATGTTGCTGTGCTGCACCCATCAACTCGTCAGCACCCATCAACTCGTCATTTACATCAGGTATAACTCCCAATGCAATCCCTCCCCCCTCTCCCCTCCCCCCTCCCCATGATAGGCCCCAGTGTGTGATGTTCCCCTTCCTGAGTCCAAGTGATCTCGTTGTTCAGTTCCCACCTATGAGTGAGAACATGCGGTGTTTGGTTTTCTGTTCTTGTGATAGTTTGCTAAGAATGATGGTTTCCAGCTGCATCCATGTCCCTACAAAGGACACAAATTCATCCTTTTTTATGGCTGCATAGTATTCCATGGTGTATATGTGCCACATTTTCTTAATCCAGTCTGTCACTGATGGACATTTGGGTTGATTCCAAGTCTTTGCTATTGTGAATAGTGCTGCAATAAACATACGTGTGCATGTGTCTTTATAGCAGCATTGATTTATAATCCTTTGGGTATATACCCAGTAATGGGATGGCTGGGTCATATAGTACATCTAGTTCTAGATCCTTGAGGAATCGCCATACTGTTTTCCATAATGGTTGAACTAGTTTACAATCCCACCAACAGTGTAAAAGTGTTCCTATTTCTCCACATCCTCTCCAGCACCTGTTGTTTCCTGACTTTTTAATGATTGCCATTCTAACTGGTGTGAGATGGTATCTCATTGTGGTTTTGATTTGCATTTCTCTGATGGCCAGTGATGATGAGCATTTTTTCATGTCTCTGTTGGCTGTATGCATGTCTTCTTTTGAGAAATGTCTGTTCATATCCTTTGCCCACTTTTTGATGGGGCTGTTTGTTTTTTTCTTGTAAATTTGTTTGAGTTCTTTGTAGGTTCTGGATATTAGCCCTTTGTCAGATGAGTAGACTGCAAAAATTTTCTCCCATTCTGTAGGTTGCCTGTTCACTCTGATGGTAGTTTCTTTTGCTGTGCAGAAGCTCTTTAGTTTAATGAGATCCCATTTGTCAATTTTGGCTTTTGCTGCCATTGCTTTTGGTGTTTTAGACATGAAGTCGTTCCCCATGCCTATGTCCTGAATGGTACTACCTAGGTTTTCCTCTAGGGTTTTTATGGTATTAGGTCTAACATTTAAGTCTCTAATCCATCTTGAATTAATTTTCGTATAAGGAGTAAAGAAAGGATCCGGTTTCAGCTTTCTACTTATGGCTAGCCAATTTTCCCAGCACCATTTATTAAATAGGGAATCCTTTCCCCATTTCTTGTTTCTCTCAGGTTTGTCAAAGATCAGATGGCTGTAGATGTGTGGTATTATTTCTGAGGACTCTGTTCTGTTCTGGCTAGGGCAATCAGGCAAGAGAAAGAAATCAAGGGTATTCAGTTAGGAAAAGAAGAAGTCAAATTGTCCCTCTTTGCAGATGATATGATTGTATATTTAGAAAATCCCATTGTCTCAGCCCAAAATCTCCTTAAGCTGATAAGCAACTTCAGCAAAGTCTCAGGATACAAAATTAATGTGCAAAAATTACAAGCATTCGTATACACCAGTAACAGACAAACAGAGAGCCAAATCATGAATGAACTTCCATTCACAATTGCTTCAAAGAGAATAAAATACCTAGGAATCCAACTTACAAGGGATGTAAAGGACCTCTTCAAGGAGAACTACAAACCACTGCTCAGTGAAATAAAAGAGGACACAAACAAATGGAAGAACATACCATGCTCATGGATAGGAAGAATCAATATCGTGAAAATGGCCATACTGCCCAAGGTAATTTATAGATTCAATGCCATCCCCATCAAGCTACCAATGAGTTTCTTCACAGAATTGGAAAAAACTGCTTTAAAGTTCATATGGAACCAAAAAAGAGCCCGCATCTCCAAGACAATCCTAAGTCAAAAGAACAAAGCTGGAAGCATCATGCTACCTGACTTCAAACTATACTACAAGGCTACAGTAACCAAAACAGCATGGTACTGGTACCAAAACAGAGATATAGACCAATGGAACAGAACAGAGTCCTCAGAAATCATTTCTTTTAAACAAAATTCAACAACTTGCATGTGTACATGACTATATCCTTCATGCAAATAACCAGTTTTTAAATTCTGTTCTATGTCAGACACTGACTGTACCAATCACTAGGGATAGAAAGATGGATCAGATGTTATTATGATCCTTAAGTAATTCATAATCTAGTACACTGAGCCTAAATCTGCCACTGAGGAAAGTATGTGAAGCTCAGTCACAAAAGGGAACAGAGATTGATCATAACTGAGAATTACTGACCTTTAATTTTTATAAACAGAGAGCAAAGCCCTAAGTGAATAAAATGATACTGTGTGTAAGGAATTTTAGACATCAGCCAAGGAGTCTGGTGTTGTGGGGAGAGAAGCATCCAGATCCCCAATGAATGTGAAAACACTGTTTCTGGCTGTACTTGCAGATGACTCTGAGTAAAAAGACGCTCAGGTGCTCTGACCTGAGAAAAGTCTATACTCATTGACCTTCAGTAACATGTGATTAACAGGACATTAGAAGGCAAAAACCGGCATTTTGGTGGATGGATTACCAAAGTCATTTGCTTTGCAAAGAATAGGACTAAGAGCTCCTGTTCTGCATCTGAGGGATGTGAGTTGAACCCCAGCTCTACTACTCACTGGCTAAATGACCTTATACAGATCCCTTTCTTTCTCAGATTTCTCATCTGTAAAATGAAAATGGTCATTGTATCAACTTTATCAGGTGATTGATATGGGTTTCAGCCTACAGCCTTAGGAACACAGGCCCAATTTCAAAAGTGCTCCTGGCTCTCTCAGACTGGGAGGTTTTCCATCATGAAGGCATCCAATTTGGAATACCCCCATCTGCCATCCCCTCTTTCTCTAGGCTTAGTCTCTGCCTGGCTGCTGCTTCAGGCTGTGACCACACCAATGTAAGAAAGGTATCAGTAGGTCAGACAACAGTGCCTCACTGGTACCATGAAACTTGCAAAGTAGAACTTGGGTTTAGTGTATTGTAGAACATTAAAACAAAAAATGTGAGCTGTCTAGATAGATGTTGAGGGTACTTCTGCATGAAAAATCTATGGTGACCCAGGTAAAGTATTTCCACAAGAGGCCGTCTAGAATAATTAAAAACACAAACTAGAGAATAGCAAGTTTCGAATTTTCTACTTTCTAATAGTGAGACTGGGCAAGTTACCAACTTCTTGTCAGCTTCCTCATCTGTAAAATGGGAATAATGAAGCCTGACTCTCTAAGGATACCTTGAGAATTAAAGGGTATAGCATAGTCCTTAGTAACAGTGGTTGTTAGGCAAGATACTGAATTTCTAAACTTCTACAGGAGACAGGCATACTATTCACTAATCGTTAGTCTATTAGAAAACTGTGCCTGTGTAAAGGAATTTACCTTCCCGCAGACTTTTCAAGAAGATTTTGAGCTTCAGATTCTGAGGGTACTGAGAACACTGCATTTATTCTAAAGCAGTGTCAGTTTCTGTCTAATGATATTTATGAACTCTAAGGAGTAAAGTTATGGGTCTTTTATATTTTTCCCTCCAATGGAAGAGAAAAAAGGACAATGTCAGAAGTTTCCATAAATAGCTTCCAATGGTAATAGAGGTTAGAGGTTAGAAATGTAAGTATGCATTGCCATGGTGATGGAGTTAGGATTGTTATGAGCTTTTTTATTTATGGTTAGCTATTTCTGTCAGTTTTCTTTCATCACCTTCGTTTTTTCTCAAATTACAAAACAATTAAAGAATTTGGCAAGGAAAATGAGCCAGATGTAACGGTTTCCTCTTACATCTCTTAATAGAAGCAAACATGCTGTAATGAGATTTCTTTTTCCTTCCATCAGAATTGCACCCTCCTGCAAGTTCTCAGCTGCAGAGCAGTAACAAAGTCCCTTGAAAGCAGAAAAACCCTTACTTTCTATGGAATGTAATTAAATTTAAATAATGTTGCATCAGCTGGTTGAAGAGGGAAATCTGGAAAGAAAATCTTCTAATTTCTGAAATTTACTCCAAGCAACACCCAGAAATTCAGCTAAGTGTTGACATGAGGTTTCCATATGATGATGGCATTAATGCACCTGTAGGCTGTATTTATGTGGCAATGAAGGAGACTTAAGAAATTCATAAAACTGGAAGACTATGTAATAGAAAGCAGTTTAAAATTCAGATTCAGATGGAATTTATAACCCATTAGTAAGGTTGTACTGGATTATTGTTAGTGTTTAGGATAAGACTTCTTTTTTTTCCCTCACCCTCTATGTCCTAGGCAAATGAAATTTACTGGAGAAAATTTTAATAAGAAACACTAGAGTGTAGTAAAATGGTTACGAACAGTGGCTTTGGAGTTAGACAAACTTCTGTTCATTCAAATCTGTGTTCTGCCTGTGGATTTTTTGGATCAACTTAGGTAAGTCAGTTTATATATTTGATCTTCAGTTTTCTCACCCAAAAGACAGATGTGGGATAATAAAGTCAGAAACTACTGACGATATTATTAGGTTGAAATGGTCCAATGAATGTAAAGCTCTTACCTTGGCATATACAATATACTCAATAATTGCTGCTATTGTAATTATTTATTAGGCATTGACATTCAGTAACCTCATCAATTAGAATTCCTTTCAAGGGGAAGAAAATTGCACAGATACAATCAGTCTTAATGAAGGATATGATTGAATTCAAGAAAATATGGAGAGACATACCTTTCTATAACTCCCACCTCCACACAGAGCATATCACCCTTCCATTAACAGGATTTGATTCTTCTACATTACGGGGCTTTGGAAGTTATTTCCTAACCCTGGCCCTCGGGTTTACTTATCTGTAAATTATGCAGTCAGAGTAGATGCCCTCTGAGGACCCTTCCAGGTCTGGCTTTCTGTCCTTCCAGCAGATTCTCTGAGCAGATTCCAAGCCATTTTTGAAACCATGGCTAGAAATAATCATCATTGCCCAAATAAATTAAAAATAATGAGTGGCTCTTGATTTGAAAGAATTAACCAGTAAAATCATAGCAGAAGACTGGCTGAAATGTGTGCAATTTTGTGTTAGCCCTGTAAGCAAAGCAGTGAAACTTGTAGAGAGGTTTCTCTGATGATTCAGGCTCTGATAATTTGTTTTTGATGAGTTTGAAACATAGATCAGAACTGTTCCCGTTAGGGTGGCAGCCAGTGTCACCTGCTTTTCTGAAGGTAGAAATAATTAACCTAATGGTATTGAATGAACTTAAGTGATTTTTCAGTGTCTGAGTAGGTAACTCAGGTCACTCCTTCCAGTAAGAGTGTAATCTGCAAATGGACCAATTTTTGTTCTATATCACATAGTTAGGTGGTTTTTTTTTTTTGTTTTTTCTTTTCATGTTTTAATGTGGTCTTATGGAAAGAAGGCTAAATTTAGAATCAAGAATTTGGGTTTAAATCTCAGCTCTCACATTCATCATCTTGGATAAATCACTTTACTCTTTCATTAAGTTTAAGCTGCTTTATCTTTCAAATAAAAGTAGTCTTCCTTATATTAAAGGATCACCGTGAAGATTAAATAAGAGAACTCATGCAGAGCCCTCAGGCACCTGTATTGTACAAGGAGGACACTGAATAAATAAACAAATGACTCTTCATATATTCTTTAATCAACAAATATTTACTGAACACTTATGATGTACCAGGTACTGTTTTAGCTACTTGGGAGACATTAAAGACCAAAATAGATCAAGATTCTGTACCTATGGAGCTTAATTTCTAGTGAGGAAAACGGGTAATAAACAATAACCATAGCAAAGTAAGTAAATTATGTAATATATGCAAAGATAATAGTTACTGTGGGAAGAAAGAAAATTGTAGCATGTTATACAGGATATGAAGGGCCCAGGTGATTTTGAGGAAGGTTGTAGAATTAAGGAGAGTGGTCATAATGGGTCTCTTGAGCAGTGGCCATTTAAGCAAGCACATGAAGGTGGTAAGGAAATAACAAAACGAGGGTATTTATTGGAAGACATATCCTGGCCAAAGTGAAAGGCAAGAGCATCTTGTCACATTGAGGCACAGCCTGGAGGCCAATGTGGCTGAAGCAGAATGACCCGGGGGACTGCAGCAGGAGATGGTCAGGCAGGTGGTGTGGACCTCCTAGGGCCTCGGAGGCGATTGTGACGGTGTTAGTTTTCACTCTGAGAAAGAAAGGGAGACATTGAAAGATTTTGAGGAGAGGAAACACAGTATTTGACATATATATATATATATTTTTTTTTAAATGACTACTCAAGTTGCTGTTTTAGGGCAACAGTGGGGCTGGGAGCTGAGAGAGGCCATTGCAGAAATCCAGGTAACAGGCGATGGTGGTCTGAGCCATGAGGTGGTAAGGAGTGATCTGATGCTGAATACAGTTTAAAGGTCTTTAACCTTTATGTAGTTAAATATATATATACACACATATATATGTGTATATATATTTATATTCTTATATATATGTTACATATTTAAATATAACTTAAATTATACTTAAAGACCTTTAAACTACCTTCCATTTTTTGGATTGTAGTAACAATATTTACCTAATTAAATTAAGAAACCAATTAACAAGTATATAGTAATGATAGATTATTATTATTTTGAGACAGAGTTTTGCTCTTGTTGCCCAGGTTGGAGTGCAAAATTGCATGATCTCGGCTTAATGCATCCTCTGCCTCCCAGGTTCAAGCGATCGTCCTCCCTCAGCCTCTCCATTAGCTGGGATTATAGGCATGCCCACAGCCACACTGGCTAATTTCTGTATTTTTAGTAGAGATGAGGTTTCACCATGTTGGTCAGGCTGGTCTTGAATTCCTGACCTCAGGTGATCCATCCACCTTGGCCTCCCAAAGTGCTGGAATTATAAGCGTGAGACACCATGCCCAGCTGAGAAACCATTATTAACACTCTTAAGTAGGCACTGTGCTAAGTACCCATCACCCCCATGAGATAAGTATAGTCATTAACTCTTTTTAACAGATAATAAGTCTGAGACACAGAGAGACCTAGGTCCCATGGTATCTCAGTGGTAGACCCCTGTGGGTCTGACGCTGGAGCTTTTCTGTGAGGAGGCTGTCTTCTGCAATGTGAATAGCCATGTAAGGCGACATTCTGCCTTTCCCTCTTTTTCCCTCCAAAGATAATTCTTACTGTATGCCCTCAAGTTCTTCAGACTAAATTACAGAGAGATTTGCCATACTTAGTCTCTTTCCTACCTGGAATCATTATCAAAGAAGGAAGCAGCTACATGCATTGCTTAATGGAAGCTGTTTCCCCTTTTAGGGGACCAGTCGGTCAGTTCTGATCCAAAGACAGTTCTTCCCTACTCCCTCAAGTTTTTCAAACTAAATTACAGAGAGATTTGCCATACTCAGTCTCTTTCCTACCTGGAATCATTATCAAAGAATGAAGCAGTTACATACAGTGCTTAATGAAAGCTGTTTCCCCTTTTGGGGAGGATCAGTTGGTCAGTTCTGATCCAAAGAAAGTTCTTCCCCTACTCCCTCAAGTTCTTCAGACTAAATTACAGAGAGATTTGCCATAATTAGTCTGTTTCCTAACTGGAATTGTTATCAAAGAATGAAGCAGTGATGCTTAATGGTAGCTGTTTGCCCTTTTGGGAAATCAGCCAGTCGGTTGGTGAATTTATTTATTGGAAAAAATAAGGAATAAACAATTATATCAAAACACAGTTGTTGTTTTTTTTTTTTAGTTCTCCCAAGATTACCATAAATTTCTTAAAAATTTTTAGTTGTGGGCCGGGCGCAGTGGCTCACACCTATAATCCCAGCACTTTGGGAGGATAAGGCGGGCAGATCACAAGGTCAGTAGATCGAGAGACCATCCTGGCTAACACAGTGAAACCTCGTCTCTACTAAAAATACAAAAAAAATTAGCCAGGCTTGGTGGCGGGTACCTGTAGTCCCAGCTACTCGGGAGACTGAGGCAGGAGAATGGCACGTACCTGGGAGGCAAAGCTTGCAGTGAACCGAGGTGGCAACACTGCACTCCAGCCTGGGTGATACAGCGAGACTCCGTTTCAAAAAAATTTTTTTTGTTAATTGTGGTAAGTTATACATAACGTAAAACTGAATCACCTTAACCATTTTTAAGTGTGCAGTTGAGTGGCATTAAGTACACTCAGTGTTCAACCTCACCATCTTCTCTCCACGGAACTCTTTTCATGTTGTGAAACAAACTCTGTACCCATTAAAAAAGAACTCCCCATTCCCTATTTCCCCAGCCCCTAGCAACCCCCATTCAGCTTTCTATTTCTATGAATTTAACCATTTTAGATGCCTTATGGAAATGGAATCATGTAGTTTTCATCATTTTTTGGGCTGGCCTATTTCAGTTAACATAATGTCCTCAAAGATTCTTCCATGTTGTAGCATGTGTCATAATTTCCTTTTTCTAAAAGACTGGATAATATTCCTTTGTACATATACACCACATTTTGTTTATCCATTCATCTGTTGATAAAACAGATTTTAACAGTCTTGTAGCACATTGACTTAACAGCTTGAATTTGAGAAGTCACATCATCTTAGAGATTCAAAGTCAGAAAATCGCTTCTTTGCTCCTAGCCTGTAAACAAGGATAGATATGAAAGATCAGAGACTTAGCAACTGACTTACTTAAATTAACAGGACAGTATCACAGTTCCTGGGACATAAATTTCTATTGACTTTCATTTCATAGTATCATAAATGTGGAGCATTTCTCCCTGTACATTATCATCTCATGTATAATGTTTCATTTGTCTTAAGTTAATCATTTTGTTTGCACAATTTGCTTATTTGGGTTGTATTTAGGTTTTGTGAAATGTTACTTTCCACAGTAGGTAATAGATTTCTTCAAATATTAGCCTTTGGGAAATGTGATTTGACAGTTCTTCAAAGAATGTATAAAACTAATTATAAGTGAAAGTCATTTCAATTTCAATAGTACTTTTTTAAAAACCTGTCAGCCCTAGATTATTCTCTTTCAACTCATATCATAGACCTGTCCATCATTATGGTCCTACACATGCCTATTGACCAAATTACGTAAATCAAAGTAGTTGTTCACTACAATTAATCTTTTGGGGGGATTTATTCATATTTTATTTTAAAATAAAATTAACATAAATTTAGGGGTTTTTTAAATTATGCTTTAAATTCTGGGATACATGTGCAGAACGTGCAGATTTGTCACATAGGTATATATATGCCATGATGGTTTGCTGCACCCATCAGCCCGTCATCTACATTAGGTATTTCTCCTAATGCTATCCCTCCCCTAGCCCCCCACCTACCAACAGGCTGCAGTGTATGATGTTCCCCTCCCTGTGTCCATGTGTTCTCATAGTTCAGCTCCCACTTATGAGTGAGAACATGCAGTGTTTGGTTTTCTGTTCCTGTGTTAGTTTGCTGAGAATGATGGTTTCCAGCTTCATCCATGTCCCTGCAGAGGACATGACCTCATCCTTTTTTATGGCTGTGTAGTATTCCATGGTGTATATGTGCCACATTTTCTTTATCCAATCTACCATTGATGGGCATTTGGGTTAGTTCCGAGTCTTTGCTATTGTGAATAGTGCTGCAATAAACATATGTGTGCATGTGTCAAAAAGTGGTCAAAGGATATGAACAGACACTTCATAAAAGAAGACATTTATGCAGCCAAAAAATATATGAGAAAAAGCTCATCATCACTGGTCATTAGAGAAATGCAAATCAGAACTACAATGAGATACCATCTCACATCAGTTAGAATGGTGATCATTGAAACAGGTGCTGGAGACGATGTGGAGAAACACGAACACTTTTACACTCTTGGTGGGAGCGTAAATAAATTCAGTTTCTAAAAAAACGTATCTACCAAAATAAAGATATTGCCGGCATTTATTTACTTTTGAAAGTTACTCATGTGGCTTATTTCCTGTTTTAGATGGCATGCTATTTTAATACTGCAATAAGATCACACCAATTTTAAAGGCCCCAGCATGTCATCAAATCCCTGGGTTAGAAGAAACATTAAAATTTAACCCCATGCTAACTTGAGCTGAATCTACTTAGCAGTCTGTGGTCTTTCATCCTTTACTTGAATGTCCGGTCACCTGCTTTCCCAAAAGTTAGTCATCTGTGTACCCCTGGCATGATTTAAGGTATAACTATGTCTCTTCCTTAATAATATTTACTTAATACGTTCCTTTTAATAAACCCCTGTTTTTCTTTGATAATCAAAAAGAGAAATGTAGCACTATTCTAAGTGAAAAATCAACATGACTTTCCATGAATACATAACAGGTATAAAAATAAATAATGAGATATTAAAATTAAGGCCGTTTCTCCCTTTGATAAAAATATAAATGTGAAGGTGTTACAGAGGTATGAATGTCATCATAGATCTAAAATGAGACATTATATTTACTATAATCAAAGATATTAAAAAGGAAATTGAAAGGAAAATGACCTTCTCGTACATAATGCCAAGCATCATGATACCTGAAACTATCTTACATACTACTGAGTTCCAAATTTTGGGAAACATAGCTTCTTCCTCTCGTTGCATCCTTTGAATAGCTTAGCTGTTAGAAGGTCCTCTTCTCATTACGTTGACATCTATCTATATCCATGAAGCATCCACAAATGATCCTGTACTTCAGAGCCATTCAGATCAAGTTTGATCTCTTGAGCAAGATTCATGACAGTTTTTTGGATACTTTGAAGTATTTTCCCTTCGCTAAACTACCTCAGTTCTTCCCATTTTTCCTTATATGAAGCAATTATTTAGTAGTACTCACCTACTTTCTGCTTTTCAATATATTTACTACCTTTCTCAGTTAGGATTCTTCTGAGAAAGAGAACCAATAGAGTGTGGAGGGGGTGAATGGAGGGATGGATGAAATAATTGGGGAGGGAGGCAAGAAGGGGGAGAGAGAGAGAGAGACAGACTAGCTCATGTGATTACGGAGGCTGGCAACTTCAAGATACGCAGGGTGAGAAGAGCCATTGTCTAGTTCATGTCTAAAGGCTATCTGCTGAGGAATTTCCTTTTGCCCAGGAAAGGTCAGCCTTCATCCTATTTAGGCCTTCAACTGAATCTATGAGGCCTACCCATATTATGGAGAGAAATCTGCTTTACCGAGAGTCCACTGTTTTAAATGTAAATCTCATTCAAAAATATGTTCACAATTGACAACGTGAGCTCAGAATAGTAAAGTGATTTGTCTAATGCATACTTTGCAGCTTATTAGAATGGAGTAGACTCCTGCATATTAAAAATTTAATACTCTCCAAAACTGTTGAACAAAGCAACCCAAAGATTGCGGTCAGTCAGTGATGGATGTGGGATGATGGCAGTGATATGATCTTTATTATTAGCCATGTCAACAACAGTAGCTAACATGAAATTGAGAGTGTGCTATCTGCTAGGCACAGTTCTTATTGCTTTTCTGATATTATGTCATCCTCATATTACCCTGTATGTTGGGTTCTACTTTTATTTATTTTGAATGGATCCAGAACCTGAATGATAGAAGAATTAAGTAACTTGTCCAGGTTTACATGGAGCTTCTAAGAGGTAGGGATAAGACTCAAACTCAGGGGCCAGGTGTGGTGGCTCACTCCTATAATCCCAGCACTTTGGGAGGCCGAGGCAGGCAGATCACTTGAGGTCAGAATCACTCCCTGGCCAACACGGTGAAACCCCTTCTCTACTAAAAATACAAAAATTGGCATAGTGATGTGCGCCTCTAGTCTCAGCTACTCAGGAAGCTGAGGTAGGAGAATCGCTTGAACCCAGAAGGCAGAGGTTGCAGTGAGCCAATATCATGCTACTGCACTCCAGTCTGGGCAACAGAAAAAGACTCCATCTTAAATAAATAAATAAATAAATAAATAAATAAATAAATAAATAAAGACTCAGATAGCTGTAACCACTAAATGGCCCTAGTCCCTACTCTTCCCCCACTGAAAGCACTGACTGCAGAATGTAACCGATGGCCACAGTCTGGAAATGTAGGTGCCTATTTGACTTATTGAATCATGTTAGATGGATAATTGATGTCCTAGTTGACTGGCTGGCAAGTCACTCAGAGTGGCTACAACAGAATGGCATACCATCGACACACTGTTGACTGATAATTTCTAAAGCCTGAATTGGGCCATGTGCACATGTACAGTGGGGTTTGTGTGTGCCAGATCCAAACCCTTCTGACATGCTAAAAGTGCAGATTTGCTTAGTGAATGTCAGAGGCAAGAATCACCTGGGACAATGCATCATAGATATAAGTTCAAGGAGAAGGGAAATGTGTTAATGAACCACATTTGTTTCAGTTTCTCACAGTTCACTAAACTGTGCTTTGCTAATGAAGAACAACACAGTAAACATGTTATCTAATATCACTGAGCACATCACGTACTGTAATAGAATACCACGAAATCGTTATGATGAATGTACACCAATATTTACAGAATGTATGGCCATACAGTGGTCACCATCTCGGTTTTCACCTTTTTCAATATCTTTCTTTAAAGTGTAGGGTCTGGATCTGAACATAGTATTCCAGATGTACTCTCACTGTAGTGAGTAAAGCAGGACCATCCTCCCTTCTTTTTAGGTACCACAGTCTAAAAGCTTTCTGGCAGTCAGTGGACTCAGCGAACTCATATTGACTTTGATATTTATTCATATGAAAAGTATTTTTTGTACCCACCATGTATGAGACACTCGTTGTAGGCACTGGGGATGCATGGGTGAACAAAAGAAAATCCCTGCCTCATTGATCTTTTATTATAGTAGGAGGAGACAGATTTAAAATACAGACAATCAGCCAGGCATGGTAGCACACACCTGTAATCCCAGCACTTTGGGAGGCTGAGGCAGGCGGATCACCTGAGGTCAGGAGTTCAAGAGCAGCCTGGCCAACATGATGAAACCCAGGCTGTACTAAAAATACAAAAATTAGCTGGGCATGGTGGCATGCACCTGTAATCCCAACTACTCAGGAGGCTGAGGCAGGAGAATCGCTTGAACTCGGGAGGCAGAGACTGCAGTGAGCCAAGATCGCCCCACTGCACTCCAGCCTGGGCAACAGAGTGAGACCCTGTCTCATAAAATATATATATATATATATATATACACACACATACACACACACAATCAGACTTATAATAAAATTCTAAGCTATGCTAAGTGAACTGGGGAAAGAGAAAGCAAGAGTAAGAGGATGGAGAATAAAGAGGCTACTGTGGTAGGCAAGGAGGTCAAGGCAACCAGGTAGGCATGGAGGACAGAGGGAGGCACTTCAGGCACAGAGAAAAAGAAGTACAAATTCCTGTAGACAGGAAGGCACGTGGATTGTTTGAAGAACGGAAAGAGGCCAGTCCTGCTGGAGAAGTAGTAATATGGAGAAATCCAGTAAGAAAGAAGAATATTGAGGAGGTAGTAGCAGAGTGGATCATGTAGGGTCTTGTAGTTAGGAGTTTGAATTTAAGTCTAGCTGTGACAGAAAGCCATTGAAGGATTTTTCCCCCATGAGAGTGACATAATCTGTGTTAAATTTGAAAAGGATTACCTGACTGCTCTGAGGATAATAGAATTTAGGAGGGCAAGAGTAGAAGCAGGGAAATCAATATGGACTAAAACAGCTATGTTTACATTTCTAAGATACGATCATTTTTAATTATCTTTTAATTTGATTTATAATTTAATGGCACTAAAGTCAGAAAATGTGTTCTGTGTGGCACTGTTGTCTGGCATTTCTTTGTGAACTAGGACATTATTTTTGCAAATGCTTTAGTGTTATTGAAAATAACATAGATCCTCAATTTCTTGGGTGCAGAGCTCTACACATCCATTAGTTCAAACTAGTTAAATATTATTATTCAGAGTGTCCATATTCTTGCTATTATTTGGTCAGCAGAATCTATCATTTTCTAATAGACTTTGTTAAAATTTCATGCTAGCATTTGCTAAATTTCCTTCATACTTCTGACAACTTTTAATTAATATGTTTTAAGCTACATTGATAGATACATGCCTGGTCATGATTTATAGCTTCTGGTCATATTTTGTTGTTTTATGTGCAGTCTCTTTGGAGTACGTGAATGCTTTTTGCCTTAATTACTGTTTTGTCTAATACTAATTTTGATACCCAGCTTCCTTTTTAACTTTTATTTTAAGTTCAGGGGTACATGCACAGGATGTGCAGATTCGTTACATAGGTAAATGCATGTCATGGGAGTTTGTTTTACAGGTTATTTCCTCACCCAGACATTAAGTCTATTAATAGTACCCATGAGTTATCTTTCCTGATCCTTTCCTTCCTCCCACCCTCCACCCTCTGATAGCCCCCAGTGGGTTTATGTTCCCCAGCTTGCTCTTTCTTAGTAAGACTTTGCCTGGGGTATCATTTGCCATATCTTTATTTCCAGCCTTTCTATATTGTTTGGCTTTAAATATCTCATTTATAAGCAGCATTTACTTGCAATTTTGTATCTGTTATAGATATTTTCTATTCCTACTGTCTTGGTTTGTATTTCTTCTCTACCATTCTCTTTCTTTTCTCCTTTTTTTTTTTTTTTTTTTTGTTTTTTGTTTCATTTTGTTTTTGTTGAGACAGAGCCTTGCTCTGTTGCCCAGCCTAGAGCGCAGTGGTACGATCTCAGCTCACTGCCAACTCTGCCTCCCAGATTCAAGTGATTCTCCTGCCACAGCCTCCTGAGTAGCTGGGATTACAGGTGCGTGCCACCATGCCAAGCTAATTTTTGTATGTTTAGTAGAGACGGGGTTTCACCATATTGGCCAGGCTGGTCTTTAACTCCTGACCTCAAATGATCCGCCCGCCTCGGCCTCCAAAAGTGCTGGGATTACAGGTGTGAGCCACTGTGCCCGGCCCTTCTTTTCTCCTTTTTAAACATTTTTTTTTTTTTGGTCTTTCTTTCTGGCAGTTTCTTTTGTATTCCTTCTCTTTCTGTTCTACTGGCTTCAGGACCACAGATGGCATTTCATTTATTTTATGGCCACTTTAATTTTTAACATTTATATTTATTAAGTATTTATATTATTTCTCTTAGATATGATATAGGGATCAGTCTGGTTTAACTGTCCAGTAACCTCTCTGGCAACCTTTCCTGTCCCTCCCCCTGAATATATAAACCTTGCAGTGGTGAGCTTCACTGCTGTCTCATCTCTTTGAGAACTCTTAATGCCCTCTCTGATTCACTTGAGCTAAACACACAGTCACAGTCTCCATGGCCTGCTTCTAGATCCTTATGCCAGCAAGTCTGTGACTACAGCCTACATTCTAGTTAGTATTTCTGCTTCTGGTCCACAAAGATGGTAATCCCCCAAAATGTTTTACTGTGGTAAAATACACATGACATAAAATTTACCGTGTTAACTAAAGTGTATAATTCAGTGGCATCGAGTACATTGATAGTGTTGCGTAACCATCACCATCATCTAGTTCCACGATGTTTTTTATTACCCCAGACAGAAGCCCCATATTCATTCAGCAGTCCCTTTTATTCTTTCTCCAGCCCCTGGCAACTGCTAATCTACTTTACTGTGGAATTGCCTACTCTGGATATTTCATATAAATAGGATCATATAGTATGTGACTTTTGTATCTGGTTTCTTTTACTTAGCATAATGTTTGCAAGGTTCATCCATGCTGTAGCATGTATCCATACCTCATTTTTACAGGGGAATAATATTCCACAGTATGGATACATCACATTTTTCTTATTCATTCATCTACTGTTGGGCATTTGTGTTGTTTCCACCCTTTGATTATTATGAATAGTGCTACTATGAGCATTTGTGTACAAGTTTTTGTTTGAACATCTGTTTCCAATTCTTTTCGGGGTATACTTAGTAGAGTTGCTGGGTAATATGGCAATTCCATGCTTAACTTATTGAGGAATGGACAAGCTGTTTTTCATAGCAGTGGCACCCTTTTACATTCCCACCAGCAATGTATGAGGGTTCCAATTTCTCTACATTCTTGCCGATATATGTTATTTTCTGTTTTTTTTTTTTTTTTCTGTTATAATGATTCCAGTGGGTGTGAAGAATTACCCAGTTTTTAGTCTCATTTTGACTTACTGGTTTTCCATTTGTTGTTGTTGTTGTTAGCCTAACATTGCTGTGGGCTTGGAGCAAAAGAGTCAATCAAAACATGACCTGATCTCTCCATTTTTACTGAAACCTGAAGTCTTTTATCAATTCTGGCCATAATTCTTAAGTAGACGAATTGAATGAAGCACCCATAAGCCAAAGTGTCTGATCATATAGCCATTACTTTTCTAAGAGTGTGAAAGGAGATATTCTCTTTGTGGGGTTAGATAGACAAATACCAATTAAAGCAATCAAAGGTTGCTTCAACAAATTTCCTCTTTTGACATCACCCCTTTCCAACCAAACTAATATAATGCAGACATTAGCTAGTTAAATGAGGACAGTGGAGACTATATGTGCTTTTCCTATGAGAATTGAGCTTCCTCAAAGGATTAGTGACAACTACAAAATCACTCTTGTCTCTCTTTTGACCTGTCCACAAAACTAGAAATTTTGGCCAGCCACAAAAGAAATTTAGGGCACACAAAAATAATTAAGAAATGTACATATTACCTGTATTTTTCAATACTTATTTAATAATGGTCATGTTTTTATGAATACTTTTGTATTTTATATTAATGATGTTTATGATTATGAACATATTGTTTATTCATGACTTTTTATGATCATAAAAGCAATACATGCTCATTTCTTTTTCCAATAAAAAAATTGAAAGCACATACTATACTTAAGAACTTTAACGATTCAGCAGGCTTACAATATGAAGGTCTCAGCCTTGGATTTGAATAATGAGCCTGGGATCCAGGTCAGGTTCTGCATGACCTGAAGATTACTGCTTAACTTTTCTATAAATCTGATAATCACTTTGCCTCCAGTCATGAAATATTTTGTTTGAATACTCTCATTTTGTCCTGCCCTCCTTGACTGCCCCACCCAGGTGAAACTGATTTAGGACGCCACACGGACTTAGTGTTTCATGTCCTAACTTTAATCAGCAGTGACCTAGCCTTTCTCCATTCTCCCCGAGCCTAGTTCTTCTATATGGCAGCTGGTGAAATTCATCCCTCCTCTCAGACTGGAAGGCTCATAGGAAAAGAACAGCATTGACTTTGGAACCATCAGACACCTTTTCGGTCAAGGTGCCTTTTCATGTGTCCCTAATCATCCCTAATCATACCATGTCAGCTAGATACACATTCTGTGCAGGGCTCTCTTCTTATTCTTTATTTTTTATTAATTTTTTTAGAGATGGGATCTCACTGTATCACCCAGTCTGGAGTGCAGTGGCCAGACTGTAGCTCACTGTAACCTCATACTCCTGGACTCAAGTGTTCCTCTCAACTCTGCCTCCCCAGTAACTAGGACTATAAGCACACGTCACCATGCCCTGCTAATTTTTTCTTTTTTGTAGAGACAGGATCTTACTATGTTGCCCTGGCTGGTCTCAAACTCCTCGCCTCAAGTGATCTTCCCTCCTTGGCCTCCCAGAGCATTGGGTTTACAGACGTGAGCCACTGCACCCATCCCCATCCTGTTCTTTAATATTAAATATTGTTAGCACATATTGTGTCCTCACCCTTTACTTGGCACTATGCTGTCTGTTTAGCATATGTCATCTTCTCACAGACACCTATGAGGCAGTGCTATTCTCTGCCTCATACTTTAATAGGTGGGAAAATGGAGATACAGCAGTTAAGCTACCCACCTGCACAGCTGGTGAATGGTCAGGTTCTAGTTCCAGCCTGCCTGCCTAAAGTCATCCTCTTAATCACTACATATAAAGCAGAAACCGACTACGTGCTAACATCACTGTCAGTTTGATGGTGCTGACAGAGCTTAGCAACCATCAGCGCCAAATTAACCCCCTATTTAAAAATATAAGTTCGGAGGTACAAACATGATGCTAAATTCCTTATCCATGCAATTTAATCCACTTAGTTCTGTAAGGGAGGTACTGTTATTATCTCCATCTTGTTACGTTATTGTCCCCATTTTCCAGCTGAAGAAACTAAGGCTGTGTAATCTAGGGTTACTAGTTCAGAAATAGCACAGCTAGGATGTTAGGTCCGGATACCTCCAAAGCCCTAACTAACCACAACAGCACACCACAAAGAAAGGCTAGAGTAACCCCAGGGTTAGTAGTCTGGGCTTTGGGGGTTTTTTCCCTATGTTATTCTGATTTTTTAAGAGGTCATATCTCCTTCAAACCGGTCAGCATTAGACTGGGTATATTTCCTCTACAGCAAACCAGTTTGTATCCCTCCTATGATCAGCCAGTCTCTATGTAGTTGTTTTTCTCTCCATGTTAGTAATTCCGATCTCAACTTGTACTTCTCCCTGAAAGACTCACATTGACTTTATCCAAACTTTTCCTGAAAGAGGGGTACTGACTCCCCAGAATGCCATGCACTGTTCTGTGAAAGGTCAAAATCCAAAGCAACAGGCCCTCACTGATGGAGGGAGGAAAAATAGGCAAAGAGAACCAACAAAAGTGTGGGGGCCAGCCACAAAGCCCAGACATGTGCTCTCAGATCTGCAGGAGCTCTTGACCACTGCAAATCCAAGCATACCTTGCATGGAAGAGCCCTGTTTGCAAATGTGGCCAAAAGCCAGAGAAGTTGGCCCACAGAGTTTCTGCAACAAAGAATGGGGTGGAACAGTCTTGTCTGTATTGCAGTCTGTGCCATGAAATTAACCTTCCATGTGAAAAGCACATCTTATTCTTGGTATCAGTCAAGTTTTAATGCTTTAATATTGGAATGTGATTGACCTCATGGGGAAGAGACAGAGCTGCCTCCTTGAACTGCAGGAGTCTCTCTGCTTACTGGCTTTCTCAGAAACCCAGGCAAGTCTCTCTCCCTATCTATGAAGAATTCTCTAACTGTCCAACCAGTGCTGAAGTCTTTTCTTCATCACAGCTCTTAAACTTTTCTTAGACTACACATTCCACTGTAATAGAACAAGCGGAAAGTGCTCAACTCTACAGTGCTAGTCCTGTCTTTGCAACTTACCAACATGAAAGTCTGGGTAAGTTGTGCCCCACACCCAGCCTCAGTCTCCCCATTTATAAAATGGCAATTATACTTATTCACCAGTATTGTAGACATTAAGCCATCCAACAAGCTCTACTGAGAGTCCACCAGAGGTGAGGATAGCTACGAAGCCCTTTCATGTTTTAAAGAGCTAAACGAGAGATAGCTAAGCCATACTTGTATATATAAAGCAATCATTAAAGTAGCATTCCCTAAAACGGGTCCCGTTAACATGTACTTTAAAAAAAAGTACTTTTTTCCTGTAAATTTGTTTAAGTTCTTTGTAGATTCTGGATATTAACCCTTTGTCAGATGGGTAGATTGCAAAAATTTTCTCCCATTCTGTAGGTTGCCTGTTCACTCTGATGGTAGTTTCTTTTGCTATGCGGAAGCTCTTTAGTTTAATTAGATACCATTTGTCCATTTTGGCTTTTGTTGCCATTGCTTCTGGTGTTTTAGACATGAAGTCCTTGCCCATGCCTATGTTCTGAATGGTATTGCCTAGGTTTTCTTCTAGGGTTTCTATGGTTTTAGGTCTAACGTTTAAGTCTTTAATTCATCTTGAATTAATTTTTATATAAGGTGTAAGGAAGGGATCCAATTTCAGCTTTCTACATATGGCTAGCCAGTTTTCCCAACACCATTTATTAAATAGGGAATCCTTTCCCCATTTCTTGTCTTTGTCAGGTGTGTCAAAGATCAGATGGGTGTAGATGTGTGGTGTGATTTCTGAGGCCTCTGTTCTGTTCCTTTGGTCTATATATCTGTCTTGGTACCAGCACCATGCTGTTTTGGTTACTGTAGCCTTTTAGTATAGTTTGAAGCCAGGTAGCATGATGCCTCCAGTTTTGGTTTTTGTTTGTTTGTTTGTTTGTTTGCTTAGGATTGCCTTGGCAATGAGGGCTCTTTTTTGGTTCTGTATGAACTTTACATTAGTTTTTTCCAATTCTGTGAAGAAACTCATTGGTAGCTTGATGGGACTGGCATTGAATCTATAAATTACCTTGGGCAGTATGGCCATTTTTATCATATTGATCCTTCCTATCCATGAACATGGAATGTTCTTCCATTTGTTTGTGTCCTCTTTTATTTTGCTGAGCAGTGGTTTGTAGTTCTCCTGGAAAAGAGGTCCTTCACATCCCTTGTAAATTGGATTTCTAGGTATTTTATTCCCTTTGTATCAATTGTGAATGGGAGTTCACTCATGAATTGGCTCTCTGTTTGTCTGTTATTGGTGTATAGGAATGCTTGTTATTTTTGGCATATTGATTTTGTATCCTGAGACTTTGCTGAAGTTGTTTATCAGCTTAAGGAGATTTTGTGTAGAGACGATGGGACTTTCTAAATATACAATCATGTCATCTGCAAACAGGGACAATTTGACTTCCTCTTTTCCTAATTGAACACCCTTTATTTCTTTCTCTTGCCTGATTGCCTGGCCAGAACTTGCAACACTATGTTGAATAGGAGTGGTGAGAGAGGGTATCCCTGTTTCCTGCCAGTTTTCAAAGGGAATGCTTCCAGTTTTTGCCCATTCAGTATGATATTGGCTCTAGGTTTGTCATGAATAGCTCTTATTATTTTGAGATACGTCCCATCAATACCTAGTTTATTGAGAGTTTTTAGCATAAAGGCTGTTGAATTTTGTTGAAGGCCTTTTCTGCATCTATGGAGATAATTGTGTGGTTTTTGTTGTTGGTTCTGTTTATGTGATGGATTACGTTTATTGATTTGCATGTATTGAACTAGCCTTACATCCCAGAGATGAAGCTGACTTGATCATGGTGGATAAGCTTTTTGATGTGCTGCTGGATTTGGTTCGCCATTATTTTATTGAGGATTTTCACATCGATGTTCATCAGGGATATTGGTCTAAAATTCTCTTTTTTTGTTGTGTCTCTGCCAGGCTTTGGTATGAGGATGATGCAGGCCTCATAAAATGAGTTACAGAGGATTCCCTCTTTTTCTATTGATTGGAATAGTTTCAGAAGGAATGGTACCAGCTCCTCTTTGCACCTCTGGAAGAATTCAGCTGTGAATCCATCTGGTCTTGGACTTGTTTTGGTTGGTAGGCTATTAGTTCTTACCTCAATTTCAGAGCCTATTGGCTATTGGTCTATTCAGGGATTCAGCTTCTTCCTGGTTTAGTCTTGGGAGAGTGTAAGTGTTCAGGAAATTATCCATTTCTTCTAGCTTTTCTAGTTTATTTGTGTAGAGCTGTTTATAATATTCTCTGATGATCATTTGTATTTCTGTGGGATTGGTGGTGATATCCCCTTTATCGTTTTTTATTGCATCTGTTTGATGCTTCTCTCTTTTCTTCTTTATTAGTGTTGCTAGTGGTCTATCAATTTTGTTGATCTTTTCAAAAAACCAGCTCCTAGATTCACTGATTTTTTAGAAGGGTTTTTTATGCCTGTATCTCCTTCAGTTCTGCTCTGATCTTAGTTATTTCTTGCCTTCTGCTAGCTTTTGAATTTATTCACTCTTGCTTCTCTAGTTCTTTTAATTGTGATGTTAGGGTGTTGATTTTTAGATCTTTCCTGCTTTCTCTTGTGAGCATGTAGTGCTATAAATTTCCCTCTACATACTGCTTTAAATGTGTCCCAGAGATTCTGGTATGTTGTGTCTTTGTTCTCATTGGTTTCAAAGAACATCTTTATTTCTGCCTTCGTTTTGTTATTTACCCTGTAGTCATTCCGGAGCAGTTGTTCAGTTTCCATGTAGGTGTGTGGTTTTGAGTGAGTTTCTTAATCCTGAGTCCTAATTTGATTGCACTGTGGTCTGAGGGACAGTTTGTTGTGATTTCTGTACTTTTACAATTGCTGAGGAGTGCTTTACTTCCAATTATGTGGTCAATTTTGGAATAAGTGTGATGTTGTGCTGAGAAGAATGTATATTCTGTTGATTTGGGGTGGTGAGTTCTGTAGATGTCTGTTAGATCTTCTTGTTGCAGAGCTGAGTTCAAGTCCTGGATATCCTTGTTAACCTTCTGTCTTGTTAATCTGTCTAATATTGACAGCGGGGTGTTAAAGTCTCCCATTATTATTGTGTGGAAGTCTAAGTCTCTTTGTGGGTCTCTAAGGACTTGCTTTATGAATCTGGGTGTTCCTGCATTGGGTGCATATATATTTAGGATAGTTAGCTCTTCTTGTTGAATTGATCCCTTTACCATTATGTAATGGCCTTCTTTGTCTCTTTTGATTGATCTTCGTTGGTTTAAAATCTGTTTTATCAGAGACTAGAATTGCAACCCCTACTATTTTTTGTCTTCCATTTGCTTGGTAGATCTTCCTCCATCCCTTTATTTTGAACCTATGTGTGTCTCTGCATGTGAGATGTGTCTCCTGAATATAGCACACTGATGGTTCTTGACTCTTTATCCAATTTTCCAGTCTGTGTCTTTTAATTGGGGCATTTAGCCCATTTACATTTTAGGTTAATATTGTTATGTGAAAATTTGATCCTGTGATTATGATGTTAGCTGGTTATTTTGCCCTTTAGTTGATGCAGTTTCTTCCTAGTGTTGATGGCCTTTACAATGTGGCATGTTTTTGCAGTGGCTGGTATGGGTTGTTTCTTTCCATATTTAGTGCTTCCTTTAGGAGTTCTCGTAAGGCAGACCTGGTGGTGACAAAATCTCTCAGCATTTGCTTATCTGTAAAGGATTTTATTTCTCCTTAACTTATGAAGCTTAGTTTGGCTGGATATGAAATTCTGGGTTGAAAATTCCCTTCTTTAAGAGTATTGAATATTGGCCCCACTGTCTTCTGGCTTGTAGAGTTTCTACCAAGAGATCTGCTGTTTGTCTGTTGAGCCAACCTTTGTAAGTAACATTTCTCTCTGGCTGCCCTTAACACTTTTTCCTTCATTTCAACTTTGGTGAACCTGACAATTATGTGTCCTGGGGTTGCTCTTCTTGAGGAGTATCTTTGTGGTGTTCTCTGTATTTCCTCAATTTGAACATTGGCCTGCTTTGCTAGGTTGGGGAAGTTCTCTTGGATAATATTCTGAAGAGTGTTTTCCAACTTGGTTCCATTCTCCCCGTCACTTTCAGTTACACCAATGAAATGTAGATTTGGTGTTTTCACATAGTCCCATATTTCTTGGAGGCTTTGTTCATTTCTTTTTACTCTTTTTTCTCTAAACTTCTCTTCTCACTTTATTTCATTACTTTGATCTTCAATCACCAATACCCTTTCTTCTACTTGCTCGAATCAGCTATTGAAACTTGTGCATGTGTCATGTAGTTCTCATGCCATAGTTTTCAGTTTCATCCAGTCATTTAAGCTCTTCTCTACACTGTTTATTCTAGTTAACCATTCGTCTAATCTTTTTTCAAGGTTTTTAGCTTCTTTGTGATAGGTTTGAACATCCTCCTTTAGCTCAGAGAAGTTTGTTATTACTGACCTTCTGAAGCCTACTTCTGTCAGCTCATCAAAGTCATTCTCCATCCAGCTTTGTTCCATTGCTAGTGAGGAGCTGTGATCCTTTGGAAGAGAAGAGTCGCTCTGGTTTTTAGAATTTTCAGCTTTTCTGCTCTGGTTTCTCCCCATCTTTGTGGTTTTATCTACCTTTGGTCTTTGATGTTGGTGACCTACAGATGGGGTTTTGGTGTGGATGTCCTTTTTGTTGATGTTGATGCTATTCCTTTCTGTTTGTTAGTTTTCCTTCTAACAGTCAGGTCCCTCAGCTGCAGCTCTTTTGGAGTTTGCTGGAGGTCCACTCCAGACCCTGTTTGCCTGAGTGTCACCATCAGAGGCTGCAGAACAGCAAATATTGCTGCCTGATCCTTCCTCTGGAAGCTTCACCCCAGAGGGGCACCTGCCTGTATGAGGTGTCAGTTGGCCCCTACTAGGAGGTGTCTCCCACTTAGGCTATACAGGGGTCAGGGACCCACTGGAGGAGGCAGTCTGTCGTTCTCTGAGCTCAAACACCGTACCGGGAGAACCACTACTGTCTTCAGAGCTGTCAGACAGGGATGTTTAAGTCTGCAGAAGTTTCTGCTGCCTTTTCTTCAGCTGTGTCCTGCCCCCGGAGGTGGAGTCTACAGAGGCAGCAGGCCTGGCTGAGCTGCATTGGGCTCTGCCCAGTTCAAGATTCCCCAGCCACTTTATTTACCTACTCAAGCCTCAGCAATGGTGGACACCCCTCCCCCTGCCAGGCTGCTGCCTCGCAGGTTGATCTCAGACTCCTGTGCTAGCAGTGAGCAAGGCTCCATGGGTGTGGGACCTGCTGAGCTAGGCGCGGGATATAATCTCCAGCTGTGCCATTTGCTAAGACCATTGGAAAAGTGTAGTATTTGGGTGGGAGTGTCCTGTTTTTCCAGTTACTGTCTGAAATGGCTTCCCTTGGCTAGGAAGGGGAAATCCCCCAACCTCTTGCACTTCCCAGATGAGGCAATGCCCCACCCTGCTTCAGCTCACCCTCTGTGGGCTGCACTCACTGTCCAACCAGTCCCAATGAGATGAACCAGGTACCTCAGTTGGAAATGCAGAAATCACCCTCTTCTCCATCAGTCACGCTGGGAGCTGCAGACTGGAGCTGCTCCTATTCAGCCATCTTGGAACAGACCTGGGGGCTTAAATTTTTTTAGCTTATATTTTAAGAATGGCTACTTACATATTATGGGAAAGTTTTTTATAGAACACTGGAAAATGCTAGCAAGAAGGCTCAGGCAGTTAGCAGAGATGTTGTTTTGTATGTTGTGAAGATGAGATTGTCACCTGAGAAACAGAAGAGTGCATTGTTCATTGTCAAGTGCCACCTTCCCAGCCTGTCTCTGATCTCACAGGGGTTTGGGATTGTTATATGAGTGTTAATTTTGTCTTTCTAAATGCAGAACAAAGATCTAGACTACCTTTTATACTCCTGTTATAGTTCCTGATACTGTGATGGTTGCATAAAAGTGCAACCAATTGAGCTCTAGCATTCCTGATCACAGCCATGTAAGGATAAAACATCTGCCTCTTTACATACCCAAAAGCAACCTCTGTGACAACTGCACTCCCACAGAACTGAGTCCAGGTTACACTCCGTTACTTTGGGCTCTTGGGTTGGATGTTGAGGAAGCCATTCTTAGCCAGGGCATCCCAGTTAATCCTCTTATCTGACCTTACCCCTAAAGAAGAAAATGTATCGGTATTTTTTTCTCCTATGCAGTTTGCTGCATTTCAGGAAGCTTGACCAGCAAATTAGAATTAAAACTTTATGTCTCCTTCTGATTTCCTTATTCCTAGATACATGTATGTAATTCAAGTCCATCTCCCCACTATCCTTTGGACACACACAGACGCACACAGGTGCATGCGTGCATGCACACATGTGCACAAACACACATACACATAGTAGGAGAACCACTGATTTTTCACTTCCTGAGAAGTTTCTTTGAATTCTTTGTAACCTTCAAATTATGAGAGATTTGCCTTGAGATACTACCTTTACGTTAACAATTATGTTTTAATATGTCTGTCCTCTTAGAGGAGCCCCACTGATGATGTCTAGAGAGAGCAAAAAGCAAATTTTAAGCTGCCAGAAAGAGTCAACATGGAAATGCACAGAATATTGTGAGAGTTGACAGCTGAGATAGTGTAATTGTGAACATTTTTATAAAGGAGTTTTAGTATACTGTAGAAGGCACAGAGAAACTTAAAAGACATGATGTAGGATTGAAGGAAATGCCAACTGTGCACCCTAATACATCAGACTCCTAGGCATTTCACACTTTACATTTCCAAAGCTAAACCTTCAAACCCCAAACCTCCCACCTACCAAACTCTCCCTTCAAATATTCACTCCCTCACCTCCTGCTCTGTAGCTCAGTAAATGGCTGTTGCCTCTCCAATTGCCAAGCAATACAAGGGTTATCCCTCACTCTGCCTCCTTTCTCATTCCCAAGCCCCATTAGTTACCAACCCCTGCCAGTTCTAAAAATGTAACTTTTCTTCTACTACTTCCACTTCAGTTCAGGTGGCTATTGTTTCTTAGCTGGGTGACTACAATAATATACCTGGCCTCTCAAACCATGTACTTCTCTTTCTAGCAGACCCCACAAGGTAACCAGAGTGATCATGATTAGTTCACACCTTCTCCTGCTTAAAACTCTTCAGTGACTTATCATTTCTGAAGAAAGCTCAAAACCCTCAAAATGGAGTATAAAAGCAAAATGGGTAGATAGACTTGCCAGATATCTGGACATACCACAGAGCCACAGAAACAAAGATAATATGGCATTGGTATAAGAATAGATAGACAATAAGACAGTCTACAAGTCTGAGTCAGACTCAGATATATTTGGGAATTAATATGTGCCAAAGTGATACCACATAATAGTGGGGAAAAAATAATGATTGTTCAGTAGATAGTGTTGAGGAAACTGCTTTCCATTTGAATTCCTGTGTAAGTACATACTGAAGTAGACTTCAGAGAGAATAAAGACTTAATATGAAAAGTAAAACTCAGATGTTGATAGAAGAAAATATATAGAATTAACTAGGAAAGGAAAGGATTTCTTTGTGAAAAATCCCAAGACACAATCCATTAGGAGAAACAAATGTTTTCTTACATCAAAAGTAAACATTTCTGTTCATCAAAGAACAGCATGGGCAATGTTAAATTGTTCTCTCTCCCTTGAGCATCAAACTCCAAGCACATAGTCTTGCTCTCTGTCCCTTAAGTATACCAAGTTCTTTTTCGCAGAGGGCCAAATACACTTGTCTGTGTCTCTGTCTGAAAAGTTCTTTGTTTTCTGGTTCAGCTAGTCAGTTCTCACTCATCCCTGTGATTTTTGCTAAAATGTCTTTCCCTTAGTAAGGCCTTTCGTGACCACCTGAGTTAGAGGAGGTCTCACTGCGTGTGATCTCATTTCACCTTCTACTTTGTGTTCACTGCACACATTGAGATTCCAATTATATGATCACTTACAGAACTCAGTTCAGTGTCTATGTCCGTTAGTAGTTTGTAAACTCTAGCAGACCAGGGGCTACCTGCTCAGCCCTGAGGACAGTGCTTTATGCTTAGAAGATACTTGAAAATATTAATACAATGGATTAATGAGGGGCAGTTGGGGCACATTCACTACCACATGCCAGATGAGTGCTACATGACCAGCATAGATTCCAGGCATCTTTTGACCTTTATGTCTGCAAGAATTTGAGTAATAATGTGTGCTGCTGCTTCTTTCTGTCACCTAGAGACTCAACATCTCAAGTCTAATTTGTATCTTCTACCATTCCTTGCACTGCATTAGGAAGTGAACAAATATTTGCTGGCTGTATATCTATATGGCCTCCTCCCATCACACTAAGTTTTCTATGTTTAGATTATCACATCATTCATGCTTAATGGCTTGCCTTTTGAAAACTGACAGTTACTGTCAACCTTTCTTTAATTATTTCTTTTGTTGACAACTCTCACTCTCTGTTGACTCTTAATTTGATCTGAGCATTCAGTTATTCAGCAAATATTTATTGAAAGCCTAATGGGTGCCAAGAATATGTGGGGCACTAGCAAAGCTGGCAGTCCCCTTGCAGTGGTGACAGATGAACATGACCCCTCAAAGGAATCATTGAGACAAAACAGCTAAACTTAGTGAAGTATTGAGAGAGACCAAAATGCTCCCAAATTTGGGCACAGTGCAGAGAGTAGTTGAATAGGAATGCTACAATGGGAAAACTGGACTGTTTCCCAGCTTATTTTGAGAAAGAGCTTCACAGTGTAGCTTCATTATTCATGACTGGAAGAAAACTTTCAAAACAATAGAAATCTACCCAAGCATATTTATAAAAAGAGACTCCAAGAAAATAGAAATAACTGTACTATAGTATTGTTCAGTAACTTGTTATGCTTTTAAAAGGATCAATTCAGAGACAAAGCATCCTATCGAAAATAATAATGTTAATAGTAGAGATATTTGATGCTTGCTGAAGAGAAACAAACTATCCTTTGAAAGTGATTTTAATGACCAATCTTACTTTGTAGAAGTCAGTTTTTTTCCAGGGGATATTCAAAGTTGCTATTATTTTAGTAAACCCAGATCACTGCAACCAATGCCTTTGGATAATGACTGCAGAGAAGTCACTGCATTCTGACTACCCAGTGTTGCGAGCCTTCCAGAAGAATGGTTGTGCAGAGAGAGCCCTGGGTGAAGAACTTGCTGTGAGAGGACCCATGGACTATTCCTTTAGTATTTCCAAAGGCAAAATCTCATGGAAATATATTTTGTCTCAGTATAAGGGAGAATTTTCTAATGTGATCAAAAGTGAAATCGTTTGTCCACAGTGTATGAAACTCCCCGCCTACTCAAAGATGGGGTCCTTTCCAAGGTCTCTTCCTGAAACTCAAGATCTTAGAATTTTGCAGCCTAATACAGCTTTCAATTATATATAAAAATACTTTATATTTTATGATAGTTTTATATGTATCATAAAACTGTGAAGTGAGTACAGGGTGTTTCTATACATACGAAACTCAGGCTTTCCTATTAATATCTAACATTGGTAGGTGAATTTTGTCACAATTAATGAACCAATAATGATACATTATTATGAAAGTCCACCCTCTATTTCGATTACCTTGGTTTTTTTTTTTGTTTTGTTTTGTTTTGTTTTAAGTAATATCCTTTTTCTGTCCAAGGTTTCTATCCACGTTATGTATAGCTCTCATGTCTCCCTACGCTCTTGGCTGTGATGGTGTCTCAGATTTTCTTTGGTTTTGATGACCTCGACAGTTTTGAAGAGTACTGGTAAGGTATTTTGTAAAATGGCCATCAATTGATATTTGCTATTTCCTCATGTTTAGATGGGGATTATGAATGTCGAGGAGGAAGAACACAGAGGCAAAGTGCCGTTGTCTTTTTATCATATGAAGGGAGCATGCTATCAACATAATATACCAGTCTTCATGTTGATTTTGGTCAGCTGGCTGAGGTAGTGTTGGTCAGATATCTCAACTGTAAAATTACTCTTTTACTTCCCTTTCTATACGGTGCTCTTAGAAATGAAGATACTAGGCACAAATCACCATTAAGGAGTGAGGAGTTCATCCATGTAGATTTTTTGGAATTCCTCTATCTGGGTAGATTTGACTATTCATCCTCTTTTATCTGTTCATTTATATCTGTATACACTCATGGATATTTATTTTATGCTCTGGGTTATAATGCAATACTGCATTATTTGTTTTGTTCCTCAAATGCTTTCAGCTTTAGCTGTTGAGAGTTCTTTCGATTGTCTTCTGTGTCGCTTTGACATACCCCTGATTGTAAGGTTTTTTGTTTTTTGTTTTTTAAACACTTCCTTTCTGGCATTAAAAGATGCTGCAGCCTCATGTTGAGGATTTCTTGCCCCAGAACTAGTGTCAGCCATTTCTCTAAGGAGCTCACCTAATGTAGCTTTTGTTTGTTTGTTTATAGTTTTAAAGTATTTCTAGAGTCATTGCAGGTACTTTACACCTATTTTTCTTGATTTTGAGGGGTCTTTTTTTCAACATCATTATGTAGCCTTTAACTTCATTTCACGGATGCAGAAACTAAAAGAGAAATGATTTACCCAAGGCCACACAGTTACCATAGAAGTAGAGTTGCTATAAAGCCTAAATTGTTTGACTCCAAAGCTCACACTCTGCACATATACTTTACAAGGTCAGTCTAACTTGTTACCTAAGTTAGTGTTAGATAGAAACAGTGCTGCTGTGATCAGCCTGCCCTTTTGTTAGGAGGAAAGGTGAAAACCAGCTGAGCTTTCCTCTGGTTAGTCTTCCCTCAGGATTCCAGCCACGCTGAGAGTTCAAAGCCTTTCCTGAATGTGGGAGTTGTTGTGTGCTATCTCGTGGTTTTCACTATTTATCTGAATTCCCAGATCAGATTGTTAGCTCTTCAGAGAGCAAGGAAAATATACTACACTCTAGGATTATTAAGGTAAGTAACTTCTGGCAGCCACATCATATCAAAACAGGCTGTGATGATATGGTTGCTATCAAATACAAATATCAAAATCTGCACCTTTCATACCAGGAGAGCATAAATCTTGATTGAAGTGATATCACATTCCCTCCCCTTTCCTCCACTTTTGAAAGCCACCTGGGGATGGGTGTTGGCTGCCATTCTGCCGTGTGCAGGTGGCTGGACTGGACTGGTCAATCCAGTCTGCATCCCCACCAGTTTTAGAAGGAAAAAGACATTAAACAACCCACAATTTTCTTACCTCCATGACCTTCTTTTTTCATTTCAATAGATACAATTGTGTCTATTCTTTTCAAGGCTTAGCCCAAGTATTCATTCCGTCAGGAACTCTTCTTTGCTTCCCACTCCACAGCCCAAAGCTGAGAGTAATCTCATCCTTCAGGGAAGTCCCCAAACATCTTGTAGCTCCGTAATCACTCTTGTTATTCTCTGCCTAGCATATTTGTGACCATCTCCTAGTCTCCATTAGAATATAAGACTTAGAAGGTAAAGACTGAGCTTTGCCTACCTTCTGCTTGCTCACAACTTGTAGGACAATGATTTTTAGGTATGTGGGGCTCAATGCATTGAGTTATTATTGAATTTTCAGGCAGGTATATACCATATGGTGACAAAGGTTCAGAAAGATAGGAATGGCTGCCAGATTCCTTTTTCCATGTTCTTTGTCAGAGATTCATCCTTTAATTTCTGGCTTTGCTTTACCCTAAGAAAATGACAACTTCTAAACCAAGGGTTGGCACGCAATGGCCTTTGAGCTACATTCAACCCTCTGCCTCTTCTTGTATCACCAGTGATCTAAGAATGGTTTTCATGTTTTTAAGTGATGGGAGGGAGAGACAAAACACAAAAAGAATAATATCTCATGGCATATTCAGTTTATATTAAATTTTAAGTATAAAATTGAAATTTTATGAAATTTAGATGTCATTTTCCATGAATAATATTTAATGAAATACAGTTATACCCTCTTTGTTTATGTATGGCCTAAGACAAGTTTTACACTGAAACAGCAGAGTTGAGTAGTTACAACAGGGACATACATCCCATGAAACCTAAAATATTCAGTGTCAGGACTTTCAACAAAACGTGTGCGGCCGGGCGCGGTGGCTCACGCCTGTAATGCCAGCACTTTGGGAGGCCGAGACGGGAGGATCACGAGGTCAGGAGATCGAGACCATCCTGGCTAACATAGTGAAACCCCGTCTCTACTAAAAATACAAAAAAAAAAAAAAACTAGCTGGGCCTAGTGGCGGGCGCCTGTAGTCCCAGCTACTCGGAGGCTGAGGCAGGAGAATGGCGTGAACCCGGGAGGCGGAGCTTGCAGTGAGCCGAGATCGCGCCACTGCACTCCAGCCTGGGCGACTGAGCATGACTCCGTCTCAAAAAAAAAAAAAAGGGGGGGGGGGGCCAAGTCCTATTCTGAGTCATGCTCAGAAATGTGTACCACTGTGTGAAAGAGTTGGGGAGCCCTTTAGATAAAGGGCAGAGTAGATACAGGCACAGACGGCCTGTAGGAAGAGGAATCTGGAGACAAGAAAAGGAAGAAAAGGCAGGCAGAGGCATACCTGGGGACATCACATCTCCTGGGATTTTCTGCATGCATTGCAAACATCTCCACAAAGGATTCTTATAGTTGGTGGGTACGGCTGAGGGGCAGATCCTGGGTATTTTACAGAACCTTCCTGCTCTTCTGTAAGGACTCTGCATGACTCCTTTGGAGAAAGGATGACATTAGGAGACTATCATTCATTTCCGATCATTCTTTGTACCAAGACTAACTAATATTTTCAGTAAGATCTAATGGGCTTTGTGTCTTAATTGTCTCTGATTCAAACATAATAATGTGTGTGTGTTCTGGGGGAATCTATACTGTGTGTGTGTGTGTGTGTGTGTGTGTGTGTGTGTGTATGTGTGTATTTCTTTGGAGGAAATCTGTTTTAGATAGTTGCTAATTAATTATCATGTATGTAGGGATCATTAAACATTTGGAGTTTTCGAGTAAAGACACACTGATTGGAACTTGGCTAAAGCCATTTCAGCAGAGAGTTGTAATGACAGTTCTTTTTGTTTAGAAATACATCATTTTCATGTGTTTCTCTTATTTTCTTATCGTAGGGTAATGCCCTGTACTTCAAGTCTGCCCGAAATGTTACAGTGAACATTCTCAATGACCAGACTAAAGTGCTAACTCAGCTTATAACAGGTAAGAAAAGGGAGAATTTAGCAGTGCCTGGCCCATGCTAGGCACTCAGAAAACAGAATTAATGGTCAAAGAAAACACCATATGAACTTGAAAATAAAGTGTGCTAACACACTGTGTTGAGAAAGAGAATGTAGCATGTGTTCCGTGATTCTACTAGAGGGTAGAATTCCATCTGTACACAATTTAAACTTATGAAATCTAATGATACCTACTTAGTGGGCTAAGGAAAAAACTGCTACCTATTTAGTGGGGTAAGAAAAAAAATTTTTTTTTCTAAGCAGATTTTCACAGAACATGGCCCCTAAATATAAGCCAGCTGCTTCATCTGGTGCTCAACCAAGGAAAAGTTTCTTGCTCCAGTGCTGGAGGAAAAACAGGCCGTGTTGGATTGGTTGAGAGAAGAACGCAGTATCTACAAAGCCAGGGACCATACTTTATGGGCTGTGAAAGGGATTTTTAACTATAGTTTGAACCCATGCCATATTTGCTGTACGTGCTGACTTTGAACCTAACTCAATTGCAAGATGTGGATGTATCTTTACTGAGTATGTTTGTGTGTAATTCCTCTTAATATAGCAGATCTGCGTCTAACAGCTGTGGAAAACACCCACTGGGTTTTAAGCTATAAATTCCTGAAATCTAAACAAGGACTGGTTATTCACAATCATGATTATAATGATAAACATGGACCTCATGATTTGGTAACATGTTAAGTAGCACAATCAATGCCCACTCTGTAAGCAGTGAACAGGGAGGCATTATGCACCCCCACAGTGGAAGGGAAAAGGAATGTATGCGTGAATGGCATTGTTATACTTACAGACAGAAAACGCCATTTGTTTGGCTTCAGGGATAAGAGAAAAGTATACAGATGGACATTTTGAGAAGCCAGTTACCCAAATGCCTTGAAACTTTACTGTTATTGTGAATAAAATATCTGGAACCCACTAATAAGCCATGGGGAAACAGGTACCTTTGTGCCCAGAGTCTTCACTCCTGGTGAGACAGCCTCACTCCCACTCTGCCCCTGGACTGCTGCATAGGGATATCTAGAGATTCACAGCCAGTGGGTGATTTGGACCATCCGCCAATCAAGAAACTCAGGGATTGAAGGAACTGCTGCCCGGCAGAGCCCATAATCCATAAACATGTTGTTTCAGCGTGTGACTGGATCTTCCGCCTTGCTTATATAACATCTGGTCCACAGTCACAATGCTAAATAATTAAACAGCTTCAGTAAGCAATGATTTAAGCAGCTTGTGTGAAAATTGGCTCCAGGAGGGTAATAAATCCAACCTCCAGCTCCCAGATTTTCACATTCAAAAGGAACTTATTTAGCCTGTTGATCATTTCCCATTTATTTGTAGTGAGAGATTTGGTTTACTTGAGAGATTTTGTTTTGATAAAGCTGGAACTGCCCAAATGACTATTACTCAGCAAAAGAGTGAGTCAGTCTATTTTTCCCCCCACCTCTTCCTCTCCCTACTCTTCTGACGCCCCTTTTCCTCTCCCTTTCAGTGCTTCTCTCCCTTTTCCTTCCCCTCTCTCCTCTCACCCCTTTATCTCTCTGCTTCCCCTTCTCTCCTCTCGTCTCTCTTCTTCTTCCCCTCTTCCCTTGTTTCTTCCTCCTTCTCCCTCCTCCTATGTCACTATTCTTGACTCTATCCCTCCAATAATATTTGGTGTTTGTTTTCTGTCTCCCTACGATGAATTCTGGAGAAGATAATAGATATGTTTAAAACATCATTCTAAACACACAATACACACACATGCAGCACATACACCCTTAAAAGTTTTCCTTCAATACACTCCTTTTACATTACATTAATGCACACAGTGGAAAAGCACCCAGCCATCCCAGCAGACAATACCTTCTAATGCCTGTTGTGCTGGGTGCTGTACTTACTGGAAAACAAATCACTCCTGTCTTCTCAGTAGTGAGGTCTACGAAGGCAATCCTGAGGAATAAAGAATTTTACTTACCTAAAGAATGTCTCAAAAACCCATTAGCAATTCTAATGTTAGATGTCCAGGAAGTCTTTTCACAGGAAACAATGTTTCACATGACAGTTAAGTTCTCAAATTAGAACACAAATGCCTATTTGACCATAAGGCAGGCTGCTGATTTAGTATCTCAATAGTGGGTCTGAATGGGGAACCCTCCTACCTACATGGAGGAAAGCAGTGGAGATGCTTTGGACAGCATCATGAGGGAGTGGGGAAGGGTCCTAGTATTAAGAGAGTTGGGGAGAGAAATTAGGTTTGAAGGCCACCAGGCCTTTGCACCTCCCAGATTCATGGAGACTGTTAATGCATCCTGACGGGACTCCAGTTCTCCTCCCTGTTTAGGAGATTAATTAAGGAGGGACTCCACACATAGACTACACAGAGGGGGATTAACTCAAGATTAGTTTCACATTAGTAATAGTGGTTTTTTCCATCCTGGAGAACAGTGAGTTCAACATGTGACCTCCTGAGCTGTCTCCAGCTCCATGTGCATTTTTCTCTAGAGTCATTTTTAAGGATTCCAGCCATGTCCAGGGAATTTGGCAGCCCCAGGTGAAATCAACAAAGGACAAGCGGTCTGCACCACTGAGTCAGCAGTTGCTCTGTGGGGTTTTGGCTAAAATTACCAATTACTGAGCTTTAGATACCCAAATGGTTGTGGCTCTTGGTAAATTCCACTTTGTGTTCTGTGAAGCCCTGGAAAGCAAGATAACTTAATTGTACTTTGTGTTCTCTGATTGCTGAAGCATACTTTCTATACTGCTATAGTCCTTTAGTATATGCTCCTGTATGCCTCACAGCTGTTCGTAAGTTCAAAGTAACACAGGAAGGTGTCCTTAACTCCTCAGGGACCAGGTTGATGATACTGCCCAGGTCCACAGAGAAGAAGTCCAAGCATGTGTGTCCCCAAGTTATACAACCGCTTTTTTTATATGAATGGATCAAAAATGGGCAAACTCTGCTCACCCTGTGCCTATCCTGAGGTCATTCATTCATTCATTAGTACTTCATTAACTTCCCATTCTCAATCTACCTCCTCACAAAAATAAAGTAATAACCCTAAAGCATTGACAAATATAATGTAGATTTTATTCAAGGTTTTGATTCCATCAAGAAGAGAGCTGCATCTTAGCCTTTGCAGAAAAACTGAAGTCAAATCCCTCACTGGACATCTCACCTCTTTCAAGATTTCCTTCTGGCTCTTGTCTCCAGTTTTCTATTTCTATTTCTGCTTATCCTCACAGAGCTCATTTCCTGGATGTTCCAGATGTGCTGGCCCCAGACCCCTTCTCCTTCCTAGACAAATAAATACCCCTTGCCTTCTGTGGAATAATTCTCAGAGCTCCATTCCAGACCCAGACCTGCCATTGTCTCTAACTTTGTGAGAGCCCTCCACCACGCTGCCATTTGTTCTCATCTGCAGCATCAAAGTGGTCAGATAAGATGACTTCCAGGTTCCATGATGCTTGGACGTGCTGTCCTATCTCTGCTGTTTCAATCTCCTACTCATTAGGGAGCCTTTCCAATGTCCTTCTTTGTGTTAGAGGGCTGGTGTGGACATACTGGCAAGGGATGAGGTCTGCCTAATAGACGTGATTATGTGAGTAGGAAAAGTGCACTAGTAAGTACTCATCATGCATTCTTTTCCATGTGTTGTCACCACTGCAGTAGAATGGGGATGTCCACTCTTTCCTACACTCACAGCACTTTACCACCCTAGATTTCTTTCTATAAACACAATGTCATTCAATCCTTTCAAACTTTCTATAGAGTCGATAGAGTAGGCAGTGATAGTCCAGTGTTATAGATGCAGAAACTGAGGTTCAGAAAGATCAAATGATTTGCCCCAAATCATGTTGCCACAGAATAAGACTGAGATGAGAAATAATTCGTGTCTTCTGATTCCTAGTCTGACAGTCTTGACAAAGAGAAAAACCACCCCAGATGCCCAGTGGCTGGCTGGCACTATCACCCTGGCCTTAGCATTTTCCTGCTTCAATGTATATAATTTCACAGAACACGCGCACCAATCAAGGCTGTTCAGTGGCCCTGGTGGATCAAGACAAAACACAACACAAACACACAAACACAACTCTGGTCATGTGTGTACATAGCAAAACTATCAACATTTTCCAGATCACAAAAAAGACCAAACATCCCCCTCTCCTGGCTAATATGAGTGACTCTGTTTCTTTATTCGCCACATTTTTAGCATTTCCCTGGTCTATCTTTCTTCTAGATAAGATTTACTCCCATTTCCTGATAGTATTTAATCCAGGGGAAAGCCTTATTTCCCTCAATGTTCCCCAAAATAATCTAATATAAGGTCACATCCTCTGAGAAGTCCTTTCTCATGGCTTCTTTCTGAGATGCCCTATGGTTTTCCTTATGTTGTATGTTGTCCCTCACTGCAGTGAGTAATAAACCCAATTTGTTCAACAGCAGGTGTGTTCCTAGTGGTCCTTGGCTGAAAGGCACTGGGACTCTCTCATTGCTATTTATTATTAAGTGACACTCTTTTGAGAAATATCAGAAAGAAAACAATTCCATGTCAGAATCTTCTGAACAATTTTGGAAAAAATACAATATTTCTAGACTCTACCCTCCCTAAAATATTTTTCTGTAGGAACTTCTAGATGAAGAGATGAATTTCTTTTGATCTGAGCTAGGTTCGGTGAGAATGATTATACTCCTGCATTATTCCTGTGCATTTCTGTAGACCAGCTTTTGAGAACCTCATGAAATTCGGGTATTCAGGTAGATCCAGTAGATCTAGCTCAGATAGATTAGAATGCTTTCTTCTTTTAAAAATTCTAATTCATCAACCTGTTTTACTTTTTGCATAGTACCTAAAACTTTCTGCAGTTTTATGGTTTAATAATAAAATTTTAAATGTATATTGGTGTGTGTCCATCAGAATATAGATGCTATGGAATCAGGGGCTTGACTTCCTTGTGCAGTATTATAGCTCCACATTCAAGAACAGCATCCATTGGCATCTGATAGACCATCTAAATTTAGTTTTCACTGAACAAAATCCTAGTATGAAAGATTGGACAACTTCTAAGACAATTAATTACAATAACCATTTCTGCTAGGAAATAATCTATATACTAAGGAAATAGATTTCTCTTGGTGTCAAATGCAACCAGTAGGTTAAGGGTACAAAGTTAAACACATTTGAGCTGAATTTTAAAAAGTTCTTTCTGATAATTAGGGAGGGCCAAAGATATGTGATTGCCTCAAGAAGTGTTGAGCCTCTGGTGCCTTGATATATACAAGCAAAAATCCACAGCTATTTGACAGTAATTTGGTGGTTAGCTGAAGGAAATCACAGTCAAGGATTAGTTAGGAGGAAGGGCTTGGTGGTCTTCAAAACTATAGCCCAAGAATAAATTATTAAAAGTAATTGACAAGACCTGGCTAAAGTCATTAGACTGATTTTCATGGTCAGCTTTTGAAAACCAGTCCACTGAACACTGAACTCCCATGCAATCTTGTTAGATGTGTATGTTCTATGAAAAGCTTTTTGTAGTCAAAGTGATGAGACTAATGGGGTTTTTTTGTTTGCTTGTTTCTCTCTCTCTCTCTCTCCCTGTCTCCTCTCTCTCCTCTCAGGTCCAAAGGCTGTAGAAGCTTATGGCAAAAAGTTTGAGGTAAAAACTGTTTCTGGAAAATTGCTCTTCTCTGCAGACGATAATGAAGTGGTAGTAGGAGCTGAAAGATTACGAGTTTTAGGTAAGGAAATCATTTAACTTGTTTGATGTTACTATGTACATGTTAGAGGAGAAGCAAAATGGTGTTACGAACAGGATGTGTCCTCCCAAAATTCGTATGTCAAAATCCTAACTTCCAAGTTAATGGTATTAGGAGGTGGAGCCTTGAGAGGTAATTAAGTCATAAGGGTGAAGCCCTCATGAATGGGCTTAGTGTCCTTCCAACGGGATGAAAAGACCAGAGATCCCTCTCTGACATGAGAGGGTACAAGAAGTTAGCAGTCTGCAACCTGGAATAGGAGCCTCACCAGAACCTGACCAGGCTGGTATCTGATCTCAGACTTCCAGCCTCCAGAGCTATGAGAAATCAATTTCTGTTGTTTATAAGCCACCCAGGCTATGGTACTTTGTTACAGCAACCTGAACTGACTAAGACAAATGGTGTCTAGAAGAGTGATTTAGGCCAGTTTCCTGGATTCTTTTAAAACAAGGCAGTTGAACCTCTCTAAGTCTTGTCCCCTAGTGGAAATTTCTCAAGCTGTCAAGTCTTTTTGGCACATCTTTCAACACTGAGCTTTGTGTGAGAACGAGTGCTTATCCAAAGAAGTCTCATTTAGCACATCCTGTACTCACAGACTGGCAGTCGTGCTTGATGCATTCCAGACTTGCATAAATGATACAGCGATTCCTAAACCTGGTTGCAACTGAAGAATCATCTAGGAAACTTTGGAAGGGTTTAGGTTCATAGTTCCAACTCTGATTTACTGAATTAGAAGCTCTGGTGAAAACACTGGGAATTCGTTACCAAAAATATTTGCAGAAATTTCTATGATCTCACTGTTGGAATTATTGAATTTGAGCACATAACAAATGAATCTTTGATGGCTGTACACTGAAATGATCTAGCATGGTGATTTAAGGGTCCTGGAACTCAAGCTGACCTGGCTTTTAATTCCTGCTGTCACCCACTAGTTTTGTGACTTTGAGCAAGTTGCTGGCATCACTGAGCCAGTTTCCTTTTCTGCTCATTAAGGCTAAGAACATCTCCCATCTTAAGTTGTCCCTAAGATTAAATGAGACTCTGTTACATCCACTTATCACAGCCCCTAGCACAAAATAGTACTCAGTCAACCATAGGTGCTGTTGCTACTGTTACTGCTTGTACTACTATTACTATTAATGCTAATGCTACTTTTCCTTCTTTAGCTCCCTGAGATTCACTGTAGCACAGTGATTAAAATCTCAGGCTCTAGAATTAACCCATTTTTAACCCAATTTCTATCCTTTACTAGCTGTGTAACCTTTAGCAAAGTATCTAACCTCTCTGTGCCTGCTTGATTACCTGTTAGTAAAATTGGTATAATAGAAGTATCTATCTTCTGAGACTGCTAAAATGATTGAATGAAATCATCTATGTAAAGTACTGAGTTGGCCAAAATCCTAAGTGTCCAATAAGTGCTAGGTGTTATTATCTTAAATTATTAGTATTATTTATTATAAGGTACTTTTACTTGAAATTATATTTATCTCTGCATTATTATTTGCACTCTGCATCTTCTTTGTCTTCCATTACTCCTGTATTTTTTATTGGTATTTACCTCCTCCCACAATCAGCTTGTCTGGTCTATTTCTCTCTTCCTCTCTCAGTACACATACATGTCTAATTTCCTTTCTGGATGACTCTTAGAGCTTCATCTCCAGCCTAGTATCTTCCTTGAATTCTGGATCTTCTTCACCTGGATATTTTGCCAGCCTCTCAAATTCAGTGGATCTTGAATGCCTATCATGGTCAAATGCACACATATGTACATGTATGAACATATATTTTATCACCTCACCCCCGACTCTCACACTTGTATTTGCCCCTGACTTCCCTAACACTCTTACTGGCCCCATTATACTCTCCTGTCCCAATCTCATCCTGGCCATCATGAGTTCAGCATAGTCAAAAGATGGAAGTGACCATCCTTATGGGGCTTTAATGGAGCCAAAAATGCAGGGTGCAAAGACGATAAAGCCAGGTGCAATCTAATCCTATCAGTGGTCAACCTGTGGCATGATCTGAAACAACTCCCTTTGTCTTTCAGGGCCTTGCTTTTTTATATCTGTAAAATTAGAGTTACCTAGAGAAGACATTTTTAAACAATGTTTTCCAGTGACCAAAGCTTTTAAAAATAAAATTTCATACATAGTCCCAATAAATAAAATAGATAAAGGACCAAGATTTATCTGGGTTGTAGGCAAGTGTGTTAGTCTGTTCTCACCCTGCTAATAAAGACATACCCTAGACAGGGTAATTTATAAAGAAAAAGAAGTTTAATGGACTCACAGTTCCAAGTGGCTAGAGAGGCCTCACAATCATGGCAGAAAGCAAAGGAAGAACAAAGGCACATTTTACATGGCGGCAGGCAAGAGAGCATGTGCAGGGGAACTACCCTTTATGAAACCATCAGATCTCGTGAGACTTACTCATGATCACGAGAACAGCATAGGAAAAACCCGCCCCTATGATTCAATTACCTCCAACTGGGTTCCTTCCATGACACATGGGGACTTATGGTTGCTACAATTCATGATCAGATTTGAGTGGAGACACAGTCAAACCATGTCAGTGAGGATTTGAAAGGGAAAGGTTGAGACATTGGAGTCTTAGTATAGTTTGATTCTTTTCCACCTCTGTATCCTCTGGGGACCACTTATAACTAATTTTTTAAAGCTCTTTATGTGGATAATCTTTTTATAAAAAGTCTGTTGATTACTTGCTATGATTTAGGTACTGTGCCTGATATGCATTATTATATTTACACCTCAGAAACACCTTGTGGAGTAGACACCGTTTTTATCACCCCTGTTTTACAGATGACACAGTTGAGCTGAGCCATAGGGAAAGGTGAACCAAAGCATGGCTGACAGCTAGAATTCCCAACCAGGCATGTTGGACATAGAGGACTTTACCTTAAAGCCCTATACTTGCTGCCTCCTCTATTTGGTCTCATTTTCAGAAGGGGAACATTGCCCAAGATCAAGTGCCAGTAAGTGGTAGTGCCCATGTTCAAACCCCTGCCTATAGACTCCAGCCTCAGTGCACTTCATTACATGTAAATATGTTAAGACCTCCTTTTTTCACAATTTATGCTTTTCTCTTTTTGTAGAAATGGCATTTTCTGTTTTAATTCTTGGCTGGTGTGGAGGGAAACCCAGAGACTTTGAGCTATCCTCATGTTTAAGAGCGCTTTGGGCCAGGTGCACTTGCTCACCTCTGTAATCCCAGCACTTTGGGAGCCCCAGGTGGGTGGATCATGAGGTTAGGATTTCAAGACCAGCCTGGCCAACATGGTGAAACTCCATCTCTACTAAAAATACAAAACTTATCCAGGTGTGGTGGCACACAGCTGTAGTCCTAGCTCCTGGGGAGGCTGAGGCAGAAGAATTGCTTGAACCCAGGAGGTGGAGGTTGCGGTGAGCCAAGATTTTGCCACTGCACTCCAGCCCAGGCAACATAGTGAAACTCCATCTCAAAAAAAAAAAAAAAAAGAATACTTTGCTGTACCAACTGTAAAAAAAATGCCTGGGGAAAAAAATGGTGTCATCTCACACCCAGATCATTCTATCCGAGTGAATTTGGCACTTCCTGTTAATTCGTTGGTGCATCATGAGTCATTTCACCACTTTAACTTTAACATCTGACTTTGCAAAGACACAGGATAATTTTAAACGTCCAAACACTTTGGCTTAATCTTAACATACAAAACTCTGTGATGGTATCACTTCAGAACTTAACCTCTATCCTGCCCTACTCCATAGTTACTTAGACTGAAGCCTGAGAAATGATGATAGTTTTTGGTCACTTCAAAGCAGGTGGGTATTTTCGTTGTTGTTTGCAGCTATGTTTGTGGTATTTCATTTAGAGAATAATGCAGCATAAAATCTGTCTCTCTTCATCATTAGGAACATTTGCTTTTTTATGTGAAATGTAGAAAGGAAGCATCAAAATAAATATCACTGCTGCTATCATTGCTAAAAAGACTTGGAAATGACCACCCCACAAATCTTGCATCAACCTACTCAGTGAAATGAGCCCAGTGTGTTGCAGAAATGAGCTTCCTGTCAGCTGGGATTTAGCCATATGGTGTGGAATGACAAGTCTAGGCAGTTTCATTTTCAGCATAATGAGAAGTTTGTCTTTTTGAGTTGTCAGACCATATAAACTCTTGGGAGATTTGAATCTGGTTGCACATTTCATGGTAGCATCTAACATAGGTGGGTTTTTCCTTATCAGGACCACATAGGAGCTGAGTGACCGTATTCAAGTATGTTTTCTCTCTAAGCTTTAGTTTCCATTTGCATAGACAAAGAGAAAAAAAATAACAAAATAACAAAGGGAAGGAAGAATGAATATAAGAAACATAAGTAAATGCTATGTGAAAAGTCAATTATTTAAGTTGATAGCAAGTAGAGGAGAAATAAGCAGTAGAGACCTAAAAAACATAATGTCTCTTGTATGTAGTAGCTTTACTTGTGGATTCAGAACAATTTTAAAATTTTTTCTCTGGAAAACCACACCCACCTATTCAGTTTTTCGGACAATGACAACCTTGAGCACTTTCAAGGGATCTTGAATAGCATGGCAAAAAAGACTAGAAGTTCAATTATTTGGAAACTTTTATTCTGTAAAACATATAGGAGGAGTAAATGTAGGTAGACTGTAGTCACTGATCTCTCATACATGCATGACTTTCCTGGGGGAAACAGAGCAACCAAGAGCCATGCATTTGAGTAACTAAAAACACATGTTTTGTAGCTAACTATATATCCTGGTTTCTGTTGTCAGATAGTGCTTTGGGTACATTGCTTCACCGTTCTAGGGATCCTCTTATAACTCTGTGACATAGGGTAATAATGTCTGGTGCTCTGTGCTGTTGGGAGTACTGAACTGCACAGTGTGTGTAGAGTTAGTAGTACAGTGTGTGCAACACAGTAAGCATTCAGTACACACTAACTGTTGTTGGTAACCGATTTTTTTTTTCCGATCAACACATCACAGGCAAACATACAATTTGATTTTTTGATACATGTATCCATCATATAATGATGAAACTAAGGTAGTTAGCATATTCAACACCTTGTGCATTTAACATTTCTTTTTGATGACAACATTCAAAAACCTGTTTTGTAGCTATTTTGTAGCTATTTTGTAATAATTTACTATTAACTATAGTCACCCTACTGCACAGTAGAACACCGTAACTTATTTCTCCTATCTAAATGCAACTTTTACCTATTAACCAAACTCCCCATCCTTCTCTCCTCCATCCCCTCCCAATTTATGGTAACCACCTTTCTATTCTCAACTTCTATGTAATATAAAATCAACTTCCACCTTTCTATTCTCAACTTCTATTTAATATAAAATCAACTTTTTAAAAATTTCACATATGAATGAGATCCTGTGGTATTTTTCTTTGTATGTCTGGTTTATTTTACTTAGCAAAATGTCCTCCAGGTTTGCCCATTTTGTCTCAAATGACAGAATATTATTCTTTTTATGGCTGAATAGTATTCCGTTGTGTACACATAACATATTTTCTTTATTCTTTTTTTATGTATTTATTGTTGGCCATGTGGGTTGATTCCAAGTCTTGACTATTGTGACTAGTACTGCAGTAAACGTGGAACTGCAGACATCTCTTTGATGTATTGATTTCATTTACTTTGGGTATATATCCTGTAGTGGGATTGCTGGATCATACGGTAGTTCTATTTTAATTATTTGTAGAGCCTTCTTACTGTTTTCTGTAGTAGTTATACTTATTTATATTCCCACTAACAATGTTAAGGATTCCCTTTTCTTCACATCCTCATCAATACTTGCTATCTTTTGTCTTTTTGATAATACTCCTAACTGGAGAGGGATGGTACCTCATTTGCATTTCATTTATATTTAAATGGTTAATGATGCTGAGCATATTTTCATATACCTGTTAAATATTGGTATGTCTTTTGAGAAATATCTATTAAGGTCTTTTGCCTATTTAAAATTGGATTATTTTGGTTTTTTTGCTGTTACCCATGTATTCTAGATATTAACTCCTGTCAGATGTATAATTTGTCAACATTTTCTTCCATGCAGTCAGTTGTCTCTTCATTCTCTTGTTTCCTTGGCTGTGAAAAAGCTTTTTGGTTTTATGTAATCCCATATTTTTACCTTTGTTGCTTGTGCTTTTGAGATCTCACCTAAAAAATCCTTCCTTAGCCCAATGTCATGAAGTATTTTCTCTACGCCTTCTTCTAGTATTGTAGTTTTGGGTTTACATTTACATCTTTAAATCCATTTTGACATGATTTTTATATATAGTGAGAGGTAGAAGTCTAGTCTCATTCTTCTGCATGTGGATATCCAATTTTCTGGCACCATTTATTGAAGAGACTATTTTTTCCTCAATATGTGTTTTTATCAACTTTGTGAAAAGGCAATTGGCGTAGGTGTGTGAATTTATTCCTGGGATCTCTATTCTCTTCCATTGGTGTATGGGTCTACTTTTATGCCAAATACCATGTTATTTTGGTTATTATAGCTTGGTAGTATGTTTAGAATTGTAATGACTGCAGTTCAATTCTTTTTGCTCACAATTGTTTTGGCTATTGAGAGTCTTCTGTGGTTCCAGATGAATTTTAAATTTTTTTTTCCTATTTCTGTGAGTAATGTCGTTGGTATTTTTGATAGGGATTGCATTAAATCTGTAGAATACTTTGGTTAGTAGTGGAAATTTTAACAACTTAAGAATTAATCTGGCCGGGCGTGATGGCTCAAGCCTGTATTCCCAGCACTTTGGGAGGCTGAGACGGGCGGATCACGAGGTCAGGAGATTGAGACCATCCTGGCTAACACGGTGAAACCCCGTCTCTACTAAAAAATACAAAAAAAACTAGCCACAGGTGGCAGGCATCTGCAGTCCCAGCCACTCAGGAGGCTGAGGCAGGAGTAGGGTGTAAAACCCAGGAGGATGGAGCTTGCAGTGAGCTTGAGATCCGCCACTGCACTCCAGCCCATGAGCAGAGGCAGACCTGGCCCCAAAAAAAAAGAATTAATCAATCTGTGAAATATGGAGTCCTCTTCATTTATTGCCTTCTAATTTATTTCCATCAATGTTGTATAGTTTCTACATAGAGATCTTTCTAACTCCTTGCTTGCTTATCTACAGGTATCTTTACTTTTGTAGCTATTTTAAATGGATTGCTTTCTTGATTTTCATTAGTTCACTGTTAGTATATAGAAAATGCTTGATTTGTAGGTATGTCCATTTGATGTCCTGACCCCTACTGACAAAACTATCACTCCTAGATTTCAATTTGCTACAATTTTTGCAGTGTAGAATCTTTAGGGTTTTCTGTATGTTATATATAAAATCTTATAACCTTCAAACAGTACAAGCAACTCTGATTCTCCTTTCCCATCTTAGTTCTTGCTTTTCTTCTCTTGGTTAATTTCTCTGGCTACAACTTCCTGTACTTCATTGAATACAAGTGGTGAGAGTGGGCATTCTTGTCCTATTCCTGGTATTAGAGGGAACTTCCCATTCATTATGATGTTATCTGTTGATTTCTTGTATATGGCCTTTATTGTGTTGAGGTACATACCTTTTATACTTAATTTGATGAATTTCTTGCAATTGGATGTTGAATTTTGTCAAATGCTTCTTCTGAATGTATTAAAATCATCCTATGTTTTTGTCTTTCTTTCTGTTAATATAATATATCACACTTATGGATTTGCTGATGGTGAATCATCCTTGCATTCCTGGGATGAATCCCACTTGATCATAGTGAATAATCTTTTTAATTTACTGTTAAATTAAGTTGGTTAATATTTTGTTAAGAAATTTTGTATCTATGTTTGTCAGAGATATTAGCCTATAATTTTCTTTTTTTGTTGTATTCTTTTCTGGTTTTGATATCAAGGTGATGCTGGCCTTGTAACATGAGTTTGGAAGTGTTTCCTCTTCTCCAATGTTATGGAATAGTTTGAAAAGAATTGGTATTTCTTCTTTAAGTGTTTGGCAAGAAGTCAGCAGTGAAGCCATCATGTCCTGGGCTTTTCTTTGATGGAAGACTTTTTATTACTGATTCAATTTCTTTACTCATTATTGGTCTGTTCCCATTGTCTATTTCTTCATAATCCAGTCTTGTTAGATTGTATGGGGTCCAAGAATTTATTATTTCATCTAGATTGTCAAATTTGTTGGTAGATAGATAGTCATATAGATATATAATAATCCTTTTTACTTCGGTGGTATGAGTTGTAATGTTTACTTTTTCACCTCTGATTTTATTTGAGTCTTCTCTTTTTGTATTAGTCTAGCTAAACATTTGTCAATTTTGTTTATATTTTCAAAAAAATAACAACTTTGTTTCATTGATCTTTTAACTCTAATCTCTATTTTTTAATTCTAGTGGATCTTTATTATTTACTTTCTTCTACCAACTTTGGGTTTTGTTCTTACATTTCTAGTTCCTTGAAGTGTATCTTTAGATTGCTTAATATAAATCATTTTACTTTTTTGATATAGGCATTAATTGCTATGAAATTCCTTCTTATGACTGCTTTTGCTATGTCTCATAGGCTTTGGCATGTTGTGTTTTTATTCTTATTTCTCTCAAAAAAATTTAAATTTCCTTTTTAATTTCATTGTTACCTTATTGAGGAGAATGTTGTTTACATGTATTCATAAAGTTCTGAAGTTTTCTTCTAGTTCATTTCTAGTTTTATACCATTGTCAGAAAAAAAAAATGCTTGATATAATCTTTATCTTCTTTGTTAAGACTTGTTTTGTGGCCTAACATGTGATCTATTTTGGAGAATGTTTAATGTGTAGTTGAAAAGAATGTATATTCTACAGCTTTTAGATGGAATGTTCTGCCAATGCCTATTAGGTCTGTTTGGTCTATGGTGCAGTTTAAGTCCAATATTTCTTTGTTAATTTTCTGTATAAGTGATCTTTCCATTGTTGAAAGTGAGGTGCTGAAGTCTTCTATTATTACTGTTTTGGAGCCAATCTCTCCCTTTAGATCTAGTAATATTTGCTTTATATATTTGGGTGCTTTCATATTGGGTTTCTATATTTACAATTGTTACATTTTCTTGTTGAATTGATTCTTTTATCACTATACAATGACCTTCTACTTTCTTTTTATAGTTTTTGACTTAAAGTCTACTTTATTTGATATAAGTATGGCTACTTCTGCTTGCTTTTCATTTCCATTAGAATGGATTGTCTTTTTTCATTTCTCCACTTTCAGTCTATGTGTTTAATAATGAGGTGACTCTCTTGTAGGCAGCATATAATTGGGTCTTGTTCTTTAATCCATTCAGTCACTGTATATATTTTAATTAAAGAATTTTATCCATTACATTCAAAGTTATTTTTGATAGATGAGAACTTACTCCCTCTCTTTTTTCCCTCTGTAGTGTAGTGGTTCTCTGTGGTGCTAAGCTTTGTTTTCTTTCTCTTTCTTGTTTGTGTATCTGCTGTAATTTATTTGTGATTACTATGGGGCTAACATGAAGTCTTATAGTTACAATAGATTGTTTTAAGCTAGTAACAATTTAATTCCAGTCACATGAAAAATACTCTAGACTTTTTTCCTCCCTGCCAAAAAGTTACATTTTTGATATTTTGTTGCCTTAAAATATACATTAATATTAGTATATATAAAATATATACATTATATATACATTAAATATATATACATTATATATATACACATATCATATATACACATTTTATATGTATAATATATAAAAATTATATGTACACTATACATAGATACACACTATACACATATATACATAATGTGTATAATATATACTTCATATACATATGTGTGTGTGTTTCTTAACTACTAATTGTAGTTGTTATTGTTTTTGACTGTTTGACTTTTAACCTTCATGTTAAGGGATTGAAAGATTTACATAGTACCACTGTAGCAATAGGGTATTTTGAGTCTGATTATGAATTTACTTCTACAGTGAGCTTTATACATTCCCGTGTTTCATGATAGTTTGGATAGTTTGGATAGTTAAGGATATTTTGTAAGTCCAGGCAAGTTATGACAAATTCCCTCAGCTTTTGCTTATGTGCAAAAGTCTTTTCTTCTCCTTTATTTGTGAAGGACAGCATGCTGGCTATTGTTCTTTTTGGCTGGCAGTTATTATCACTTAACACTTTGAATATATTATTTCATTCTATCCTGGCCTGCAAGGTTTCTTTGAGAAATTTGCTGGTAGTCTATTAGATATTTTCTTATTTACAACTTGACACATTTTTCTTGCAGCTTTTATAATTCTCTCTTTTGCTTTGACTTTTGAAAATTTGATTATAATGTGCCTTGGAGAGAATCTTTTGGGGTAGAATCTAATTGGGAATCTTTTAGTTTCCTGGATCTGGATTTGCATATATCTTTCTAGACGTGAGAAGTTTTCACCTATTATTTTGTTAAATAAGTGTTCTGTGCCTTTCTTCATCTCTTCCCCATCTGGCATTTGTATAATGTAAACATTTGTTAACTTAATAGTGTCTCATAAATCCTGTAGGCTATCTTTATTCATGCTTATTCTTAAACCTTTTTATTTGACTGGACTACTTCAAAATACCTGTCTTCGAGTTCAAAAATTCTTTCTTATGCTTAACCAAATTTGTTATTGACACTGTCAGTCATATTTTTGGTTTCATTTATTGAATTTTTCAACTCCAAGATTTCTGGGATTTTTATAATATTCTCTGTTGAATTTCTCATTCAGAAGATGAATTTTTTCCTATTTCATTGAATTATTGGTCTGTATTTTCTCGTAGCTCAATGAGTTTCCTAAGATCATTATTTTGAATTCCTTTTCAGGAATTCTGTACATTTTATTTTTGCAGGGGTCTGTTACTAGAGAATTATTGTGTTCTTTTAGAGGTATTCTTTTGCTTTTTTATATTTCTTGTACCCCTATGTTGATATCTGTGCATCTAGTGGAATAGTCACCGTTTTCAATTTTGTGGGGTAGCTTTTGCAGGGAGAGACTTTTTCCTATAGATGCATCCTAGGATGTTGGTTGGGAATGGTGCATTGGCTTTGGTTCTGGGTGGACCCAGTAACATAGCCTCTGTGCAGTTTCTTTAGCTGAAATCTTTGTCAGTGATAGCTGTGATTATGTCAGTGACCTAGGGTACATGAGTTTGTGATGGCAGTAGTGAAATTTTGCTGAGAGCTGGAGGTACTGGACTGGCGGCTGGGTTTGGTGCATTTGGGTACTATGGGCTGGTTACTCACAAGGTTTTCTACTGGCAGGCCCACCAGCAAGCTGACTGTTGGGCTGGACATGTGCAGGTACAGCAGGTCAGCCAGCTGTGTGTCACCTTTCCCACCACGCAGGTCTGCCTGTGTGGGGGTAAGGGTGCTGGATGGATTTTAAGGCAGCATCTCAGCTGCTCCACTGAGCCTACACTCTTAGTAGCCAGGGTTGTGGTACTGTAACTACCCATGTGAGTATGGTGGTATAATGGCAGTGCCTCAGAAATGGAGAGAGGCAATGGCTACCAACCTCCAGAGCAGCGTGCACTCTGGTAGTTGATCCATTGTTAAGATGCTGTGGTGCTGTAGCAGCTTAGGTCACAGTGGATGGAGGTTACACAGTGGAGAGTCCTACTCTGGGGCAGTGCACCTGCATGACCTCAACTCCCCAAACTGGATTCGGGGCCTACAAAGACCACCGAACTCTCTGGCAGCAACGACTACAGGTGTGTGTAGCAGTAATAAGGACCACTGGGGGTCTCCAGCTTACTTTTTCCCTTAAAAATAAAATCCCTCCTGGCTGCAAGTTAATCCCAGTAAAGGAGATAATGTGGCAGAGGTAGGGTGCTTTGCTCCTCTCTCTATGGTGCTTTCCTGGGTTTCCATGTTCCACAGGGATCTTGCCACTGCCCTAGTGATCTCCATCGTACTTCCTCAGTCACTCCAGTTGAAATATAGCTCTTTGTTTGTTGTTTGCCTCCTCTTTTTGTGGGAAGATAAGCACCTGACAACTCTAGTCAGCCATCTTGCTGTTTGATTGTGGTAATAGCTGAGTTTCAGAGGATCTATCAAATCCTGAAATTGGACACAGCCCTTGTGTGTTCACAAAAGAAATTTGCTTAAAACTTGTAAGGGTATTCATGTATCAAGTACATTTGGATCAGTAGATTTTGTTGACATAGTCAGGGCCAAAACAGAAAACACTTTTACAGGCTAGGAATTATTACATAGCCCTTTTCATGCATGTGTGAGTAAGGCTGGTCTCACTATCATATGTATTCTCCAGTTGGACCTTAAGTAATGGAGAAATTGAAGGCCAGGCTGACTTTCCACTATTCCCCCAACTCACTAGGACATATGGTTCTCAAAAATATGGTCCTGAGAGGAAGGATATCAGCTGTGGTCTACTTGTTAGAAATGCAAACTCTCAAGCTATACCCCAGAGCTACTGAATGAGAAACTCAGGGATAGACCTCAGTAAGCTGTGCTGAAGCAAGACATCCAGGTGATTCCGATGCCTGCTACACTTTGGGAACCACTGACCCAAGACTATGATAGCAAAATCATTTTGCCACAAAGCTCCTGGTAACTTTCAAGTGAGTTCAGGCTCAGCTTTTACTATTTTGCTGCAACATAAATATAGCTAGCGTATGTGAGTGCTTAGTCTCTGTAAGGGGCTGAACTAATCACTTGCCCTGAATAAATGCATTTGATCCTCACAATAACCCTGTTAGGAGGATACAAGCTTGTTTCCTTCCTTCCTTCCTTCCTTCTTTCTTTCCTTCCTTCCTTCCTCCCCTCCCTCTCTCCCTCCTTCTCTCCCTCTCTCCCTCCTTCCTTCCCTCCTTCCCTCCTTCCTTCCCTCCTTCCCTCCTTCCTTCCCTCCTTCCCTCCCTCATTCCCTCCTTGCCTCCTTCCCTCCTTCCTTTCTTCCCTCCTTGCCTCCTTCCCTCCCTCCTTCCTTCGTTTCTTCCTTCCCTCCCTCCCTCCCTCCATTCCTTCCTTCCTTCCTTCCTTCCTTCCTTCCTTCCTTCCTTCCTTTCTTCCTTCTTTTGCTTTGTCATCCAGGTTTGGGTGCAGTACTGTGATCTCTGCTCACTGCAACCTCTACCTCCCAGATTCAAGCGATTCTTGTGCCTCAGCCTCCTGAGTAGCTGGGATTACAGGTATGCACCATCATGCCTGGCTAATATTTGTATTTTTAGTAGAGATGGTTTCACCACATTGGCTAGGCTGGTCTCAAACTCCTGGCCTCAAGTGATCTACCTCCCTCAGCCTCCCGAAGTGCTGGGATTACAGGCATGAGCCACCATGCCCAGCCAGGCTTCTTACTTTCATTAACAGATGAGCAGATTGAGGCATAGAGTGGTATAATAACTTGCTCAAAGTTCCACAGAGAGCACATGGCAGGGTCAGGATCTAAATTCAGGCAGTCTTCACCACACTCTATGACTTCTATCAGTGGACTCTTCTTTTCCCAAACTCCACAGCACATTGCTCTCACAATGAGAGGAAAAGAGAATGGGGCAACAGTTTCCAGATATTCCTCTCCTTTTTGGCTACTGGATGCTCCACTGTTCCCTAAGAATGCTCCACAATTCTCCTAAGTCTCTGACCATTCCCTGATCCCTTCTCTAACTCTTCTTTCACCTGGTCACTTGGATTCAAACCTGTAGACTCCCCCACAGTTTAGTCCTTTTTTTTAATGTTCAGATTTCTGTGGGACATTCTGCATTTACAGATGTCCTACTTATGGTTTAAATATTTGCTTCTTTTCAGATGACCCCTGAATTTGTACTTGCCTCAAACTGTCTTCTCAATTCCAGTTTCAAATTCCCGCAGCCTGTACTTTTCCTCATGGGGGTCTTTACATCACTTCTACTTCCTTACTTGCTGCTAAACTAATGTCTCCTCCACCAAACTTCCAGAGATTTATCCCCTAATTTTCCTTATGGGGCTATCATTCTCCTAGTCTTCAGGGCCTTGCTTTCATTCAGGTACCAGTCTCTGTCTTTTTTCACATGAACAAAAAATGCTTTTGCCATCCCCGGTTTTTCCATGTTACAAAGGTCTCTGGCACAAAAGAATTAGGCTTACAACTTGGCCCATTCATTTAATTACCAAAAAGGTGTAAACTTAGTATGCAAGATGAGGCATGACATAGTTTAGCTGTAATTTCAGAACACAGTTTTAAAAGATCAGACCGTCATGGCCTTTAAAAAGCAGCAAGAAGGTAAGCAACATAAAGGCCAGTGCAACTAAGAGGCATCTTCAGTGACAACACCAGGGAAAACATGACTTTGGTTTTCATTAATGACCAATTTCGTTGAACAAAGAATTGGACATTATAGCATTTATAAACAAAGTACAATTATAAATTGCTATTATAATTGTTAATTAGGTATATTTATACTGTAGATTAGTTTTTTTTAATTTATCCTCTAGATGCCACTTGATGCTAATTATCCGAGTTACATTATTATCAATTGAAAAATATTTTAATTAAGTACAAAGCTGTTTAAATTAGCATAAGACTTACAGAAATTCAAATATGGTTTGATGCTTAACTTATTTTTTTAGGACTACATCAGATGGTACATTTAGCCTTTTGAATTCATTTTTGATGAAACTCTATTGCAACCTGGCAAATGATAATTACAGTGAAAGGGTTGGGAGTGTTCTTAATGATGTTCACTCATTAAATGTGTGTGTCTATCATATGTATATGATGTTGCCAAATCACTGCTACAGGTGCCACAAATATTCAGCAATGATTATCACTGTTCCTGCTCTCTATGGGAGCTCTCTGTCTAATCAGGGAGATAGACACGTATGGTGGATCGGGGAGCCCAAGAAGAAAACAAGCTATCTAAGAAGGATAGAAACAAAGTGCCTATAAAATTCAGCTGGGGTTAGGTGTAGTGGGAGAGAGAGAGAGTTTAGAAATCTTGTTAAACTTTCAATTAGGTGCATTTGAGCTAGATTTTGAGTATAGATGAGGAGGGAAGAAAAATATAGAGTCTTGGCTTGGTGAATGGAGTCAGACGTGTTTATCATTTGGGTCTCACTTGGTTGTGATATAAATCCAATTCAAAGGGAGAGGCAAGGAAATTTATTGCCTCATGTGATTGAAAAGCCCAAGAGTAGTTGGCTGCAGGCTAGATTCAGTGACTCAAATAATGAAATCAAAATTTAGTCTTTCTCTCTTTCTTTTAACCATGTCTCAGCTCTGTTTTCTAATCTTGTATTCTGTCTTCAGCTCTGCTGGTGAGCAGAAAAAGTGGTTACCTTCCCAATACAAATCCAATGATGTCCTGGGATTTATTCAGTATGGAATGTCGTGGACCATGTGTCCATCCTTGAACTAGTTAGTCACTGTGACCAGGATGATACAGTGTGCTGGTTGGCAAGGCCTAGGTCATATTCCCACTGCTAGAGCTAGGGTTGGAATGACTGAGAGTGAAATAGAGCACTTCTCCAAAGGAAAATTGGGGTGTTGTTATCAGGAGAGGGAATGGGTGCTAGGAAAAATATGCAAATACTTGTTATAGTAGTCAGATGTATGAGCATGGAAAATCATGATAGTTGGATGGTTGTATATGAGACAGTGGAACCCAGGGATTGTGAAGGGTATTAGTGGAAAATACTTGATAAGTTATCTCTCCCTTTGTCGCTGAGCTCCTAACACACTGGTGCCAAGCATGTTTTTACCTCCTAGCATTTTTACTTACTGTTCCCTCTGCATAGAATCCTCTTTTCCAAGATGTGCTAATGGCCTCTTCCTTCATGGCTCAAACATCGCCTTATCAAAGAAGTCTTCCTTGACCATTTTATAAAAACAGCATGTTCGTGGTACTGGGCGTCTGTAGTCCCAGTTACTCAGGAGGCTGAGGCAAGAGAATGGCGTGAACCTGGGAGGCAGAGCTTGCAGTGAGCCATGATGGTGTTACCGTACCCCAGCCTAGGTGACAGAGCGAGACTCGGTCTCAAAAAAAAAAAAAAAAAAAAAAAACATGTTCCTATCATCACTGTCTACAATAGGAATTGGTCAACTATAGCCTGTTTGCCAAATCAGACCCAAACCACTGCCAAGTTTTGTAAATAATATTTTACTGGAGCATGATCATACTCGTTTAAGTTTGTCTGTGGTTGCTTTTGCAGTATAGTGGCAGAGTTGAGTAGTTGAGACAGAGATCATATGGCCCAGAAAGACTAAAATATTTACTATCTGGCCCTTTACAAAAAAAGTTTGCCAATTCCTGGTCTGCATCTCCATTCTGCTGTATTCTTCTTCAGGCCAGTCATCACAACGTGACATGATGTATATTTGTTTATTTTCTTTCTATCGTTCCTCATTCGATGTAAGCTTTCTGATAGCAGGAAGTTTTGTTTCATAGACTTAGAATAGCACCTGGCACATAATAACTGCTCAGTAAAATTTGTTGCATGACTGGATTGAAAGATTTTGAATATTGGAATGTCTCACAACTCACCTGACAGTGTAGTAAAAAGAAGCAGGGGAGAGCATGCCCCTAAGTTGCGAGAATATTGTAATACATTTGTTGGAGAGTCATAAAGGCCTAAACTAGGATAGAAAGAGAAGAGAGAACAAATAGACACAATACCTTGAGATAGAACTAATGAAACTTGGCAAATAATTTAATGTGGAGGATCGGGGGAGGGAAGTTGGGGATACCTCTGGTGTTGTTAGCCTTGTCGATCAGATAATTGTGACATCATTAACAGAAATTTATAGGAGCAATGGCAGATTTGGGATTAGAGATTAATAGTTCAGCTTTAGATGTACTGGTTCTTGGAGTTTGGCCTCTGCCTTGGAGAGGTCCACTGCCCAGTGGGAAAAGCCAGGCAAAAAGCCCACAAGAGATGCCTGGCTGAGGAGAGGGATCAGAGAGTCATTCACATACCTTAAACAGTTGGAAGTGCCCCAAAGCAAATACTCAGCAAAGCTCATTAACTAGAGCTTCACCAAACAGCCCCTGGCCACCCAGTCCATTTCTTTATCTGAAGAAGCCTCCAGGGATGGTTTACAGGGCCATGATTGCCCTCCCCAGTGTATCCTCAGAAGTCCAGCACCCTATCCCATGTTCCTGTGCTTTTCCTCATCCACTCTGCCTTTTACCATGACAAGGTGAAGCAACTCAAAAGACTTTAGAATGCAACAAAACTTGGTTCTTACCAGCCACGTGAAGTTGGCCACATTGTTCAAGTCACCCGGCTGTTAATTAAATGTATTCAGGTTCTAAATAAACAGGGTCTCCTCCTTCCTTTCTCTGTGCTGCTTTTTCCTTTTTTCTCTTTCTTTCTGAAGTATTTCATCAGTACACAGAAGGAAGCATGAGAGTGGCTGAAGGATTATATTTTAGAGTGGAACATGGTTTCTCAGATAGGGTAATGAAAATAGAATACTTCAAACCTTGATCCCTGGGAGATGAGAGCCTACCAATCTAATAGAAACATTTGAGTAATAAATCAAAGGAGCCTAAAACTCACCAGGGCCCACCTTCTGCTCCCAGTTATCGTTAGCAGAGATAATCTGCTTAGTATTCAACTGTTTAGAAAGAATTGCTGGTTGTCTAGTTCTTCTGTGGCACCTCATTTAAAAGTTGCTTTATTATTTACAGGAATAATGTATTAGATCATAAAGATACATTTCCCATAAATAATGCAGCGAGAAAGTCACATACACAAGAGTCTCAGATGAACAACCATGACCTAATAAACCAGAGATACTTAATGAGAAAAAGCAAAATTCTACAATACAGAAATAATAATGGGGTTTCATTTGAAATGCTACAGGGAGTACAGCACTCATAATTCTCCAAAAAAAAAAAAATTAAAAATAATCAATCCAAAAACCTAGGCGATTTCACGGCATAGTAGCGCGCACTCATCCACCCATGTCCGTAGGCAGCATAAGCTACAGTGGTTCAGTTTTTCCCCGCAAGCTTGAGGGGTGAATTCCTGATGCAGGAGGAAGAGGTTTTGGGGCCCCACACAGTTTTCCCTTTGGCAAGAGGGAAATGTGATTTAATATGAGCATCGTGGATTTATGCTGCTGTGTAAACTTCCACGACCATCCCAGCAGCATTGCCTCAGCAGACCTTCCCAGCTGCTCAGCCATTGCAGCCCTCAATGGTGCTCAGGGGGAGTGGGAAATAAGGAAGTTGGGGATGTTTGTCAGCTTTCTAGTTTGATTAAAGAGTTGATGAGGTTCACTGTGTGGCTGCTTTGAAGAGAGCTAATTCCAACACTTAACAAGGGAGGGAGAAGCTTTTGTTTTTTTGTTTGTGGAACTGACACAACTTTAATTTCTCTATCAAGCCATAGTCAGTGTGTTTTCAAGCTTCTGTTGGCCTGTTTTTATTGTCAGAGTTTTCTTCTAGCCAGTTAATCCCAAGGACAGAGTATTTTCAAATGAGGAGATAAACTTCTGTCAGGCATCTTCAATGTCAAGATCTAGGTATATTGTCTCCTTTCTTACTAATTATATTACCCTTGCAGAACATTCTTTTGCCACCAACAGTCACCTGAGTAGAATTTTTTCTTTTTTCTTTTCCAGCAGAGGCCAAGGGGAATGTTGGTATTCCACTGTGATACTAGGAATTTAATGAGATGACAATGTGAATAAGAAAATCTCAGTGCACAGAATAGGGAAGGAAATTAACTTTGTTCTCCTTTATTGGAAAGACTTGGATTTCATTTGCTTATTTGACTGGGAGAAAAGAGTACTAAAAATATTCTCTTAAGCTCCTTATGCTTCACCTCCTTGCTTGCACTCTACTTTTGCCAGGTACTGCCTTTTAATCTTAACTCCTTTTGCACCGTCTTCCCTGGGAGTAGTGGTTAATGGGGTAAGGGTTAATCCAAACACAGGAAAAAAGGAGAGACAGAGGAGAAAATGCTCAGTCTTCTTCAAGGTATAGAATAGAAGCAAATGTCAAAGTTTCTCCCCTTTAGAACAGTAGTATAGGTCAGCAGAATAAGTGAGTATGGGGTGAGGGCACAAACTTCCTGGGTTGAACTTCTGGCTCTAATGGTACAACACTGGGAACTGGTTTCTCATCTGTAAAACAGGGTTCATAAGAGCACTACATAATTATGTCAAGCACTCAGTGTGGTGCTAGGCACCTCATGAGTACCCGATATATTAATGGCTGTTTTCTTCCTTCTACATATTCCTGTTGAACGCGATTTGTACAACTATCACCAAACTAAGTTCAGTGCAGAGATGTAAGGACATAGAACAAAAGTTCCACTTTATAAGTTCTCAAATAAGTTATATTCTTGTACAGCCATCATACCCAGTGAAATATTAAATAACAGTGAACATGTTTTTAAAAACTTGAACAAAAACATACGATAGAACTTGGACATGCTGAGAGGATTAAGTAGATGGTAAGTGCTGAAGACAAGGTAGGAAGAGACCAGGCCTACAGAGTTGGTCAGGAGAAACTTCCTAGAGGAGAAATAGGGGGAAGTGTAAGGGATGGGGACAGAGTTTGACTTCACAAGTGCAAGGGAATGAGAAGCAGCTTCCTATGCAGCAGCAAAAACAGGGACTGTGGTGTGACAGAGGAGGTGGAATGAGCTGCCATCGATTTTTTCAGCAAATAAGCACAGTTAGATTTCTTTATGGGAAGAGACTGTCATGTATCAGCATGTAGTAAACAGGAATTACTTACTTTCCTACAAACTGAATTAAGGAGATGTCTCAGGGTTGTGCTAGACCCTCCCGGGGACCTTCCTGGCAGTGTACTGTGCAGGATGTGGTGGAAATGAGAATGGGAATATTTAATATTATTTTGGCTCTGAAAGTCAAAGAGAAAAGACAAGTGTAGTTACACATTATTTATGTTACAAGAACTCTCATGGTTCAAAAATGAAAGGAAGTGGCATAAACAAGAAGCTTGACATTATTTAAGCTGTAGTGTAGGCTGTTCTCCTTTAGAAAGAAATTCACTCACATTCAACAAATATTAATTGAGTTTTTACTCTGGCCAGCTGCTGTGCTGAACAAAGGGACACTCTGGGTCCCTGCCTTTCTAGGATCCACAGACAAGCAAGAAAGTTAGATTTTCTTTTTTTTTTTTCCTTTGAGATGCTTTTCTCACTCTATCATCCAGGCTGGAGTGCAGTGGCGCAATCTCAGCTTACTGCAACCTCTGACTCTCGGGTTCAAGTGATTCTCCTTCATCAGCCTCCCAAGTAGCTGGGATTACAGGTGTGCTGCCACCATGCCCAGCTAATTTTTGTATTTTTAGTAGAGACGGGGTTTCACCATATTGGCCAGGCTGGTCTCGAACTCCTGACCTTGTGATCTGCCTGCCTTGGCCTCCCAAAGTGCTGGGATTACAGGCATGAGCCACCACATCTGGTCAAAAGACAGATGTTTTAAGCATTTACATTTTAAAAAATGTGTGTTTTGGGAGCAAAGTATAAAATGCTATGGAAACATAAAATTAGGAGATTAATTTAACCTAATTTTATAAGTAGGGAAGCCCACCTGAAAGAAATGATTAAGTTAAGACTGGAAGGATGAATTAATCAGTCCAAGGGTTGGAAGCACTAAATGTGGAGTAGCTATTTCGAGCATATACAAAGTCCTGTTGAAGCATGAGGAAAAAGTTTTCGAATTCAACACAGACAGAGAGTAGAGATGGAGTAGAATGTCCAGATATAAAAGGGGAGAGGTCATCATTAGAATAGCTGACATTTCTTAAATGCTTATTCCATAGCAGGTCATGTTCTTATCTCTTTGCGTGTCTTGATTCTCAGGACAGACCTCTAAGATATGTTTCATTCTTATTTTCACTTTATATATGAGAAAACTGACAAATAGGAAAGTTTCCCAACGTTTTATTGCAAGTTAAAGGGTGGAAGTAAGCTCTAAACCCGGGTAATCAGACTCTGAAACCTATATTTTGTTTTTCTTTAAATAACAATTTTATTGAGATATAATTTGCATATGCAATTTACCCATTTAGAGTGTACAAGTACATTTTTTGTATAAAGTGTGTATACTTTTCACATAAATCATGTAGGAGGGCCGGCCGTGGTGGCTCATGCCTGTAATCCCAGCACTTTGAGAGGCCAAGGCGGGTGGATCGCTTGAGGTCAGGATTTTGAGACCAGCCTGACCAACATGGTAAAACTTTGTCCCTAGTAAAAATACAAAAATTAGCCTGGCGTGGTGGTGGGCGCCTGTAATCTCGGCTACTTGAGAGCCTGAGGCAGGAGAATCACTTGAACCCAGAAGGCAGAGGTTGCAGTGAGCCGAGATGGCACCACTGCACTCCAGTCTGGGTGATAGGGCGAGACTCCGTCTAAAAAAAAAAAAAAAAGAAAAAAATATCATTTAGGAGAGGAAAAGTCATATCTTTTCTTCACCCCTTGCAAGTCTCCGTAACAAAAACAGATTTAAAAAGGAGAAAAAGAAAAGCATAGCAAATTTAACAAAAATTTTCTATGGCATAGGAGCCTTCATAAATGAACACTCAAAGAAACAGGGAAAACCATATTTTTATGTGTAGGTTTGATGAAGAGTAGACAATCATGTAGAAGTATGATTGCACAAAGGCAGGTGTGAGCTAATGGTAACGAACTGGGAGAAACTTAAAAGGACCTGTTTTTTCTGATTCTTCTTGGCATCTCTTTGACTTCATTCCTTTCCTCTGGGTATAGAGTAGGACGAAACCTGTTGCATGAGTATCTCTTAGGAAAGAAGGGTGGGAGAAGATCAGAGGGTGACTTTTCTAGGTTTTATAATCAGCTTCAGGGAAGAACGGTGGGAGCAAGTCAGAGTCCTTCTTGCTTCTGCTGTTTTCTCAAATGCCAGGGAGCCATATTTTGGGGTAGTATGTCCTGAACCCCGACAGTCATATTTACATAGCCACAAATATACATATATATGTTTGCATTGTGTGTTTTATATGTATCTAGTATACATATATTTGTTGTATTATATGATATATATGTATACATGTGTATACACATATATACTAGATAAATATATACATATACATGGATCATTATATATGTGTGTGTGTGTACATAAATCTCTTTTAGAAAACCACAGTATTGCAGTGGGCACTGTGTGTCATGTTAAGGTGTTCAGACTTCTATTTTAAGGCAATGAGGATACATTGAAGGGCTTCTAATTGGGGACCAGCAAGATCTAATTTGTGTTTTACAGGACACTGTGATGAGGATCAGCCAGGGATGGGCTGGACAGATCCAGAATCATGAGCCCAAATACATCCTTGACATCTATGTTCAGTGTTTTAATTCAAAACGAGATTTTTAACAAAAGAGTCGTTCAGCCTGCTCTACAAAACTGTAGCACTCACAAACAACTCAGATTGTTCTTTTTGGCTCAGCCCAAAGAAAAGAAGCTGAGCATATGAAGAAGGGCAGGACTCTCCCAGTTGGAAAGAGCACAAGCGTATACGATGAGTGCTGAACACAGTGCATTGTTCTTCCCGCTTAGTTGCTTGATGTGAGCTGATCAGAGGTCAAAGCACATTTAAAGTACTTGTATTGTATCATGGGCTTGTGGAAAAGATTGCATTGAACTAAACAAAGCAAAGAGCCAATACGAAATCAATATGCAGGGTGCCTATGAGCTATGAAGGAAGGTAATGTGCTTTTCTTCTTTGGCTGTTAAATGCATCTCAGCTGCCAAGGAAAATGACTTTCTCTCTTGACTTCCTATCTGTCTAGCTGACTGCTTATTGGAGAGTATTCAGGCCCTAGTGGTTCAACTGTATGTTTAATGAGGGTGTCCTAGCACAAGAGCCTAAGTGAGGTCCTCTGGCCTAATTCTTCCTCTGAGGACTCTGAAGATATATCTCTCCTTAGCAAATTGTGATCAAAGATTGCTGGTGGAGCAGAGAAAAGGGCCAGGGCCTTAGACTTACACAGTGCAATCTCTACCTGTCATTGGGAACTTATGCTGCAATATGATGTCTGAGAAATGTACCAGAGAGACTCATATGCAAATAGCCCCGAGAATTAATTGCAGACACAGGAATTTCAAGGAGAGGCCTTCACTGAGAAGTGGAAATTTGAGTTAGCTCTTGAAGGATTTCCGCGGGTGAAGCTGGGGAAGAAGCTGTTCCCACTGGAAAGAAATAACATCAAAAACCACTCTTAGGCCTGGTGCAGTGGCTCACGCCTGTAATCCCAGCACTTTGGGAAGGTGAGGCGGGTGGATCATGAGGCCAGGAGATCGAGACCATCCTGGCTAACACGGTGAAACCCCATCTCTATTAAAAATACAAAAAATTAGCCGGGCGTGGTGGCAGGCACCTGTAGTCCCAGCTACTCAGGAGACTGAGGCAGGAGAATGGCGTGAAGCCAGGAGGCGGAGTTTGCAGTGAGCCGAGATTGCGCCACTGCACTCCAGCCTGGGAGACAGAGCAAGACTCCATCTCAAAAAACAAAACAAAACCACTCTTAACTCTTGTGGTACAGCCTCGTAACAACTGAAGTTTACAAATTTAGTCCTGTCTTCTGAATGAGGGATAAAAAATGAATTCTGGAGTACGAGGTGAATTCACTTTTTTTTTTAAAAAAAGATCACTTTCCTTATTCTCGCCTCATCCTTTTTCTACCCTCTTTTCATCTGTGATTCCTAGACAGAAAAATGATACAAGCGAGAAACGCCAAGTCTGAGTCAAGTCTGCTACCACAGATTGCAAATAGGCTGATGAAGCATAAGAGCTGACAAATCCTAGAGAACTGAACACATGATCATATCTGCATGGTAGCATTAGCTACAACCGGATACTTGCACATTTGCCTCTGTCATTTGATTTGATTCCCAAAAGCATCCTTAAAGGTACTCAGGATATGGGGTAGAGGAAGATAAATGAAAAAACAATCAATCACCTTCTTAGACATTAAGAGGATAACAGGCTAGGGATGGCACCTACGCCTCTCCATAATAGCAGTTAGGCCCCTACTAGGAACAAGCCCCCTCCCCAGCACCATAGGAATGATGCATGAAGTTCTTAGAGACTGGCTATGATTTTAGGACTTTGGCAGTGTTTCTTCACTTTTTTCTTGTCATGGGTGCCTTTGTCAAGCTGTTGAAGACTACAAATCCCTTCTCAAAATTATATTTTTAACTGCATTGAACAAAATGTCCAGGATTACCAAAGAAAGCTAATTAGACACAATTGCCAACACATAAAAAACAATGTTGTGATAAAATAATATATGTTTCTCTTTGATGACTACCATCATTTCAAAGGAGATTTTGAGATGTATGCAACAACTTGACTAGGATAGGAAATAATCTGTGAGTTCTGTTGGTGACAGAGTCCCAGAGTGATGATTATTATAGATTATTTTCTATATTCCCATCAGAGGAAATGCTAGATTCCAGTTAGAGGTTAACCAAGAGAATGATGTAAAATCTGCTCCTTCAATGATCACAAACCCACTGAATTCTATCTGTAAATCTCTGGGGTCCATTGTCCCAGGTGAGGCTCCCTGTCCTAATGTAAGTGCTTACTTAGGGAACACCTATTACGTGCAATTACTGTGATAAGCTGGGGATTCAGCTAGAGTATAACAAGAATAGGACATGAGTATAAACCCTGACATGTGTCTATATTGTTTCATGCTTAATATCATGGACCAGATGAAAGGAACTCCTGTATCATGTGGAGCCTATCATTAAATTCTGAGGATGGGGTTAGTCTGGAGTTGGAAGCGGGGGTATGTTACAACACACTAGGACCAAACAGTGATTCTCAACAGGGGTGTGTTGATGGGAGTGGGTGGAGATTTTGACCCTGAGAGCAATACTTGGCAATGTCGAGAGACATCTTTAGCACAATTTGGTGGGGATGGAGGTGGGGGGTTGCTACTGACATCTAATGGATAGAGGACGAGGATGCTACCCAGCATTCTACAGTGCACAGGACAGCCCCCTACAACAAAGAATGATTTGGCCCTAAGTGTCAGTAGGGCTGACGTTGCGAAGCCATGGGCCACAGGAAAAGTATACAGAGCGCTGACTGCAGTGCCACTGTAAATAACCTGTGCGTCCCTGTTTCGGTGCCCTGCATGCCCTTGGAAATTTGTGTGTCCTCCTTTCTCATTCTTTGAGGTTGCAGATTACATTATTTCCTCCTCTGTAGGGCCCAGTGTCAGGCCATGCACACAACAAGTGAGCAATTAATGTTAACCATGGGTAAGTATGGCCCAGCTATCTCTCTAGCCTGAGCCTTGGTCACAAAGTATTGACAGAAGCAAAAAACTCGAGATGAGAGCTCTCCAGCAGAAAGCTCTTTGGAGTGGGGAAGGCAGAAGTGATGTGCATAGTGGTTTGAATCTCTGCCTGCTGTTCAAAGCGGTGTGAGCACAATGACCTATTTTTGTCTGTGCAGCAAGGAATGTAGAAGCCTTGGTAAGACAAGTCCACTTCTACTTGGTACAGCATAACTTTTGCCTTTCATATAGGATGGTTATTCAGTTTCCTTATTTATATAATCTTATAGTTGAAGTAGACCTCAAAATGCATTTATGACAATGCTGAAATTTGTTAAGCAACCAATATGTAGGTAGATTTGTTTTATACTCTTTACATTCACCCATTACTTAGGGCTTACTTTTTATAATCCACTCCCCGCTCCCTTCTTTTCTATTGAGAACCAGAGTTATTTCTTCAGCTAAAAAAGTAGCTCTTCTTGGGGTAAAGGATAAGATGGGCCTGTCATCCCAGGCATGTAAAATGGCAAATGCTAAGCCATGTGTTAAGTTTGAGAAGCACACCTTGTAGACCACTACAGTAACAGAGGTGTGATCTCATAGTTCGACTTCTTTCTTTAAAATTCTGAATTGTGCAGAAGTTAGTGACATTTCCTTCTCTTCCTTTAAGGCTGCTTTGGACCAATCCTGAAATGATTTTTCAAGGTATGATCAATTGCCCTGTGGGAGCATGATTTTAGTGGGGTCCATGGATCTCTAAAAGTTCTTTGCTCTAATGAATTAGGAGGAACGTCAGCTTCATCCATTTAGTGCGCTTCTCTGTGAGCTGTTTCCGTTTGTCATGAAAATGTGGAAGGTGTTTTTGCATTGCCTGAGTTAGAAGGTTCAGAAAAATGAGCCTGGACTTATTGATTTGTTAGTGTCCAATGTCCCTAAAATTGGGCCTTGAGGTAAGGTTTTTTGACAACTATAAAAACATACAGAGCACTTAACAGACCTAGATAGACATCTTACCTTTAATCTCAAATTAATCATACTTACTATCTAACTCTTCTGATTTTAATGGAATTTTCTTATAAAATGGGCAGTTTCTAAAGATTAAAAGGGAGTCTTTATATGATCCAGAGGACTTCCTGAGTGGTGCCATTTATCACTAACATTTGTATTTTGCTGTACAGGTTGACAAGCTCACTCACCTCTCATTTAGTCTTCATGATAAACCTGAGCCTTAGGTTGGTGGTGGATGATGCCCACTTTATAGGTACAGGAACTATTCTTAGAACAGTTAAAAGGCTCTACATTCATACAGTACGTTTGGTGGGAAATCCAAAATGAGAGCCTGGATATTAGAACATATAATATTAACAACAACTATGCTATGATGTGTAATTAAAAAAAAAAACTAAACAATTAGTTTGAAGACCCAGATTCTGATGTTAATACTACTATAAATTAAGACTATATCACTGCTTGGTAAGGTTTAGAATCAAAATTTGTGATAAGGAAAGACTATCCCATCACCTGCAAAGATGAAGTGTGTGTTAGGCCATTCTTGAATTACTATAAAGAAATACCTGAAACTGGGTAATTTATAAAGGAAAAAGGTTTAATTGGCTCACAGTTCTGTAGGATGTACAAGAAGCATGATGCTGGCATCTGCTCAGCTTTGGGGAAACCTCAGGAAACTTACAATCATGGTGGAAGGCAAATGGGGAGCAAGCACATCCCATGGCAAAAGCAGGAGCAAGAGGAGACTGGGGAGGTGCCACATACTTTTAAATGACCAGATCTCACAGGAGCTCACTGTCACGAAGACAGTATGGGGGAGGGGGGAATACTAAAACATTTATGAGAAATTCAACTCCATGATCCAGGCACCTTTCACCAGACCCCACCTCCAACATTGAGTATTGCAATTCAACATGAGATGTGGGTGAGGACACAGATCCAAACCATAGCAAACTGGCAAGAGCCAACTTGGTTCAGTTATCAAAATGTACAGTCTGAAATACCTTGAGAATTTGAGATGTAAAGGAAATGCCTTTGTTCAAATTCAGTAGCCCATTGATAACTTCTCATTGGAGAATGTTTCTTAATGTACAGGAGTCCAAATATTTCTCTTCCCTTACCAATCATACTTAGTTTACAATGAGAACATGGGCGGGGATTTGTTTTTAAAGTAACTCATAGTAAAGAAATCACTGGGATCTGCCACCTTGACATCTTTGACAACTAAAACTGATTTACATTTTAGCAGAAAGCATCATCATGCCAGTTTTTGTTTTCTACTTCTACCATTCTAATCACCACACCTCAGAAAAGAAATAACTAAAATATTTTACAGTTGTCTACTCAATAAAGGGGCTGCATGCAGGCACTACATTTGATTTAGTAGGGAGGAAGTGGGAGGGGATGGGTGTCTTTGTGACTGAACCACAGGATACCTTCCTGACCTCGACCAGATTTTTTTAATATAAGGTCTTAGTGCTTCCACTTAACCAAAGTTGGGATCATAGCAAGTCAGTAACCTCACTGCACCTTATAAGTACAATGAAGATATCAACAGTGCATTCCTAGATAGTCACTGTGGAAATTAAATAAGACAACCCATGTAAAGTTTATACTCAGATATATTAAATTCTCAATAAGTGTAACTATGTTTATTATTTAAAAAATTAACTCTCAAAACTTCAGTTTCCTCATCTGCAAAAGGAAATGATGAGAGTATCTAAATGTTATGTTGTTACAATGATTAAATAAAATAGTATAGGTGAAGTGATTGGCATTGGAGTAAGTCATTGTTCTTGTTAGAATCTTGAATGTTACCATTCAAGGCAACACTTAAATGTATACTTAAAACACTCATGCAAAAACAATGTTAAAGAATTTCTTACTACCCAATGACATGTCAACATGCACAGACTTGAGCAATAAAAGCCCAAGTAATACTGGTCAAAAAGAATTCTAACAGAGAAACCCAGGAATGGTGCCCTCTGCCCAGTCAGTCACATAATGGTAAAAAAATAGGCCAAACATGAGATCATAGGGGAGCCAAGGGTTGCTGATAGTACTGGGGGCATAATAAGGAGATAAATGGGAAGAAAGCAGTAGGACCACAGAATAATGAGTTCATGCTTTGGAAGAATATTTTTACAAGGTTATTTTGCCTCCTGTAGAGGGCAATGGAGAAAATCCCCCCAGGAAAATGAGTAATGTCAAAATCATGAAGTACTTCTCCGCAATTAGGACATGTTATCAGATGTAAACAAGTTGATTGGCCCATGCAGGCAAGCCATCACCTTTTTATTTGTTTTCAATTCCAAGGGATGATGAGGTAAAACAGCTAACAGGATACAAAGATGCAATAATCCAGGCCAGAGATCTTTTACACAAAGGGCCAGATAGTAGATATTTTAGGTTTATGGACCACAGGGTCTCTGTTGCAGCTACTCAACTTTTCCACTGCAGTAGGAAAGCAGCCATAAACAATATGTAATCAAATGAATATAGCTGTGTTCTAATAAAACTTTACTTTACTTAACAAAAACAGGTAGTGAGAAAAATTTGGCCCATGGGTTCTAGTTTGCCAATCCCTGGTCTAGGCTCTGGCTCTGGTTTTCAGACCTTTTCTTTTTTTTTTTTTTTTTTACGTGGAATTTCACTCTTGTTGCCCAGGCTGGAGTGCAATGGCACGATCTTGGCTCACTGCAACTTCTGCCTCCCAGGTTCAAGTGATTCTCCTGCCTCAGCCTCCTGAGTAGCTGGGATTATAGGCACGTGTCACCATGCCCGGCTAATTTTCTGTATTTTTAGTAGAGACAGAGTTTCACCATGTTGGCTAGGCTGGTCTCAAACTCCTGACCTCAGGTGATTTACCCACCTCAGCCTCCCAAAGTGCTGGGATTACAGGTCTGAGACACCACGCCCGGCCCTAAGACCTTTTCATCATTTAGTCTGTGAAGTCTGATACAAAATACAGGTGCCAAAGACTGGAAATCTAAACTGTGAGAGGTGTAAAAGCATGGACTTATTCAACATTAAATCTTCAGCATCTCTTGTAGTGCCTGACACACAACAGGTACTCAATACAACTTTGGATGGATGGATGAATAAATGGACAGACAGGCAAACTGACACTAGCTTATGATTCCCTGTTTCTAAACAAGAATATCATCACAGTCAATAATAAATTAGCATTTATTGCATTCTTACTATGTGCCATGCACTATTCCAAGTGCTTTGCCTGTAATATCTCATTGATGTTTTGCAATAACCTATGAGGTAGATACTATCATAGACCATTGGATTTTAGTAGTAACAATTTGTTGTCCTCAAGTTGTTAGTTGCTTAATCTTAAATGAGTTATTAAAGCTCATCTTCCCTGGTTCCTTCATATATTAATAGATATTTATGAGAATTTAAAGTACATATGAAAATCCCTATAAACTCTAAAGTGACATTCAAAGATTAAATAATTGTTGTTTCCAAACACCGCATGTTCTCACTCATAGGTGGGAACTGAACAATGAGATCACTTGGACTCGGGAAGGGGAACATCACACACCGGGGCCTATCATGGGGAGGGGGGAGGGGGGAGGGATTGCATTGGGAGTTATACTTGATGTAAATGACGAGTTGATGGGTGCTGACGAGTTGATGGGTGCAGCACAGCAACATGGCACAAGTATACATATGTAACAAACCTGCACGTTATGCACATGTACCCTAGAACTTAAAGTATAATAATAATAATAATAGGAAAAATAGATAAATAAATAAATAAATAATTGTTGTTTCAGCCCTGCTGGGTGGTTGAGCATGGACCCGTGAGACAGTGCTGGATAGTAAGATTTTTACATTAGGTGTTTATAGGCCCAGTTGGCTCTGGACAAATTGGGAAACCTTAGGGCAAATTGTGGGACCTAAATATTACTACTATTGTTCACCATTATATTCTTAGAACCTAGGTGAGTGACTAACTCACAGCAGAAATTAAATACATATTTCTTTATGGATAAACAAAAGGAGGGCTAAATAACAAACAGAGAAACAAATAAATGAGAAAATTTACCTGCCCCAGCCAAGGAAGGGCAATATGGTTATAGATATTCTGAGTCTTAATAGGTCCTCCCAGAAACTGAGGTATAGATCACTATATAAAATAATGGAACATGTCTTATCTACTTACTGCTGCCTCAAAAGCTGAGTCATTTTCATAATGGGTCAGAAAGACATTTTTCAGGACACCTTGGTAATTCATCTTTATTTCCTTGTATACACAGTACATTCCATTTAAAAAGAGATGCTAATGCATTTACGTTAAAGTATATAGATTTACAGCCTGAGATGAAATATATTCATAGATAGTATACCTTAATCCTGTTTAGGGAAAGTGAAGAATCAACTGGCATCAGATTAGTATTGATGAACTGTCACTCAGATTGACAAAGCAGCACAAGATACACTTCGCAAATACCCAAATCAAGCTAAAAAGCTCTGCAGATACAGGTTTTGACCCATGCTTTTTTTCTTTTTTCTTTTTTTTTAGATAATCAGTTCAATATCTAAGAACATACTCTTTGGCACTGACTACTTCAGTCTTCATAGACACTGTTTTTATTTATGTGATGTTTGTAGGGATAGAGGAACAAACTATTAAAGACTCACAAAATGTGCTTGCCCCTGGATTGGTAAGCAAAGGGAGGGAGATACTAGATGCCCTCGAAGGTGTCATACCAATTCAGACTGGAAGAACACCTTTTAGCATACCTGTTTTTACAACTCTTGTCTGGTAGTGAAAATTGACTAGCTTCTGCTATCCTGTGGATTTCCATTTCCTATTAAGCAGGCATTTAAAATTGAGTCATACAGGAGTGATGGTCACTCTTCAAAATGGACTTCTTTGTGAGCTCTAAGGAACGATTCTTCCTGCTTTAGTGATGTAAACTGTTAGGGACAGACAGTCAAGACAGAAGCCTCTACCCTGTGAGAAAAATAATGAATTATTTAGGAGATGTCTAATTGCAAGTGACACAAAGCAAAATTATTCTGGTTTTTAAAAAATTTCTTTAAAAATGGGAATTTGCAGACTTATCAATCACTGAGAAGTCTAGATATAACCGTCCCAGGTGCTTTTAACATCTTTCTCTCTTTTACAGGTTTTCTTTAGGCAGTTCTTCAGCAGAAACTATCTCAGAAGGAGAGACAGAAACACCTTTATTCAGGCAGCCATAGCAATCTTTGAAAGTAACTGATTAGCCCTGCTTGGGTCACATGCCCCTAGACCAAACACTCTTTCCAAGGAATCGGATATTCTGATTGGGAAGCCTGGATCGCATTCCCTTCTATATCCTGGGGGTTGGGGAGGGCGAAGTGAGCACCAGCCCCGGTAGATTTCTGCAAAGCAAATAAATGTTCTAGTATCCAAAGGAAAGCTAAAGGATGTTGGATAGGCAAAAACATTCCTTCCTCCTTTGTCTCAGATAGGACACCTTATTTTGAAGACCTTTCTTAGTACTTTGTTTCTTGCTAAGTCTGGAAGGCTTGCATTGGTCAGTGAGATGGTTAAATGAAGCTTCATTTTTTATTGCCCTGTCTTTTCTTCATAGCTATATTTTCTAACCCTGGTTATAAGCTAGAGTTTGATGCCTCTTATGAAGCATTGGAGGGAAAGGGAAATGGGAACTCAAGACTATTACACTTGCCATGGTTTGGGTTTATGTAACAAAGCGAGTGACCTGGAAAGTCTCTACCAGGTTTCAGAGGCCTTCATTCACTGAAGAACTGCCTTCTGAGTGGCATTTTCCCTTCAAAGAGGCCAAGCTCAGTTAATGCTACTATGGCACGTGTACCTTTAGACCCCACAGAGTGTCAAACATGGGTGTCTGGAGATGGGGGAAGCATAAAATACGATCATGGAGACATGTGAAATGTTCATTTTTACAAGAAACAGAATCCACCCCAGCTAGGTCATGGGAAAAGTGAGAGTATTCATTGCAAGGTTCTGAGAAGATAGTGCAGGAGCAATTTACATACGTTCAGTTAAGCATTATGAGATCTTCAGCTTCTAGAATCAAGGTTTTCCCTCTGCCTCTCAGGGGCCACGTGACTTCTTTTTTCTCTGCTTTGCTTTCTCACATTTTCTCACAGAGATTGTACCTCTTGCACATCTTTCCACATGGCTGCCATGCCACAGAGAGGGCCTGGAAATCTTTGCTGAGGTGTGGGCCAAGGGTACTACCTTCTAGGGGCATGACACAGCCATCCTCTCTGAGAGATGGTCACCTCCCTAGTGATGACTCTGGTCTTCCAAGGAGCCCAGATCTCTAAATTTTTCTAAGTGTTCTAATTCTTCTAAATCTGCCTTCTCTTGAGCTTCCTTCCAAGTCACTCTTCTCTCCCCTCTTCCCCACAGGACAACCGGCCTACTCTCCACTAAGGTTAGGTGTTTACAGATGGCAGGAATAGCTATTGCTTTAAGGCAGTTTCTGCTTTTGACCCAATGAATGCCTTCTGTGGTAAAATTCAAATGCATCACTGGGGTCTGTTTGGGTGGGGTGGGAGGGAGAACACCAGGAAGAATAGCTAATGGATGCTGAGCTTAATTCCTGGGTGATGAGTTGATCTGTGCAGCAAACCACCATGGCATGTGTTTGCCCATGTAACAAACCTGCACATCCTTGCACATCCTGCACATGTATCCTAGAATTTAAAATAAAAGTTGAAGAAAAAACAAAGGAAAACAACAACAAAAATGTCAGATGCATTTTACTGAGTCAGAGAAGCCAGACCCAAAACTCTTATCTACTGAATGATCCTATTTATGTGACATGGTAGAAAAGACAAAACCATAGGAGAATGGTGGAAGCCAGGATTTGGGGCTCAGGGGATGGATGGAATACAAAAGGGATAGCACTAGGGAATTTTTGGAGTGATAAAATTGGGCTGTATTTGCTTATTGTGGTAGATACATGACTCATTTTCCTTTATGGAAACAACTAAACAAACATCAAGGATATGCAAAGGGCCTTCCTACATGCTTGAAATGGAGAGGAGAGGAAAATACAGAAACACAAATTGATGTTTTAAAAACTTATTAAGCTGCAGACAAAGCTAAAGACATGGGTTATGTCTGATTGTCATGTTAAATAGTAGGACTTCCTGGCTGGGTGCAGTGACTCATGTTTGTAATCCCAATGCTTTGAGCGGCTGAGGTGGGAGGATTGCTTGCTTGAGCTCAGAAGTTCAAGACCAGCCTGGGCAACATGGTGAAACCCTCTGTCTACAAAAAGAATTTTTTTAATTAACCAGGAATGGTGACATGTCCCTATAGTCAAGCTACTCAAGAGGCTGAGGTGGGATGATTGCTTGAGTTTAGGAATTTGCGGCTGCAGTCAGCTGTGATCACACCACTGCACTCAGCCTGGATGACAGACCAAGACTTTGGCTCTAATTTTTTTTTTTTTTTAATGCAGCTTTCTGTTGCAGGACACACGAACTCATCAAAGGTTGTAAACCCAGCCAAAGACCTGTCACAGTGGGCTTTGGACACTAAACTGAGTGATTACAGAAGAAAATAAAGAAGCTAGTAGAATGCTATTTCACTGAGACCATTTAACTATAGGTTTAATTGTTTACTTACTTACTTACTGGAAAAGAAGTTATCCAGTATTGCAGTGGTATAGCTGATACTGACAGCTCATACCTCTCCCCTACAGAAGCTTCTTTTTCATTCTTCAGTTTTTCTGGCTTAAGTAAAATAGAATTCAAAATATCTAAGCTCCTGCTGCTTATCTAGAAAAGTACAAAGACTCCCATAACAGGGTCCTTGACTTTAAGTAGCTTATTTTGTGGAGAAGGCAAGACATAGTCAATGAAGACAATAAAATAAATGCTCATCCAAGACTTAAGTTGGGTATTATGGAAGCACAACAGAGGGAGCAATTGGTGATAACTGAGGGGAGACCAGGGAAGGCTTCATGATGGAAATGGCATTTGACCTGGGCCTTATAGGATTCGATGCACTGTGGGGAACAAAAGGAAAGGAAAAGTACTTTCTGGCTGACAACACTGTAAGCAAAGGCAAGGACATGGGAAAACCCAGCCCCACTCAGCAGTCAGTGAAAGGATGCCTCGGTACATAAGAGCAAAGTGTCCAGCTAAATAATCACTAAAAAGTGATTGTCAACTTTTGGTCATCTGGCTTACTACCGCTGAAAAGCTTTAAGTGAAGAACATGGCCATATGGAAATGTCAGTTTACTTCTCTTTCCTTCGTCATGGATAGAATGGTATTAAACCTTAGGCAGGTTGAGCAACAAAATTCTCTTAAGGTGTCTCAAACAAATAATAAATAGGGACTTATTTTTCTGCCATAAAAGTAAGGTGATATGGTTTGGCTGTGTACCCAGCCAAATCTCATCTTGAATTGTAGTTCCCATAATCACCACATGTTGTGGGAGGGACCCAGTGGGAGGTAATTGAATCATGAGGGCATTTAACTCCTTGCTATTCTTGTGATAGTGGGTTCTCATGACATCTGATGGTTTTTTAAGGGGCTATTCCCCATTTTGCTCAAGACTTCTCTTTCCTGACACCATGTGAAGAAGGACGTATTTGCTCACCCCTGCGCCATGATTGTAAGTTTCCTGAGGTCTTCCCCCAGCCATGCTGAACCATGAGTCAATTAAACCTCTTTCCTTTAGAATTTACCCAATCTTCGGTATGTCTTTATTAGCAGCATGAGAACAGACTAATACATAAGCCAGTGGTAGACAGTTGCTGGCAGCTTAGTGGTATCTGGGTGAACATATCTGAACTCCTCTTGGTCTTTTTCTCATGGTCAGAAGATAAGATGGCTCACGCAGCTCCAGATATCATGCTGATATTCGGGTAAAAACACTGAAACTAGCCACATCTATACCCTCCTATGGACAGTAAAACTTTCTCGGTGCTCCTCCCCAGTAGAGAGCTACCTACATCTCTTTAAACAAAGTTGTGTCATATGTCCACCCCTAGCTTCATGGGAGCCTGGGAATGTAATTATTTAGCTGGGCATTTTGCTCCCGTGAATAATACTGGGATTTTCTTGGCCAGGGGAAAGGGGGAAATGGTTGGTGACAAGTAAATGACATGCTGGCCATACTGGGGATGAAGTCAGTGGACAAGGTAAAAAATTACATAATCAAAATTATCTATAAATCACCTATAAAGCATGCTCATTTTAAAGCTTTCATAACAGGATTGTATTCAGAAATTAAATTATTTAAGTGTTTTAATGCTTTGAAACCTTCAATACTTTGTTAAGATTTCAACTTGCTGGTTCTTACCTTTCAGGTCATCATCATCTTTATCTCTCATAAATGATTTTGTAAGTTTCTCCAATTATTTTTTAGACAGTGTTTCTCTGTGGTCCTCAATTAATGTTTCAATTTCCTTCTCCATAGGAAGGCATCACCACCCACTTGCTTGGTCACAGGAACAGCATGTTCTACTTTTTCAAAGACCAGCAAATTCTTAAAATCATACACGTGTGTGTGTGTGTGTGTGTGTGTGTGTGTGTGTGTGTGTGTGTGTTTTAGGTCTCACTGGCATCCATTGGCAATCATCACATCACAAACCATGTGAGTCTTGATTGCTCTCACACTGTGAGAGACACTTGACAACTGAAATCTCCACTGAGGACACAGCGTATCATGGCTCCCATCTCACCCTCACTCCCAGGTGGAAGGGCAGGCAGAATCAATGTTCTTTTTAACTTGATCACATTGTTCATATTTATTCTCTTCCTCTCCCTCTACACTGTTGGCCTGATTCTGGCCACCTGTCCCACTGAGGTCTGGAGGGTAGATATGGATGGAGAGCAACATTTACCTCATTCTTAGGACATACAGTGCATCATGTTTGAGAACCAAGAGGTCTCCCTTGAGCACAGCTCTCTGACGGTGATGTCAAGCAGTCTTCTCAGCTTGTCACTGATGCTTTGTTTGCCTATACTATCCTTACCTGGAGGTTGCCTTGTTCCAGAATGTTCCATCAGTGTTAAACACAACCAGTGAGTTGAAATTGTTTGTTATACTGTGCAGTTTTATTTACTATCAAAAATGATGTACTCATAAGAAACTGAAATGAAATTGCTTGCTGCTTGGATGGTTCCTTTTATTTTTTTTCAAGTTTTGGCTTAATGATACACAGAGCATGAGTTCCGGTCTATTGATTTCCAGAGTAGAGTTTACTTAATTAAACTACTTGTCTCTTCATATCTTGCCAGGATGTTTTTATATGTGAATCTTAAATTGCCCTGCAGTTTCACATCCTACACAATGTTTAAAATGTGTACTTTGATGGTATGGCTAGTTCAGTTAAATTGTTAGAGTATTCAAAAGCGAACATCTTATTTTATCCTTCTCCATTGTTAATATTCAAATTATTGAATGATACTCTTTTATCTTTCCGGCTTTACTGTCTATTCTTGTCTTCATCACTATCTTTTATCATAATAAAATATATCTACCATATACTTTGATATGCCAGACATATATAGCATTTTATGATGTATTGCGCTTTTATAGATATGTAATATATCTCATATATACATGTGTGTATATGTGTGTATATGTATGTGTGTGTATATACACACATATATAGTCACTAATCCTCACAATAGCTTTATGAGAGAAGTATTACTCTTCCATTTCACAAAGGAGGAAACTGAAGCTAGAAGAAGCAAATTAACTTCCCTAGTATCATATTCCTTTTCAGTCTTCGTGGAGAATCCTGAACTTTCACACTGTGTTTTCAGCATTCACATGTGTAAAAATTCCCAACCTAAATGAATCCAAACATTCACATTATGCATGCCTATGTTCAGGCAACTGAACACATGCACCTCTATCCAGCCTGTGCCACAAAGCAGGCTGGTGCCTATATAAAAATGTGGTTACTAGCCACCGCTAGGTCTTCAGTATCTGGCAGCCAATATCCAGTACCCAGCTACCTCATGGTACTTCTCTTGTCAAAAAGTTGTAACTCTTGCTGTATTCATTTCTTCATCTTTCACCTCTTCTTGTGCCCACACAGTTTGCCTTCAACTTTTGATAGAATGTCTCTTGAGATGTAAGTGTCTTCTATGTTGCCAAATCCAATGGACTTTTCTATTCCTTTCCTTAATTTCCAACACTGTTTAACACAGATAAACTGTTCCCTGCTTCTTGAAATACACACTTCTTTCTCTTGGCCTCTGTGTTACCCCATTCCTGGTCTTCTTTCTACCTCCCTAGCCTTTATTTATTTATTTTTTTTCCATTTTCCTTTGATGGCTCATCCTTCCATACCCAAAATTAAAATGTTGGAGTCCCTTAAAATTCTGACGGCTCTCCTTTTACATTACTCTAACCATTCCTTGGATCGTAACACCCTTCTCTTGGTGTCCACACTCACCTACATGCCAGTGACTCGCAATAATAGCACTTCCCCAGCAAAACCTTCCCAGGTCCTCTGCTGCTAGGCTAAGCCCCCTGTTCAGTGTTCCATCAACTTCTTGTCCTATTTCATAGCATTTGCAACAGTTTCTCAGTTCTTTTTCCAATAGTACTCTTCTGAGGAATTTTTTTTCAGGCTTTTTTCTTTTTCTTAATCACACCCCTCCCATGAAATCTTACTATCACAGATATACTAGATATCCATTTATGTACTATGTAAAGTATTTATATAGATGTTTATATCTATATATTGCTATATATCTGTAGATATAGATATACATCTGTGCTTTATACATAAATACAGTAAGATTTCTTTTGCTCCCCAAGAACCAATTTTTGTCCCCTTGAGGATAACATCACCCCCATTGAAAATGTGTGATTTACAGTATTCGTTATTTTTAAAAATAGATTTAAATATTTTTGTAATATCCACCTGGATTGCTACAATAAAACTTATTAAGAGCAAAGATTGTCTTCTTACTGAACATTGCCTCAGCACTGTGCCATTCACATAATAGGTGCTTGTTAACTATTTATAGACAACAAATATTACAACACTTTGAATGGCTGTAGATTTTATGTGCATTTAAAAAAATTTTTTCTTAATTTGCAATTCCTAGATAAGAAAGTCCAAGCCTACTTCCCCCCCACAAAATCATGTCTGACGTAGGCTCTACATAAATATTTGTTGAATGAATTAATTTTATCTGTACTTTTTGGATAAGAAGAATCTGTCCTGATTCCTAAAAAGAAAATATTTGGTATGTATCCTAGAAACTATTTGTAATGACTGCAGATGTTTTGCATTAGAAGTTTATTAAATGCTACCAGCAGCCTGGGGAGACACAATGGGATTCAATTACCTCAAGTGACTATTTCTACTGAAAGTTACTTTCTAGCATCTGTGCATTGTTCATGACTGGGAAGCTTTTCAGAAGCTGACAGCCACCTACCATGTGCTTAATCCCAACACTTGTGGAAAATCTGCATCCTCGTTGATCACTCAGTTCATTTTAAATCTTTGGTTAAACATAGCCCAACTCATTTCCTTAAAAATAATTTTTCACTTTTAGGAGAAGGCCAAAAATTCATGTTAGGAATTAAGTACAAAAACCTCTGTTTCTAAGGCATTTCCTGTGGTTAGTTGTCCCATAACTCACTCTTCTACAACTAACATATGTGCTGTAGAGAAGACTGGTTTGTAGGAAAATGGGTCTCAGATATTAAAGAGTATTTAAATATCAGATTGCAACCATGTTTACTAGCCTGGACTTATAGAGACAAAAACTATATCTCACATATGTTGGAAATCTTTAAACAATGGGAGCTACATGAAGATACCTTTAGCTAAAACTTTGGAGTAACCAGAAAATTATCTTGCACAGAAGACAGTGTTCATTACTCAAGAATTATTAGTTTATTCATAATTTTTCAAAAATATTCCTGGTAAATATCATGGGAGATTAAATTTTCTTTGTCATGGTTCTTGCTCCTTCATAAGAAAAATATAGTTGGATTCAGAGCAGCTTCCTTTATTAAGTAAAGGCAATTTCTATTGTGACTTAAATATCAAATACCAAAATAGCTGAATATTATTTGTGGAGTATAAAGTTTCAATGGGCATGGCTGGCTTTGAGCATTAATTACTTGGCTTTGACTCTCTGTTTCATCTCCTCCTATGGGCCCTGTGATCATCCTTCAGTTTTCTTCTTGTCCAACACATCACCAGATCCCATTGGTTTTCCTCTTAAATATTTCCTCAGCCATCCACTCTTCTCTGTCCTCACTACCAATCACATGATCCCATCTACCACCATCTCTCGCCTGGCTTCTCCTTATTACCCTTGCCTTCCTTAAGTGTCTTTTCCATGACATAATGTCTCAGTCAGTCTGGGCTGCTATAACAGATACTATAGACTGGATGTCCTAAAAAACAGAAATTTATTTTTTACAGTTCTGGAGTCTGAGATCAGGGTGCCAGCATTGTCAGGTTTGGTGGGGTCCTTCATGTTGGCTTGCGGACATCCGTCATCTTACTGTATCCTCACGTGGCAGAGAAAGAGCACTAGTCTTTTTTTCTTCTTCTGAGGACACTAATCCCATCATGGACACTCTACCCTGATACCTCATCTAAACCTAATTATTTCCCAAAGGCCCCACCTCCTAATACCATCACATTGAAGGCTAGGGTTTCAACATCTGAATTTTGGGGGGACACAAGTAATTCATAACATGCAGCCACAGTGATCTTTGAAAAATGCCAGGTGGATCAAGTCAGATCCCCTGCTTAAAACCTTCACTGTGGTCTCTGAGGCTCTGCACTCCCTGGGCCAAACTTTCTCTCTAGTCTCACCACATAATGTTCATCTCTTGCTAAGAATGGCCTAGCAACACCAGTCTTTTTTTTTTTTTTTTTTTTTTTTTTTCCCCAGACGGAGTCTTGTTCTATCTCCCAGGCTAGAGTGCAGTGATGGGATTTCAGCTCACTGCAACCTCCAACTCCCAGGTTCAAGCAGTTCTCCTGCCTTAGCTTCCTAAGTAGTTGGGATTACAGGCTAATGCCACCACACCTGGATAATTTTTGTATTTTTAGTAGCGACAAGGTTTCACCATGTTGGCCAGGGTGGTCTCAAACCCCTGACCTCATGATCTGCCTGCCTCAGTCTCCCAAAGTAATGGGATTACAGGCGTGAGCCACTTCGCCTGGCCCAGTCTTCTTTATTAGTGGGAATTTCCCAACTGTGAAGCCTTTCCATAGTCTTTTCTACTGCTACATTCAGCTCTTGACTAGTTAAGTTCTAATATTTTTTCAAATATCAGCAAAACTTCACTCTTTTAGGAAACTTATCTGCCAAACCAGGTTGTGACTTCAAGTTTTATACTTTCAAAGACACATTTCTTTATCACTACTATATATTTTCATTTCTGAGATTAATTACTAGGTTTTTTGGCATTTTTTGTTTTGTTTTTTGTTCGGTTTTTTTTTTTTTGAAATGGAGTTTCACCCTTGTTGCCCAGGCTGAAGTGCAAAGGCACGATCTTGGCTCACTGCAACCTCCACCTCCTGAGTTCAAGCGATTCTCCTGCCTCAGCCTCCCAAGTAGCTGGGATTACAGGCATGCACTACCATGCCTGGCTAATTTTATATTTTCGATAGAGAGGATTTCTCCATGTTGCTCAGGCTGGTTTTGAACTCCTGACCTCAGGTGACCCGCCCACCTCAGCCTTCCAAAATGCTGGGATTACAGGTATGAGCTACCCCGCCCAGCCGATTACTAGTTATTTAAACCAATTAGTGTACACTAGTGAAGGACACCATATTATACTGTGAGCTTCTTACCTCTTTGCTTCTCCACTAGAGCCTCGTGCTTGATATAGATTTAAGTTAATTGAACTTTGAGTTCACCAACATACTGTGCTCCTCTCCTAGTGCATAGAGTTTATCCAATCAGTTATATCTGGAAAATAATAAAATAACAGGGGTGGAAGGAACCTTAAAGATTATGTAATCCACCCAAATGGAGAAATAATGCTAAAGGGAAAGTTGTGAAAGGCCATACAATGAATATGCAAAATTAGAACCGAAAACCAGGTTTTTGGTTTCTCAGTATTTGGATATTTCAAGAAACAAAATTATTTTTCTTCCATTTTCTTATCACCATTCTCTAGATTGACTTCCTTTCTCCATTTTATAATCTAATATGGGTATAAAACTATATCCTTATCTTGTCAAGTAAAATATTGTTATTAAAGTTATCATTCAGGTTCTATATACCCAAGCAATGTGAAGTAGAAAACTGACATTTTTACCTCAAACCTTATTCATCAGATATTTTAACTCCGCCTTTTGAAACTGTTGAACATTTTGGCACCGAGGTTTAAACACAAAGATGATTTTTAGCTCATATTCATTAATACAAAAGCACTAATCATAATTATACCAATATTAATCATGTTCGTCAGGAAAAAGTTTATCAAAGCAAACTCTGTTAAGCTAGTTTAAATTCTTAATCAATTTTATAAACAGTATACTTAAGTAATTTCTGATTTTTAAAAGAACATTTCTTGAAATTCTTACTTTTGAGATCAGTTCTTCATGTACAAGAAGTGATTCATCATAAATTTTCTGTATCAAATTTCAGTGATGGTATTTGCTGTCCTAGTAATTTTTCTGTCCAGTGTTTCTCCCAAATCCAATTTTCCTGTGTGACATTTTGCAGATCTAAATTTTTCTTTCAGTATTTAGTCCACAACAATTTTTACATGTATATAGTTTTAGATAATTTGTCATTTTTCATAAAATTTAATTTTCTCAGGTCAATCGGTCAATCTTTGGAGTTTTAAAGAATTACACTCAAGCCTGTAATCCCAGCACTTTGGGAGGCCGAGACGGGCGGATCACAAGGTCAGGAGATCGAGACCATCCTGGCTAACCCGGTGAAACCCCGTCTCTACTAAAAAATACAAAAAACTAGCCGGGCGAGGTGGCGGGCGCCTGTAGTCCCAGCTACTCTGGAGGCTGAGGCAGGAGAATGGCGTGAACCCGGGAGGCGGAGCTTGCAGTGAGCTGAGATCCGGCCACTGCACTCCAGCCTGGGCGACAGAGCGAGACTCCGTCTCAAAAAAAAAAAAAAAAAAAAAAAAAGAATTACAGCTTTTTTAGGGTTTTGATGTTTTAAGTTTCATTTTTGCTGTCTGCCATTTTATCTATTATGAGGTTTATTTTCTGGTGATTATTTCTACCTATTAAATGCAGTTTAAATCGGATAAAAATCTGTTTTTTTCCCTTAAACACTGAGAAAATGTTTTGCGATTTCCTTTGATACTACAGTATTATTTTTTCTTCTCATTAGAAAAAAGAGGTTGCTAAAGGCAATTGTCTGCTTGGATAAGATTGTAAATCTCATAAAATTTTAGATTTGGGGCAACAGTTTAACTCTGATGCTTATCCCTCATTTAAGAATTGGGGAAATCCAAAACCAGAGATTTTTATCTGACTTGCCTAAGATCATAGAGATAGGACTAGATTTCAGTTCTGTTGACATCCAGGACACTTTGAGGGAAAAGTATGACAAAACTGAGATCTGTACTTGAGTATCCTTTCTGGAGAGGAGAAGCTGGCTTTTTGTTACTAAGGCAGTGGAGTGCATTTGAGATTTTATTTTATTTTATTTTTTTACAAGTTTACCCCCTACCTCTGCTAGCAGGGAAAAGAGCCATTGAGCTGATCTTTATGGTGATTCAGAATACTTTAGATAGATCCTGTCACATGCTTGATAAGTTCCTGATTGATTGTACGGAATTAAGTTATTGGGCAGAGAACCAGCTAATGGAAACACATTGATGAAATCATTTTTGAGAGACATTAAATGGAACTTAAAATAAAGCTGAAATGACTTTATGGATTTTTCACTCAAACTGTTTATGAACATTTATTGCCATCAAATTATATTGTGTCAAAAGAGGGAATCAATAGGTATGGTTTTAATAGAAACCTTTTTGAAATAATAAAATTGAGAATAATTCATTATCTGAGAAAACGGAGAGAGGATGGGATGGGGAAATTCATCCTGAAGGATGATTGTCTACTCTGGAGCTTCTGTGAAAGTGAAAAATGGTGTGAAAATCAGAAACCTGATAGCACTTGGAAAGAAATGGTCTTTTTGAGGAGTATTAATATCTCATCTCATTATAGATGTGAATTGTTTTGAGAAGAAAGGTGATTGAGGATTTAGCAAGCATTGCATTGCTTGATGGCATAAACATTGATATTTGCTCATATCTCATAAAAAGATGAAGATGTAAAGGAGTGACAATCTGCTGAAGGAGACAGTCTAGAGGAGTGATCAAAGGCATCAGTTTTAGAACGGAAAGATTAGAGTTTAAATCCCACTCCTCACTCAATCACCCCTCCCACTTCCACTTAGTTGTGTGACCATAGGACAAATTTCCTGACTTCCCTGAACCTCAAAGATACTAACAGTCTCCACTTCATAGGGTTATTCTGGTGATCATATGAGAAAGTAGAATATCCAGTACAGTTTCTAGTTCATAGTAAATACTTTAAAAATGTTCTTTTGGAAAGAGTCATAGAAGATCTGGATAAGAAGAAGGACAAATAAGAATCATAAACATTATATAATATTACTGCTGATTGCTTTGTGACAGAGATCTCATTCAGCCTTCCAAGATTCCCAGGAGATAAAGGTACCATCAACACACTTTCTTTTGAGAGAGGGAAACTGAATGTCACGGAGGTTGAACTTCATGCCCAAGGTCACTCCACTAATGAGTGGCTTTGAAATCTTTCCCTAAGAAGTCTTATCAATGAGTCTGCCCTCCAGTATGTGGAACATATGGACCCCCATTGGCCAAAATCCAGCAAGAACATAATCAGAGTATTTGGTTGGACCGTGGGAGCTGAGGGAGTGGGAGCTGAGGGAGCATGAGCATCTTGTTCTTCACTTCCTTTCTACATCCAAAACCTGTCAATCATTTGCCACCTCTACCTGTCAGAGCCTATCCCTCTAGATTTTGCTGGCTTGCCATTCAGTGGGCACCAGCTTACCCTGGCACTGAGAAAGCAATAATTTAATACTCCCATAGAAGCATCAGTACCATTTGGAAATGAGTCCAGTAGAAGCCTTCAGAACCTAAAATCAACCTGGCTATATCCCATATATGACCTTGTCTCTGCCCACACAGAGCTTAAGATCTAGTTGACAGAACACCACACCATTCTAAAGCATGTTCTTTGTTGACTATAATGGAGCATTTATAAACATGATAACAATGTAAGAGGATTATAAAAATTCACACATGGAAGCAAGATATTCTCCCCTCCTTACAGCATCAAAGTACACCAAATGTATAAAAAAGAAACACTTTTACTTCAAAGTACAGGATACTGCCTCAGCTAAGTTTAATTGAAAAACTAATATCTAGTGCAGTTGTCTGTGATAAACTGAGGTTTAAATGATTTGAAAACACTTTGGGAGCAGACAAATCAGATAATCGCTATCTTTATGGCTGCAAAGGTTCGAATGGTGTTGACAAGTTGTAAAGATAAAAGCTTATAGCACAGTCAAGAGCTAAATGTCTAGATTGGGTTTGGGATCAATGTTAATACTCAAAGTGTAAAAGCTCTGAACTTCAAATGATCTCTCATAGTGTTCTGTTTTGCTTAACTTTTCAAGATGATAATGTTGAACTTTATTTACTGAAAAACTTTTGGTAGTCGTTAGGCGAATACTAACCCACTGCGTAGATGTCATATGTGTTATGTGATTTGTGCCATGCATTGCAATAACAGAGCTTTGGTTGCTGTTTTTCAAAACATTTCCAGTTGAGTGACTATTAATAGTTTCTGAGACAAGAGTCAGACCTTACCATTTCTAGGCATCTTTTCCTTTCTGAAGCCGAGATGGAATTTGCCTCATGGCTTCACTCTGATCTCAGAAAGAATGTTTTCGAAAGACGTTCCTTGTTTTTTCAAAAGCTGTTTGCATGAGTGGTTCAATGCTTTCCTATCATGGAGCTCTAAAGCTGCTGGAAAAATATGTGGGAATTGGGTTGTATAATGGATTCGCTGCATTTAGCTCCAATCAGTGTGCTGATTGTGACTCCAGTATCTCCAATCTCTGTTTGCTTTTCTCTTTTGTTTACAGGAGCGGAGGGCACAGTGTTCCCTAAATCTATAGAAACACCTAATGTCAGGGCAGAGCCCTTCAAGGAACTAAGGTAAACTTCTGACTTTGGTTTGCATTGATTAATGGCTATCGCCTTGCTCTGTGCAACTGGCCAATGATTCATTCTGAATAAATAATAAGTGTCACAACGTGAATACATAAATTAAAAGAGGTTGGAGAGAACCAGAAGGTAAGCTACAACCAAAAGAAAATTTTCTTTGAGAACTTAAAATTGAGGATCTGGGTGGGGTAAAAGGTTGCCCACTTTGTGAAATTTAGATTCATTCATTTGGAATGTTTGTTATCTGCTGTATTTTGTGGTATCCAAAATCTATCCAGTTAGAGAACTAGTTGGTAATTGGTTCTGATCAGCCCAAAGAAAAATGATATCTAAAAGAAGCTGAAGTCTAAATATAATACAGATGTCTTACTGTGTAACAAACTCTCCACTACTTGGGGTGGTATGGTACTAGACAGAACCCCCTTCTGCAGATGTTCCAGGTGCTGATGTTAATCTTCAAATATTTATAAATGTGCTGCCTTAGCAGAGAATGACTCTGAGATGCTGTGTACTCAGCACTAGCAACTAAGGAAAACACAAAAGAACAGATAGATGGATAAACAGACAGACAGACAGACAGACAGAGGGCCTGGAAACCATTCCAGCCACCAAACAACCATCTGATTGTCCCTCCCCACAAAAGGTATTTAAAACGGTATGTTGAAACAAATAGAACTATTCTTTCTATTGCTTCAGTTATTCATAATTGTGATGAATTCAGTGAACACTGGCTTTTTTTTTTTTTTTTTTTTTTTCCATTTCTGGTAGTTCTTTTACCTAAAAGCAATCATAAATCACCAAATGACCATATATGGCACTGAATAACTATTTCATAATAGACATCAACCATAGGCACATGTACTTGCATTGCACAAATCATATCTACTCTTTCATGATGCAGTCTGAAGATCTATGCTTTGCTAAAAAAGCAAGAGCCATGTTCGAGCTTGTGTTTCTCTTAACAGAAGCACATGCTCGGTAAGTGGAAAATGTATCACCTCATTATAAAACCCATAGCATTTTTTGCAAAGTCTGTAAGTCTGGGTGGCTGTAAGGAATAAATTGGGCCAAAGGCAGAGGACAGTTGGTGGAGAATGAGTATCTTTTCATAACAAAATCCCACATAGAGCGGGCTGTATTTTTAAGATTACACATCACACCACAAGGTTCTACTTTTTACTAGCATAACCATCTTCAGCAGAGCTTCCACATGAACTTACCTGAGTCTCTGTCAGCTAGTTCCTATGTTTCATATAAGGTACTGAAGCTAGAATCTTTTAAGCAAATGTATCTGAGAAAACTTGCATTTTAGGACTCTATGAGAAAGAGTTATTGCCTGAGAGTGCAACGAACCCTCGTGTCTGTGACGGAAGAGGTCTTTTGAGACAAGCTAATGAGTGGCCTTGTTCCCTTTCTTTTCACAGTCCTCTGTAGAAGCAGGTTTCTTACAGAACTAGTCAGTAATTAGTGATGATTAGCCCCAAGAAAAAGTGCTGTCTAAAAGAAGCAGGACTCTAAATACAATACAGATAATTTTCTATGGAACAAAGCTTTTCATTACCTAGAAGATTTGGGAAATATAAGAGGAAAGGAGTTAGGCTGCCTTATCTTTAAGCAGTAAAGTAAATCTTCTGTAGTTAAAAACAAACCCAACCCAAACCAGTGAAACAAAAAGACAACTCTCCAAGCATTAGCCCACTCTAGAGATGCATAGCCTAAAGAACATGGAGCAGAGTATTTGCACATGTTATGCTGGAGACATAATTGTAGTGTTTGTTACACAACTTTTAAACAACCTTGAAACTTGCCTTTAAAAAGTTAAACCTCCACAATTTACACGTAAATCTCCTAAGTCCAGTGCAACAAAATAAATAAAGATTTTGTGTAGTTGGTTTATCTTCCGTGCTTCTTCTAAAGTTATAGGTATGTCCCACAGAGGCTAGAAAGCATGAAATTTTTAAAAATAATTTCAATTTTCATTTTAGATTCCAGGATACACGTGTAGGTTCGTTACATGAGTATACTGCATGATGCTGAGGTTTGGAGTACAAATGATCCATCACCCAGGTAGTAAGAGTAATACCCAATAGGTAGTTTTTCAGCCTCTTGCCTTTTCTCTCTCCTCATCTAGTAGTCCCTCAGTGTCTTTTGTTCCCATCTTCATATTCATGTGTATCTAGTGCTCAGCTCCCACTTATTAGTGAGAATGTACAGTATTTGGTTTTCTGTTCCTGTGTTAATTTGTTTAAGATAATGGCCTTCAGCTATATTCATGTTGCTGCAGAGGACGTGATTTTGTTATTTTTTTTATGGCTTTGTAGTGTTCTATGGTATATATGTACCACATTTTCTTTGTCCAGTCCATCACTGACAGACACCTAGGTTGATTTTTGTGTCTTTACTATTGTATATTGCAATGAATATACAAGTGCCTATGTCATTGTGATAGAACAATTTATTTCCCTTTGGGTATATATCCAGTAATGGGATTGTTGGGTCAACTGGTAATTGTGTTGTCAGTTCTTTGAGAAATCTCCAAATAATGACTGAAGTAATTTACATTCCCACAGCAGTGTATAAGCGTTCCTTTACTCCACAGTGTCACCAGCATCTGTTGTTTTTTGACTTTTTAATGATAGTCATTCTGACTGATGTGAGATAGTATCTCATTGTGGTTTTGATTTGTGGTGTGCAGCATTTTTCATGTTTTTTGGCCATGCGTATGCCTTCTTTGGAGAGGTGTCCTTTTATTTCTTTTGCTCACTTTTTAATGGGGTTGTTTTTTGCTTGTTGAATTAAGTTCTTTATAGATATTATATCTTTGTCAGATATTAGACCTTTGTTGGGTGGGTAGTTTGATAATATTTTCTTCCATTTTGTAGACTTGCTGTTTATCCTGTTGATAGTTTATTTTCCTGTGCAGAACCTCTTTAGTTTAATGAGGCCCCACTTGTCAATTTTTGGTTTTTATGCAATTGCTTTTGAGGACTTAGTCATAAACTCTTTCCCAAGGCCTATATCCAGAATAGTATTTCTGAGATTTTCATATAGAATTCTTATAGTTTGAGGTCTTCTATTTAAATATTTAATCCATCTTTAGTTAATTCTTAAATATGGGGAAAGGTAGGAGTCCAGCTTTATTCTTCTGCATGTGATTAGCCAGCTATCCCAGCACCATTTATTGAATAGGGAATCCTTTCAACATGCTTATTTTTGTTGACTTTGTCAAAGATTAAATAGCTATAGGTATGAGACTATTTCTGGTTTCTCTATTCTGTTCCATTGGTCTACATGCCTATTTCTGTATGAATACCATGCTGTTTTGGTTATGGTAGCCTTAAAGTACACTTTGAAGCTGAGTAATGTGACAGCTCTGGAGTTATTCTTTTTGCTTAGGATTGCTTTGGGCTCTTTTTTGGTTCCATATGAATTTTAGGATTTTTTTTTTCTCTAATTCTGTGAAAAAATGACATTGGTAGTTTTTAGATTACATTGGGCAGTCAGACCATTTTAACAATATTGATTCTTTCATTGATCCCATGAGCATGGAATGTTTTCCCATTTGTTTTGTCAACTGTGATTTGTACAAGTGGTGTTTTATAGTTCTCCTTGTAGAGATCTTCTTCCTCCTTGGTTAGATGCATTCCTAGTTACTTTATTTTTTGTGTGGGATTGCTTTCTTGGTTTGGCTCTCAGCATGAATATTATTGATGTATAAAAATGCTACTGATTTTTGTAAAATGATTTTATTTATCTTTATCAAAGTCATTTCAGTCCTAGGAGCCTTTTGGTAGAGTCTTTAGGGTTTTCTAGCTATAGAATCATATTGTTGGACTGGGTGTGGTGACTCACACCTGTAATCCCAATGTTTGGGGAGGCCAAGGCTGGAGGATTGCTTGAGCCCAGGAGTCTGAGACAAGCCTGGGCAACATAGTGAAACCCTGTCTCTACCAAAAGAAAAAATAAGCTATAGCCAGATGTGGTAGTGATGCATGTCTACAGTCCCAGCTGCTTGGGAGGCTAAGGCATGAGGATAGCTTGAGCTCAAGAATTTGAGTTTGCAGTTAGCTATGATTGCACCACTGCTCTCCAGCCTGATGGCAGAGCAGGACCCTATCTCTATGTCTCTCTCTCTCTCTCTCTCTCTCTCTCTCTCTCTCTCACACACACACATACACACACACACACACACACGCACAGACACACACAGAGAATCATATTGTTAACCAAGAGAGATAATTTGACTTCTTTTTTTATTTATTTCTCTTGGCTGATTGGTCTGGCAAAGACTTCAGTACTGTGTATAGAAGTGATAAAAGTGGGCATCCTTGCCTCATTCCTGTTCTTAAGGGGAATGCTTCCAGCTTTTGCCCATTCAGTGTGACGTTGGCTGTGTGTTTGTCATAGATGGCTCTTATTTTTTTGAGGTATGTTCCTTTGATGCCTACTTTTGTTTTTTTGTTGAGGGTTTTTCTCATACAGGGATATTGGATTTTATTTAATGCTTTTTTCTGTATGTCTTGAGATGATCATATGGTTTTTGTTTTTAATTCTGTTTATATGATGAATCACATTTATTGATTTTCATATGTTGAACTATCCTTGCATCACAGGAATAAAGGCTATTTAATCATGGTAAATTAACTTTTTGATGTGCTGCGGGATTTGGTCTGCTAGTATTTTGTTGAGTAATTTTGCATGTGTGTTTGATGAACAGGGATATTAACCTGTAGATTTCTTTTCTCGTTTTGTCTTTGAGAGGTTTTGATATTAGGGTGATGCTGGTTTCCTAGAATGAATTAAGGAGGAGTCCTTCCTCCTCAGTTTTTTAGAATAATTTCAGTAGAATTGGTACCAGCTCTTCTTTGTACATGTGGTAGAATTTGGCTGTGAATCCATCTGGCCTGGAGCTTTTTTTGCTAATAGGTTTTTATTACTGATTCAGTTTCAGAACTTGATCTTCACTCTGTTCGGGGTTTCAACTTCTTCCTGATTCAACCTTGGGAGGTTGTGTACTTCCATGAATTTATCCATTTCCTCTAGATTTCCTAGTTCGTGTGCATAGAGGTGTTCATAATATCTTTGAGGGTCTTTTGTATTTCTGTGGGGTAGCTTGTAATGTCACCTTTATCATGAAAACATAAAAATAATTTTCTTATGTAATTCTAAAGCTTGCTTTTTTTTTTTTTTTTTTTTTTTTTTTGCCCCTGTTGTTCAAATTGTGATAGCCTGGACTGAGTCAGGGACCTAGAATGCCATAATTTAACTCCTTCATCCTTTTGAAATTTTTTAAAATGGTATTTTATAGGAATATCTCTGACCAATTGAAAAGATGAACAATTATTGATAGATTAGCCCAGACTAGTGTGTCTGTCAATGTTTTATATTTGTCATTTCATGGTGCCACATGCTACTCCATGCTATTGATTGCTATTGACCTTGGATATTGTGTAAATTGTTAATGAACTTGGTGACTAACTCTTCTGGTCTCTGACTTTAGCACTGGGTCAGTCTTACTTGGCCACATTCACACTGCTATGTCTTCTAGATTTAAGAAAATAGAATAAGTGAGGTTCCTGGACTTGTACTAGCAAATAAAGCTAGATAGACTCTTTAGGTGAAGCAAAAGTGGTCCATTCTTCAGTGGTAGCAAAATAGAGGGAAAAGAGCACTGTGCTAGGAGTTGGGCACCTAGTGCCAACCCACTGTAGGGGCCAAGGGAAAGCTTCCCTTTCACTATTTGCAGATTCACTAAAAATAAACTGACAACAGGCAGATTAAAAGCAGAAAAGGCATAATAAAAAATTTACCTTAATATGTACAGCACAGGGGGATTATAGGAGAACAATTACCCAATAACCCAATGAGATATAGATGCTTATAGGCCTTTCTTCATCGGGGAGGGGAGATGAGGAAAATGTAGCATTTGGGGAGTAGTAAATGATTTTAGGACAAAATAAATGGACTTGGGGAACATAGAATGGTCTGGGACAAAGTTTGTTGGGCCTGCAGAGCAGATGATGTCTGCCAAATGATTCTCTTTGAAATACTGAACGGGACTGAAACAGAAAACAGTGGTTTGTGACAGAATTCTGTCCAGGTGTGTTGCCGTACTTCAGTCTTTCTTCTTATAGTGTGAGTCATTAATAAAAACTCAGGGAAGGAACCAACAGTAATTGTTTTTTTCTTTCCTTTGGGGGGGTCCAGACTTTAGGCAGATAAGGGAACTTCAGAAAATAGCTTCTTCCAGACTCTCTGCTGATCTCCAACCGCCTTAAATTTAAAATAGCAAGCCAGGGTGCCATATTTTGTTGTATTAGTTTCTAAGCCCTAATATCCCTCTGTGGCCTTGAGCTAATTGTGCAGCCCTGTCTGTGAAAAGGCAGGGCACTTCTAGCTCTAAACAGCAAATCCTTTTGTATCATTTTGACTCTTGGTTTCAAAATAATTTTAAAGTTGAAGAAGAGTTATAAAATTTATACAGATAATTATCATCTACCTTCACCCAGTGTTCTCCAAAGTTAACATCTTACATATCTGTGGGATAGTTACCACAACTAAGAAATTAACATTGTAGCCCTATAATATCATGCTTTACATAAGATTTGTTTAAAGGAATGAAATCACCTGAATGACTTATAGATTTAAAAATATGTAAAAAGGACTTTAACAGAAAAGCTATTTGTTAAAAGGTGAATGTATAGATCCTTAAAATTCTCACTGCAGTTAAGTTGGAATGTTTTTATTGAGGGTTTTTTTTTTCTTTAATATTCTATATCCAGATTTTCTTGGTCTTACTTGTCAATAATAGAAAACAAATGGATTTAAAAGACCACACCTTATTTATACACAGACTGTCTTTCAAAATAGACAAGCAGAAACTTAAATATACGTGCTCCTCATCTAATCAAACGTGAGAAAATTACATCTATTTTAAAAAGCTTCTCCATCGGAGTAACATTTGTGTCCTCAAACCTCTCTCTTGGCTGCTAGATGTTTTCTGTTTGTTCTTATTTTTTTGTTGTTGTTGTTTGCTCGTTTGTTAACAAAAACCAGATTTAAGTCTTCTGGTATTTCTTGCTAGAAGATGTCAGTTGAAGGAGAGGTAGCTTCCTCTTTGCTACAGTTTTGGTTCATTGCCTTTTTGTTTTTGTTCTCAGAGTTACTATATTTGCAGTCTTTGGTCAAGATGTTTGCAAATGATCCAGAATTGAGCCCAAATTTTCAAAAACCCAAAATGCTTTTCTCCATACAAATAATGAGTGTCACAAAGGTCTATGCCAAGCAGCCATCTCAATGTTTGTTGACTTTATTCCTGCAGGCTAATTCTAAAGTAAAGACACGTTCTGGATTCCAGACTATACTTAAAATTATACCGGGCACTATACCCATCCCTTGAAATAAGAAAAACTCATCTTGAGTTGAAATCGTATTTTAATAAATTCATGATCTTAAACTATGAATAGCTTAAATGTTCACTTATTCACTGTTTCCCCCCACCCCCGAAGTCTGTATAAAGACAAATGGAAAAATCACTGATCTCAGACTGTTCATGATCTGAAACAGGAAATAGGCCATTCAGTTTTGCATATGTATTTTCCATAGGAACAGAGGCTTCCTTTGAATGCCTTCCTTGCTCTAAAGATTCCTTTGAACTGTAAAGTTTCCTTGTAGGATTCTGATCCTACAAGAATAGGAAGTAGACTGTGAAATCTTCTTTCTCAGGTACATGCCATGGCAAATGTTAAAAAAGAAAGTTATATAGACTACTACATTAACTAATATAGCCAACTTTGTTGTCCTAAATATGCCCCAAAGCTTGGAAGGAACTATGAAATGAAAAGTCAAAATGTCTTTATAAAAGAATTATTCATATTCACACTCAGTTAATATGCTGATGTGCTCTTACATTACATAAAATTATTTACATAAAGTAATTTTTAAAATTTCTTGGAATGCAGAAATAAAATGAGAACTCAAATAATTGATAGTTAAAGAGAATACAACAGAAATGTCATCCCCCAATACAATGTCGTGTGATAATTAACATGAACTAAGCCAGAGGAAAATGGAGAATTACAAAATCTACTTAGAAGAGTTAAGTAAAGTTGCCCAAAGGAGTTGGTGTTTTGATTGAAAGAAGAGTGAAAAGGTAAAAACCAACAAATCCGTCTAAGAATTCAAAAGGAATGGTTCTCTGGAACCATTTAGCATAGGGGCAAACAGCCTAGAATATTTCTGTAACTCCTCAAAATGTTACTGGGTATTTACAAAACTTGAGTTTTATAATGTAATTTTCCTCATAACAGTTGCATTCTTTAAAAAATTGTATGAAGGCAAATTCAGATATGGTTGCAGAAGACTTTAAAGATTTTTATAAGTTTTAAAATTCAGTGCACTACTTAATTTAGAACTAAAAATTTCACTAATCTCAAATCTATTGAAAAGAGCTTGAAATAAATAAGGCATTACTCTGTTATTATTTATTTTTCCTCATAATACTACCAGAGTTTAATGACAAAGCAGAAAGATTGTAAGATACATCTGTCACTCCCACTATTATGCACTTGAACATCCTGTAGGGTTTCTTTCTTTTTTTTTTCTTTTTAATAGAAACATACTAAATCTGAACTCCTTTGGGAATGTGTGAGATTTAAAGTCTGTGTTTATCATTGGGAAACAAGGATTAGACAAGGCTTGCACAAGTTGACAAAAATGAATTTATTTCTTTAATTTTATGTTAGAATGTCTATAGCCAACTAAATATTTATAGGCTGTCTGTGATTTATAAATTTAAACTATCAAAACAGTCTATTAGAGCCATAGGGCTGAATTAATTAGAGGCTTGGTAATTCTCCCCACACCACTGACAGTTACAGTACCAAAATATTGGATGAATAGTCTGACTTTTAAAAACATACAGGTTGAGGCCAAGTGTGGGGTGGCCCATGCCTGTGATCCCACATTTTGGGAGGCTGAGGCAGGAGGATCACCTGAGCTCAGGAGTTCTAGATCAGCCTGGCCACCATGGTGAAACCCCATCTCTACTAAAAATACAAAAATTAGCTGGGTGTGGTGGTGCATGCCTGTAATCCCAGCTACTGGGGAGGCTGAGGCAGGATAATCACTTGAACCCAGGAGGCAGAGGTTGCAGTGAGCTGAGATCACGCCACTGCACCCCAGCTTGGGTGACAGAGTGACTTTGTCTCAAAAAATAATAAATTAAAATTAAAATTAAAAAAACATATAGGTCGAGCATCCCAAATCCAAAATTCAAAAATCCAAAAGGTTCTAAAATCGAAAACTTTTTGAGGACTGACATAAAGCTCAAAGAAAATACTCATTGGAGCATTTCAAATTTCAGATTTTCAGATTTGGGATGCTCAACCTGTAATGCAGATATTTCAAAATCTGAAAAAAATTCATAATTCAAAACACTTCTGGTCCCTTATTTCAGATAAAGGATCCTCAGCCTGTATAAACATACATATTGAAAGTGAGACAGACACATACAAAGAGACAGAGAGACAGACACACGGAGAAGTGTATATTGAGCTTCTTAGCTGTGGGTACGTGGTATATGGGGCAGTATGACTGAATACCATTGTGGAAGAAATCCCTAAATTTTCTCCCTTTTGAACAGTTTGCAAACATGTTCTGTAATTGTCTTCATCTCTACTTCTCTCCCTTTCCCCACACACCCCAGTAATCCATATACTTACACTAAAGTTTTTAGTCTCATTTTGCATTTATAGGATTAATAATTATTTGGTCATAAGCACAAATACTGAAGTGATTAAAGGAGAAGGGAACACTATAGTGGACCAAATAACAGCATAGTTATTCAAGGTAGAATCGTGAACGACATCCATGTTGGTCAGCAGTCTGTACTTTGAAGGCATCCTGCCCTGGGTTTGAATTTGGCCTAAATGCCTATCTGCTTCGTGAATTTGGGCAAGTCTCTTAAGCTCTCCTAGGTCTAATGCCTAGAACATAAGACAAGTTCTGAATGTAACCTCAACAAATGTTAGTGTTTTGGAGGAAAAGGCAAGCAGCTGTCTTTCATCAGGGCTCAAGAACTCAGACAGGAATTCTCAGAGCTTAGAATGTCATCAACCAGTACAAAGTTTGTATCAAATCATGGTAACCAATAATTATCTTTCAATTAAGGACAAAATAACTACCGTGCTTACATTTACTATTAACAACACGCACATAAGAAAGGATATTTCAACTAACAGAGTTCACGTAATCTTAGAATAAAACACAGTTCCATAAGTCAGATCCATTGAACCATATTAATATATTAACATGTCATTATGTTGCCTCTATTTTCTCATTTTGCCAAAGATCCAAGTGACTTCATCACAACTGTCCTCGTCGCATGTTGTGTAGTGCCTGCCCAGAAAACAGGAGGGTCCAAAAGCCACAGACTAAGGCATAATGTAATCCTCTTGATTTTAAGATCACCCATCCCCCAAACTGACATACAGTTGTCTCTTTCAAGACTAGTTAACCCAAATATGTATGTTCCTTTTCTCTCTTTCTTTCCTTTCCTCTTGTATCCCAACATTCTTCCTTCTCCTTTTCCCTATTAGTATCAGTACTAGAGTTTGAATTTGACTACATATTTCATTTTTCTCCCTTAGCCCCAGTATTTCTCCAGGATGCCCTTTTCATCCTAGAGTTCTCTTAGAGTGTAGAAGGCAAAAAAACAAAACAAAACAAAACAAAAGGGGCAAAATAAAAGTGATGCTTCAATATTTGAGCCATTTCCATCTTCTCCCTTGATCTATTTATCAAAAACTCTTATACAAATGTGACAGAAATTATATTTTGAACAAATTAAACCTATGTGTTATATATTCATCTCCTGTATACATTGTAACTCTTCTATTAGAGACCAGGGAAGAATACATAGCAAATAACATCAAAGAGGAAAATGAGGCAAGGACATAGGGAAATCCATTTAGAAAGGAGGAAGAAGTTGAAAGCCCATCTCTTCTGTTCTCTGGTGAAGTGTAGGAAGAAGATGGGACATGTAGGAAAAGCAAGGGGTGAAATGTATACCCTGATGATGTCTCTCCTCTGCATCATGAAGGAGGGAAGTCAGTTAGATAGAGTTTAAGGAAAGTTGAAAGCAAAGGGTCATTGCATATTTTCAATTGAGACTCTAAGAGGAGGCCAACTGCAGAGTGGTCCCATGCCAGCTGGATTGTTAAGTGGCTGAAGAGGAAAAAAGGGCATGGGACAGCATTCTTGAATCTCCTTCAACTCCTAGAGGAAGGGTGAATGGTTTGTCAAATGGCCCACATGGAGTCCTGTCAAGGAATGCTGATGGACAACTGGTGGTGAAGGCTGGCAGGCAGCCTTCTAGAGAGACATCCTGCAATAGGGCTAAAGGTTCAAAGGTCCAGCTTCTGGGTGGAGTGGGTCTACCCTCATGGTCTACCCACACCCTTTGCAGCTGATCCTCAGTGAGCACTGAGTGGGTCCAGAGAGCCCACCACCAAATCCACTGCAGACTTCAGCACAGACTGTTAGCCAGACACTAGATGCTGATTATATGTACATTTCCTGGAATCTGAATTTTCCTTATTCTTGTCATCAGGAGGTCACATAAGCCCTTTCCCCTCTATCTTGATAATGATATCCTTAAGAAAGAAAGGAAATGTGAAAGACTGATTATCTTAAAGAATAAATGTAAACTTCTGGATCACAGATAGGTTGACAAAATAAACTCAATTTAATTTTTCCCTACAATCCATAAGGATAAGCAGTTTGAAAGAAAAAGTAATTCAGGTAAGGACAATAAAGAAATGCCATTTGCTTTGCGTGGATAAAGATGATTTGTCAAATAACCAACCTTCAAGATAGGGTATCATGCTGGTCATAAAGTATCTTATGTGACTTTGCCAAGCTTTGAAGGCCATAATTCTTCTCCTCAGTATCATGTAGGAAGCACAAATATGATCAAAGGAAAAATGAAACACTTTCAGAATCCATTGTTAGGCACCTGCTATTCGTGATTTTCATTTCTCTGTAGGTCTTGAACCAGGATCGATTAGAACTGTGGTCCATAACTGATGCTCTAAACATCCTCCCCAAAAGTAGTCCTAGATATTTTTAAAATCTTTTAAATTTAACTAGGTATTGGGGAAAATGTCTTGAGTACCAAAATGTTTCACAAGCCGCTCAAAATCATGACTAGACATTACTAGACCATCTATGAAAGCTAGAGCTGTTAGCGATGTGCAGTGATTGTCCCTGTCATGATCAGCCCCTTTTCACCTGAATTTGAGAGGAGCAATGTGACATCATTCTCATCATTCCCAGACAAGTGAATTTTACTTAAAAAGTAAAATTATATCACCTAGATTAATTTTAATGTAAAGGATTAAAATATGAAAAAGCCCAAAAAGATAAAAATCATAATGAGAGGGTATAAAATTGTGCTTTTATCCATGTGGTCAGGACAGACGTGACATTGTAAAAATAAATGATAACCTCTCAGCTTTTTAGAGCAGAATGGGCAAGTGTGTTTATTTCCCGAAATTCCTAAGTTGTGGCCATTTTCTTCCTCAGAGTAATGTGACTTTATTGTTGTTTTTATCTTGATTAAAATGTCAGCCCCTGTCATTTATTATGGAAAGTGTCTGGGGTATATTCTGTTATTCTTCAGCAACACACAATTGCTTTCGACTCTTCCCTTTTTTCCCCTCAGTGGGATGCCCCTGCTGGGTGTATAGACAGAAAATCTTGCTTAATTACCCCTTTCATGATCTTGGCTTGAAGCCAGCTTTGTTTTATTCCACTTATAACCTTTTCAAAACAAAGAGTAATGGGAGTTTAGAGGAATAAGCTGACAACAGTTTTTACCTGAAATAAGTTGAGAACCAGAAAGTGCAGTTTTAAAAAATATCAGCCAAAGGGGTTCTTGTTTTTTCCTGGATCCAGAACTTTCCATGGATTATTAGAATATAATATGAATGAGAGTAAGACTATCAGATCTCAGGGAAAACTAGAGAAGTCTGCCTAATTGCCTGGCCATGGGCTATGTGCCATGTTGGGCTAGATGTCGCTTCCGTGTTTGCTGTCCTTCAGTGACTGTCACTAACTTGAAGGTACAATTTCAAAACAATAGCATTCATATACAACCTTAGACATTGCTCGAGTCATCTCCTGTTACCCTTTCCCCCTCCCTTCACCTTTTCTTAGTTGTATTTCTTCTTCTGCCCTTTCCCTATTTTCCATTCCTTCCACTGAGCATGTAGTTCCTGCTGTCATATTTTAATTTCCAGTGTTCTTTATACTATGGTGGTTTCCTTTTATAGCATCCTGTATTAATTTCATAGAGGTACTATCTTCTCTTTTCTCTTTGAGTCTATTAACAATAGTTTCTGTCAGGTTTCTTCGGTTTTCCACATTAAAAAAAAAAAAAAAAGAAGAAAGAAAAATTCAGGTCTCTGGCTTTCCGATTGGAGCTTTATCAAATGGTTGGTGATTCATGGATGTCTAGTCATTTTTTTTTTCATTCTTTTTTATTTATTTATTTATTTTATTTTTTGAGACAGAGTCTCACTCTGTCACCCAGGCTTGAGTGCAGTGGTGAAATTTCAGTTCACTGCAATCTCCGCCTCCTGGATTCAAGTGATTCTCCCACTTCAGCCTCCCGAGTAGCTGTGATTACAAGCCCACACCACCATGCCTGGCTAATTTTATTTTTTTAGTAGAGATGGGGTTTCACCATGTTGGTCCGGCTGGTCTCTAACTCTGGACCTCAGGTGATCCACCCACCTCTGCCTCCCAAAGTGCTGGGATTACAGACATGAGCCACTGTGCCTGGCCCTATTCATTTTTAAGAATGAAGCAGTAAGAGTCTGCTGGAAAGTTTTATGTACATGAATGGGGCTTATTGGGTGGGGGGCTTAGAGGTAGAAGGATGAGCTGGGATTCTTAGGTGGATGCTTTGTGTGAGTGCATTTTGCATTGCCATAAAGGAATACCTGAGACTGAGTGATTTATAAAGAAAAGAGGGTCATTTGGCTCACAGTTTCCCATGCTGTATAAGAAGCATGGCACTGGCATCTGCTTGGCTTCTTATGAGGCCTCAGGAAGCTTTTACCTGTGGCAGAAGACAAGAAGAGCTGGCATGTCATATGGCAAGAGAAGGGGAACAAGAAAGAGATGCTGGGCTCATTAAAATAACCAGCTCCCATGTGAAATAATAGAATGAGAACTCCACTGTGAAGGCACAGTAGAGTTTATTTATTAGGGACCCGCCCCCATGACCCAAACACCTCCTTCTAGGCCCTGCCTCCATCACTGGGAGCCACATTTTAATATGAGATTTGAAAAGGATAAATATCCAAATTATATCAGACCCCAAATGTCATAATCTGTAGGTATTTTCTCTTGGGCTGGTCAGCTTCGCCAGAGAGAAATCCTAATCCCTTGCTTAGGATAAACCTGGTTGTCAATATTGTTCATATTGGAGTCTTGGAGGTTTCACTCTTCAATACATAGTTTTTCATGTAATTCCATTTTTAGTCCAGCACTGCTACCCTCAGCTGTCCTGCTGTCACAGATTCCAGAGTTAACCTCAAGTCTTATACAGTGAGGATGGTCTGGTTGCCAGGATGTACATAGTGAAGAAACAGTCTCTAGGGGTCTTATGGTTTCCCACAGAGACCTAAACAAATCTTCCTGAGTGCAGCCCCACCAGATGCTCCCAGCCACAGAGGTGCCTGGTAGCTATGATTCCTGGGCCTGGCTATGAATTTACAGCTTGAATCAACCCACAGCTCGGTCTTCACCAAACCCACAGTCTCTTAGCTTTTAGCTTCCCATCATCTGCCAAGGAAATTAATATTTGTTGCTTGCTTTTCAACTTCCAAAGCATTGTTGACATGTTTCTTCTGTTCTTCTCTCTCCCTTCCTCCCTTCATCCTTACAGGTTTGGGTTTAGGTTCCATTTATAGCCATTGTGTGAGTGTTTCAGGAAAGAGCGGAGGTAGACAAAGGTGTTCAGTACAGTATTTAATCAGAAGTCCTCTCTCCCCTGTCTGTAGGCTTTAGACATCCTGCCCATTTCTTGTTTGCTGTAGACTGCCTTAAAGCCTTCATGTTGCCGTTCTCTTTTCTTGAAGCACTCGTCTCTACTTTTTTCTGGATAATCCTATTTATGTTTCAACTCTCAGCTTAAATGTCTTTTCCTAACCTAAGGACATCTTTCTTGGTACGCCCCAGGCTCACCGTACTTCCCCTATTACACACATACGCAGGGTGTGTGCCCTGCATGTGCCCTACATGCTCACAGATTCACTGACTGAAATGTCTTCCACCTTTGCCATTGTCTGCAAGGGGTTTCAAGTTAGATGAATCATGACAAATCCATTCCCCTCAGAAGTGTGTGTTCAGCCAGCATAAAGATGAGTAACTGTCTCCAACACACTGTTTATGAAGGAGGGCTATCAAAGCTTTCCTGGGATCTGTAGGTATGCCTAAGCACATATTTATCCCATGGCTTTCTTTTTTCTATTCATAATATGTCATTTCCAAAGGAGAATAATCCATTCCTCTTTCATTTACTGAAAGCAGTTTTAAAACTTCACATTCCTTTTTTGTTCATGGGTTGTGCAATAGTCACGCTTCAGCAGAGCTGTGCTTAATTTGAAGCCCCTGGCCTACAGTTCCTATTCATCTTCTCAAGCATGGTTGTCGTAAGTCACAGAGGAATGCCAAGTCCTCTTTTACCCAGTTATACCTTTCATTGCCGCTTCTTATTCACAATGGAAGATGAGTTTCCAGTTCTTTGAGCTTTTTTCACAAGTACAACCTGACTCATTAATGATAATTTTCCTTGCCTGGCATCTCGACTCAAACACACTCACTCCAGAATAACAAAGCACAGAGGAATTTGAATCCCTTGACAATCCAAGCACCATACCCCTAACCTTGAATAGAAAATAGATGCTAATAAATTCAGGGTCTTAAAAATGTGAATTATAGTCATTTCACACTTCGTGGCAGCTTCATGCTGAAGAAATAGCTTAAAACTTAATTACAATGCTTGTCCCTTCCTTAAGTGCAGATGGCATTCTTCAGATAGATTTTTGCCATGACATGTGAGGAACAGAGTGGAGAAACTAATTAGTTATTCATGATGGAGAAGATTGACTGTGGACTGATTAGAGGAAAGTGTTGACACCTTCCTAACATAATGCATCTGTCTATTAGTGTATGGTTCTCCCTCTGGCTCTCATAGAAAGCTCTTTGGGAAATGATGAAAATGCCATTCAGCCTTTGAATGCAGATGTAGGTATTAATAGAAAATGTGCCTGATGAGTGGGATTAAAATGGGGAGCAGAAGGCGTTAGGCTTCTTCTGATTGCCTACCCCCCCAAATGACTAGGCTGCTCTTTGATGGCCATTTGTGAGACACACAAACGTAATGAATTGGACATGGCCCACTTTTGGCATTGGAGAAGCTATGACAATACATTCAATACTTTCATGGCTAATTGTAAAGCAAGAAGTCAGCTGGAAAAGGATGATGTATGAAGGATTCTGTTCCCTGTTACATGTGATCCCATAGCGTGAGCCATGCAGCAACTAAGTTAAGAACAGGTAAAGGCCCAATCCCTGTGTCTTTGTGCAAGGTGCGATGCTGTTACAAAGAGAGAATTTTCCTCTTCATTCTTATGCCTTAGAATGGCCCAGAAGCAAAAGGGGCAGAGCCAAAAGTGAGACAACTTGATATAAGAAAGCAGTTTCTAATGGACCGAAGTGGTAAACAATCTCCCATAGTCACGGACGTCCTATCACTGAGAGACTCAAGGCAAGGGGGGGACTATCATAGCAAGACTATCACAGAGATGTGTCAGGCATCAGAAGGAGAGAAGATTTTAGCTAAATAATACTCAAGTCTGCTCTCATATGAAGATTCTAAGACTCAGGCTTCAAGTGCTGCTCAAAAATACAGTTAGATGAGGAACCTCTCATTAAGTTTAAATTCTTTGCAAAGCACTATTCCTTGAGTAGTTGAAGGACAGAATCTGTGACCGGCATTGACTCCTTTTTATGCCTTATACTATGGGTGTTTAGAAAACAATTCAGATTTTTATAGTGGTTTATAAATTTCAAGAGAGCATTTTCACAAGTACTCCTCTAAGAATTTCCTGAAGCAGAATGGGACGCAGTGACTTCATTCCCATTGTACTGATGAGAAAACTGAGAGGTTAATGTGAAATGCCTCCTGTTTGACATAATGAAATGCATATCCTTTCTCACAGCTCCATAAGACTTTAAAGTGTTGGTGGGTGACCCAGAATCTCTGTGATGGCAGCACTTGGTAAAGATGAGCAGAACCGTGGGGTCTGACTGCTGGACACCAGATCCTGCCTTTGTCACCTCCTAGAGTGTGACTCTGGCAAAATTTAAAATCCTCTTTTTGTCTCAATTCCCTCCTTTGTGAAAAAGGGACAAGAACAACGCCAGCCTCAGAACAAATTTTTGAGAATTAAATGACATCATAGACATGAACTACTTCAAACATTACCTAGAATGTAGAGCTTAATAAATGTTAATTTCAGGGGCTTCATTTTTGAAGCAACAGATTGTTACTTATTCTTGAGAAAGGCCAAGGAAGTGGTCCCAGGCCAAGGAAATGGTCTTGACATTAGCTTCAGACAGTCCTAACCCTATCACTTATTACCAGGGACTTAACCTCTCTGAGCTTAGGTCTTCCCATTTGCAGAATGGGGGTGTCAATACCATTAAGTAAGAAAATCCAGGCTGAAATGCACTGAAAATCCAGGCTGATATAGGCACAATAATGTGCCTATATCTTCTGCCTTATAGATAATGGTCAGCAACAGGTTAATAGCCTATTTTGTACCAGTCCAGATAATCAAGACAGCACTAAAACAAGGATGGACCAATTAATTTGCCAGACTGGTCCCAAAATTAAAACTGAACTTTAACCCTGCTTGTGAAATGTTCTCATAGCAAAGGTATTTGCCTTTATATGAAGGCACGAGAGAGCCAAACTGTTGCTAAGGAGAGGCAAACTCAGAAACTTAAGCACTACATAGACAGTATGAAGTGGTAAGCACTGTGGCTATGAATAAAAAGGTGAATTTTGTAAGTATTCATACTGCAAAGAGTTTTTGAACTTTTTCTGAATTGAATTGCAGTATGATGAGAGACAGAGTGGCAGCATTGTCTAAAAATGAAAAAGAGGCTGGGCGCGGTGGCTCATGCCTGTAATCCCAGCACTTTGGGAGGCCGAGGCGGGTGGATCATGAGGTCGGGAGATCGAGACCATCCTGGCTAACACGGTGAAACCCCGTCTCTACTAAAAAAAATACAAAAAAAATTAGCTGGGTGTGGTGGCGGGCGCCTGTAGTCCCAGCTACTCAGGAGGCTAAGGCAGGAGAATGGCGTGAACCTGGGAAGCGGAGCTTGCAGTGAGCTGAGATCACACCACTGCACTCCAGCCTAGGCGACACAGCGAGACTCTGTCTCAAAATAATAATAATAATAATAAAATTAATTAAATAAATAAATATATAAGAAAAAGAATAGAATTTAAATATTAATATTTAAAAATCTAACTCTAATACTAAAGTGTGGTAATGACCAAAATACTTTCCTTCCTGACTCCTTCAGTCATTTGTAAGAAGGAGATGACTGATTAAATCAAGCTCCTTAGAGGACCAGACCAAGCAGAAATCTCAGAAACAAGACGCCTTGTCTGGCTACGTTTTATTCCTGTTGCCAACTGCTGCCAGGAATCAATAGCTCTCTCTTAACCATAGCATGGAAATGAAATTACACATTAAACTCTAATGAGATTTATTTAATTTTTCAAATGGAATATTTCATATTGTCCAAGATAATGTCCATTTATTTTTCAATACGTTCATAAAGTTTTTGATCCTCCATTAAGTTGCGCCCTTATGAGTTATATTGTGTTCTTTTCCCCAAAAGCCAAGTGAGTACCTATTTTTCATGTGGCTTGGGTAGACTTTTGTCTCGTAACCCCAGGTTGTTGCCACAGAACTCCTGGTCCCTGCCTGCAACCTGTTGCTGGCCCAGATTAACCTATGAGATAAAGTGGCTGCAGTGTTTTTTCCAGGAAAATTAATTATTTTTGGTAATAACAGGTAGACACCCTCTGTGGCCATTAAAAGCAAACCCCAGCAGTATTTTTCAAAGGGCTGGTGTCACTTGAACAGACACTGTGAATGAGTTCTACTGGATAAATAGCACACAGTCAAAATGCTGGTTCCAGGGGCTTTCTGGGGCCAGCTCTTGAAACAGGGTTGAGGGCTTTAGCCTGGGACCTCAAGACAAGGCAAGCAATGCTGGCCTTGCAGTTCATGAGCAGCTCTCACATCCCACCCAAAAACCTTGATGAGTCCTGGGGATACAGCCTAGCAAGAAGGAAAAGGGACAGCAGCCTCAGAATGTCATTTCACAAGGTGAACCCATTCATAATGCTTTGAGATGACATCTGATGCCAAAATCTGTACATTTCAGCCAAATGGATGAACTCTAGCTGAACTTGCCATGCTAAACACATAATACCACCCAATAGAATGCATTCCTTACACAGATATTTGAATGCTTGCTATGTGTCTGCCTATATGTGCTAGGGAATCAATGATGAGCAAGACAGAAGTGGTCCCTGCCCTCATGGAGTCTGTGTTCTAACCAGGGAGACCTTAAATACCCAGGCAAGGTGATCAGCATTTATTGAGCACATTCCTGGGCCTAGCATCAGCCTGTTTACTTTGTAAATATTATCTATTTAAACTCATTAGGAGAACCTCCTTTGGGAGAAGGCTCTTTAATCATCTCCATTTTCCAGATGAGGAGTCAAAGACTTGTAGAGTTTCAGGGGCATGCAGAAGGATGTTGAAACAGCCATCCCATTACTGGGTATATACCCAAAGGATTATAAATCACACTGCTATAAGGACACATACACATGTATGTTTATTGCGGCACTATTCACAATAGCAAAGACTTGGAACCAACCCAAAGGTCCATCAATGATAGACTAGATTAAGAAAATGTGGCACATATACACCATGGAATACTATGCAGCCATGAAAAAGGATGAGTGCATGTCCTTTGAAAGGACATGGATGAAGCTGGAAACCATCATTCTGAGAAAACTATCACAGGGACAGAAAACCAAACACCGCATGTTCTCACTCACAGGTGGGAATTGAACAATGAGAGCACTTGGACATAGGAAGGGGAACATCACACACCAGGGTCTGTTGTGGGGTGGGGGAAGGGGGGAGGGATAGCATTAGGAGATATACCTAATGTAAATGACGAGTTAATGGATGCAGCATACCAACATGGCACATGTATACATATGTAACAAACCTGCACGTTGTGCACCTGTACCCTAGAGCTTAAAGTATTACAAAAAGAGTCTGGTGGAGAAAATTTTATATTTGGCTGACATTAACCCATATTCTTCTTGCTAAACCCTACCACCATGCAAAAGGAGTCCGCTCTCAGCTAGGGGACAGTAGGAACCTCAGTGTCACATTGCATTTCTTATTATCTCTATTGCATTTATTTAGGAAGGTTTTCAGACTTCCTGTTTAACTAGAAATAGCCAGAAAGAGTGAAACACCCATCTCCATGGCCTTTTGCATCATGTAGTTATTATTTACTTACTTGCTTTATTGTTCATCTTATTTATTGGGTTGTAAATGCTAAGCCAGTGATTCCCAATGTTTGTTTCATTTTGGGACCAACTGGGGAGTTTAAAAATAATCCCGATTCCTAGTCCACATCCCAGAACAATGAAGTCAGAATCTTTAGGAGTGTGACCTAGATATCAGTATTGATCAGAACAGGCCTGTGATGCCAGGTGATACCAGGCTATGGCTGAGGTTGAGAACTGGGTTCTAACAGCACAGATCCTGTGTCAAGTGCTCTCATCACCGAACATACGGATATTGTAAGGTGTGAAACAGTGCCCGGCATATAATTGAGCACCTAGTAAATGTCTGTTGAATAACTGGGTAGGTAAAGAGACAGAGGGATGGGTGAGTGAGTGAACAAAGAAACCAATGATTGCAGCAGTTATTGGAGGTAAAATTTTAGAGTAACTATTAGATAATTCTTTACAGTTGACCTTATAAAAGTTCAGATTCTGTATACTACTGCACCAAAAAAATCATGGAAGGTTTTAGATAAATACATCTGTGTGTGAAAAAGTACACAGCAAACTGCAGGGTGCTCACATCATCCAGAAGTGAAATTCTCTTCGCCTTCCTTAATATGCATTAATCTCCGATCTTGGCACACTCCCATCTCGACAGTGCAGGCAGCTGTTACATCAAAGGTAATGGTTCATTATTATTTCTTCAGTGAATCATTGTTTGTCTGAAGGAAGCAGAGATAACAAAGAGGAAATTATAGTTTGTGTGGAATGATATGATTACTTGTAAACCGAGCCATAAAAAGGAAGTGTACGTGAGCAATTGAGAATTCCCTCTCTGTCCTCTCACTGCAGAACTGAGCAAAGGGAGCAGTGTATGCCCTATTAACATTTTAATTAGGGTGGGAGACAGACACTGAAGCATTTTCCACACCTGAGAAACCCACAATTTTCTTGTTACAGTGTTGATTACACCCCTGGATAACTCTGTGGAATACCAATGCCATGTTGGGCGAATCAATGTTTTATTCTAGTTCTGATTAACATAAAAGTTCAGGTGAGTCTGTGAACATGGGAGGGAGCAACAGAAAGACCAGTGGAGAATGCAGCATTTGCATGGATTTCTGCTGATGTCCCTAGTACTGCTTTGTCCATGTATTACTTGGATGTCAGCTGAGATTATCCTCTCCTGTAATATCTACCTAAAAGTGATTGATGCAAAATGCTTTTGACAGATTGTGGAAAATCTAATGTCTTTCTAAGGACCTCCTTCTAGTTTCATGATCACCTCTGACTTTGAACTCCTGTTCTGTCATCATATTCAGTTTAAGACCCAACACCACCACTAGACCATATATTACCTGTGTTTAAATTAGAAAAGGATACCGCCTCTGAGGTTGTTTACTTCCATATGTCAGAACATTGTCATGACATGGTGATTTTGTTAGAACAAGACACTGCCATATAATGGAAAATTCTGAGAAATGCACAGATCTGCCACACCTAGAATTTGAATTGCCTGTCCACACATACATGCACGTGCCACCCTTGAGCAATGCACAGTCTGTATGGAGCCCTGGAAGAGCATCTCCCCATCCTGCTCCAGGGGCCATCTCATAACACATTAGGTGGGATTTGGAACTCAGCATTTTTCATTTAATTTCCACCAAAAAGACTACTTACATATGGCTCTGATGTGCACAGATTTTGCTAAAATTTTGAAAAAGCAAAACAAGCTAAAATTTCATAACAAATATTCTGTTTCAAAAAATCCCCAGGCTACATTACCTAGAACTCTATCTTCTGTAGCAGACTTTCCTTCTTTCTTGCTTTTCTACTCCACTTTTCTTGCTTTTCTTCTCCACTTTTTACTCCTAATACCCCCCAGATTTCTAGATTCTTTCTCATATGTATCAGTTTAGTTATCTTCTTAGTTATTCAAGTGCCTATAGACTAATGCCTCAGGGTTTTACCATTTCTTCCAACTGCCTATCAAAGTATTGTCTCAAACAAAGAGAATTCCTTCCCTAAGAGAAATTTTGGGGCAAGCAATCAGAATTTTACTTTAAATTTGGTTGCAAATATTCAAAGTATTATTAGGAGTAGTTCAGTATAGCAGCTTGTTTCTATTTACTTAAAATTCTGTAGGCTGCAAATAGGAAGGAAACTTTAAGGGAAAATAATTATTAATAATAGGAGTTGAGGATGCAAATGGCCTTTGGATATTAGCTGGTTCAATTCTGTCATACTACAAATGGAGAAACCAAGGCATAGAGAGATGGAGTGACCTGCCTCAAGCACGCAGCTAAGTAGGTTGTTCAGCATTGGAACCAAATTTTCCTGACCCGTGGGACTGGGTACTTTCTGGTACCTGACTTTCTCGAACACCATTTAATCTCCTGTTTGTATTCTGATCACATGCCACCCTGATCTTGTGACTATTAGAATCTTGGCATTAGCTTCAGACAGGCCTAACCCTATCACTTATTACCAGGGACTTAACCTCTTTGAGCTTAGGTCTTCCCATTCGCAGAATGGGGGTGCCAATACCATTAAGTAAGAAAATCCAGGCTGAAATGCACTACTGGGTTTTGGAAGGCTTCTCAGAGTTCTTGGAGTCCTGTATTTCATCCACTCAACTAATAAGCACATCTTACACACATTTAGATATTAGAAATGCAAAGATGAACAAGCCTTTGTCCCACCTCAGTGAACACATCACCTAATACATGTGAAAGTCAGTCTTATAATAGGCCTATGTGAAAGGGGAAAACTAGGAACAGATGTGTGTGTTGTGTCTCAAGGCAGAGTCAAAATTCACCAAGAAAACGACAAGACAGAAGCACTTCAGTAGGGAGAGGTAACATTATATGGTATGGCATGGAGACATAAAAGCACATGCATGATGCTGAGATGGGATAGTTTCCTTGACCCCCTTTATGGGCAGGAACTGGACTCATTTCACTCAGCTTGCCACTAGCCACTCCTCGTGGGAGGAAGTGTGCCAGCGAGTGAGTGTGGGAACCAGAGTGAAGGAACACTGCGACCAGCCGGTCGCGCCTCTGGCAGGAGCAGGCTCTCTGTGGGGCCCGCAGCAGTGTCCAAGCATGGTATAGCCAAAGGTCATTCAACTCTGCCATCTGTGGAGGGCCAAGTGCCAGTCAGCTCAGTAGGGGATCAGGGTCAGCCACTGTCCTCTCAGCACCCAGGTTCTTGTCTGGCATTCAGGAAGAATCAGGTCACAGGAACTGTTTGAAACGTGATGAATGCAGAAGACTTTACTGAGTGGTGGTGGCTCTCAGCAGAAAGGCTGGAAAGGGGATGGGAAGGTGATCTCTCCCGGAAGCCCAGCCATCTCCATCCAGGCCCCTCTCTGAAACCACACCGTCTGAAGTTAACCGCACCTATCCGTAGTCTCCAAGGCTCAGTTGCTTCTCTGCTCACCGCTCAGCTGCTCGTATCCTCTCCTCACAGCCACTGGTGTTGCTCTGCCAGCTGAAGTCTTTTATGGGCACAGGATAGGGGTGGGGCAAGCCAAAAGCAGCATTTAGATGGAAAAATAGGGTCAGCTGTTTTCACTTAGTGCTGCGGTTCCAGGCTTAAGGGTGGGTTTTAACTGGGAGAATAGCCCTTCTGTATCAATATGTTGGAAGTATGATGAAAGTGTCAACAGGGTTTTAGGGCAGAGAGTAATAGATGATTATGTTTGATGCTGGAGAAGAACATTAGGTCTGGATGATAAAGAGTCTTGAATGTCATGCCAATAAGTTTGGATTTCAACCTATAGATGATGGGGGAGAACACACATAATTGCAAATTAAAAGAAACTCTACCATAGTCATCATTAGAATGGTTTTTTAAAGATATCATTATTCATATTCTTGATTTATTCCCAATTTGAGGTTACTGATGAAGAAGTTCTAAGTTTTCCATCTAAAAATGGCTTATGTCAAATGACGTTGCCAAAGCAAATGCTATTATGAAAGTGAAAATATAATCTCAGCAGGCTTTTATTTAACTGAGAGCTAGCATAATGAAGGAGTTTACTGTTCCTAAAGCAACATGTTCTCAGCCACTGGATTTAATGAAAACCTGCTTAGAGTCTGTACAAAGCAGGGTGAAAAGTGAGGTGCCTTTTCTGTCCGGTATATTTCTCAGGAACTGACTTACAAAGGATCAAATATGACACGTTACTGACTTATTCAAGGATTTATACCTTAAAAAAAAGAGAAAAGATAATGTAGAATGTCACTGTAATTAAAAATACATAGCTGTGGCCAATTATAGCTGTTGCCACAACTATAATAGCATGAAATGCACAAGTAGTAAATGTATAGGTTTCTTCTCTTTGAGAAATAAAATGCTGTTTTCACATAGGATGTTATAGGCATCTGAATATTTAAAAATAAGATTCTGGAAGGCATGAGCAGAAGTGTACAAGTTAAATAGGTTCTAATGTGTACAAGTAGCAAGAAGAAAATTATGTGGAAAACAACTTTTAGGCTGAAAGAAGTAATAAAACACAAATCTGTTGACTTTCACTTGACTCCTGTTCTACAAAATCAAACCGTATAAATGCAAAAGTCTGTTCAGCTTCTGTTGAAAAGGCAATATACTTCAGACTTGCCTTAGGGTTAACACAGTGACCAAGGCAAAAAAAAAGAATGTAGTATGGACAAGGAACATTAAAGTTCTAAGGAGAAAGCTGATTGGAAATGTAGGAAGAAACCAGCATGTCCAACTGTGAAGAGAGTCGGAGGATATCATTTGATCAGCAGGGGCTGGGTTCTTCAGGCCTTTGTGGTATTGGGGGTCAAGGACCAGGGGAGGCTTAGTTTACACTTGAGAACACTTAGTAATGACTTTGGAAGCAACATTAGTACCGAGGGTCTCCAAAGTATTGACATAGAATGTACACATGCACACAGTAGATTAAGGGGCGTTAAGCAAAGCTGATACCAGCATTTCCCATTCCCGTGTGTCCTCTTCTTAGCACACATTCACACAGGAAGTTTAACTTACAATCCCCAAGAAAGCAAAGGATATTAAAACAGCTGAGACATTACAGTGAAATAGGTAAGTTATGGAAGGGAAAGGCATGATTTCACTAATGTTTCTCTGACAGAATGGAGTGGGGTGATCTGAGTGGATAGCCAAGCCTTAAAGGAAACAGATGCCCAAGATATATAGATGTTTAGTTCTATCGAATGAATCACATTAGATTGTAGGAAACACCTGAATGTAGGATTGTTCATGTTGTAAGATTTTATTGAGTTGATAAACTACATAAGCTTTTGAAACAGACACAGGCCCATTTACTTCTGCTTTTGTTGCACATTCACTTTTAGGTGTATTTCCTTCATGTTTGTATCCATAATTAGCCAAAAGCATCATGCGAACATTTTATCCCCAGTGTCAAACGCAGTGCCTAATGCATGGAAGCTAGTAAATATTTGTTGAAGGAGAGATAAATAAGATTAAATCCAAGTCAGCTGATGTGGCTAATCCTAAGAGAAGGGATGAGCAATTCTGTAGACAACATTGTATTTTGCTGAGTTATAGAACTTCTTCTATTTCTCTGGCCTAACACAGGTCTAAATGTCTTTATTAGACAAAAACAAAAAAACCTTCCTGGTAAGTTAATTAAGAAGAATGACAAAGTCAGCAGTTACAAAGCATCTAAGCCCCTATACAGTACCTTGAGCTTTGGATTTGCATAGACCTGAGTGAAATCCCTGGATTTGCCACTACACAGTCACGTGATCTTGAGCAACTCTCCTTAACTCCTGGATGCTCAGTTGTTCCATCTGAAAAGACAAATTGTAATTGATTCATCTCATAAGGCCTCTACAATATTTGGTAGACAGAGTACCAGCACACAGAAACATCTAATGGAATGACATAGGTATTCTAATTCAAGGGAAACTTTCAGGAGTTTAAGATTAATTCAGTGAGACTCCACAAAAAGTTGAGACCAAACTACAAAAATGACAGCTCAACGAATTTTAACTCATATGTTCACTAGTTGATTGTCTCATGTACAAAACTGTAGATTCATAAGCCAGGGATGAAGTTTGTCTTGTTTATTCCCATGTGGTACTAAGTACAGGGCCCTGCACATAGCAGGTCATTAACAACATTTGAATAATAAATGAATGAATAAGTACATTTCCACACATGACGCTGTGAATTACCAAACTAGTTAGTGCTCTGTGGTCTACACTAGAGTTAATGTCACTGAGAGTTAGGGAACCGTAGAAAGGTTGATGGCATTCTGGGTAGTAGAGGTGGGGAAGATGATGAAGTAAGGATGCTATGACAAAAGAGAAAGTGTAACACTGCTGTAGGCAGCATGAGCTCCTCCCAGAAGGTCATGGTCATGGATGCTTTTGATGAGGGCTGAATAGTCTTTCACACCTTGAATAGTCTTTCACACCTGAATAGTCTTTTGCACGTCTGTTTTGCTCCTCTGTGCTATAGATTCCAGCTATGGTGAATTATTTCCAGAATCTCAAATGCTTTCTCTTCCTGGATGGTCTTTGAACAGTCCTCTGTTTGGAACACTTCCATATCCCTTTTATCTATAACTGCTTCTTACTCTGTGGGTCTCAGTTTAGATATCATCCCTTTTGTAAGGCTCCCGTGAACCCCCAAACTGATTTCAGGCTTTAATACAATCACAGCAATTATTCATCTGTATTGTATTTCCATGCTGAGTTGTTCCTTCCCCCCAGCAGGCTGGGAAAAGACCAGGACAGTCTACATTTACCAGCCTCTAATCCATCACAGTCAGTATCCACTGAATGAATAACACCATTCTGAGATGTCAAGACTAAAAGAATCAGGAATGTTTCTAAAGAAATAGGAAAGTTATGGGGGGTGGTTGGGGCTTAAAACTGGATAATTTCAGTTTTTAGTTTTCTTTAAAGTAGCAGAAAACTCAGTGAGTAGAAATGTCTAGTAATCAATAGAGCAGGAGTACTAGGGAGAGAAGACAGGGCTGCAGTGGGTATCATCTGCAGAAGAGAAAGAAAAACAAAGAGTGAAAAAGATATACATGCATTTAGGGAATAGAAGGAAGAAGCAGAGCTGACAAAGAAGTCAGATAGAGAAGCTTAGAGGGAAAGAAACGTTTCTCAAAGGGGTAGTTATCATTCACCTTGAAAGCAGAAATTTAAAAACCCCTTAAAGGAAAGGGGCAGATGCTGAAAGGAAATGGGTGGTAGAGTGGAGTCAGCTGCTCCAGAATCCAGGGGAGATGCATGGCAGGGTAAGAACTCAAGTGGGCTACTCGGCCAAGGGCAGCTCTTATCCAAAGAAGTCAGGCTTAGGCTTGTGTTAAGACAATGGAAAGGGAGAGGTGGAAGATGGTAGAAAACGAAGTTGATGGAGGTGGATATAAGCTAGAAAGTTGTCAGTGTTGCTCTATTTTGTCCTGGATCCTTGTAGTTTCTTATGCTTCTTTCCTGCAGGGAAATGGAGTTAGGCATATGCTGTCTAGAATGCGTTAGAAGTTTCCCAAACATTAGACAAAGCATGCTGCAGAGTGCTGTAGAGTAGAAAGAGCCATCAGCAATCCTGATGAGTATCTTTTTGCCTCGGTTTGTAGCTCCTAGGGATATAGGGCATTTCACTATCCACAGAACCTCCAGCTTGCTTATGTGCTGCCTTGGAACCCTTCCAAGGCTTACCTCATGCATGCATGCCTTGTCAAGAAGCTTACAGTACAGTTGGGGATATTGTCATTTACTTTAGTTTCTTGGCAGTAACCAGTATCTACAGTACCTACTTAACAAATGTTTACTGAAGTGAAGTCAAGTTGGGCTGATGTTCTTTTATGCCATGAGGCCTGACATACACGTTTTTTCTTTTAAGTGAATAGAAAACACTTTAGTGTTGGCCGGGCGCAGTGGCTCAAGCCTGTAATCCCAGCACTTTGGGAGGCCGAGACGGGCAGATCACGAGGTCAGGAGATTGAGACCACCCTGGTTAACACGGGTGAAATCCCGCCTCTACTAAAAATACAAAAAATTAGCCGGCAAGGTGGCGGCACCTGTAATCCCGTTACCGGGAGGCTGAGGCAGGAGAATGGCGTGAACCTGGAGGCAGAGCTTGCAGTGAGCTAAGATCTCGCCACTGCACTCCCAGCCTGGGTTTACAGAGGAGTGAGACCCCCAAAGAAAAACACTTTTAGTGGGAGCTAAATGATGTAGACACGAAGAAAAGGAACAAAAGACACTGGGGCTTTCCTGAGGGTGGAGGGCAGGAGGAGGGAGAGGAACAGAAAAAATAACCATTGGGTACTAGGCTTATCATGAGTTTACTTAAATAACAAACCTGCACGTATACCTCTGAACCTAAAATAAAAGTTTTTAAAAAACACTTTTGAAAGAATTTTACTCTTCCATGAATTACTAAGAATAGCAGCTACTGTCTATTGAACAATGTGTAAAACACTTTACATCTATTTAATCTTCAAAACAGTTTTATGAGGTATTAGTATCCTCATTTCATTGATGAGGAAACTAAGGCCTAGAGAGGTTATGGAATTTATTAATCCAAGGTCATATTGCATATAAATGGCTCAGCTGCCATTCGAATTCAGATTTGTATAAATCTAACGACCCCTAGTTTAGCCTGCTCCTCACATGGTCATTTCATCTCTGGGCCTCTCCATAAGGCATGTACCCAGAAAATGTCAGAACTATGGTAATCTGCAAAGGCACTGCTCTCCTACCTTTTTCCTACTTTGCCCTCCAGCCCTGGTAGAAGCCAAGGTTGCTTTGTGATTAGCACAAACACTGTCTCATTTAGCAGTAGAACCCTGATGGATAGTCTCTCCAGGCAGGCTAGTATCTTGCACACCATGGGTCCCAGCTGTCTTCATCCTTGAACAGAATCCCTGCTGAACACAGAACAGCCATAGTACTTGATACAAAGCTTACTCAGATGCTGACAGGTTTGTAAGTGTCTAGAGGACAAAGCAACAGCTGATTATTAAATTTCCTTTAGATCCATCAAATGATTTAAGCAAGGTGCTTGGAGGTAACCAATTTGAGTAACTCCTCTGAGTAATTGGCGATAGCTCTGCTTGAAGCTCTGATCAGCTTTGCTTTTAGAAATTCTATAGGCAAAGCCAAAGCTACAAGAGAATTTGATCTTTAAGGACTTCACAGGGCCAGTCCTTAAAACTGACCATTTCTTTTCCCGTTGTCAGCCGCTGTCAGAATTTAACAACTGTGGCTGTGATTTATTAACGTGTCTGATTCCCTCTGGGGGCAGTCCCATTTTTCAAGGATATTCCATGCTCCAAGCAGCTCTTTGCACAGTGACCGTCCATCAGAGGCATCTGCTTCAGTAATCAGCAGCTCCAGATATGCTCATACCTCACCAGACAATGCTACAATCTCCTGGGAACTGGCATGCAGAGAAATAATGGATTTATAGAAATATACCACTGTGACAAAGTGGGAAGACAGATTAAGCAGAAAAGGCAGGGCAGGCTAGGGGCTGAGGAACATGAGGACAGAATTATAGGAAACCAAGCCACACAATAGTAGTTCTTAACAGGACTGTAACATCTTAATGCATTCTTCCCACCCAGCACAAATGTGGGGGTCACAGATTATTGGAATGGAGGTGGTCTAAAAATCAGCAGAATTAAAAAGACACATTCAAGTGAAACAGGCTTTCCTTGCTTCCCATCTTTTCATTCCATGTTATTTTCTTTTCCTCTCTGAAAACCACTTGGCAAGGATCATGAGACAGAACAAACAGAAAAGGGGAGGTGAGCTATTTACTGAAGGTGTAAAACTCAACTTGTGTTGGCATTATGTCACTGAACTGAATAGCTATCAGAGACTCTTTTTCCTCAACTTTGAATGGGCCCAAAATGTTACTGTTACCAAAGTTGCACATTGAAGAAGACAGCAGATAATGTACTTGGTAAAATAGGCAGCCTCCACCAGGAAAATGTATAAAGGTTCCATTTACTGACCCTCCCTTACCTCCGCATCAGCTTGTGTCATAAATTGCTATTTGCTGACAAGCTGTGCTGATATAAGCCCAATGCTAGTTGCAGCACAAGAAAAAGATGCCATTTACTTAGTGCCAAGGAACAACAGCCTTGCTTCTCTCGAGCTGATCACCATGTTGCTGGCTGGTAGAGGGAGAATGGATGGTAGCCATGGTTCGTTACCAGTCTAATTTCCGTGTATGTACTACTGTAGCATTAGTGACCAGAGGAAACACATCCGGCCATTCTAGGAAGCATGAGAAATTTTTCTGACACCTACCCCAGCCCTTCCCAATGTCCCCAACATTTGTGCACACACCACCATCTCACTGCATAGCTGGGTGTACTACAGAACACTTCAGCTTTGAGTTGTCTTGATAATATTTTAACTTTTAAGTTCAGGGGTACATGTGCAGGTTTGTTATATAGGTAAACTGTGTCACAGGGGTTTGTTGCACTGATTATTTCATCGCCCATGTAATAAGCTTAATATCCTTTAGTTATTTTTCCTGATCCTCTCCCTCCTCCCAATAATTATTCTAAATGAATTGCTATTTTTAGCATAGTGGCTGACACCTATAAATATTTGGAATTTAAATATTCCTTGAATGAAAGAGTGACCAAATGGATTTTATCTGAATGTATTTATCCACTAGGATATTCACAGCAAGTACTGTTTACAATGATGGGCTTTCGTAGATATTAGCTCATTTGATCTTTATAATAACCAAGCAGCAGCTACTCCACCTGCCCTCTTATTTAGGGTTCTTTGGTAGTAAACAACAGAAACTCATTCTGATTAATTACCTAAAAGGGGATTTTTTTTTAAAGGATGTCAGAAACTCCCAAAATTAACAAGAGGCTGGAAAGGGTCCTAGAGACAGGAGAGAAGTAAGAAGGCTTCAGAAAGTCCGCAGGTAGAAATCCTGGGAACCAGCAGAGTCTGATCACAATGAAGAAACTCTGGTTTCTGCCTCCTTGTCTTGGTAGAGTCATATCCCAGGCAGGGCCGCCAGGTTGTTTCAGAATGGGTTCCTTCCGCACCCCTTGACTCGATGGCTCTATTGGACTGAATTCAGTGAGGAGAAAACCCCCCAAGGAAATCTGCTAAGAAGGGGAAATAGATGCTGGACAGCCAAAAATCCACCAGGGCTATCATATCTCTTGGGCAAACAGAAACATTGAGGCTCAGAGCTTAGTTGATTTCTTCAGTGTTATGCACATGGTGCTTCAAAAACTGATTCAAACCTGGGTTTTCTCACAAATTCCACATTCTTTCCTTTTATATGCCACAGTCATATAATGTGTCCTTTTACGCCTGAAAACAAGTTACTACATACAGTGCACTATCCTAGATTGGATCCTGCATTTAAAAAGGACAAAAGGACATAGAAGATTGGTAAAATCCAAACAAAGTCTGTAATTTAGTTAATAGTATTAGATTGTACCAATGTTAATTTCTTAGTTTTGACAAACATACCATGGTTATATAAGATGGTGATATTAAAGGAGGCTGGGCAAAGGGTATAGAGGAACTCCCTGTGCTAGTTTTACAACTTTTCTCAAAATCTAAAATTAATCCAAATATAAAATGTTGTTTAAAAAACAGGTTGATAGCTCTCCTTGGGCTTCTTTGGGACAAAGTGACACACATTTATGGATAGCCTTCTGATGCAAGGCACATGGAATTCCCGAAGATCTCAGTGTCAGCATTTATACAAAAGGAAGCCATAGTCTAGAAAGGGCAGTACCATACCAAAAAGGAATATGAGGGATAGGCATCATATCCAGAAATTTTGGAGGAGGTAAAGGAGATTTAGGGGCAGCATTAGGGGGAAAGTGGTACTTGAGTTTATCGTTTTAAAAAAATGATGAAAATTGGATCTCCAAGAGAAGGGAGGTAGGAAGCATAATCCTGGATCACATAAGAATGAGAATGAAATTGTCAGTGGTGTAGGCACATGAAAGACTCCACCATCCAAATTGAGAAATTGGGATTTCGTCTTTGTTGGCAATTGGTTGAAGTCATCGGGGCTGTTCTTCAAAAGGATACTCTGACTTGATAAGTAGGAGACTCTGAGCAGGAAGGCAGAAGACAGAAAGGATGCTAAGAAGATTATTCAAGATTAAAGATAAGTGAGAATTAAAGTCAGTTCTGCGTCTTAAGCCCTGGAAATAGTCATCAACACAGTGAAAGTCCGTGTTCATCCAAATATCCAGAACTGTTTGATAAAGACACCAAACATTTCCTGTTCTTTATAGCAGCCTAGAGAAGCAAACTAAATGTAGAATACAGCTCAAGTAGTGTCTTGGTAAATAATTCTCAAAATATTACCCCTTTTATTGTATGAAATGGCTATTTTCAAAACATAATTTTTATGTTCAAAATATGACATTGCTATTTAAACACATATTTAAAAGTTACTACCTTCCAGGCACTGTCCTAAATGCTTTACAAATATTAATTCACTTAATCTTCACGCTGTACACCCTTAGAAGGTAAGTACTATATTTATTAGCCCTGTTCTACAGATGAGAGAGCAGAGGAACAAGGGAGGAAGGAAACTTGCCTAGAATTATGGAGCTAGGAAAGAATAGAGCTGAGATTCAAACCCAGGCAGCCTACTGAGCCCATGCTCTTGATCATGGTATATTACTATTGTTATTACTTAAAATTTGTGGTTAAAACAGATGATGTTAAAACAACGGTGGGACTCCAAGCTAATGAGTCTTGTAACTGGAAGTTTTTCTGGAAAATTTGGGGGAAAGTGAGCACTCAAGGGAACAGAAAGAGGTGGTATAAGCTAAGCTTTCATTTGTATGCTGGTGAGTTGTTTGAGGAGAGATGTACAGCAAGCAGTCAGACTTACAGAAACTCTGCCCAGGAGTTATAGATAGCACCAACTCTCACATCTAAGCAGAAGTTCATCTGCTTAGATGTGAGAGTTGGTGCCATAATAATAAAAGTTATTGTCAGGAAAACAATTATAAATAGAAGACATAGCCAGGTCATTACTAAATGTCTACTTTTAAGAGGAAGAAAAGGAGTATACGATAAATAGAGTTAGAAGGCAATTTAAGACGCACAGAAAGGAGAAAATCATCGGTTTAATGTAGCAGAGATGCCAAGGGAAATGAAATCCAAGAATAGTATATTGGATTTAGTAACATGAAAGCCAGTTGTATGGGAAAAAATAGGATGACTGTTAAAGTCAGATGGTTAAGGAGATGGCAGGATACTGTAGTCTTTGAAAGTCAAAATGAGATCCAGAGCCAGGTGCAATGGCTTACTCCTGTAATCTCAGAACTATAGGAGGCCAAGGTGGGTGGATTGCTTGAGGTCAGGAGTTCAAGACCAACCTGGCCAACATGGTGAAACCCCGTCTCTACTAAAAATACAAAAATTAGCCAAGCATGGTGGTGGGTGCCTGGCTGGGGCAGGAGAATTGCTTGAATCTGGGAAGAGGAAGTTGCAATGAGCCAAGACTGTGCCACTGTACTCCAACCTGGGCAACAGAGCGAGACCCTGTCTCAAAAAAAAAAAAAAAAAAAAGAGACCCAAACTTCCATTATAGACAAACTAGAACTACATTGTCTACTAGGTACATGTGGCTATTTAAATTAATTACAGTTAATAAAAATTCACTTCCTCAGGCATGCTGGCCATAGTACAAGACTCAATAGCTATGTGGCCGCTATACTGGACCACACAAATGTAGAGCACTTGCTTTGCAGAAAGCTCCCTTGTACAGAGTTGAACTAAAATAAGGGTCAATAAATTTTTTCTGTAATAGTAATAGTTTAGGTTCAGTGGACCATGTGGTTTGTGACATAATTACTCAATCCTTCCATTGTAGTTCAAAAGCAGCCAAAGAAAATACCTAAAAAAGTGGATGTGGCTGTGTTCCAATAAAACTGTATTTATGGACAGTGATTATCTGAATTTTAAAATTTTCATATCATGAAGTATTCTTTTAATTTTAACCATTTAAAAATGTAAAGCCCATGCTTAGTTTGCATGCCACACAGAAACAGATGTCAGATTAGATTTGGCCGATGGGCCATAGTTTACCAACCCCTAGATTGGAATATTATGCATCCCAGCAACCGAATTAGCATGTGCTGAATATCTGTGTATGTATGCTAGATTTTCTGAACATGAATAAAAGTATAAAATATGTATATATATATATTAGCACCAAGTTTCATCTGTTCTTCATTATCCAAATCGACAATGCAAATCAGAGAAAAATACACATCAAAATTATATGAACTGTTAGACTGTAAAAGGAGAAGCTGTTAATACATCATGATGAAAAGGAATTGATATTAATAAGCTAGAATCACAACTTGTGACTAGGTAACTTTCATTTTCATATAAAAATCAAATTAGAAGTTCACAGTTAAAAAAAAATTCCCACATGAAGCCCAGTTTCCCGAAATAACAGTATTTACAATCCTAAACATTAATCATTCCAAGACTCTTCAAAGCACTTAAAGAAAATGCAGTTAAGTACAATAATGACCTTCCTCATTTATAAGACAATGAAAGTGAGGAGTTTTCTTCTCATCTAACAATTCCCATCAATTGACAGTAGTTGCCTGAAGTCCTGAGATGAGGGGTGTCATGATTGACTATTAATGTCTGCCATGGGTGAGAGCATGGGGAGATGTGGCACAAGTGCTAGATATTTGCCATTCCTGCATCAGCAGCATGATGGAGTGCAGAGAAACAAATTAGATTTTGAACCAGCTGAAGATCTAACTCTGCTACACAGGAGGCTGTTTTTTAACCTTTTATTATAGAAAATTTTAAACATATACAGAAGAGACAATGGTATAATGAACTTCTATGTACCTATCACCAAGCTTCAACAATTGTCAACTCACAGCCAATTTTTTTTTTTTTTTTTTAATTATTATTATACTTTAAGTTCTAGGGTACATGTGCATAACGTGCAGGTTTGTTACATATGTATACTTGTGCCATGTTGGTGTGCTGCACCCATCAACTCGTCAGCACCCATCAACTCGTCATTTACATCAGGTATAACTCCCAATGCAATCCTTCCCCCCTCCCCCCTCCCCATGATAGGCCCCAGTGTGTGATGTTCCCCTTCCCGAGTCCAAGTGATCTCATTGTTCAGTTCCCACCTATGAGTGAGAACATGCGGTGTTTGGTTTTCTGTTCTTGTGATAGTTTTCTCAGAATGATGGTTTCCAGCTGCATCCATGTCCCTACAAACGACACAAACTCATCCTTTTTTATGGCTGCATAGTATTCCACGGTGTATATGTGCCACATTTTCTTAATCCAATCTGTCACTGATGGACATTTGGGTTGATTCCAAGTCTTTGCTATTGTGAATAGTGCCGCAATAAACATATGTGTGCATGTGTCTTTATAGCAGCATGATTTATAATCCTTTGGGTATATACCCAGTAATGGGATGGCTGGGTCATATGGTACATCTAGTTCTAGGTCCTTGAGGAATCGCCATACTGTTTTCCATAATGGTTGAACTAGTTTACAATCCCACCAACAGTGTAAAAGTGTTCCTATTTCTCCACATCCTCTCCAGCACCTGTTGTTTCCTGACTTTTTAATGATTGCCATTCTAACTGGTGTGAGATGGTATCTCATTGTGGTATTGATTTGCATTTCTCTGATGGCCAGTGATGATGAGCCTTTTTTCATGTGTCTGTTGGCTGTATGAATGTCTTCTTTTGAGAAATGTCTGTTCATATCCTTTGCCCACTTTTTGATGGGGTTGTTTGTTTTTTTCTTGTAAATTTGTTTGAGTTCTTTGTAGGTTCTGGGTATTAGCCCTTTCTCAGATGAGTAGATTGCAAAAATGTTCTCCCATTCTGTAGGTTGCCTGTTCACTCTGATGGTAGTTTCTTTTGTCACAGCCAATTGTTATTTCATTTTTCCATTTCTGTATTGTTTAGAAGCAAATCACAGACATCATAGCATTCACAAGCTGTTTTTTTGACCAGTGGCTAACTCTGCCTAACGTGCTTTGGTTGTTATAAAATAAATGCTTTTAAATTGCTAAGTGATTTTCAGTGTGTTATATTAAGAAATCAGACTGAGATATGTTGTATTTTACAAAGGGTCTAAAAATTAATGATTTTTTTTAAATTAACTGCGTTGTAACCTAATTAGCCTACAATATTGTATGTACAAGTTGGTAGACAAAATTTACAGTTTATGTGCTTGGAAGTACACGAAATCCTCAGGCTCAGCTTGCAATTATTATGCACTGACTGTGTGCCAGACACTATACAGAGCACAGTTACCTCCTTTTATCCTCTTCAGAGCCCTGTAAGACATTGCTATCACAAGACAAACTGAGGCACACATGTGCTAAGCAGTGAATCTGAAGTCACTCAGCCCAAAAGAGGAAAAATCACAGAGTAATGTACTGTTTTAATAAAACAAGGCTTCCAATACACCTAAACTTCCTTAACCATATTCAACCAGACCTTGTAACTTTCTGATGTTCCATTTGGTAGATTTTACTTTTTCTACTCAAGCTGTCTTTGAAACTGGAGTCCAATAGCTACACAAAGTTCAGATGTGTCTGACAAAAACCTTGAAGAGAGACATGGAGGGGAACAAGTAAGTTTAGAACTAATATTTGTTTTTCATTAATCATTTGCTTTTCTCACTGACCCTGTCAGAGAGATAGGGCACATGCTCTGACTACCTATAGAGAAGGAAACCAGTGCCTGCTACATCCCCAGACTTCAGAAAAGAACTACATGAACGGACCTGTATACCTTCTTTATGCTCTTTCATAATCGTTTAATTTTTATCTTGAGAAGTGGTTGGGAAGGTGAAAATGAATATGAGAAAATATTCTTAACTTTAGGAATCTTAGGGTGCAGACACCCATTTTATGTTAAATATCTAAAATGTTGGGGACATCAATATATCTGTTCAGCATACTGTAGTGATGAAAAGGAAATTGCTTAGAGGCAGAAGGAACTGACCTCTAATTGTCTGGTTGCTCCTGAGCTAGTCACTTTTCTGTGGTCTTGTTTCCTCGGTAAAATCAGAAGGGTAGATTGTATCAGAAATTGCAATTGACAGTCTGTAGGTGTTTAATTTAACATATGGATAGTAGTTTGGTTTTGGTTTTCTAATAGGAATTAGCTGCCAGTACTTAAAAATTGAAGGATTTTCTATCTTTTCTGGACCCTGCTTCTTACATGGTAAGAATTGGGGATCTTCTAACAGAGTTTCTGCCTTCAGAGAGGATGGGTAGCCTATTGTTCTCCCTAGTCTTCGTTACTTCTTATTGTTTCCCTGACACAGGCTGAAAGTCAGGTGCTTTTTATCATTGTACTTGCAATGACTTGTGACGTATTTCAGTCTTACATTCCCTGCCTGGACCCTGGAGACATCTGCAATTGCAACCTAGACTTTCTGAACTCTAAGAGGTTCTATGGTTGTCTGGTAAAATATAACATCTCCAGTGGCTAAGGCTGCAATATGCTGTCTAATTAAAGTTTTCCAGCAGTGGGAGCTTTGGAGTCTAAACTGCAGGACTCACTTTCTCACCCAGGTCACTGTAATTTCCAAAGGAAGTGCTGACTCCCGGATCTGGGAGTTGAGGTGAGCTTGTTGGATTCTGTTTAATTACATCTCCTCTACCTTCTCTTTGCCTTGGTATTCAGCATTCACTGACAGTTCCTTTAAACTTCTTGGGCATTGACATTCAAATCTGAACAACGGCCAACTCGATTATTCTGACCACTTGCTTTTTCGTTGTCTGTATAGTGCCTTACAATTTTTAAATTTTTTTCTAAATATCGTTTGCTTTTCACACTAACCCTGTCAGAGAAATAGAGCAGACATTGTGCCCACTTTATAAAAGTAAGGGGAAAAAAGATATTATTAACACAAGTTTTTATTCCTCAGCCTTTTCTCTTAAAACCAGACCCTGGTACTTTGTTTTTAAAGCTATTTCCTAAATACAAAAATAAAAACGTGTTTATTTAATTAAAACATCATTCTCCAAGGCCTAAAGACTTTTAGACTACATTATTCTCCTCCCCACTGAGACATAATTGAAGATTGATATGATACATTTTATTAATTAGGCCCGTCTGGTTTTCCCACTGAGAAAAAAAGGAATGTGTCATCTTCATGCCAGCTGATTTAAATAAAAATCCACTTGGATTTAGCCTTTTCATGCTGGTGCTACACCAAAACGACCAGAATGTGAAATGTGAAATATTTACCTTTATCTCATCCTGGAGAGAAACTGTGAATTATTATAGCGAAATATATTCTTTCTTGGAGCACCGAGTAAGTGAATATTAATGCAGGATTTCTGTGTTTTCTTCTTTCTTAACTGCAAACCAAACAAAATGAGTTAAGAGAAATCTTTAGGAGGAAAACAGGGGAGAATGCCATGTTCTTGATTTCAAAGGTCACTGTGTGTGTGTTGGGGGGGGGGGGGTGTGTATGTGTGTGTTAATTTTATGTGTAAACTTAGCTAAGCCACAGTACCCCAATACTTTGTCAAACACTGGTCTAGATGGTTCTGTGAAAGTATTTTTTAGATGAGACTAACATTTTAAATGGTAGACTTTGAGTAAAGCAGATTAGGCACCATAATGTGAGTGGGCATCATCCAATCAATTGAAGGCCTTAATAGAAAAAGACTGAGGAGCAAATTCTGCCAAAAACTGCCTTCCAAATTGCATGGCAACTCTTCTCCAGCCTGCTGGCCAGTCCTGCTGAGTTTGGACTTGCCAGCCTCCATAATTGCATAAGCCAACTCCTTAAAATAAATCAATCTCTCATAGATAGATAGATAGATAGATAGATAGATAGATAGATAGATAGATATCCTACTGGTTCTGTTTCTCTGAAGAACACTGATTATTACAGTGTATTCATGTGGTGTGGGTGTGTTATATCCTGTAACAATTAAGGCTCTACATCAGAAATTGACAAATCACAAATTTCTGTAAACGGCAAGAAAGTAAGTATCTTAGGCTTTGAAGGACACATAATTGTTGCAACTACTCAATTCTGTCATCTTTGTTGCTCCAAAGCAGTCACAGGCAGTTGCTGTAACAAACAGCATAGCTCTGTTCCAATAAAACTTTATTTATAAACATAGGGGCTAAGAAGAATCCCATGTCTTCCTGACTTGGAGGAAGATGTCTGGTCTGTTCATCAGACTTGTCCATTCTCTTGAGATGAGCTGCTGGTTTTAAGTATCAGTACCTGTTTTATCAACATGAAACACTTGTGCTTTCTTTATCCCAACCATGAGGCCTCTCAAGGCCTACCAGCCAATTCTTAGCCATTTACAACCTGTTCTGGGTACTTGGGAAATTCTAGGATGCCCCTCACCTTGAGACTCTGGAACTGTTCATGTGGGGCCAGGAAATTGGGGATTTATCTCCCTACTTATGCCGCTCAGTCATTGCTACTCAGATACCAAGAAAGACCTGAGATTTCTCATTGAGACTTAGTTTCCAACTGTGAAGCTAAACAATGATTGATTTTGTTCTAGGAACTTTTCCCATGAATTAGGAGAAGTTCCAGTTTGTTGAAGCTGCACTTCTCCGTCCAGCATCCCAGAGTTCTGGGCCATAGGCAGGATCTACATTTTGAATATGTTCTCCCTCTTACTCTTCTCCTAAGAACTGTTTTGGCTATAGGAAAACTGTTCTTATGTAAATATGTATGCTTGGAGTTTCCAAACTCTTTCGCTCTATTACATGTTTGAGGGCTTAACAGAAAACAAAATCCACTCTCAATGCTTACAATTTAAATACTTTTGATTTTTTTTTTTTCTTTTTTGAGGGTAAGTCTCACTCTGTTGCCCAGGCTGGAGTGCAGTGGCACGATCTTGGCTCACAGCAGAGGTTGCCTCCCAGCTTCAAGCGATTCTCCTGCCTCAGCCTCCTGAGTAGCTGGGATTACAGGCATGTACCACCATACCTGGCTAATTTTTGTATTTTCAGTAGTGATGGGGTTTTGTCATGTTGACTAGACTGGTCTCGAACTCCTGGCCTCAAGTGATCCGCCTGCCTTGGCCTCCCAAAGTGCTGGGATTACAGATGTGAGCCACAGCAACCTGCCCAACTTCTGCTTTCAAGAGCATATTTTGGAGTTAAAATTGAAGAATCTGATCTATTATTCTAAGATCTCTTAGAACCCTTTTCTCTCCCCATCTTCTGTACACAGAACACACACACACACACACACACACACACACACACACACACTTCCTCATAGAACAACATCCTGGGTTCCAGACGCTTGAGTGTCTGGCTATTCTCTGGACCTATTAAACAGCACTTAACACTGACATCTTTTTTTTTTTTTTAATATCTGAAGGTCACTTGCGTGTGTAAAACGTATTGCCTTAGGGGGTAACAGCTAAAGATTGGGGGCATTTCCTTTAGGAGTGATGAAAATGTTCTAAAAGTGATTATGGTAATGTTTGCACAACTTCATAAATACAATAAGAGTCACTGAATTGCACACTTTTCATGAGCAAATTATATGCTATATAAATTCTATCTCAATACCGTTGCTTCAGAAACAGTATTTAGCGTTTTGTTGTTGTTGTTGTTGTTTTAATGGTGCAGCTCCCTTGGACCCCTGAGTGTGTGTCTGAGGAGATGGACATGAACTGCTTAGAGATGTTCTGCTCCCCGCACATGTACTTTTTTGTCCTCCTCACGTTTCCTATACTTCAAAACCCTCCCTAACTCACTCCTTGCCCCTCTCCCTCAAATCTCATATATTTGTGCTTAATCTAGAGAATCCTGACTCCTCCTTTGGGAAACAATTTAAACATGAGCTATTTCTGTGAAGTTCTCCTTGACCAGCCAAATGTGAGTTAAGGAGCCCTGCCATGTGCTCATATGCTACCTTGGAGTTTCTCTGTTTCCATACATCTAATTGCCTCGAGACTAGTCTGCAGGCTTTGCTTGAAGCAGGAATGCATTCATCATGTTCACTGAAGTATATGCCGAAGTTCCTGGAGGGTGGAAATATCGGATGGAGTGGAGGGATGGAGGGATGGATGTGGATGGATGGATGGATGGATGGATGGATGGGTGGATGGATGGATGGATGGATGGAGGGATGGATGGATGGATATGGATGGATGGATGCTGGATGGATGGAGGGATGTGGATGGAGGGATGGATGGATGGATGGAGGGATGGATGGAGGACCCGGAGGATGGATGGATGGATGGATGGATGGATGGATGGATGGATGGATGGATGGATGGATGGATGGAGGGATGGATGGAGGGATGGATGGTGGGATGGATGGAGGGATGGATGGACGCATGCATGACCCACTCTCTAATATATAGTTTGGGATTTTGTTTCCATGGGATAAAAACTGATGGAAGCAACAAAGAAGGTATTTCTCCCTCTCAAGTCAGGAGAAAGAGGGGAGGAAATCACAACTTAGATTTGTCATTTTGTTTTCTCAGAATCTTAATTTTTTTAAGTAATGTGTAATGAAGGTTTTCTCTGGGCATAGTGGCTCATCCACATTTGCTATTATAATTGACCTAGCTCTGCTGTCCTGCTGCTTTCCCTGCTTGTTTATAAATTGGAGAACATCTTTTAACTTGGTGGGAGAGCTGTAGTCTAACAGGAACAGTAAAATGGCAGTATGTATAGGACAATTTAGAAACCTCATTTCAGCTCAGATGGGATGGCCCACACTTTCTAGGCATGAAATCACTCATAAGAACAGAATCAAACAGAATGAGAACTTATTTACAGGACCAGCAGCCTCTCACCAGGCTAGGGGCAGATATGACATGCTGAAAAAGTAAAGATTTCTCTGGCAACTGCCTCTTCTCTTTCTGTTTTCTCCCTCGTGGTTCCCACCATGATCTCACCTTGCTGCTAATTCCGTATCTCAAGCCCAGCTTTAAAGTATTCCAACCCTTTAGCAAAGTGTAGCAATCAGTTGGAAGGAACCTCAGAGGCCACATGGCCCAACCTGCTGCTAATGCAGAACAGAAGTCCCTTCCACGGGTATTCCGAACAGATGGTATTTGGGTTGTGCTCTGTGCGTCTCTAGCGGCGATTACGCCTTACCATGGGAGACGACTGATTTCCCTGTTGGAGAATGACTTAGAAAGTTTGCTTCAGAGAAGCAGAGTCTTAAAATGCACAGCTCTGAAGACATACCAGCCTTGGAGTCCTGATTCTGCTCCTAACCCACTGTGTGCCCTTGGGCAAGGTGCTTAGCCTATGTAAGCCTCATTTCTCTGTCTGTACAAGAGAAGTCAGTAATATCTGGCTTATTATATTTTGAAGACTAAATTAAAATACACAACACACACACACACACACAGCATTTAGTGTGTTGCCTGGAACCTAGGAAATATCCAATAAGTAGTAGCTTAAAAATTAAACCAAAGAGTTCTAAAAATACTGCTAAGATTGACATGACATTTGCAGATAGAGGTTAAGAACAGAATAAGCTCCAGCTACCATGACTGTTCAAGTCATCCCAATATCTTATTCTGCTATGTATGGCATCCCGTGACTCCACCTGGAATTGAAATTAAACATTCTGAACACTTTCTTAGTGAAAGAGACTTAAGGATCAAGACCTACTCAGCAGAGACACTTTTGTATGAGAAATTGCTTGATGGCTGTCTAGACACAGAGAGGATTTTTCTATTTTAATGGGAATCAGGTATAGAGTGGGGTATCTATTTTTTTAAGGGAAAAGTGGAGTGGAAGAAGGTAAAAACTCCTGAGGTCCTGTCTGTGCCTCGGAGTCATCTTGCTTTGGCAAGCCTGCTGTTAGTACCACCACTGCTAGTGAATACCACTTAACAACACAAAATCAAACAAATTAGTTTACATGGAAAGACCATTTCTTTAGTATCAGTACCTGCATGCAGAGTTTGATGACTACAATTGTGATTTCAGTTCATTTTTTTTCTATTTCTGAAGCTTGAAATTACCTAGCCAGTCAAGGTGATAATTGGAATCTCTGCCCAATCTCTAAAAGAAATTGGCTTGTACTTCTCAAACAAAGGACTATTGTTTTTGATTTTTTTCTAAATGTCCTTGAATTATAATCAAGAGGTATATTTACAAGTAAGAAGACCATGCATGACTTAGGACCTAGCTCTCAGTTCAGCAAACCAAAAAAGAAATAAGGTTTATAAATGACCACAAGATCTGCAATCAGTCACTTGTACTTCCTGAAAGGTGAAACAGCACCAGACTCTGTTCTTTAGAGTAGCTCTGAGATATACAGGAGAGAGCTCTTGAGAAATATTCAAGTGTACTTTGATGGGTGCAAGGGACATACCCTTTTCAATGTTTAGTGGCATTGATCAAGATGCCAGGCGCATCCTACGAAAGTGGCATTTAAGATAAGTAGTAGCTAAGTGAACGGGGGGGGGGGGAAGTGTTTATTGGGAACAGAGGAGGATCAGAGACAAAAGAGGGCATGAAGAAAGAAGTCCAGTCTGATTGCAATGTGGAGGGTGGTCTTGACTCTTGCATGTCCCTACTCCATCATTCCTGCCCAACTAAACTCCATCCTCGGTCAGTCTAATTCTTTGTCTACCCCCCTGTCTTCACTGAGGCAGTAGACAATGGCCAAAGAACAACATACACTCATACTAACTAGTCTCTCTTTAACGTCATGATTTCTAACCTCAAGTGGGTTGACCGGACAGTCCAGAGATCCTCCAATGTGTCTTTGGTCTGTTCTCTGTTGTACCCCTCAAGAAAGCTACTTCATACCTCTCCTTTCTCTTCAAACTTTCACTATTTTCTTGCTATACCTCCTTCTCTTCTTGGTAGCTTTGTTTCCTTTTTCTTTTTTTTTTTTTTTTTTAATTATACTTTAAGTTCTAGGGTACATGTGCATAACGTGCAGGTTTGTTACATATGTATACTTGTGCCATGTTGGTGTGCTGCACTGTTTCCTTTTTCATGGGGAAAAAATAGGTGTGGTCAAAAGATATCTTCCATACATTCCAACTGCAACATCTACCTGTGTGGCTACCATCTGCTTTCCTCCAGTTACCAGGATAAACTGGTCATGTTCCTCTCTAAAACATCTTCTCAACGCCTGCAACGAATCTAATTCCTTTGCACACCTATTCAAGGATGTTATTTCAACAAGTACCCACCGTCCCCTCACCTGTATCTTTGACTTTTCCCCCTGGATCATTACCATCAGTTGTAAAATATATTCTCATCCCCTATTTAAAAAAAAAAAAAAAAAAAAAGCTGGGTATGGTGACTCACACCTGTAATCCCAGCACTTTGGGATACTGAGGCAAGAAGATTGCTTGAGGCCAGGAGTTAGAAACCAGCTTGAACAACATAGTGAGACTCCATCTCTACAAAAAATAGAAAATTAGCCAGGTGTAGTGGCACAGCCCTGTAGTCCCAGCTACTCAAGAGGCTGAGGCAGAAAGATTGCTTGAGATCAGGGGGTCGAGCCTGCAGTGAGCCATGATTGTGCCACTGCACTCCAGCCTGGGCAACAGAGTGAGATCCTGTCTCAAAAAAAAAAAAAAAAGGAAAAGAATAAACCTTCCTTAATTTGCATATTGCCCCTTGCAATCACCCCATTAATCTGTACAGATTAATTATCTCATCTGCTTTCATGGTTTTAAATACCATCTCTCTGCTGATGACTCTTCATTACTTACCTCTAGCCCAGGGCTTCTCCTGTGGACTGCAGATTTGTATGTGTAGAGTCCATGGAAATTGGATTTCCAACAGGTAAATCAAATGCTAACTTAGAACTTCTGTTTTTTTCCACCAAGCCTGATTTGCTACAGTCTTTGCTGTCTCAGTGAATGGCAATTCTGTTCTTCCAGTTGCTCAGGCATGCGTAAATAAATAAATAAATAATCTTCCTTTCATGCTTTACATTCTTTTTGTCAGAAAATCCTGTTATTTCCATCTTAAAAATTATATCCAGCATCTGACCACCTCTCATCATTGTCACTACTACTCTACTATTCAAGCTGTCATTATCTCTTGCCTGGATTGTTGTATTGTAAATCATCTTCCTGCTTCCACAATTGACTGTTTATGCTTTTTGTGTTTCAGCCAAAGTCAGATCTTATCAGTTCCTTGCTCAAAAGTATCTAACTGGGGATTGGGGACACCTGCGATAGAGAAGGGAAGCGAGGCAGGGGAGGGAAGACCAGAGGCAAAGAGACTAAGTGTTTTTAAAGAATTAGACCATCATTCTCAGTAAAGCGGAAAGCCTCTGAAGAGATTTAACAAGAGACTCACCCAGATTTTCATTTTATAAGAGTGTTTTGATAATATGTACACACCTGGAAAAACAGTCTGAGGATTTTTAGTACCCTTTAAGATTTGAGAACTTGAAGATTCCCAATAACCAATATTATAATGTATGTTTACAAAAAAAGCTAAAAGTGATAGCATCTGCATGAATTGACTATGGTTTTTCTTGAGGACATTAAATAGATTCAATCTCTCTCAATTATTAATGCTTTTATGAAAAGATAAAACACACAAAAAATCAGATAGGTTGACAGAAAATCCATGAAACCAACTCAGTCTTATATTTTGAGATTATATTAGGGTTGCCTCTGTGATTTGAATCTCACAGACTTAAATGATATTGCTCCCCTGTTTGCCTTGTTTGTAAGAATGAGGCTTATGCAGGTATAGTTCTTATCAATCAGTTGAAATTGCCTTATCCTTCTCTGGGTCTATATGCATTTATGCTGGTATTACAGGATGCAATTGATAATAAAATGTTGACTTCGTACTTTAACTATTGTTTACAACAGTGTTTAAGGGCTGGGTGACTAAAATTTGCTTCATTCATGCCACTGTGCCCTCTGCTTGGGATTAATTTTCTACTCCTAAACATGGAGCCCTACATTTCTAGTCTTCCTTAACAAGTCCTTATTGCTCAGTTCAATATTCTTCTCTTTATGAACCCTGTTACCCTTTTGTTATAAATTTTACCTGGGTATCAAGTTAATGGTCCAGTCAAAATGTGGATACTTTTTCTCCCAAGTCATCCCCAAACATACTTAGGGCAGGGAAATGTATTGAAACTCATCCTAATAAAACCAAAACCAAAAGAATCTAACTTTCTTTGGAAAATGAATCTCAATAAAAAGCAATATGATTTTTTGATTTTTTTTCATCAGGAAGCTGCCAAGTCAAATGACTTTATACAGCTTCTTTTTCTTACGTGGCAAGAGTTATATTTGAGGGGAACTTAAATATCCAAGTTTTAATAAAGTGAGATTTTAATATTTTAATTTAGATTTTTTGTTACCTCTCTTACTATGAGTGGGAGACCATTTTCATGGGTCTCTTGTATTTCTAATGTCTTGTGAGTGAGGCATTAGCTGTCCTTTGCTTTAAACTCTCTTCTCAATGATGTTTAAATGGTGAACAGCTTTAAAATATATAGTGTCTCCCTCCAGAGCAGAGTGCAGCCATGCTTATTGCCCAGTGTAATGAAAATTAATATCTCCCTCCAGAGCAAAAGCCAGTAAAGTTACTGCCCATTAAAAAAGATTTGGTCTCCCTAAGCTCAGCGTTCTGCTCCTATAACATAAGCCATTGCATTTGTGGGCATCCATCTGGGCACATTTATGCTGACCCCCACCCATGGGATTCGGGCAAGGGAAATTGACTCTGACATGATGTTACTTGCAATGCTTGCCATACTATCAGTAATAAAGTCCCTTGTTTCTGACCTGGAAGTCTCATGTCTCCTGCTAGCATCCATGAAACTATGTCAGGCTACCTTGTTAGCTTGCAAGTAGGATGAAATCTTAGATTCTTCACAGTTATTGCTAACTATGAAAAACATACTTTTAAATACTGTTAAAACAAGAGAAAATAAAACAGATTTAGAATCTATAGTGGGTGATTCTGGAACATAAAACATATGCCTCAGAGTTTGCCCATACTTTTCTTTTTCTTTCTTTTTTTTTTTTTTTTTTCTTTTTTACTTAAGCTATCCCTCTGCCTGGAATTTCCTTCCTACCACACGTTTATCTAAGTCATTCAGCACTGGCATTTGGAAAGCTTTTTGGATAGCATTACTTTTAACATGCATTTTAAAGATCAATGGCTCATGATGTGAAAACTGATTGAAGTAAAGGGATTTATCCTTAGTTACAATTTTATACCATGCTAGGCAACACTTTTACTAAGAAATGAATCATTTATTCTTTTACTTGAACATTTATTATGTACCTAGCTTGTGCCAGGTAGTGTGTTGAACCTTGAGGATACAGAGATAAGAAATTCTCCATTTAATGAAGCCCAGGAGTAAATGAATATTATTAAATAACAAGATAATTATGTGACAAGTTCTATGACAATATAGATCTTATAATTTTCTCCCACTGTGTATTAATGCCTTGCAGAGAGCAAGAGGTGGAGTCCCACGAACCATGGCTTTGAGCTGCTTTCGTGGCTCAGTGTGTAATGATGTGGTACCCTATGACTTTTAACCTGCCACACCTTCTTGTTTCATCGTCATATACCACTGAGGGAGGAATGAACCACCATATAGACACATTATCAGTGAGAACTCTGGTTGCAAGTGAAGGAACACTGAAATTGAGTGGACTCTTAAAAGGGTGGTGGAAGGTAACATTTGGCTGACATCACTGAAATGTGATGTGAGAAGCAAATATTTTGATACGAATGTCCAAAGGTGAAATGTCCAGACACTTTTGGATTCGGGCATTTAAATGATGTAATTGAAATTCCACTTTACTCTTTCCTTTCCCAAGTTCCGTTTTCCCTCCTGTGGCTTCCATTCTCAGGAAGACTCTTGCATAGTTCTGTCTGGATGTCCACCAGGCTTCTATCCAGATCTGTCATTGATCTCTGAAAGAAAGAGAAATAATCTCAACAATTCCAGTAAAAATTCTGGTTACAAGTCCCAGTCACATGACTTGGATCACATGCTTATTCCTAAATAAATAAGCCAAGGGAGTCCAGTGCTCAGATTTGCCAAGGAAAGGTCATGTGACTCTTCCTGGAGTTGGAGGGAAAAGTAGATCCACTCCAACCATGTAACCTGAACATGTGGAAGAGGTGGAGCCCCACAGAAATTCAGTTTGCTATAGCTAAATGAATGGGAAATGAATAATGGGCAGGTAAAAACAACAGATGCCTATTTACCTAAAGATATTTTTATTCAAAATGTTCAAATTTAGAAATTATATATAAAAATACCTTGAAGTCACAAAATAAAATAGAAAAGTGGTTTATTCAAATATTTTAGTAAAGCAGGTATCAAGCAATGATTGACAAGATACAAAATGGTATCTTCATTTTATATTGCTTTAAATGTTAGTCTAAACTATATAATATCATTAAAATACAGTGAAAGATTAGCTGCACATTTTAACTCATTTTATTATTTTTTAAATTCAGCTAATAATACCTATAGGATGCCAATGTAGTTATGCTCAAAATACTGCCATTCACTTTGTGGTAGCTTGCTTAGATTAAAAAGAAGAAGAAGAAGAAATTCTGAAGTACTAGCTAACCTCAAAACCCTACCCAACTATTTTTTTCCCTATTAGCATCAACCCAAATAACCAAATCTGATGTGAAAGCTTGAGATAGTATAGAAGAAGAGAAATGACATCTTAGCTCTTCCTTGAAGGTCTGTAATTTAGAACAATTCATGCATAATAATGATTCAGCAAACTTTTATTAAAAACTTCTCTATATAAGGCACTGTTATAGGTATCCTTAATGTGATAAAGTAGGTACTTTCTCAGATATTAAAGTTCTAATTTATAAATCAAGCCATCTTCTTTTTATTATAATTTTATAAGTAATTGCTAAAGAAATTCACTTGTGATCATCGAAATAAGGATATCTTTGGCAAATTGTCCTGTTGCAAAATATATTTGCTACCCTTTCTGGGAGGAAATTTATTCTGTCCTGCCCATGTCAGGGAATCATGTGATTTGCTTTGACCGATCAAGTATGAGCTAAAGTGGCACATGCAACTTCCAGCCAGAAACTTTAAGAGCCATTGCTTGGTTTTGCCATTTTCTCTCTTCCCCTCTGCTGGGATATCAGCAATTTTTTTCATATGTCATTGAAATACTGGTCCTTGTTATTACAACATAACAGCCTAAACTGATGGATACAAATCCAAAGATTTTAGAAGATACTCTATCATCTTAAATGTGATTAGCCTTTTGATCTACAAATGGAGAGCCCTTTTGCCACTCCCACCTGAAGGTCAGAGAGATATAGTCTGTACTGATTAAGAACTCAGTGTCTTGGATATTGGTGATAAGCTGTGTGTGATTAGCTTGCATTGATTCTGCCTAGACATTGCATACATCTGAAAGAAGATGAGTCTGTCAGGACTCTGTGATCACAGGCATTGAATAGTCCCTTACTAATTTACTTCAGAGAACACTAATATTTGATTTTGTGTCTTGGCCAGTCCTTTAATAGTGATGTGACTTACATCTTGTCCTTTGCTACATATTTTGTTTGTAGTTTCTTGTTTTCATTCGTGGTGAGTTCAAATATGTTTACTAAAATACTTCAATCAACCACCTGCTATAATCATATTCAATTTTGTAAGAAATTCTAAGGTTAAAGTCACTTGAAAGATAAATTTATACCCTTACTATTTTCTTGCTCATCTCTATGAAGGATAGAGTTTAGCATATTATCTACCTTCTGGATATATAATTTCAAATTATATGTATCTATAGCAGGTACGAGTTCCAACCCATAAGGATGCATTTTTTTAAAGACTTAAAAAATTCATGTAGAACACCCATTCTTCTAGATAGCATAAATTTATTATCAGTTAATTCAAGACATCACTGTCTTCTCATCTCACTCTGATTGTTTATCTCAATGATGGTGGGAGTACTAATATCATGCAAGGCTTTTGGACAGAAAAAGTTGAGTCCTTGTCATTCTCCACCTACACTGTCACCTGCCATGATGCTTGTATTTCCCCTGATCTTTGATCATTGATCTTTCATCATGATCAGGGTGTTGCTGTATCTCCTTAACCCCGCCTTAAGACCCCACACTACATCCATTTTTGATGTCGCATTTCTGCGACCGTTAGGTGGTGGGAAACATTTTGCTCCTTCCTATGCCATACTCAGAGGCACACTGAGTATGCCTCTGGGTATGAGCCTCCATCAGTTCTCTCTTCCAGGAAGCCATTTCTTCTTGAAATCTTGACACTTTGCTGGCCTTTCCTGGGAAGAGGGTGTTCTCTCAGCTCTCAGATTCCCCAAACTTACCCAGAGGAGTCAATAGTCTGCTCCTCCCTGCACTGGGAATTTTCAGGGAAACTGAGAATAGGGACTAAGGCCCATTCTCAGGAACTCCTTATTCTCTAAACTTTCCTCTGTTGTTCTAAGGTATCCTTTATCTGCAGATTGTTGATTCAGTCTGGTATGTTACTCTGAGTCTTCCACTTAGCTTTCAGAACCCATTGTTTATACCCTAATCCAGCCTTTTTGAGATGCAAAAGCCAAGAACTTGATGTCTTATTGACTTCATCCTTCTGTCATTTCTTACTTAAAGTAGTTTGCATAGAATATAGTATTTGTTACCTGAACAGGGGAAAGGTTACAGAATAACAGAAAGTAACATATGTTCCAAAAAGCACAACCACTTTTATATCAAAATATTATTCTATCACAGATGCATACATAAAAATGCATAGTCACAGATTAAGCAAAACTCACAAACTTTGGGCTCTTGGCATAGCATGTTTTAATCAAAGGCCATTTTTATATACAAATTAATATTTGTTTTCATTGGCCCTTCCATCTATTCCTGTCTGTATAGCAGGGTGGTGTTTTAGAGCATATTAGAAATCTATGCCAACCAGCATGTCATGGAACACATTAACTGGCTTCACGCCTATTCTATTCAATAAAGTTATCTCTTTAGACTGATATCCTCTTCATCTATTGTAATTGTTACTCTCAATAAAGAGTGCTAGAATGTGCTTCAGTTTTACACATTTTAATGCATTATCAGAGCTTACGACCAGACCCAGTTTTTTCTCTTTTAATAAGGAAAGTTTCATGGTGATTCTAGACACTAAGCTCTTGAACTAACATGAAAGAAAACAACCAAAATGAATGAAATCAAATTAAGGATACAAGAAAATAGAAATAAATTTGAAATAATGTGTTCCTTGTTTATGAAAACTAGTCTGTATTTTTAAAACAAACAATGAATTATTCCTTTCCTTTTAGGGATAATTATGAGGAAAATGTTAGAGTAGATCACTGGGCAAGCCATTAATAATGTAAATTGAATCAATAACGATAGACACTCGTGACAGTGAAACTGAAAAATAACCTTGAAATGCCATTTTTCTTTTTTCCCAAATGAGAATTCTGTGTACCTGAAAAAGAAAACTGGATTAACGGTTTAAAAGAGGTACTGAGTTTGGCTCTGCTAGTAATAAGTAACTCACTTTATTTCTCTGAGCTGTATTTTCTTCAACAATAACAGAAGAGATTGGACTATGTCAGTGTTTCCCTAAGTGTGGAGAACATACCACTGGTGTCACTCAGGATAATTTTAGGTCATATATCAAATAACAGAGTGAGAGAGCCATTCTTTTTTGAATTCCACCATCCTGATCCTGATTAAACCAAGGATTAAGTATTGTGGTGCTAGTTTTGGGGTTCTGTTTTTTGAGGATGAGAACAGACTTTGAAATCAGAGCCTTTTGGTATGTAATAGCTTCTAGATAAAGCATTGTGTGTTTACTGTATTAATTTTTTGGTTATCTTCTTTGGGACAAGGGATGTTGATTTCCCATGTATGATAATAGAATAAAGCTGCCTTTAGTTTTAAGAAAAGCATTCATTAAAAAAGAAAAAAGAAAAATAAAAGGAAATGACAATGCAGGTAGAATGTCCATGACTAAATTTTTGATACTGCTGGAGAGGTGATCTCTAAGGACATTTCATGGAGTTCAGTTTCATTTTGTTTTATTTTGAGTTTGGTCAAGGCAAAAGACAGCATTATATAAGTTAAGTTGTCCCCCCTTTGGCTTATTAAGCAGAGTACACAGCAGTAAAATGAAGTTCAGAATATAAATTCAGAATATAAATAATACACATCTTCTGGAACATCAATCTTACTTGAAGACTTCAACAGCTGAATTCACAGACACATAACGAATATACAAACAGATGTATTGAGGAGTAGATGCTAAATTTATTTGAATTTGCAGGATAAAGCACTAGTCTTCAAATACATTGATTGTAAATAGACTGAATTGAGCAAAGAGGAAGTGCACTGTTTTGAAGGAGGGAATGTAAATACACGTGTGTGTGTGTGTGCATATGAGAGAGATTTCTGTGTGGTGAACTCACAGAAATGAAGTGAAAATCCCAAAGAGACGTCAGATCCAGAGGTTTATATACCATTTTTTAAAACAGCAGTAAATTCTTAGAGAAGTGACAAGACAAAGGAAGACCAAGACAGAGGGTTTTGAGCCTATAGGACAGTGAATTCTGGGAAGGTAAACATATGGGGAAGCTAATGGAAGACAGGGGTTATTTTAGCAGAGTTTATTACATATATTCCTCTCCTCTTGGTACCATCCATCAGCTAATAAGAGCCTAGAGTCTTGCTGAGAGCAGGTAGGGGGAACACCTTCACAAAGGGAAACTTATGCCCCTCTTTTAGACAAAAAAGGTGAAGATAGAGAGCTGCTTTCTGTGTCTGATGTTTCTCAGTTGCCTTCAACTCAAAATAATCCTTATGGCAGAGTAACATATTTTGGATGGCATATTCTGATCCCCTTCAAGGACAATATGCAGAGGTCATGAAGACTATCTGGTGCCAAAAATAATAGAAAGACCCTGAAATTACAGAGTATTTCCACTGTGAGCACAGAAGTGATCCAGTCATGAATACATCTTGGAGTTTGACCAAAAGGAGCAGGGTCTGAATAAGGTTAAATTGCTCCCACTCCCTCCTTTGTTCACCTCCTCTCCATACTAACACTGTTGTAATGAGAGTAACTGCAAGTAAAGTACTTGCACAGAATCATAATGGCTTGAGGCCTAGCCAGCTCTACCTTGGGAGAAAATCTGGGAAGAAAATCAGGAAAAAAGGGTTTGTGCTGAAGACAAAAACTGAAGAGAACAAGGGCTGGAGGGAAGAATTCAGTGATATGAAAAGGATTAAAATAATCCTATACACTTGAGAGTGTCTGGGGAACTAGTTTTATATCCCTGCAAGCTACAACTTGTATAAACAATGAATTATACTCTTGCACACTTGCTTTTGCTCCTTTCTTTGACCCATTAGTAATACTGCCAGGAAAGAAACTTGGGTTTGAAAAGAGCAGAAATCCATTCTCCAGGTGATCTGTGTTGTGTGCTTAGAATGGAGCAGTTGAAACTTCTTGATGCTTATGTTCCCGCTGCCCTCCACCCTACTCTGGGGAAATCGGAAGGGAATCAAGAAGAAAAGCATACTGCATCTGTAAACTCCAACTTCATAGTCTTCTAGTCATAAAGGACTTTTGATAGAAGAGTTTGAGAAGCACTGAGAAAGGGACCAGGCTTAGAAAGTCCTAAAGCCCTTGTTTAGCATTGCAGCTGTGGGATCTTGGGAGAGTTTTCTTGGATCCCGAGTCCCCTCTTTCCTTATTAGTCTTATCCACCAAAGGTTGCAGGAGGTATTCCATGCCTGATGGAATAGTGGTAGACAAAAAGGAAAGCTAGGAGCTTTTTAAAAATTCAGAAAATGCATAAATTTATACATAAACCAAAGCTTGATGGAGAAGAGGTGCTCAGTAAACACTTGGTGAATGACTGGATGCCAGTGCCAATTCTGACACTCTCAGAAAAACCAGCCAAAATGTGCCTCTTTTAGAAAACAATATATTGATACCCTGGGGCAGTATTACTTGGTTACACCAGGTACTTTGAAAAATACTTCCACTTTTCAAACCCAGAGCAACATTCTGATGTGTACTATGAAAAAGCCAAACTCTGCAAAATATTTGAAGAGATTTATGCTGAGCCAAATGTGAGGACTATGACCCATAACACAGCCCCAGGCAGTCCTGAGAACACGTTCCCAAGGTGGTTGGGTTATGGCTTGGTTTTACACATTTTAGAGAGACATAAGACATTAATACATGTAAGATGTGCAATTGGTTTGATCTGGAAAGGCAGGACAACTCAAAGCAGGTAAAGGTGGATTCAAAGATGTTCTGATTGGCAGTTGGTTAAGAGAGTTATTATCTAAATATCTGGAGTCAATACAAGGAGTATCTTGGTTGAGATAAGGGACTGTGAAGACCAAAGTTCTTACTATGTAGATGAAGTCTCATAGGTGGTCATCTTTAGAGGCAATAGATGGCAAATGTTTTCTCTGCAGACCTTCAAAAGGTGCCAGACTCTCAGCTAATATCTTCAAGATCAGAAAAAGACCTGGAAAGGGAAGAAGATTCTCTACAGAATGTAAATTTACTCCATAAGAGACAGCCTTGCAGGGCCATTTCAAATTATGTCAAAGAAATATATTTTGGTGTAAAATACTTTTCTTTCTTTCAGGACCTGCTATTTGTCATATGATACGATACTAGAGTCAGGTTAGAATTTGGTATCTTATTGCCACAAAGGGTCTGTTTGGTCAGTCTTAAGATCTCTGTTTTAATGTTAATACTGGTCAGTTGTCCCTGAATTACTGAGGGAGAAGCATCTAATGAGGCAAGTTTGATGTCCCCTTCCTATCACAGCCTGAACCAGTGTTTTAGGGTTTTTTGGAATCCCCTTGGTCAAGAGGAGGGGTCCATTCAGTCCTTTGGGGACTTAGAGTCTTATTTTTGGTTTGCAGGTGCTTTACAGTGTTTGCCCCATAGAGGCAGAGTTCTAGAATTTCCTACTTTAGTAACATTTAGTAAACATTGTGTGTCCACACAGTCACCACTGAGATAGCATCGATGACTTACTACTAAGTTCCTGCAAATGTATCTCTCAATATATTCCTTAGAGAGCAAGCACAGATAAGAAGGAAAGTGAAGATGGGTAAAAACTAACTTTTTGATGCAAGCATTCCTGGCACCCTTCAGTATCAACATAAGTATTTTTAATCAATTGTATTTTGCCAGAGGATGGGCCTCTGTTAGGAGTAGTAATTGCTGCACTTCACTTCTTGCCGTGACTTCAGGGAAAGTTTGACCCCAGGCACTGACCTGAGTTTACTTGGTGAGAGCCCTGAGGGCTTTCATCTAGTACAATTTTTGAAATCAGCTTTTATATTTTGTTGACTTTCTGAAATTCTCCAAAGCAAAATACATCTCTCTGTAGAGGTGTTATAGGAAAAGAGTACTGATCCAGACCCGAAGAGAGGGTTCTTGGATCTCATGCAAGAAAGAATTCAGGGCAAGTCCATAGACTAAAGTGAAAGCAAGTTTATTAAGAAAGTAGAGGGATAAAAGAATGGCTACTCCATAGACAGAGCAGCCCTGAAGATTGCTGATTTTTATGGTTATTTCTTGATTATATGCTTAACAAGGGGTGGATTATTCATGCCTCCCCTTTTTAGAACACATAAGGCTAACTTCCTGATGTTGCCATGGCATTTGTAAACTATCATAGTTCTGGCTGGAGTGTAGCAGTGAGGACAACCAGAGGTCACTTTCGTTGCCATCTTGGTTTTGGTGGGTTGTGGCCGACTTCTTTACTGCAACCTGTTTTATTAGCAAGGTCTTTATGGCCTCTATCTTGTGCCAACCACCCATCTCATTCTGTGACTTAGAATGTCTTAACCATCTGAGACCAGGTCTCAGCCTTATTTTATCCAGCCCCTATTCAGGATGGAGTTGCTCTGGTTTAAATGCCTCAGACAGAGACATGACAGCCTAATATATTTCTCTGGCAAGTGGTTCCAGGATGGGGTAAGGTATGCTGCAGGCTTGGCAGATCTTTGGAAAACATGTTCAAATGAGCTGTTGGTATAGAGTGTTGTGGCACTCACAGAACACTGTCTTCATTTTATGAAGTCATATTCGAAAAATTAAACTTTATTTTCCTAGCCAAGGTAATGTTAGCATTTAACTATAGCAATCGACTTTTCTATTAGGTAGGAACTGTTGTTTGCAAATATTACAAACTAGACAGATGTGTGTTAAGAAAAAGTAGAGAGAAATATATCAGCTTGCCAGGTTTCTCACAGAATCCAGTTTCTCAGGAAACACTAGAGGCAAGGTCTGGACTCGACTCCAGCTCCTCTTTCTGCTCCCTAGTTCACGCAGCAGAGCAAACCCGGGTCTTCGTGGTACACACCAAGTCCTTGTGCTCCTCCCTGCCCTTGGCTGTGCTCCACCCTTGGACTTGTGTGCCATTCCACAGACCCCTCTTCCTTCAGAGCAGCATTCCCCAACCCCTTTTCCAGGAGAGCCTGGCTTCCCACCCACTAGCTATCTATCAATCACCTCACTTTTCCTATCATTGCACTTAAACCAATGGGAAACTGATGAGTTTACGTGTTATCTATTCCCCATACTTGAATGTAAGCTTCATGAGAAGCTTATTCACATCTCTTCCCATCATCTAGAGAGACAAATGCTTCTCACATGGTAGGTTCTGAATAAATATATAAATACAGGTTCAGCTATGAGGGACCCACCAATCAACTTTCCTATCAGGTAGAAATCACCTATGATTAGGGGTAACCGGGCAGGTACAGGAGACTATTATGAGTGAGGAGATACTCCCTAAAATGTCCACTACCACTTGGCTAGGTAGGACAGACCAGAATTTCCTTCCCTACCCACCAGTGAATGTTTGATAATTTGAGTTTTAAAATAAACTGACAACAGTTAACAGGAAAAAAAGGTATACACATTTATTAACACATGTATGGACATGGGAGTTATACACAAAGAATGAGACTCAGAAGAAGGGCTTAGATGACTGAAGTTTTTATACTATCCTGGCAGGACAGGAAGAATAGGGACTTTGAACATGTCAGGAGGGGGTTATGGGAGGTAGAAAGGAGGAAAGGCCTGGGAGTGAAGGGGTCCTGTTAGGCAGAGGAAACCTCTCAGGTAGCAGCTCTCAGAAGGAATAGACGGGAGCTTGTGGTAAAAGCTTCTCTATCAGAATCTTATATTGTCAGACTTCAGCCTCCTTTTCCTGTGAGTTAATCTTTCCTAGATCCAGATAAGAGGTCCTCAGAGAAAGTCTGTTTGCATCTGTTGTTTACTTCATTTTACTAATGTGGATTTCCTCTCCAGATGCAAATCTCCCCAGCAAAAGGGCAGCTTTTCAAGGCTGTTTTTGTGATCTGCAGCCCCTCGGAATAGGCATCTCAAAATATGCCAAAGGAGTTGAGATATTCTGGTTTCTTTCAGCTATGTTAGCCGACTTCTAGTGTTTTCCCAACTAAACAAGGAGATATGTATTACACAGTGGCCTTGCCTTTGAGCTACTTAATCCTAATCCCTTCACCAATCCAATCAGCGATTCCACCAACTCAAAGAGCTAATTGTGCCATTCATAGAGGATCCTGGTATGAGTCCCAGTTATGTCAAATAAATGCTTTAGTTTCCTATTCACTCCAACATACGTGAAAGGAATTGCAAATTATAAGTTTGGGATTCATATTTATAGTTGACCCTCATTATTCACAAATTCCATACTTGTGAATTTGCCTCTTTCTGAACTTTATTTGTAACCCAGAATCAACATTCACTGTGTTTACACATTTATTTATGGACATGTGTAGAGCAGTAAGAAATTGGAGTCATCCAACATACGTACTCCCAGCTGAGGTAGAACCAGGTGATGTTCTGCCACCTTGTTTCAGCTCTTATCGTAAACAAGCATCTTTCTTCGTGGTCCATTGATTGCCACATTTTTTTGCACTTTTGTCCTTTGATTTTGCTGTTTAAAATCGCCCCCAACTACAGTCCTGAAGTGCTGTCCAGTGTTTTTAAGCATAGGAAGGCTGACATGTGCCTTATAGAGAAAATATGTGTTAAATAAGCTTCATCAAACATGAGGTACAGTCCTGTTGGCTATGAGATCAATATTAATGAATCAATACTATTTATTAAAGTGTCTTTAAACAGAAACACACAAAAAACAAAGTTATATATTGATCAGTTGACAAAAATGTCATGACCAGAGGCTCACAGAAACCTAAGCCTGTGTTTCCCCTAGGAGCAGTGGCTCAAAGGAACAAGGACTCAGTACCCGTGATTCCAGTATTCAAAGTGACTTGATAGAACATAACTGTTGTGATTAATGAGAATTGATCTGGTATGTTAATCCAGTGAAACTTAGTTCAAGGGATTTTCATACCTGTTTTTGTTTGCTACATCATGTAGATCTCAGTTGAAGCACATCTTTTATTTTTTTTTTAAATATGCATCCTTTCAAAGAATCATTTTGTTTTTCTTTACCGCTTGTCTGAGTTGATTCCAGGCCATTGGTGTCATGTTTGTGAGAACTGTATAAACATATCCATAAATATTGGGAACGCAAGCACTGTTCTACTGTTGACTGGAGAGAGAGAGATTCTATTTCTTTAGTTCACTGTTGACAGGCTCAGGAAAGGGCTCATTGAGCCATGAAAGTTGACATTTGTCACAATTCATTCCACCCTCCAGAGTAGCGAAGCTGCAGGAAACATCTTCCATTCTTTCTAACGTTTCTGGTCACTCATCATATGGCATGCCACTTGTCTTGGTCCTAAAATTAATTAAGAAATAATAATGGAACGGGGGAGGTAGGAAATAGGTAAGATGAATAATGATTAAATTCAATGCAATTATTATGAATTGACTGTAGAGTAAATGGAAAGGACAGGAGATGATAGCCTTTAAGACTGGTGGAAACTCATCAGCAAAGGGTAATTTGGTTGCTGAAGTCAGGCTTCAAACTCAATGAGGATTATGCAGGGCACAACTGAAAAGAAAGGTGGACTGGTTACACTTGCACATTTAGGATTTGCAAATGGTCTTTTTCTGTCAGCCTTGGCTTGCTCATTATGCTGGCTTTCCCCCATCCTGAGTGACTAATCCATGTTGCCATTTCATCATCATCAATCTTTCCTTTATTCAATGTGCATTTACTTGGAGCTGTTATGAGTTGCTAGACAAGATGAGACTGAGAGATGCTATACTGTGTGAAGTTGAAGTGTTTGGACTGTAATTCAAGAGTGCCTGGATTTGAATTGCAGCTTGCCACTTATTAACTATGTCATTTCAGTCTGGTTAATTAACCTGCTTGGGCCTCAATTTCCACAACTGTGAAGTACAGATAAACACCAGGTCCCATAAGGCTCTTGTGAGGATTAAAAGAGATCATCCTCATATTGATGCTCTGTGCAGTGCCTGGCATAGAGCAAGTACTTGTCTGAGAAACAGAAGAGTGGCCACTGTGCCAAGGTGTCCTTAGAAAGAATGGTGCAAGACAAGGGTCAGCAGGCCAGAATCCTGCAGGGCCTCACAGGGAGCCAAGGCTAAGATGTTTAAACAAATTCTTAAATGTCTTTGCATGGTTTGAAGCAGAGCACTGACAACATTGTTTGCAAGAAAAGAACGTGTATTGCAGAAATTATATTTAGTATAAATGATTTTTTAACTAGAAAAATTTGCATGACAGCCTTAATACTCCACTTTTCTTCAGCCTGGGAGTGAAGGGGTCCTGTTAGGCAGATGAGCTACCCTACAGTGCTCCTAAATACCCTCACATAAAGTCCTGCTAGGATGCACTAAGTTTGATGTTGATGATGAAAGCACCGGTGAAAGAAGCATTAACAACTAATATCCATGACATGGCTTACCCTTGTCAGTTTCACGGGCATTATTTTACTTAAACCTCACCACTACCTACCACTGTCTTATCCCATTTTATGGATGAGGAACTGAGGCTAGAAATCTCACAGCTAGGAAGCACCTGTATTTCCACTGCACATTTTCTGCTCCAGGGCTCGCTGGTTTCTCACTGATTTCTAGAGCGGACTCGAATGTGATGGAGACAGCCCTGAGGTCAGACAAGTTGTCTTAGCTCTGCCTCTTGCCTTTGTGCCCTCAGTCTTCCTATTTGAAAAATGTGCATAATACCACCTACTTCAGAGTGGTTGTGAGGAATCACTGTGTACAAAGCAGTCAGCATAGTGCCAGGCATATAGTAACCACTCCTTAAATGTTCTACTATGGTCATTATTTTGCGGCATTGCCAGTTCACTATTGTGTTCTCCGGATGTAATTCACAGAAGGATTAGAATGCTTTAAGTTGTTTCCTTAAAAGGCTCCTCCTTCCCATTAACTAGCTCCCTTGCCTCTGAGACAGCATGTCATGTATGATAGAAACACAGCCCACCCCCGTAAAGGACTGCTATGTCATTTACACATCTGTTCCTCCTCCCTCGATAGGGGTGGAACAGAGAAGCTCTCTATGCACACATTCAGGAAGCTAAGCCCCAATTCTTTCTAAACTAGTTTTCTCCATATTATGCTTTTTAATTAAACCTTTCAAGGTTTAATTATGAAACAACATGAGTCATCTTTGTTTCTGAAAATGTATTTGTGGTTTGGCTAATTATGTAGTGAGATTTAATATGATTTCTCCTCATGTGTGAAATTAATACATTGAATATTTTTAAAAGGAAAACATCTAAAGCATTTACCTGGGCACCAGATGGCGAGCAAATAATCGGTTCAAAGGAGTTCCTCTTAAAGTAATGCTAAGAAAAGCTGTGCTGGTTTTAACTGGGTCACTTTACATGGGATGCCTCAAAGAGAAACACTGTGTCTTAACCAATACATCTAATCCTGCAGCCTCTAGTGTCACTCCATTGCTTGGAGATAAGATCCAGCTTTCTTTTCAAAGTGCTTCACTCTAATACTGACTCCCACGCAGCTCCTGAATACTATTCTCCAACTACATCCTACACTGTCATTCTTCAAAACTGCGAGGCTCCTTCATGCCTCGGTGGTCTTGTACATGGTGTGGTTCTCCCTGCAGTGCCTTGTCTCATTGTTTTTGGATAAACTTATATGCATTTGTGTTGACAATATCTTTGTTTTCTATATTCTGATCCTTTGCCATTATGGGGGAATTGCTGATGCTGGAGGAACTGCCTCTTGCAGGGTTGGTGAATTCCTAGACATAGCAAACAGCTGCCTACCTGCAAGCCTCCCTCTTTCATATGCAAACCATCTAATCCAGGGAGCACATCCAACCACCTCCATGATCAGACTCTCACTTTCTAGCTCCCCTAATCACTCTAGGGTGCCAGACAACTGGGGACAGCCCCTCCACCCAATGCCACTAAAAATCCCTCAAACTAGCCCATCCTAAGCTTGATTACTATGTCTTTGCTTGGTCTCTGCATGGAACCCACAATAGAGGCTCCTGCCTACATTTTCCCTTTACTCCCTGTGCCTCCTGACCAACCCCAGGGCTTTTCCATGTGACCCCTCTTGAGTGGATGATATGCCTGTGCCTCTAGGGATCTGTAGGTATAAGGTTCTTCCATCCTGACAGTCATTTCTGTGTCTGCCTGTTTTAACTGTAACCAAGGTTTGTCATAATTGGGTATAGTAAAACATCTTTCCAAGTGCAGCTCAAAAGCCACTTTCTCTGTGTCGGCTTCCCCATTTCTCTTCCAAAGAGGCTTACTGTTTGCAGGCTGCATTGTAATACAAACATCTCTGTCTTCCTCATTAGGCTAAGCTAAATGAGGCTAAATTTAGCCTCATTAGGCTAAATTCCATGCTATGTTTGTCTCTGAATTCCCAACCTTTAGCGTGAGGCCTGGTGTAAGTATGTATGCAGTACACATGAGGAATATGTGAATGAAATGAAAATAATATACCCTTTCAAGCTGAATCCATTAGTAGCAGATGAGTCAGAAAATAGTAGGGTATGAATGTTTCCCTAATTCTCCCAATATGAATGGGCACTGTAACTTGTTAGTTCAAAGCACAAGTCCCTCAATTTCAACTATGCCGTGTCCCAAGTATGTGGCTTTGGGAAAGGTGTTTCTTCTCGATGCGCTTTGGCTTTTTATCTTAAATATAGGGATAATAGGCCAGGCTCAGTGGCTCACACCTGTAATCCCAGCACTTTGGGAGGCCGAGGTGGGTGGATCACTGGAGCCCAGGAGTTGGAGACCAGCCTGGCCAACATAGCAAGACCCAGTGTCATAAAAAGAAAAAAATTTTTTTTAAAAAAATAGGGATAATAATAGTATCTATCTCCAAGTGCTTTAAAGATGAAACAGGCATGGTGGTTCACACATATAATCCCAGCACTTTGGGAGGTCGAGGCAGGAGGATCGCTTGAAGTCATGAGTTCAAGACCAGCCTGGCAACAAAGTGAGACCCTATTTCGCCATAAAAAATAAAAAAAATTAGCCAGGTGTGTTAGCACCTGCCTGTAGTCCCAGCTACTCAGGAGGCTGAGGCAAAAGGATCACTTGAGCTCAGGACTTTGAGGCTGCACTGAGTTATGATAGCACCACTGCCTTCAGCCTGCGTAACAGAGTGAGACCCTATCTCAAAAATATATATATATAAAAATATAAAAAGATGAAAAGAAGGAAGGCTACAGGTCTTTTCACAAACTCTTTGCTCTGCCTGTAATACCCTTTTCTGCTCCTCCTCTACTGCCTTACCCCTCCTTACCCTTGATGAGAGAAACCTTCTCTTATGTTTATGTATACAAATATGCACACATACAGAGAGAGAGAAGTGGAAGGTGGGGAAAATAGAAAAAGATTTATTTTAAGGAATTGGGTCACACAGTTGTAGAGGCTTGGCACACACAAAATTTTCAGGGTAGGCCAGCAGGTGGAAACCCAGGAAAAGGTTGCCGTTTTTTGAGAAAAGACTGCCTTTTGACACAATTGTTGTTCTTCCAGGAGGTCAGTTTTGTTCTACTCAGACTTTCAACTGATTGAATGAGGCCCACACACATTCTGGAGCCTAATCTGCTTTATTCAAAGTCCACTGATATAAATGTTAACCTCATCATATATTTTATATGCATATATGTGTGTGTGTGTATACACACACACACACACACAGAAACATCTAGAATAATGTTTGACCAAATATCTGGACACCATGACCTAGCCAAGTTTACACATATAATTAACCATTAGAGATTGTAACCTGAATGAGGGCAAGATTCAGTTTACTGTGGCCAACTGCTGAATCTAGCACATTAATAATTATTTTCCGAGTGGACATACAGCATTGCAGAGTGTATACCTAAATGTGTCATCTGTGGTGGATGGTGTTACACTATACAGTAGAAACTTAGGAGACAGCCAGGACCCAGGAATTTAAATGGCTGTCATATGATGAAAGGAAAGTTCCCAGAACATCCACTAGTGAAGGTCTGTAAGAGGGGTGATAGGTAGAGGGAACCAATAAGGCGACCCTTTAAGCCTAGGCCCTAAGCACAGAGGGTTTTGGCAGTCAAAGGAACTTTTTTTTTTTTTTTTTTTTGCTAGCTGTTGGTTTTTATTTCCAAACCCCAATGTAGACTGATAAGCAGAGCTGGATCACACTTGGGTCATAAGGATTACACAGTTCTCCTTTACCAAGGTTAGTCTCCTTTACCAAAGACTGACCCAGAGAGAAACACTCTCTAATAGAGAGAGTAAGTCACCTCAGATGCCTTATTGCTTCTTCCAAGTACTTGGCTCTTACCCTTGTAGTCCCAGAAGCTCCATCCCTGCCTTCTCTGCAGGAGGGAATGAGGACTGGCAGAACTTTCAGATGCCACAAGGAGCCAAAAGAGACCATGTTTGTGTCCATTGCTTTTTATCTAAGTATCAATGAACAGTCACTGAGCATCAGTTCAACAAATGGATATTAAGCACCAATTATGGGGAAAGGAGATGTAATGACCATATAACTAATAAAAAAAGGTCAGGCAGGAATAAATATTAGGGAGGAAAAAGAAAGCAGGACCAGTAGAAGGTGAGCATCTGGGGAGGATTCTGTTTCAAATGGGTGGTCAGGAACCACCTTTCAAATCAGCTGACATTTGAGCATATAACAGAAGGGGGTAAGCCAAGTATATATTTGGGGAAATGTGTTTGTGCAAAGGCCCTGTGGATTTATCATGCTTTGTATGTTCAAGGAAGAGCACAGTAACTGATGTAGCTAAAACAGCATGAACAAGGGGCAGATATTCTGATAGGAGGGTGGAGAAGCAGCATGGAGCCAGATGCTATGAAGCATTCTGGATGATGTGAAGAATGGACCTCTTACCCTGTCTGAGGTGGCTACCACCTATGGGTTTTGAGCAAAGAATCAATGGGTGCCCAGCAGAGGGCCTGTACTCTGAAACAAAAGGCAATCTCCCAAAGAAAGCTTTATTTTCTAATTCACTCAAAGTTACCTTTTGCTCATAAAGTTTGCTTTCTAAGGATTACACTTTGGTCCAGATGTGCCACCTTTATTACATTCTGGCTTCTGTGAGAAGAAATGACTATGGGGGCAGGGAGGAAAGCCAGGAGACCAGTTAAAGAGGCTTTTGCAAAATCCAGGGAAGATAGGATGGTGGCTTGGACTAGGATGGCAGCAGCAGACATTTCGAAAAGTGCTTAGATTTTGAGTATATATTGAATGCAGAGATATGGGATTTCCTGACATGTTAGTGTGTGGATGTGAGACAAAAGGATTAGGGATAGCCTCAATGATTGTAGCCTAAGCAACTGGAAGATGAGGCTGCACACAGCAGGAATGGCAGGGAAGGCAGCAGGTGGGGCCTAGGCCTGGAGAGTTGGGGAGGGGCAGAAATCAGAAGTTTGGTGTACATGTGTTAAGTTTGAGATGTTTCAAGTTGGATATACAGAAGGAAAAAACAAGTAGACAGTTGGATGTACAAGTATGGAGTTCAAAGCAGAAGATGTCAGTATAGGAGTAATCTGTATAGAGATGGTAACCATGCTAGGATACTGGTTAAGATCACCTAGGAAGTAAGTATTGAATGATGTCACATGCTGCTGGGAGATTGACTAACAAAACTGGCACTAGACTGTTCCGTTTTTTCCCCATCATGGAAATGGAGAGAGCTAAAATAATCAAATATTTAAAGGAGTTTTGATATCAAAGGGACAGAAATTAGGCAGTAGTTGAAGGGGTATTTGGGGGTCAATGAATCTAATGGAGCACATCTGTATGCAGATGAGAGTGATGCAAGAAAGGAAAATTGATGATACAGAAGAGAGGAGGGGCTAACAAGATGGTACAGTCAAGTGGGGAAGAAAAGACCCAGAATGTGAGCAAGGGCTGAACCCTAGCAGCATGGAGAGTCCATGCAGAGCAACAAGGTGGGAGACAGACAAGGTGAGGACTGATGCAGAGTGAGTGGGTGGTGGGAATATATGGAAGTCCTCTTATGATGGTTGTCTTTTTCTTAGTGAAATAGGAAGCAAGGTCATTAGCAAAGAAAAGGAAGACTGTCACGTCCATATCACTTTCTCTTTTGATTCTAGTGTTTCCTAATTGGACTCCCAAAGAACCAGAGCAATTGATCACAAAAATACTTGGCACCTGAAAAACAAGCATGATCAATCACAGAAATAATGATTATTTCTTGAATGACTATGTGATCTCTATAAGCCTTGAGTGCCCTGTTGTTTATTCCTAGAGTGAAATCATATTTCCCTGGTGAAGTAATTTAGGAAGGAATGCCATTCTGCTAACAAGGTAGTCGATTCTCCTTTTGCCTCCCCCTTGTCTCTTTTTTATTAAGTAGATCAAATTAGCCTCTCCTCTCAAATTGCGTCTCCCAGTACTGAAAGCTCTGGAAAAAAAGAAAAGAAACCCCCCCCCCCCCCCACACACACACACAGAGTAGTAAAGACAAATTCTGCAAATGAAGGGAACAGAACAGAGGAGATAATCTGAGCAGGCAAGACCAAGTTTGTTTTTTGGCAGACATAGTAGAAGGAAAGCTGTGAACACTCACACATTAATGATTTTTATATTGTCACAACTATAATCAAAGCCCCGATGACAGTGTTGTCATAAAGTCTATACAGCCACTACTCTTGGCTTGGGTTTACCGTGTATCCTGGGCTACAGGTTCAGAATTCACCATGATAAATCATTCCATGGCTGTTCAAGCTCCCCTTATCACACTGTGTTTTAGTATCTCTTCCCAAGCCTAAAATACAACGTGTACTTTTACACCAAATATAGAATCTCAGAGAAAGAAGCCTGGAGTTTATCTTATCCAATGCTTCTTCCAGTTCCAGAATTATTCTTATACATTCCCTGGCAGCCAGCCATTTGGACTTTATAAACAGCCTCAGCTATAGGTCGACCACTCCACTTATGGGATGTTTTGCATTATAACAAGCTGAAATCTCTCCCTTCTACTTCTAACGTGTGAATCTTTGACTACTCTCTGGGGCCACACAAGACAAAACACATCCTATCACCTTTCTGTGGGGACCCAGCCACCATCTTTCCTCCATCTTGCCCAATAAAGGTGCAATCAGTTTCTGAATCACATATGTCCTCATTTAGGGTAAAAGCTTTTTGTATAATCTCTCGCTAGTAAATTAGACATTTAAAAAAAAAATGAATATGCCTATTGGATGTGAAGTCCTGAGTAGTCCTTTGCCTAGAGAGGGTAAAAAGCTTCTGTAATGCCAGCACTACCAAATTTAATGGAAAGGACAGAACTGGATGAAATTATATTTTAAATGATGTATCTGCCAGGATTACTACAAGGAATGAAAGGGAAGGAGAGCCAGGTTATCTGAGATTGAAAGGTAAAATGAGGGAGAGTCACTCACCCTGCATCCCACTGAACTGTCACCTCCATCCTGCTCCTGAACATCTTTCTTCTGTCACATATTCATTCAGTGGCGGCAGGCTCCAATCTTTGAGCTAGGTGCCAGAGTTTGAATGGTGAGCATTCTTTCACTTCTTCAACACCTGTTTATTACAGACCTAAACATTGCCAGCATCGTCCTACCAATAGAATTAGCAGTGAACAAAACAGGAAAAAACATTCCTCTCTTTGTGCAGTTAATATTCTAGTGAGGAAAATAAATGAATCAAATAATCCCACAAATATATGCAAAGTTGCAGCAGTTAACAATGCTATGAAGGGAAGATTCAGGATGCTACAAGAGCATGTAATAGGAGGAACCTGAGCTAGTTCAAATGATGAGGAAAGCCTCCCCTGAGGGAGTGATGCTTGACTTGCGCTCTTGAGGATGAGCAGGAGAAGAGCTGGCACAGGAGTGGCATGTGTGAGAGCTGAAAGGAAGGCACGATCCAGATCAGAGATCAGAGGTAAGGAAAATCCAGACAACGTAGGGCTTGTGGGCCATGTTACGATTTTTCACTTGTTAGCCGATGAGCAGTGAGAGTCCACTGAAGTGTTTTAAGCCAAGTGTGTGTGTGTATGCATGCATATATAATATGAGCAAATGTATAAGAGATCACTCTTCCTGCAATGTAGAGAGTGGATGGGAAGTGGATGGTGAAAATAGAGTTAGGAAATTATTCTCATGTTTCAGAGGAGAAATGACAGTGAAATGGATCAAGGTGATAGCAGTGGGTTTAAAAATACAGTGACAGATTTGCAAGAGTTTGAGGAGATAAACCCAAATCACGGTGATTTGAATCTGGGAGGCAAGGGAGAGCACGAAGACTGCAGAAATCCCTGGCGAGGCCTGTCATGTGCACATTTCGGTCATCTGGCATGGAAGATAATGCACTGCACCAGGGTAGGCACTGTCCATTGTTAGTTTAATACGATGTTTGCATAGGACACCTAGTTACTGTTATGTAACTTCTGGACAATGGAGCAAGATGTAACTGTGGCATAAGAAAATATAACTAGATATTATTCTAGTGATTTGGCTTTCTAAAGACGTATTGTGGTGGTTGTTTACAAGTATGTGAGTTAATTGTGCTAGAGTTTCAGAATGATGTGTTTAAGGGGTATAAGTATCTGCAAGCCCCCAGTTAGGTCTTACTGAAAACTGGCAGGGCTACACACTGAACAGACGCAATCCCATAGCCATCAATTCATGCCAATCTGGAGAGACTTGAGAAATTTCTCTTCTGGATATTTAATCCTCCAGCTTGAGATTTCTTACTTTGCTGAGAATGTGTTTTTTGTACTTAGGGCAGTAAAATATAACTTAAGATGACTGAAATTCCAGGATGCTCATTTTTCTGAGGCTTTCACATAGCGTTCTGCTGGACTTCCACAGCATCAGGAATGGAATCCTAGGTAGTCACTAAGGGCGGTGATGCCACTCACTGGGAAAGGAAGTTCTGTAAGAGTGTCAGATTTGGGGAGGAAATGCCCCAGTTAATTTGGGGCATATTGAGTTTGGATGTCTAAGATGAAACGCAGTCACAGAGATGTTGATCAACAATACGAGTCTGGAGTTCTAAGGAGTTGTCTAGAATGAGAGCTCTAAGAATGACATACACTGTCTCAGGGGAGAATCATACTTGATCAAGAAGCATTGCATATTAGAAATGCTGTCGAGAGCCATTTCTGCAAGGAAGGTTGGGCCAGGGCCTCCCTACTCTGAGGTTCTATGATTTATTAATAGGTATTCTTAAAACCACTGAGTGTCTGAGTAAAGCTGTGTTAGCCCTGGATGAATTGGTTAGAAAGAAACAAGACTACTTAAGCCAGCCTGTGGAAATATATGAGGAGGAAACAGGAGTGTGATAGAGTCCAGAGCCAGCTGGGCCTGATGGGTTCCATAAATAGGAACTGGACTCCATCTGTAAGATAGATGATCCCTTTCTCTGGAGGGAAGGGTCCCTGCTTTTGTTGGCAGTGAAACAAAATGGCCACCCCAGCCCTAGCCAGAGTGGCCAACAGAGACTGGCCAACTCCACACTCTTGCCCTAGGTAAAATATCCTACCAGCCCATTTCCAAGTATCTCAGTCCAGGGAGTATGCCCACTGCCTGCTCAGCAGGGGTTGTGGGAACAGAATTTCTCAGAAAGGGCATTGGCAGGCTTGATAAATTGACTAATGTGTCTGCACACAACATAATGATCTTCCCATCTTTGAAGAAAAAAAAAAAAATTTCTTTCCAATCAACAACTCTTAATTTGCACATCCATGTTTCTCTTTGGTAATTTATTACTCTTATGCTTTCTGTCAACTATTTTCTATCTGTCACTTTCCAGTACTGGATATTAATATTTCCTTTCTCAAATTCTAGTCATCTCTGAAGCATTTTGCACTTCTCAATTGTATTTATGTCACTGTTTGATCTTGTTTTGTGTCTAAGTCGTTATCGTCATGTAATCCATCTTGAAGATGGCCATACTGAAGCATTCTGAATTTCCTGAAATATTTTAGAGCTATTTGCATCTTTTCTTTTCAGAGACCTGGCCTATTACAATAATTATGAGGAGGGTCAGCCTCAGACCCTAATAAAACTGCCCCCTAAGAATGTTTGTCTCTCCTGAAAACAGCACGGGCATCTGGACATGTCCAAAATCTAACCCTTTAGGTTCTTCCCTGCTCCTTGTCCTGTGTTGCCAGACTTAGGACATAAATCTGGTTGTCATTCCTCTGTGCGTTAACCTCTATTTACTTTCTAACTTGTGTACCATACTCTGCAATATTTTCTCTGTCCTGAAGCCAGATGGTCTCTCTAAACACAGTCTTACCATGTCTACCATGTAATTCACTGTTTAACTGCCTTTAAAGGAAAGACCCCATACTCCTTTCTCCAGCCAACAAGGTTCTAATGGCCTGCTCACCCCTCTCCTACTCCTTGGGCTTAATAACCTCTTTATGCTCCTTCAGCCTGAAGAAATCTTTCTTCCGTCTCCTGTTTCCTTCTCCTTAAGGTCCCCTCCCTCAAGTGTGGGTTAGCCCCACCAAGCCCAGCTCAGATTCTCCATCTCATTCTAATCCTCTTACAATAACTGCTTTTTCTTATATTTCAGTTGTCAGGTTTACAGGTTTATCTTCCACAGGAGAGGAAGTGCAATTAGTGCTGATGTTAGGGCCAGAATGGTTGGGTTCAAAACCAAGTTTTGCTGCTACATATCTGTATGATTGTGGTCAAGTTACTTAACCTCTCTGTGCCTCAGTTTTCTCGATGCAAAACAGGGATAGTAATAGAATCTGTTAAACAGTACATCATTATATTCTCTACATTTAGTACTATGGTAACACATAACCAAGCCTCAAATATCTATAGAATAGTGTTCCAAATGAAGGTAATGTTTATTTAGGACCACTGCAATGGGTTCAGGGAGCACTGCACCTGCGGTTTCACAGCCAGGGAGAGAAATTGGGCTCAACTCTAAACACAGCAAGTTGGGAATGTACAGCCTAGAACCAGGGTGAGGCTCAATGGATGGAAAATAACTAAGAGGAAGCATCAGGGGTGAGGGAGATCCTGACTCAACTGACCCAGCAGGATTCTTGCAGAAGAAAGACCAGGTGATCAGACCCAGGGGGATGGTGGAGGATGAGGAACTCATACTGATAACAAGGGTAGCATAGGGAGTTATTGCTAAAGCTGGATTTTACAAGGATAGGGGAAAAGAGGCATGAGAAAGTTCAGATGCCCGACTAAAATTTGGTCAAGCAAGAAATCTTTATCAATGGACAGTGAGTGTTCAGTATTTCATTGGAGACAGACCAGTACTATCTTCTGGTCAATTGTTAAAAACATATAGAACTGAAGAATACCCAGGTTCTTAAATGATTCAAAATATTAGCAAAAGTTGGCAAAAATAATGTTAGAATAGCAGTGTTTCCAAGTATATGCTAAAATTAAATTCTTAAGCACTCTGGAAAGAATACAAAACTGTGAAGTTAGATCTGGGTTTCAGCCTTATCTCTGTTATTTATCTATGTGTTCCATAAGCTAAATCCCTTTTTTCTCTCTGTCTTGGTTTCTTCATAAATGAGAATAATAATGCCAATATTATATAAATCATGAACTAAATAAGATATGCATAAATTACCTATCGTAGAACTTAATAGAGAAGGTAATTAATATACTGGGTTTCCCTTGGTAAATCACCTTCCGTCTTTTATACAAATTTATTTTCAATGTAAAGTACAAAAGGCAGTTGGAAGAGATAAGAACAGGTAAAACTTTCCTGTTTATCCTGTGAATATTAAATAGTTAAATCCATAAACAATAAGATAGCTAACATTTTAAAATAGCAAAGTGTGCTGGGCACTGTTCTATGTATCTTATATTAAATACCTCAATTATCCTCCCCACAATCTTGTGAGGTCACTACTAGTGTTATCCTCTTGTAACAGTTGGAGAAGTTTTCAAAGAAGACCAAAAGATAATCAGAAATAGAGAAGAATAACTTCATGACAAATCTCAGAGTCCATTCTGAAACCCATGGTAGCATTGAATGGGGAAGGAAGCAATCATCAAAACGATAGATTTTCCTTTGCTTGGAAACTGGAATTTTCATAGTAATGGTACCTTCCTCTCTCTCCTCCCACATTCAGAAAAAAGTTACTGCATGAGGTAGAACAGCCTGGCCAACATGGCAAAACCCCGTCTCTACCAAATACACAAAGGTTAGCCGGGTGTGGTGGCAATGCCTGTAATCCCAGCTACCTGGGAGGTCACTTGAACCCAGGAGGCGGAGGTTGCAGTGAGCCAAGTTTGCACCACTGCACTCCAGCCTGGGTGACAGAGTGAAACTCTGTCAAAAAAAAAAAAAAAAAAAGGTAGAGTCACTGCACATGCTTAGAACTTATAGAAGCTTGATTCTTTTTTATCAGCAGTGCCCTCCACCACCCGAAGATAAGACTTTTTAAAATAGTGATTGATATTTTTCTGACATAGTTATTTCTTAGCCAAAAGATAACCCAACAGTTGCTTAGAGTAGCATTTTTTTCAACTTCACCATGCACAATGGTCTGTGTGACTTCTTCCCCCACTACCCCAGGATTCAAACACATTCATAAACGTGCTCCAAAATCACCTGGGTTGCAAAAACATCACTTCTATAAAAGAGTTACACCATAACTGTTGGAAATTAACTGATGATAAATGTTGTCTAACCCAGAGAACTATATTGCAATGAAGTTGAGGATTTATCGATAAATGTGATAATAATCCTCTATCTTTGTTTACATCTGTAATTAATGCAGTTCAGGAAGGAGCCCTTGAAACCTTATATAAACAAGATTTATCCTTACTGGAATAGATTACAGCCATATGTCACCATTCAAAAGGTAATTGGTGCATTTCATTAGAAAGTAATTGAAAAAAATTATTTTAATACCTTGTAATAAATAATCTTGATAAACATTATTAGCAGAGATATCTGTACCATGTAGAGAATTTGCTTTGCATCAAAAGATGGCATATGCTATATATCATTCTTGGATTTTTCTGAGGAGCTTTTACGTACCTTGTGATTGAATAAAGACTAGTACATAATTACATACTGAGCTTTCCTTTGAGAACAAGTCCTCCTTATAGCCGCATGCCTTTAGCATTCCCCTGATTGGCATTGACAGTAAGTCCCTAGTTTACTCTCTATCTCTCCGGTGAAAATCTCCCACATGTATTAACAAATATTTCTAACAAACAGTGGCTTAAAGCAAAGGCCTCAGAGGCAGTGAGGCAGTGAGACTAGGTTATGAACTCTCATATTTTGACTACATGGAATTGATGATAGGATCTATCTCTCAGGGTTGTAGCAAGCATGAAATGGGATGATACACATAAAGGATTTAAGTAATTCTTGGAATACAAGAAGCATCCAATGAATATTAATAAATAGTATTATTATCTTTTCTATCAGTGTCTTACTGCCCTGATCTTTTAAGATGAGACATCCTAGGCTGATCTTTTATTTAAAATACATTATAAAATCAAGGTTAGTATATATAAGCAATTTTTCTCCATTTCTGTGTTAGAAAACAGTAAAATGTACAATATTCTCATTGCCATCCATAGGCAGAACTGAAAATAACTTCTAACATCCCATGTCCCCTTCTCCTCATCAAGGCCCTGAAGTGAAAACAGAACAATTCTTTTTAGAGTTTCATAACTTTGTGAGCTACTATGTAGATTAAAGTCATTCCATTTAGGTCTTCAACAAAGGAAGTGTAAAAATCCCAAGAGACCAAGTAGAATGAAATTATACTTCTGACAGAGAACCACCTGAAATATCAAAACAATGGCTGAAAAGAGACGAGTTAAAATTTTTTCATTGTGCATCTCCGATAATTAAGCAGCATTTGAGAGGTTTTCTCCACCTCCTTTCATAATTGTACCACAATATACTCCAGACCTATACTAAAGACAATGTACACATATATTACAAGGATATAATTAGAATTTTTATTACGTTTATTTTTAAGTTAAAATTCAGAGAAGTTGAACACTTATCCAAAATCACAGGTCTACTAAATGTCAGACCCTAGATTCTGTGAGGTTTTTTTTTTTTTTTTTTTAGCTTTTAGTTGAAGTTCAGGAGTACAATTACAGGTTTGTTACATAGGTAAACTTGTGACATGGGTGTTTGTTGTACAGATTATTTCATCACCCAGGTATTAAGCTTAGTAACCATTCATTATATTTCCTGATCCTCTCAACCCCCGAAATGCCCCAGTGCATGTTGTTCCCCTGTATGTATCCATGTGTTCTCATCATTTAGCTCCCTTTTACAAGTGAGAACATGCAGTATTTGGTTTTGTTTTGTGTTAGTTTGCTGAGGATAATGGCCTCTAGCTCCATCCATGTTCCTGCAAAGGACATGATTTCTTAGTATTCCATGGTGTATATGTTCCACATTTGCTTTATCCAGCCTATCATTAATGGGCATTTAGGTTGATTCCATGCCTTTGTTATGGTGAATAATGCTGTAATAAAGATACGTGTGCATGTGTCTTTATAATAGAATAATTGATATTCCTTTGGGTATATACCCTATAATGGGATTGCTGGGTCAAATGGTAGTTCTGTCTTTAAGTCTTTAAGGAATTGCCACACTACCTTCCACAATGTCTAAACTTATTTACACTCCCACCAACAGTGTATAAGCATTCCTTTTTCTCCACAACCTCACCAGTATCTATTTTTTTTTACTTTTTAGTAATAACCATTCCGACTGGTGTGAGGTATCTCACTGTGGTTTGGATTTGCATTTCTCTGATGATTACAGATTGAGGTTTTTTTCATGTGTTTGTTGGCCACATATATGTCTTCTTTTGAAAAGTATCTGTTCATGTCCTTTGCCTATTTTTAATGAGGTATTTTGCATCTGACAAGAGCAAAGTTTGCAAAAATGTTCTCCCATTCTGTAGGTTGTCTGTTTACTCTGTTGATAGTTTCTTCATTTCTTTGGCTGTGCAGAAGCTCTTTAATTACATCTCATTTGTCAATTTTTTCTTTTGGTGTTTCATCATTACATCTTTGCCCATGCCCATGTCCTGAATGGCATTCCCTAGGTTGTTTTCCAGGGTTTTCAGAGTTTTGGGTTTCACATTTAAGTCTTTAATCCATCTTGAGTCAATTTTTATGTATGATGTAAGGAACAGGTTGTTTCAGTCTTCTGTATATGGCTAGCCAGTTATCTGAGCATCATTTATTGAATAGGGAGTCCTTTTTCCATTGCTTGTTTTTGTCAGGTTTGTCAAAGATCAGAGTTATAGGTGTGTGGTCTTATTTCTGGGTTCTCTATTTTGTTCCATTGGTCTGTGTGTCTGCTTTTCTACCAGTACCATGCTGTTTTGGTCACTGTAGGCTTGTAGTATAGTTTGAAGTCAGGTAGCATGATGCCTCCAGCTTTATTCTTTTTGTTTAGGATGACTTGGTTATTCGGGCTCTTTTCTGGTTCCATATGATTTTTAAAATAGTTCTCTAGTCCTGTGAAGAATGTCAATGGTAGTTTAATAGGCATAGCATTGTATCTATAAATTGCTTTGGGCAGTATGGCTATTTTCACAATATTGATTCTTCCTATCCATGAGCATGGAATGTTTTTCCATTTCTGCCATCTCATTTCTTTGAGAAGTGGTCTGTAGTTCTTTAGAGACATTTCACTTCCCTGGTTAGCTGTATTGCTAGGTATTTTATTATTTTTGTGGCCGCTGTGAATGGGAGTTCATTCTTGATTTGGCTCTGGGCTTGACTGTTGTTGGTGCATAGGAATCCTAGTGATTTTTTGCACATTGATTTTCTATTCTGAGACGTTGCTGAAGTTGCTTATCAGCTTAAGAAGCTTTTGGGCTAAGACCATGGGGTTTTCTAGATGTACAGTCATGTCGTTTGTAAACAGGGATAGTTTGACTTTCTCTCTTCCTATTTGAATGCCCTTTGTTTCTTTCTCGCCTGAATACCCAGGTCAGAACTTCCAGTACTTGAATATGAGTGGTGAGAGAGGGCTTCCTTGTCTTGTGTTGGTTTTTAAGGGGAAATACTTGCAGCTTTTGCCCATTCAGTATGATACTGGCTATGGGTCTAATATTTAGTTTATGGTGTTTTAAACATGAATGGATGTTAAATTTTATCAAAAGCCTTTTCTGCATCTATTGAGATAATCATGCTGTTTTTGTCTTTAGTTCTGTTTATCTGATGAATCACATTTGATTTGCATATGTTGAGCCAAACTTGCATCCCGGGATTAAGCCTACTTAATTGTGGTAGATAAGCTTTTTGATGTGCTGCTGGATTCAGTTTGCCAGTATTTTATTGAGGACTTTTGCATCAATGTTCATCAAAGATACTGGCCTGAAGGTTCTGTTTTTTTCTATCTTTGCCAGGTTTTGGTATCAGGATGATGCCTCATAGAATGAGTTAGGGCAGAGTCCCACCTCCTCAATTTTTTGTCATAGTTTCAGTAGGAATGGTAGCTCTTCTTCATACATTTGGTAGAATTCAGCTGTGAATCTGTCTGGTCCTGGGCTCATTTTGTTTGGTAGGCTATTTATTACTGCCTCAATTTCAGAACTCATTATTGGTCTATTCAGGGATTCAGTTTCTTCCTGTTCTGTCTAGGGAAGGTGTATGTGTCTGTGAATTTATTCTAGATTTTCTAGTTTATGAGCACAGGTGTTCATAATATTCTCTGATGGTTGTTTGTATTTCTGTAGGGTCAGTGGTAACATCCCCCTTGTCATTTCTGATTGTGTTTATTTGAATCTTCTCTTTTCTTGTCTGCCTAGCAATCTATTTTATTAATTTTTTTCATAAAACCAGCTCCTGGATTCATTTTTTGGAAGGGTTTTTCATGTCTCTCTTTCAGTTCAGCTCTGATCTTGGTTATTTCTTGTCTTCTGCTAGCTTTGAGATTAGAGAGCTTTGTAACTTGTCCATGTGGGCATTTAGTGCTATCAATTTCCCTCTTAAGACTGCCTTAGCTGTGTCCCTGAAATTCTGATACATTGTTCTTAATAATTTCAAAGAACTTCTTGATTTTTGCCTTAATTTCATTATTTACCCAAGAGTCATTCAGGAGTATGTTGTTCGATTTCCATGGAGTCATATGGTTTTGAGTGATTGTGCTTTGGTTTGAGAGATTATTATTTCAGTCATTTTGCATCTGCTGAGGAGTGTTTTACTTCTGCTCGTGTGATCAATTTTAGAGTAACTGCCATGTAGCGACAAGAAGAATGTATATTCTGTTGTTTTGGGGTGGAGAGATCTGCATATAAGTCTCAGGTCCAAGTCATTTAGAGCTGAGTTCATGTCCTGAATATCTGTCTCAATGATCTAATATTTTCACTGGGGTGTTAAAGTCTCCCACTAATACAGGAATCTGGGTCTCTTTGAAAGTTTCTAAGAACCTGCTTTATGAATCTGGGTGCATATTTATTTAGCTTTGTATTTTTAATCTTTATTGGCTTAAAATCTGTTTTGGCAGAAACTAAGATTACAACCCCTGCTTTTTAATGTTTTCCATTTCCTTGGTAGATTTTCCTCTTTATTTTGAGCCTATGTGTGTCACTGCATGTGAGATGGGTCACTTGGAGACAGCATACAGATGGGTCTTGGTTCTGTATTCATACATGTGTATTTGATCCTGCCATCATGATGTTAGCCGGTTATTTTGGAGATTTGTTTATGTGGTTGCATTATAGTGTCATCAGTGTGTTTTTGTAGTGGCTGGTAATGATCTTTTAGTGCTCTTGTAAGGCAGGTTGGTGGTAAATTCTTTCAGCATTTGTTTGTCTGAAAATGATCTTATTTCTCCTTCTCTTATGAAGAATTCTGGGTTGGAATTTATTTTAAAGAATATTGAATACCGGCCCCCAATCTCTTCTGGCTCATAGGGTTTCTGCTGAAAGGTCTTCTGTTAGTCTGATGCATTTCCCTTTGTAGGTGACCTGTCCTTTCCCCACAGCTGCCTTTAACACTTTTTCTTTCATTTCCACCTTGTAGAATCTAATGATTATGTGTCTTAGGGATGATCTTCTCATGGAGTATCTTACTGGGGTTCTCTACATTTCCTGAATTTGAATGCTGGCCTCTCTACCTAGGTTGGGGAAGTTCTCATGGATGATACCCTGAAACATGTATTCTAAATTGGTTCCATTCTCCTCATCTTTTTCAGGTGCACCAATCAGTCATAGATTTGGTCTCTTTACATAATCCCACATTTCTCAGAGGTTTTCATCATTCCGTTTCCTTCTTTTTTCTCTATTCAGAAAGGCAGTTTTTTCAGGCTCTGAAATTCTTTCTTTCTTCTGCTTGGTCTTTTCTGCTGTTAATACTTGTTATTGCATTATAAAATTCTTGTAGTCTGTTTTTCAGCTTTATCACGTTGGTTGCATGCTTCTCTATACTGGCTATTTCATCTGTCAGTTCCTGCAGTGTTTTACCATGATTTTTATATTCCTTGCATTGGGTTACAATGTACTCTTTTAGCTCAGTCATTTTTGTTCCAATCCATATTCTGAATTCTACTTCTGTCATTTCTAACCCTTGCTGGAGAGGTAATGTGGTCATTTGAGGGGAAAAGGGCACTTTAACTTTTTGAGTTTTCAGTGGTTTTGCACTGATTCAGTCTCTGAGGTTGCTGACCTCTGGATGCCTTTTTTAAAAAAACAAAAAAAAACCAGTCTGGCCACTTTTCTGAAGTCCTCCTGCAGTTTTCTGGGTATCCACTCCAGTTCCTAATCACCTCAGATTTTCCAGTACCTGGAGGTATCACCAGTGAAGGCTGTGAAACAGCAAAGATGGCAGCTTCCCTCTTTCTCTGGGAGTTCCAGACTTGAAAAATCAGTACTCTAATGAAAGTTGAGAAGATGGAAATGTACATCATTTCTTTGATATTCAGATCAATTATTTAGTTTCTATCTCATTTTAGAAAGAATCACAGTGTAAAGAATGTGAGGGTATGGGGAGGACCATAAAGAGAATCCCTCATCCCTCTGGAAACTGCTACTATGATGTTTGTAGTTTCATATGTAGTCACCTTGGAAACCTCAATTTCTGAGGAACACCATTTGCTACAAAATCCCAGCTTCTATTCACAGTTCAGAAGCCATGTTAGGCTACTAAGGCACAGTATTTATGATCAATTTTTGACCTCTGGCAAAAGTAATTGACAAATTCTACATAGAATCTGTCAAGCTTTTCCTCTGTCATAATTCTTAAAGTTTTAGTAAATTTAACAGTCAAAAACATAGCATGGAAGAAGAATGGACTATTTTTGGTCACTTACCTTTGAACAATTTGGATTAAAATTACTGTCTGCATTCAAATTCTTTGCAGTCTGTTATGTGGCCATTATGTAAAACAGGGTGCCTCCTGTGGATCAGGAACACCAGAGAGGGGATTAGGAACAAAAGGAATCATCAGTTCTAACCAGTTTGAGGGGGGAATGACTACACTACCACCAATCACTTACTGCCATATCCTGAGGCTTCACCTACATTTCCACATTTCATCTTTATAACAGCACTACAAAGAAGACACCAGTATCTCTTCTGAACATGAGAAACAGCTCAGCCTCAAAAAGCCTTCTCCAAGGTGAAACATTCAGCAGATGAGGTGCTTCAGCTCAAAATCCTGAGCCTGAAGCTCAAGCTTTAAAGAACTATCCTACATTCCCTTCCAAGAAATTTGGAATAAAAGATTGTAAGGTGGCATGAAATTGCTAATAAGTTAGAAGAATAAGGTAATTTAAGATATATTAACAGGGGGAAATTGTGGCCCTTAGGGAAAATCTAAAAGGTAACATAACAAAATATGGCCCTAGCATCATATTTTTTTCCTAAGTTCAGTGAAAGATAACACTAATGAGACTGCCAATTCTAATGCAACTAGACTGCAATAATACTCTTAAGTTGTTCAGAATCGTACCAAGAAGGGAAAGGGTGCTCATTTGGCTATGGCCCTTGCTCAGAACATAGCAAGAGCATTGCATTCAACACGAGGCAGCAGGTTCTAAGAGGGAAGTCAATTCAAACAAATATTTACTGCACACCAGGCAATATCTTTGATGCTGGGCATAAATCAAGTAGAATTATCACATTTACAGAGCTTAATCTAGAGGAAGAGAGAAATTAAGAGACAAATAATTGCAATTGTGTTCAGTGGCATGAAGGAAATGTCACTAAGTGATAGAAGGGATGGTCAGGGAAGGCCTCTCTAAAGAAGAGACATCTAATTGAGTCTTGAAGGATGAGAAGGAAATTGATATATCAAGAGTGAGAGCAGAAGGTGGGCCTCCCATTTCCTGCAGGGTAGGATGACCAAGAAGATAACTTTAGTCTACTTGCTGGAGGATCTGTCAACTATCCTCTTCAGCCTGGATAAAGAAAACTTGAAATAAACTGTGTGTATTTGCCTATGAAAGCTGCAGATGACATATGTTATTGGAAGATATTTCTACCCAATATAAAAGCTACTTTTAAACAATCAGAACCATGGAATATTATTAAAACATACTAGTGAGGAGTCAGAGACCTGGGTTTCATCTACAAGTCTCTAAGCACATGGTCTTGGCCACAATGTTTAACCGCTCTGAACCTCCCTTGCCTCTTGCCACAAATGGAGCTGGTACAGAATACCAGCTAGAATACCTAACTCAAAAAGCACACCCATGGTATATAATATGGATTCATTTATGCTGTATGAATCTAAATCTGTCAGTGATACTTGCCATGGACTTTAATTGGAAAACCCTAGGCCTCTGTGATTCCTTTGAATCCAACTCTGAAAAAGCTTAACTCGAAAATAGAAGATGGGTCACAAGTGTTGCAGGAAAATGTCATAATTTTATTGTCAAAATTATTAACATCCAGGCAGAAGACTAATTGGACCATGGAGCTGAACATGATGGTAGCCAATATCATGTTCTTAAAGTTGCCTGGCATTAAAATCTCACTCACCATTACTTCAAATGTCCCATTACACTGTTCAAAATGGCTGTCGGTTCATTAGTGTTGATCAAACAGCACAGCTAAAATATGGGAACAATTTTTCAAGTGGTTTTCTGGAAGTAGAAATTAAACTGAGCTCTTGAAGATTCAGTGAGTGCTAATGAACTTCAGGTCAATGAAGAAATTGTTTGAAAAATGTATACACTTTAAAGACTGCCGTGAATAATGTCACCTTCTTAGAGATACACAACTTTTGAATTAAAGAATCCTACTCATTTGCTCAAGTTTTATATAGACAGCAGCATTAGAGTGGCAACACAGATGTATAATGGACCCACACGGTGGGCGTATGTTAGCTTAGCTATTGGGGTTGTAACTTGGGTTACCTGTCCTCAGAAGCAACATCCTAAGCATGCTGTTCTCATCACTGGAATGCAGGATTCCCTATTAACGTTTGAAGATCTGCTAAGTCAGTCTACGTCAATGGTTCTCAACCACCTCCTTAAAGAAAAAATTCAAATCAATAAATGCCCTGGCATTCTGATTTTGTGTGGGTTGTGACCCAAGTTGCAAAAGCTCCCCTTGTGATTCTGACCATATTGAAATCTCCCACCCAATCTGAGAACTCCCCAAGTGCAGCTGCTTTGATTGGCCAAAAATACACCAACTTTACACCTTCCCACCAGTTTTTTCGAAGTTATTTCCCTTTCAGTCATAACTTTCTCTGATTATTATTTTTCTCAAACTTATAACACACAGAGTAATCCTAGGTGTTGGTGTGAAACTGCTGTTTCCTAGGAAAGACCAGAGCTAACCTCTTCTATTTCAGCTACCACATATATTATTTGGCTTTTATGAGGTTCTGAAGGTCGCTCCCCAAAGTAACAAAAGCCATTGTCTCCATTCTCTGAGGATGGAAACAGAATATGATCTAAAAGCTTGTCTAGGTTTGGAAGTGATTAATGTAGATTCTTATGATGAAGGAAATGAAAACGAGAAATCTGGGTAAGTAATCACTGTTTCAACAAAAACAATTTCAACAAAAAATGAGCCTGAGACAGAGAACAAACTGATAATGCCAACAGCAAATAAATTATTCTCTGAGTTTTCAAAACAGACTTTGTGATAACATTTAAAGTTTTGTAGGATTTTTTTGATTCATGAGACTTCCAAGTACAGCCAAGAAGGAAACAGACCCAGTTTCCCCATGTTTCACAGGTCCATTAAGTGGAATTTGAGCTGAGCAGAGGTTTCAACTGAATGTAGAAATGTGCCATGAAAGGAAGGTTTGATAGAGAAAAATCTCAGAGCTTGATAAACCTGGGAGAGATGACCAATTTTCTCCTTGTATTCCCTGGGCCAAAAACTACACGTCTTCAAACACAAGCTATGAAACCCTCTAAGAGGGTAACAGAGGCTGGGCACTTTGGAACTCTGGTCAGAGCTTTGCCTCATGTCTAGCTATAGAAATGAGAGCATTTCAGAGGAAGTGTTTACCCTGGGAGGATGCAATGTGCATGGCAAATTGGCTAGACAATCAGTTCCTCAACTGCACCTTCCTAGTCTCACCAGCCAAAAAGAGACAGTGGATGCTCCATGGAATTCAATTATGTTTTCAAGTTTTTTTTTTCTTTTTCTTTGAGACGGAGTCTCGCTGTCATCCAGGCTGGAGTGCGGTGGCTCAGTCTCGGCTCACTACAAGCTACACCTCTCAGGTTCACGCCATTCTCCTGCCTCAGCCTCCCGGTTAGCTGGGACTACAGGCGCCCGCCACCACACCCGGCTAATTTTTTGTACTTTTAGTAGAGATGGGGTTTCACCATCTTAGCCAGGATGGTCTTGAATTCCTGACCTCGTGATCTGCCTACCTCGACCTCCCAAAGTGCTGGGATTACAGACGTGAGCCACCATGTCCGGCCTCGGGTTTCTTTTTCTTGGGGTTTTATACACAACGTACCATTAACTCAGTGATACGAAAATACTCCACCAACCACGATCACATACACCTCCCACTTTACTATCTCCAGCCCTACATGTCCACATTTCTGCTTGATGACTCACACATCTTCAAATTGATGTATTTCAAACTGAACTCACAATTTTCTGTCCTTATATTCTATAAGCATTCTGCTTATTCTCTTCCCTCTCTGTGGCTGACCTCCACCATCTACCGGTAATAAAATCTACAGCACTAGAAATCAGCCTTGATCCAGTACACCACCAAATCCAAATCACCATCTTCTCCCACGTGGATAACAGACTCCTAGCTACTTTCCTTGCAGTCCTCTTGCTACCTCTTGTGCACTCTCCACTCTGTTAGAGAAACAGAAAAAACTAGACATACATAGATTTACTATAAGAAATTGACTCACACAATTACAGAAGCTGAAAAGTACCATGATCTGCTGTCTGCAAGCTGGAGTGCTGATGGTGTTGTTCTAGTTCACGTCAGAAGGACTGAGAACCAAGGAGTAGATGGTATTTATATAAATTCCAATCTGAAGGCAGAATACTGATGTCTTAAGTAGGCAGACAGGCAACGTTCTCTCTCACTCAGTTTTTTGTTCTATACAGGTTACCAATAGATTAGATGAAACCCACCCGCATTAAGGAGGAACCTGCTTTACTCTTCAGATTCAAATGTTAATCTCATCCAGAAATACCCTCACAGACACACCTAGAATAATGTTTGACCAAATGTATGGGTACCTTTGGTTTAGTCAAGTTGAAAAATAAAATTAACCATCACAGGAATCTTTTTTGCTCCCTTATATCACCATTTAAAATCCTTATTCTGCAAAGCCATACCTCACTTGCTTCCTACTTTTTTTTTTTTTTTTTTTTTTTTGAGATGAAGTTTTTGGTCTGGTGCCCAGACTGGAGTGCAGTGGCACAATCTCAGCTCACTGCAACCTCTGCCTCCTGGGTTCAAGCTATTCTGCTGCCTCAGCCTCCCCAGTAACTGGAATTACAGGCACCCACCACCACACCTGGCTAGTTTTTGTATTTTCAGTAGAGACAGGGTTTCACCATGTTGGCCAGGCTGATTTCAAACTCTTGACCTCAGGTGATCCACCTGCCTTGGCCTCCCAAAGTGCTGGAATTACAGGCATGAGCCACCGCACCCAGCCCTGCCTCTTATTAATACCACATTATCTACTTTGTTTAAATTTCTTTTAACCCACAAAATTACTTTCTTTCTACAAGTCTTTATGCTGCATGCTGGTCCCTCTGCATTTCTGTGTCCCCTTAAGCCCAGTAGAATCAATGTTTATTAAATAAATCAACTAGCTCTACACTGGGAAAGAAGAGTGGATTCAAAATAATGTTTTGTAATGGCCAAGCTTGCCTTTCATAAAAGCAAATCTCGAAATGGTTTTGCTCTAGAGGACAGAATATCACTGCTTTCTGAGAGAAATAGTCTTCAAATGGGACTAACCAATCCATTTCTTAAATCTTTAGAGCAGAAGCCTAGAATATTATGCATAGATTTTTCTTTCAACAGCTCTCTACAAACCTAGCAGCTTCATTGATAAAATTTAAATACCTATTTGAGATAAGAAGGAACTTGAGTTTCAAAGTGACCCTTATTTGACTTAAAAGTAGAACTTAAATAATTAGAGAAGATTCTGTTCCTTCTTCCTATTTTCTGGTGCTTATTTTTTTTTATTTTTTTAAGCCAATTTCTATAATGCAAGTTGAAATTGGTTCCCCTGAGTACCATGTGTTCAAGCCAAAGCAGGCAGTTAAAACAGGGATACCTGAGCCAGAAATAGTGGTGCACACCTGTAATCCCAGCTATTCTGGGGGCTGAGGCAGGATTGCTTGAGCCCAGGAGTTCAAAACCAGGGCAACATAGTGAGACCTCTGTCTCTAAAAATAAAACAGGGATAACAAAGTGGGGTGGATTTATAATGTATCAACCTAGCTGAGCTGGAACTACATTTCCCAAAATCCTTTCCTGAGTTAGCATGGCTGCATGACGTTTGGAAAGTGAGAATGCAGCATCTGCCACACTCCTTTGGGGCTGGTAAATCAGTGAAGAGCCACAGGCACTGTTGGAGATCACCTGCTCGATTACCTTGCTAGTGTGGGGCAGCAGCCCGAGACTTTAGTCTTTTGGCTCCCACCATTTCTCTTCTAGCTTTTCCAGCTCCTGGGCTAGGTACATGCTGAGTTTCAGGAAGAAAGACAGAAGTGGTGGGAGATTGTCGTGGGTTCCAGTTCATCATCATTCTTCCCTACTTCACACCCATCTTTTTTTCCTGACTCCCACCCCACTGACTTCAAGCTCCAGCATCAGACACAAAGACAACCTTACCTAGATTGTTTAACCAGGTGTCCAAAATGTGTAAGGACAAATTCCTATAATACACGGAATTATATATCTCATTCATAGATGTTATCTTTCTCTAATGGAGCCATGATCAACAAACCTCCATGGAGCTTTCTAGCTAATTGATGACTCTTCAGCTGGATGTGATTCTCAGAAAGTTGCCACATCCATAATTTAAAAAGAAGTTGCCAACTTTTAAAGTTGACTTGATTTTACCATACCATGTCAAATTCCATAATCTTTTGAAAAATCAGAAACCTGGACATCTAGGGCAACACAGATGGTAGTTTTAAGTTCCCTAACCAGTCCACCCTCTGAAAACAATTAAGATTATTCAACATTCAAGCCCTAAAGGAGCATGAGAACACAGAGACATCAACTGATCATTGCGGCCCCTTTAATTTTATAGATTTTGCTAACCTAGATGAAATTTAGCTTCAGTTTTCATGGGCTCCTGGGTTATGGGAACAAAGCAAATCTTGGGGTTCACTGAAGTGGGGAGTCTTAGAGATTTTACAGATGAAACTGGGGCCCCCACGTACCAAAGCCTCAGTGTAAGGGTGAAATAGAATCTAATCTGCCTAGTCTTCCCTACCTGGCCCTTCCACTCAGAGGACTACAAGGGAAATTGCCTGTCTTAAACCTCTGCACTGAACGAAAGGGAAAAAAATAAATTTCTCTACCACTTGATAACTTCGAACTGGCCTTCACTCTGGCTTGTAGCCTGGCTGAATTCTTATTACTTGGATGGGCCTGAAACCTCAAGCAGAGAAATTAGTTTACAGTGGGTCCAAGTTCATGGTGGTACCAGTGTGTGATGGAAACAAATGCAAATCCTCTCTAGAGAAAACCATCTTAAATTCAGGCTTCAAATAATTCCTGCAGATAAAAATCCAAGCAATATGAACTCATAGTCAAGAAGTACAAAATACACTCAGAAACAAGGCACCGTGAGCAAGAGAGCAGGCAGGAAAACAAGGCAGCCAATGTAGACCCACAGAGACTTCAGTTATGAGAATTAGCCGAGGAAAAAACAAGGTAAGTATGTTTACTATGCATAAAGAAACACATGAATAAATTAAAGGCATATAAAAATAACTGATTAGAAAAGAAATGAAACAGAATTGCTAGAAATGAAAATATAATCTCAAAAGGCAAAACTCCAATGAATATGAGAGATAGAGAAAAATAAATCAATATGAACATATATCTGAAGAATTACCTCAAAATCAGAGAGACAGAAGAATAGGAATGCTAGAGTAAGAACATCTAATCCAAATTGCAGAATGAATGAGGAGAGAGAGACTAGGGCAAGAACAGTTTTCAAAGACATATAAGGTGAGTATTGTCCTAAAGTGATGAGAGACACAGAACCACAAGTTTAAAGAGTAAAAAAAAAAAAAATTAAAATACTGCAAATAAAGTGAAATTTACATGTAAACTTATCAGAATGACGCTATAGACCATCAGAGATAAAAAAGGAGTAGGAGAGGAAAAAAAAAAAAAAACAAGTAGAAGTTCTGGGATTGAGGTTAGACTGACAGCTGATTTCTTCATGACAACAGTGAGAAGCAGAATATGAAGGAACAGCATCTTTAATACCTGAGAGAAAATGATTGTCAGTGCAGTGTTGTGGATATAGCCAAAGTCCCTCTCACACAGGAGGGCAAATTAAAGATCTGTTCCAGAAAAACAAAACTGGGGGCTTACCCCAGAAGACATCTCCTAAAGGAAAATGTCAAGGATTCTTTTGATATTGGAAAGCCTAAGGTAACAGAAGGAATACGTAAAGAGTTAAATACATAGACATAAATAATGTTGCTTGTATAAACAATAGTCTTGCAGGATTAAAGAACACAGAACTAAGAGAATTAAGACAGCCAGGTAGTATCCTGAGGCCAGATAAATAGATCAGGGTGTTTAAAAATAGATCAACACATATATGCTTAATTGATTTTCAACAAAAACATCAGTGCTGTTCAATAGGGAAAGGATTATCTTTTCAGCGAATGAAGCTGGAACAACTGGATAAACCTATTAGAAAAAATGAACACTATTCTTAAAAATTAATTCAAGATGGATCGTAAATTTAAGCATAAATGCTAAAACTATAAAGATTCTAGAAGAAAACATGGGAAGAGTATCTTTGTGACCTTGGGGTAGTCAATGGTTTATTAGAGAAGGCACAAAGTAGTAAAAATTACAAATATTAATACATTGAAATTTATCAAAATTAAAATCAAAATTTAAAGCTACTCATTAAGAGACACTGCTTTAAAAATGAAGGAAAAAAAACTCATGGGTTGGGAGAAAATACTTGAAATATATATGAAAAAGAATTTTTACCCAGGATATATAACAAATCAATAACAAAAATACAAATACCCTAATTGTAAAAAGGTTGAGGGAGAGATTTAAATAGACCCCTTCCAAATAAACGTAATGAACACCCAATAATCACATGAAAAGGTGTCTAACAACAGTAGTCATCAGCAAAGTGAAAATCATAATAAAATACTATTATGTAGCCACCAAAATTTCTATAATTAAAAAGGCACTCAACATCAATGGCGATAGGAATGTAAAACTGCAAAACTATCTTGGAAAATAGTTTGACAATTTCTAATTGTGTTATTAATCTATTGCTGTGTAACACATTACCCCTAAACTTAGCAGTTTAAAAGCACAGACATTTATTCTTTCATTTTCTGTAGGTCAGGAATCTAGGTGCAGCTTAGCTGATGCCTCTGATTCAAGATTTTTATGAGGTTGCAGTTAAGCTATTGGACAGGGCAGTGATCTTATCAAATGCTAGACTAGAGGAGGGTCCACTTCCAAACGCGCTCCAGTGGTCATTGGCAGGATTAAGTTCTCTGTAGACTGTTGGACTGAACACCTTAGTTTTTCTTGGGTTCATGGCCTCCTCTCCCTCAGTTTCTCGGGCCTCTCCACAGGGCAGCTATCAACATAGTAGCCGGCTTCCCTCAGATTGAAAGAGTGAGAACAAGAGCCTAAGATGGAAGCCACAGTCTTTTTACATCTTAAGCTCATAAGTGATATCCCATTAATTTTGCCATATTCTATTTGTGTAGAAGCAAGTCATTACATCCAGTCCATGTTGAGGGGTGAGAATAACATAAGGGCATGAATGCCAGGAGACAAGGGTTCCTGGGGACCATTTTAGATGCTGCCTCACCACACACATTAAAGACAAGCCTATTTTGTGACCTAGGCATTCCACTCAAAGCTGCCTATTCAAGAGAAATGAAAACTTTTCTTCAAAAAGACCTGTGTAAGAATGTTCATAGTACTTTCTACAAAATAGCCACAAACTGGAAACCACCAGATATCAATTAACAGTAGAGTAGGTAAACAAATCATGGTCTATTCATGCAATCAACCACTACTAAGCAATAAAAAGAATGAACAACTGATGAACAGAGCCACACGGAAGAATCTCTAGTTTCAAAAGTCATAAAAGAGTAAAAACTATTGTTCTCATTATATGAAGTTCAAAAACAAGCAAGACTTATCTGTGGTGCTAGAAATCAGAAGAATCGTGCCACTGGAGGGTGGTGGGTGCGAATGCAGAGAAGCATGAGGTGACTTCCTAGGGTAGTGGTAATGGATGCGATGGTGATTACCTGAAACTAGACATTTATCAAAATTCATCAAAGTATATTATTAAGATTTGTGCACTTCACTGTAAGTTTTACCTCAATAAAAAGTCATCTGAAATTTTTAAAAATTCAGTTATATGAAAGACATCTAAAACAGAATAGTTGATATTTAAAATGACAGAAAAATGTGTCCAAGTCAAATAACAGAAGCATAGTGGAACAACTACACAATAGGCAAATAAATTTTAAGACAAAGCACTACAAGAAATAAAGAGTATCACTGTATATTAAGATAAAGAAGATAGAACAATTCTAAGCTGGTATGTATCTAATAACATGGCTCTTTTAGTAAATGATAAAACAGATAAAAATATATATGGATATTCAAAAAATTTGAGTGGAACAACTAAATTACTTGAGTTAATAAGACATGTAATATGGCACCAACGACTGAAGAACACACATTCTCTTCAGATAAGCATGCAAGGTTTATAAAAATTGATACATACTGAGCCAAAAAGGTGGTCTTTTTTTTTTTTTTTTGAGATGGAGTCTTGCTCTGTTGCCCAGCCTGAAGTGCAGTGGTGTGATTTCAGCTCACTGCAACCTCCACCTCCGGGGTAGCTGGGATTACAGGCATGCGCCACCATGCTCAGCTAATTTTTGTATTCTTAGTAGAGATGGGGTTTCACTATGTTGACCAGGCTGGTCTCGAAATGCTGACCTCAGGTGATCTGCCCACCTCAGCCTCCCAAAGTGCTAGGAGTGCTAAGCGCCCGGGCTCTGTTTTTAAAGAATTCATGTTATACAGAAAATGTTCTCTATTACAAGATTGTCAGTTCAAAAACTGACAGTCTATACTAGAAATACTAGAAATCTATACTAATAAATCTTACATATTTCTAAAACTAAAGAACACCCTTCTATAAACCTCATAGGCCAAAAGAGAAGTCATATTAAAATTAGAAAACATTTACACCTATATTATAAATATTCCTTTGGGATGCCATCAAAGAAAAATTCATAACCTTAAATACATATATTAAAATTTGGAAAGGCAAAAATTAACAAAACAGCACATTTTAGAACTTAAAACTGGAGAATTATCTGGGACAAAACAGATAAATTTATGAACTAGAAATAAATAGATCAGATTGACAGACCCAAAAGTTAGCTCTTTGAAAGGACTAATAAAATAAACCTCTGGAAGTACTGTTCAAGGGAAAAAGACATGAATAAAAACATGTGGGACCAAAAAAAAAAAGACAGCTACAAATGCAGGGGGCATTTTATTTTTTATTTTTTAAAATCTTTATCAGTGTACAAGAGAATAGCATTTTAAAATAAGGATATTATTTTTAAAAAACTTTGTCAATAAACTTTAAAACTTTATATGAAATGGAAAAAAAAAAAAAAGCTAACTTACAAAAACCAACTGGAGAAGAAACACCAAACCTCTATGAGGCTATAATTATTCTTTTTAGTGGAAAAACATATATTTTTCATGCCAGAGGGTTTATCAATGTGTTTAAGCATACAAGGCACAAATAATTCTAATCTTTCGTAAAAAACTCTGGATTATAGAAAAGTGATAGAACCTGACATTGGTATTACAAGAAAGAAAAATTATAGAACACACTCTTATGAATACAGATGCAAATTACCAAAAATAATGAAATATTTTCAGAAATATATAGAAAAGATAATACATAATGACAAAGTTGGGCTCAAGCCAAAAACACAGGAATGGATGGTTGTTGGAAAATTAATATAATTCACCACATTAATATATTAAGGAGAAATATATTATCTTAATAGATATTCCATTATATATTATAAAATAGCACTTGATTAAATAGTATTTGAGAAAATTCACATTAATTAATGATAGAAACTTTTGGCAAAATGAGAATAGAAGAGAACTATCTTGTTAAAAGGCATTAGGGGAGAAAAATCCTAGAACAAAAAACATACTTAATGGTAAATTGTTGAAAATTTCCTTTTTAAAGTGAGGAAGAAGCAAGGTTTTCATTTCTTCTAATCAACACTGTATTGTATGGTTCTAGAAAGTATAGTATAAAAAGAAAAAGAATTAGTATAAGAAATGATAGCCACACGCAGTGGCTCCTGCCTGTAATCTCAGCATTTTAGGAGGCCAAAACAGATCACTTGAGTTCGAGATCACAGGAGTTCAAGATCAGCCTGGCCAACATGGTGAAAACCCTGTCTCTACTAAAAATACAAAAATTAGCCAGGTGTGGTGGTAGACACCTGTAGTCCCAGCTACTTGGGAGGCTGAGGCTGCAGTGAGCCAAGATTGTGCCACTGCACTTCAGCCTGGGCAATAAGAGGGAAACTCTGTCTAAAAAAAAAAAAAAAAAAAAGATATAAAACTTTCACAAATTAACAATTTATAGTTGCAATGAAAACCTAAAATAATCTACAGACAGATTATGAAAAACAGCTTATCTAGGTGTTGACTTTTAAGATCAACATACCAAAAAAGTCAATTAGATATCTATATTTCAGGAAAATAGGATATCTATATTCCAGGGAACAGGAGAATGAGAAATACTGTTTAAAAAAATACTCTTTTCTTTTTTTATTATTATTATTATTTTTGAAGACAGAGTCTTGCTCTGTTGCCCAGGCTGGAGTACGGTGGCGCTATCTCGGCTCACCTCAAGCTCCGCCTCCTGGGTTCACACCATTCTCCTGCCTCAGCCTCCCGAGTAGCTGGGACTACAGGCACCTGCCACCACGCCCGACTAATTTTTTGTATTTTTTGCAGAGACAGGGTTTCACCGTGTTAGGCAGGATGGTCTGGATCTCCTGACCTCGTGATTCGCCCACCTCGGCTTCCCAAAGTGCTGGGATTATAGGTGTGAGCCACCGCGCCTGGCCAAAAAAATACCATTTTCAATAGCTACAAAAGGTTAAACTATTGAAATACATCAAAGAAAACATAAGTAATTAGAGATAGCTACAGTGTTCACAGATTGAATTTGAATCCCATCCCAATTCCAACAGAATTTCCTTATGAAACTTAAGTTCATTCCAAAATGTATGTGGAAGACCCAAGAATTGCTAAGACATTCTTGAATAAGAATAAGGTAAGAGGACTTGCCTTATGAAGTATAAAGAATTTTAAAACTCAAATAAGTAAGCTCCAAATTTTTTTTTTTTTTTTTTTTTTTTTTTTTTTTTTTTTTTTTTTTTGAGACGGAGTCTTGCTCTGTCGCCCAGGCACCATTCTCCTGCCTCAACCTCCCAAGAAATTGAGACTACAGGCACCCACCACCATGCCTGGCTAATTTTTTGTATTTTTTTTTTTTTTAGAGACAGGGTTTCACCATGTTAGCCAGGATGGTCTCAATCTCCTGACCTCATGATCCACCTGCCTCAGCCTCTCAAAGTTCTGGGATTACAGGTGTGAGCCACCGTGCCCGGCCTACAATTTTTAATTAAATAATATTTTGCAGGGATAGACAAAGAGAATAGACTAGAAACCCCCAAAACAGAGCCATAAACGTATAGGAATATTATTTATGATGGAGCTAAATATTGGCTTTTTCAACATCTGTTAAGATAATCTCCATCTCTTTCGACCCCAACCTCAGACTATAAACAAAATTAAATACCTGATGAATTAGAGACATAATGAAAAAAGAAAACATAAAACCTTTGAAAACAATATAGAAGAGCTTCATGACCTCAGTGTAGGGAAGGAATGCTCAGGTAAGACACAGAAAGCACAATCCCTATTCCAAAAATCATAAATTTGTCTGCATTAAAATGTAAAACCTCTGTTCATCCACAAATGCTAAATATAAAAGACAAACCACAAACGGAAAGAAATTGTCAACACATAGAACTGCTAAATATTTTTCAGATTATATAAAAGTATTCCACAAACCACACAAAAATCAAAATAGACAAAAATAGAAATAAACAAAATGGATGAAAATATTTCACTGAAGAAAATCCCAAATGGCTTACAAATGACAAGATGCTTAACTCCATTAATAATTAGGTAAATACAGTTTTAAAAGACAATGGCATCCCATTTCACACTCATTTCATACTTAGCAGTATCAAATGTCAGCAAGAAAGTGGAACAACTGGAACATTATACACTACTAGTGGGAAAGTCAATTGGAGCAACCACTTTGCAGAGCTATTTGTCGTTATCTAATAAAGCTGTAGATATGCAGATCCTTAGGAGTAGCAAGTCCACTCTCCCACATGAGTCTGAAAGAGACTTTTGCATTCAGGCATGAGGAGCTACACACAAGAATGTTCATGGTTGCACCATTTGTAAGAACAAAAACCTAGAACCAACCCAGTGTCCGACAGTAGAATGGACAAATAAATCATGGTATATAGTAACACTAGGGAAATTGAATAAATTACAGCTATGTGCTGAAATGTAGAATAACCTCAAACATCATATTGAGGGAGGAAAAGGAAAGTCATTATAGAATTATAAAGTGGAATTGTTCTGTGTGTGAAGTATGCAATAGTAGTATATTGTTTAAGGATGCAAATTTAGTCATTAAGAAAAGCAGGAAAACAGCAAACAAAATTCCTAATAGTTGTTACTCCCAGGGAGTGAAGGAAATAGAAGGGATAAGGAAGAGGGGCTCAGGTTGCTACAAAATTTGTTTTTTCTTTAAAAAGATGATAATTATACAAAACCATTGTCATTCTTTATAACTATGTCAAGAAACATTGTCATTCTCTCTCCCCCATCCCCCAAGATGGGGTCTTGATCTGCCTCCCAGGCTAGAGTGCGGTGGCTCAACCTCACCTCACTGCAACATCTCCCTCCCAGGTTCAAGCAATTCTCCTGCCTCAGCTTCCCGAGTAGCTGAGATTACAGGCACCTGCCACCATACCCGGCTAATTTTTTTGCATTTAGTAGAGATGGGGTTTCAACCATGTTGGTCAGGCTGGTCTTGAACTTCTGACCTCAGGTGATCCACCCGTCTTGGCCTCTCAAAGTGCTGGGATTCCAGGGGTGAACTACCGCGCTGGTCAGCATTGTCATTCTTTATACCATATTTATAATTTTATATTACTTTGTTTCTATTCCTAAAATGTAAGAATTCAGATCAAAATTCAAAACAGTTTCCATTTGGAAACACTAAAATCAGAAGCCCTGGCAACCACTGGCCACGTTAGATAGAACAGCAGCTGTTCCTGTAGACAGCATCTCCATCACCTCATTCACATTTAGGCCAGTGCCACATACCACATGTTACTGTTCTGGTAATGTCATTTTATTTACAGCTTTCTTATGGGTTACTCACTGACATCACCTATTTAAGTCTTGGTGGGGGCACCTGAGTTTATGACCCTTGGACTAGAGCAGTGCTTCTCAAAGTGTGGTCCCCCAAACAAGCAGCATCAGCATCACCTGGGAACTTGTTTCAAATGTGGATGTGTGGGCACCCCTCTAGACTTACTGAATCAGTAACCCTGGGGGTGGACCCAGCACTGTTTTCATAAGCCCACCAGGTGACTCTGATGCTTACATTTGAGAACCATTCTTCTTGAAGATATGGCACAGCCTGGCCCAGCCTAGCTGCAGCTCCCACCCTTCCTGGCCACTCCTCCTTTCTGCATCTCTTCAGTGAGGCTCTTCTTTCTCCTCTGAGAGGGTTGCAGTTTCTCCTAATGGAAGTCGTGTTCATTTGCAAGAGCCAGCAGGACCCTTAACTGCCACCCCCATCAGGAGGAAACCTTCTTCCATTTTTCCTTACTACGTGCCATCTAAACAATTTTGTTGTGATCATTAATCTACGGGCAGAGGGTGATGGTCATCACTTCAGGAGTGACGCTCTCTGCAGTTTCCACAGGGCTTTTGTAGGAGCATATTAGTCCATTTTCTTACTGCTATAAAGAATCAGCTGAGTCTGGGTAATTTATAAAGGAAAGATGTTTCATTAACTCACAGTTCCCCATGGCTGGGGAGGCCTCAGGAAACTTACAATCATGGTGGAAGCTTAAGGGGAAGCAAGGAACCTTCTTCACAAGGTGGCAGGAAGGAGAAGTGCCAAGCAAAGGGTGAAAACCCCTTGTAAAACCATCAGATCTCATGAGAACTCACTATCATGAGAACAGCATGGGGGTAACCACCCCCATGATTCAATTACCTCCCACCAAGTCCCTCCCATGACACGTGGGGATTATAGGAACTACAATTCAAGATGAGATTTGGGTGGGGACACAGCCAAACCATATCAAGGAGCTTTATCTCAGTGGAAAGATTAGCATGGGAACAACTTCTGTTAAGTCTGCCTGAACATCAGAGGACATTAAGCTGGGTTGTAAAACAGAAAGCCGGTTACCTTTTTTGTCTCTGCTTCCAGGAAATCATCATTTCTATTTTGTTGCCTTTCACAATAGGACACTTTCGGAGTAGTGCCCTTTCTCACCACCCTGGTTCTTTCACAGCTGAGATGTGGGGAAAGGCAGGAGTCATTTCTGAGTCTACCTCTCCGGCCTGGGTCCCTCCTACTAATCTCAGAGACCTAGGCAGTGGGCAAGAATAAAGCGAATTCTAATGCCCATCTGAAATGCCAGTCCTGCATCTGATAAAACTCTGTAAGCTCCACACTTTTTTCTATTTCAAGCTTTCTTTTTCACCATTCTGTTTGTACTGAATCATTCACTTTGAACTCTCTGTACCAAGTTTGAACACATTCCAAATATCCTAAATTTGATGTTGCTGAAGTAGACTGTTCAAGTTATAAGAAATACTGTATAACCATGAAGTATGCATCACTCAGCCATATATACTACTATTACCTCACTATTGTTTACATACATTGGTTTTAGAAATGTAAGCATTAATTTCTTGAAGAAAGGATTACAGAAAATGGGGTAAAGATACGATAGATGGAAAGAAATAGTTTTTCTGGAACTAATATGGTATAAACAAATATTAGCTCTGGAGTCCACTAAATTGAATTCAAATCTTTTTTACTAGGAGTATAACCATGAGCAAGTCACTGTACCTTAGATTCCTTGTTTGTATAATCGGGACTATAGAAACACCAGATTGATAGGTTTTGGTGAGGATTAAATGAGGTAACACATGTAAAGCCCTCAGCAGTGTCACCACCTAATAACTAACCCCTCAATAACACATAGCTGACATTGAAGGCAAGAAATAAGACCAGAAAAACAGATCAGAACAAATCCTAAATGGAGTTCAGATCTCTTCTAAGGAAACTGTAGAACATATTCTACAAGTTTTGATAAGTAACATTTTCAAAACTTACTTCAGGAAGATACATTTTTGTGTGAAGTTCACTGGGAAAAAGGAAAAACTAGAGACAAAACTTGAGAGACAGTTACAATAGTCCAGGTTACAGGTGACCCTTTCATAACCCCTCCCATTGATTCTGATGCTCACATTTGAGAATGATTCTAAGAAATTTTAGGAAGAAAAGAGGAGGGAAAGGGAGAAAGATTTGCCCATGGTCATTTAGTGGCCACTCCATGGCTTGATTCTGAGAACAGAGAAGTTCTGAGTTAAAAGCCATGTTAACTGAGGGAAAGAAGGAAGAAAGAGAAAAGATGATAGGAGGACTGTGACCTGGGCAAGGGGGATGATGGCAGTGCCACTGATAAGGGGCGAGCAGGCAGTATAGTAAGAGCGCAAACTCATCCTACAAGGAGAAAGGTATCGACATTAGTGCAAACAGGAGTTAGAAAACTTAGGATATACTGTGTACATCAACCAGACTGTATAGGAGAGAAAAAATAGAGAGTGGCCAAAAACCATCTTCATATCTCAAAAGTGAGAGGGAGTCAAGAGCACAGGGGCAGCTCTAGTTAGTTGGATTAGGGTTCTAGACCAGGCCATACTGCACAGACATCACTTTCGGTTGTCCTACTAATGAGTCCCCTTCTCTGTTGCACTGACATTATCAAACCAAATGCAAACGAGATGAACCACAATAATGGGCAGAACTGCACCTGGTTCAGCACAACCTGGTGAAGGCCTTAAGAGGAGGGGAGGTGGGGAGTGGAGGATTTTTGCCACACCCAAAGGGGTAAGACCACAGAAGAAAAAGTTATCTACAGAGACACTTAGGCCAATCCTTTCATAAGTACTCCAGGACTACTGCTTCTCTTGATGACTTCAGTTGACTCATTGTAGGGGGGACAATTCAAGGGAGAAGGCTGCTGCCTGGAAGCAATCCTCAAGAACCTAGACCTGAAAAATGTGGATGAGCTCTCTCTTGGTGTTTGTGCAATGTGGCTGGGGGTTGCCCCGTAGTGGATCTTACTGGTCAGCTTGCTCTGTTTGCCACTTACTGAGGCCCAAGAGACTTCACCCTATTCAGAGGCAGTGGCAAAAACAGAACAAAGTCAGCAGTGGGCAAGGAGAATGATGTTCCTTTTTAACATGTTTAAGGTGTCTGGAAGTTAGAAGTACTGAAATTAAACTCAGGAAACTGGTCTGGATCAGAGAGTTTTAAGAACCATTGCTGAGGTCTCTGTTCCTAAGTTAGGATACTTCCTTTGTAACAGAGAGGAGGATCTTCATGCATTCCTATCTAGTAATAGTATCAAAATCAATTGGGTATGATGGTTCATGCTTGTAATCCCAGCACTTTGAGAGGCCAAAGAGGGAAGATCACTTGAGCCCAGGAATTTAAGACCAGCCTGGGAAAACATAGCAAGACCCTATCTCTACAAAAAATTTAAAAATTAGCTGCACATGATGTCACATGCCCTGCTACTCAGGAGGCTGAGGCCAGAGGATAACTTAAGCACAGGAATTTGAAACGGTAGTGAGCTATAATTGCGCCACTGCACTCCAGCCTGAGCAACAGGTTGAGACCCTGTTTCTAAGAAAAATAAAAATAAAATCTAGAATATTTAGGGGATGGTTGGGTTTGAGTTAATGTTTTTCTCATTATATGAATTAGGCAAAAAGCTTCCTGAGGAGTATTATCCTGTTTTGCCATCATAATTAGCATAGAATGTGGCTGATTCTCCTCTCGATTTATTTTTTATCTTGCATACCATAAAATTCACTCATCTGGAAGTTTTCACAAATACATAGAGACCTGTAACCACCACTGCAATCAAGTTCCATGACACAAAACATGTTTTTCTTATGCTGTCCCTTTGCAGTCAGACTACCTCCCCTCCCCAGCCCCTGCCAGGCACTGACCCTTTCTGCAATGCAGAAATGACAGCTGCATTGAAGGTTAAGGCCTGAGGCTTTCTTATGATTGGTTGGTATTGTAACAATAGCAACAGCAGTAATAGTAATATATAATACATATTTGAATTTCTATTGTGTCAGGCACTATTTGAAGCACTTTATAAATGAGGAAACTGAGGCTTTAAGAGATTTTAGAAAAGAAAGAGGAGGTAAAGGAAAAAAGACTTGCCCATGGTCATTTAGTGGCCACCCCATGGCTTCACTCCAAGCATGTCAGACTCCTACACCCATTTTCTTTATATGATTCTGCCTCCATGGAAGATACAGAAGCAGGACAAAGTAGAAAGGATACCTACCAATTCCAGGAAGCTCAGTTTAGACCCGGGATTTTTTTTTTTTTTTTTTTTTGGTAAACTTATATAAGAGTTTGATTAATTATACCAGTAAAACAACAATTGGATATAAGATAAAATGAAGCCAGGATCCTAGAACACCTTCCTTACAGCTTTTGTAAAATGCAATGAACATAAAACCTTTACTTATTATGTTCCCTGTCATAAACTTGACCAGGTTTGTAAAGCAAAACTTTAACAAATTCTCTGATCAAATACTGGAATGCTCTGTTAATGTCCTTGAGGATGAACTTCCTTTTGTATTAAAAAGAAAAAGGGATCTTTATTGTTGATCTTTGGTGTTTTTCAGGTTGGAGTCCCCAACCCGGTCTCTAGTGATGGAGGCCCCAAAAGGAGTAGAAATCAATGCAGAAGCTGGCAATATGGAAGCCACCTGCAGGACAGAGCTGAGACTGGAATCCAAAGATGGAGAGGTGAGGGGTGAGAAAGAAGTTCAAAGAGCTACAGCTCCAGTAGGCCAACCCTTCCCCTAACTGGTTGACCTCGGAGTTGGATCCTATGGCATATCAAGAAAAGGAGCCAAGCAGGTTTTATTTCTCAACAATTAATTGAGCAGCATGATTATAAGCCAAACCCACAATCCATCAAAGTGATGATTATTTGTAAAATGCAGAGATAACGGCATGTATTCCAAGTACAGAATTATATGACCATGAAAATGAATGCTATTTTCAAATTCCCTCTTGTCACCTTAAAATAAGATTTTGTTAGCCAACATAATTAAGCTGTATATATTATACACATCTGGCTCAAGAGGAACTTAATTTACTTGTTGTTACTTGGTGTCACACGTTTTCTGTTTTCATTGAAAATGGGGAGGCAGATTGAACAGCTGTCCCAACCAGAACAAGCCAAAACTTAATAGGGTAAGACTAGGCAGCAAGGGAATGAAACACTGCAGATATTCATTCTCTTATGCCAACACAACCCCAGTTGGGTGAACAGAAATGCTCCTTGTGTTTTTCCAAGCAAGACAAGCCACTTACTACCCACCCCCAAAGTATGATTTGTCTGTAAACTTTTTAAAATGCCTTCAGGCGGGCACGGTGGCTCACGCCTGTAATCCCAGCACTTTGGGAGGCCAAGGCTGGTGGATCACGAGGTCAAGAGATCGAGACCATCCTGGCTAACACGGTGAAACCCCATCTCTACTTAAAAAATACAAAAAATTAGCCAGGCGTGGTGGCAGGTGCCTGTAGTCCCAGCTACTCGGGAGGCTGAGGCAGGAGAATGGCGTGAACCCGGGAGGCGGAGCTTGCAGTGAGCTGAGATCACGCCACTGCATTCCAGCCTGGGCGACAGAGCAAGACTCCGTCTCAAAAAAAATAGAATAAAAATTTAAAAGTAAAAATAAAAATGCCTTCAAAGTGTTTGTAAGTGGACTTTGCTATTTAGTCATAGAGTAAAAAATCCGTTTAAGAAAAATGCTATTCCACCTGACTATTCAATGAGAGAGGTTATCAGTCTCTACCTGCTTCTGTATATCCACTCCATGGATATGAAAGTCCCCCTTTGGATTGGTATGGCATTTGCTGTTTTGTTTTAGAAGAGATAGAGCATTCAATTATCACAACTGCCTCTTCAAGCAGCCACAAACTGCAAACCACACACATATAAATATAGTGGCTACTTCACATATGCAGTTTATAGCTATCAGAATTTGAACTCTGGAGGAATCAGTTATAATCATAAATCTAATGGCACCTTCCACCACTGCTTATTTTTATAGGCATGTTTTCCTCAGAGTATATTCTATAGACCATCAGCCCCATAAATTGTTAGAAAAAGAAAAAAAAAAAAGCAGAAAGGCTCACTAGCATTTAAAAGTTGGAAAATGTTACATACTCTATTCTCTTCTTGAGCACTCACCTTGCACACAGTCATAGTAGGATCTGAGAAGTCCCATAGTAAAGAAAATTGTTAAATGTCACATTTTCAAGTTTATGTGACTCTAGGACTCTATTCACATTCTGTATGACTTTTTTTTTGCAAAATGCTAACATAGACCAATGCAGTATTATCTTGCTGGAATCTAAGCTTCTGTGAACGTAGAAACTTTCCGTCTTGTTAGTATCCAAATCTCCAGTACCAAAAATAATCAACACAGTAGGTGCTCATTAGATTTCAGTTGAATTGAACATCTGTTGTTTCTGAATGTCAAGAGAAGAGATGACGGTCTCTGACCGATGCTTTCCTTCCTATTCTCTCTCTTTAGATTAAGTTAGATGCTGCGAAAATTAGACTACCTAGACTGCCTCACGGATCCTACACGCCTACAGGAGCGAGGCAGAAGGTCTTCGAGATCTGCGTCTGCGCCAATGGGAGATTATTCCTGTCTCAGGCAGGAGCTGGGTCCACTTGTCAGATAAACACAAGTGTCTGCCTCTGAAAGACTATCCATAGTGGACATTGTCGGCAGCATAAAGGCCTTTTTTGGCTTCAGACACTGGCTGCCAGCTATTTTTACTAGAACACAGAAAGCCTATCAAAGACCTTTTGTGTGTGTGTATGCGTGTGTGCGTGCTTGAGTGTGTTTGCGTGTGTGGGTGGATATAAATATATATAAATATATATAAATAAATATATATATCCTCTGTATAAAATGAGGTTTCAGTACAAAAGGAACCATGGGTGACCCTGTGATATCCACTGTCATTTTCCATCCCATCCCCACCACCTGTGTGACAAAAATCTAAACACACATCTGTCCCAGCATTCCCCAGACTATTCAGAATCACACAGCGTATTGGACACTGACAGAAACTTCATCTAGATGTTCAAGTAGCAGATCTTCTCCTTTAGTGTCATCACAAGGGAGTGATGGCGGGAATCTCAAAGTTGCACTCAAGCTCTGAGACCTTTATATATCAAAAATAGGCATTTGATTTCCTGCTTTAGCTTTAGTAAGGCTGGCTAACTTCCCCCTCTTCAAGCTAGGGACTAGCAATGCTGTAGAAGTCAGCCATAGGAACTCAAAATGGCTGGCCTACCTTGGCTACCAAACCTATTGGGGTTTTTGTAGTTGAATGAATGAGGATGAATTTCAGCAAAATTTTGAACTGCTCACCCAACTTCTGCTATCTTGCTCCCTCCAAACTCACAGATTCTCCCACAGTCAAATTAGGAGCTGTAAATCAGCACAAAATAAGATAACAGCTGCTCCTCAGTCAGCTGGAAGCTACTCAATGGCCTGACGGGCAATGAACAAATGGGTGATATGTCTCTGTTTAAAGGAAAAATGGCTTAAAAGCTGTTCTGTTCTCCCTTCTGACTTTAACCAAAAGATTTCAACCCACAACGGTCAGGTCAATCAAAATCCCTAAGAGCAGAACTCCTACCCCAAAAGCAGCCTGGAAGTCTAATTAAGAGTAGCATAAAGAACCTACTTATGTTTACTATGTTTCTTGGGATTGGTGGGTAATGTCAAAACATGCCCTTTATTTTTAAAGGCATGCACAAACTCTGACTTTGATCTTCTTATATATTTTTTCAGTGCTGGTATATTCATATTCCTAAATACACTATTATGTTTTCTCTAAGAAGCACTACATGCCACCAGAATTGCTCACTGAAAGATAATACAAACTGAGTGTCTTTATTAGAATCACTGTGTCCCCTGGGGCCCAGCAGTACCTGCTTCTGTGTATGTGGAAGCAGCACCCTCATTCCCGCCATCAGCTACCTCTCATCACCCCACCTTCATCATCATGCTCCAGGGTCACCCTGGCCAGCTCTTGTGCTGGGACAGGGGATTACACCATCTCTGTTCAAAGAGGGGGAAATGTGCCTATGCCTTAAGTCAATGCACTCAGCAAGGAGAAGCACATCTTATTTATCTTGTTACCTATCATTTATTTTGGGTAATTGGAGGGGAATGATTTAGTTATGACTGGACATCTTAAAAGCCAATAGACAAGCCAAATGGCTGGCAGATGTGGACTTCAAAGAGCGCAGAATGAACTCATCACTGGCTTAGACAGTCCTGGATGCCATTTGGAAAGCAGTGGCCCCGCAAGCCTAAATGAAGTAGTATTTGTAGGCCTGGGTGGCATTTGGATTTTTCTTTTCCCTCAACAAGGTTTTACTTTTTCTTACTTTACAAGCAAGGGAAGTTTTGTGATAGGAGAGAAATAAAAGATTTGATATTTTTTGAGATGACACTCAAGCATCAGGCTGAGATTTGCACACATGGGATGTAAAAGCAAGCTGCGTGTTGCTTAGTCACTTAGAAGTAGATGGTGGGGGACAGCAGCGTGGGTCCCAGCCTGGCCAGTGATGCTGCTGGTGTCCAGACCCCAAACTCACTCCAAGCACTCTTGTTCAATATCTCATGCAGAAGAGTTGGGCTGGTCAACTCTTAGGGATGAGACCCGGTGATAGGTTGGTTTGTAGCACTAAGGTCTAAAAAGGAAAACCATAAAAGACATCAGATTACTTTGGATCAGTATAATTAATATTCCATAGGGCCATGCTGCCAGAATCTGTATGTATCAATATAGGGTTTTTCCAAGCCGGGAAACGCCCTCCTTGGCTGCTAGGAGCACCTATCCCATATCATTCAGATGAACAATAATAGCTACAAAGTCGTTTGTGGCTAGATAGGTTAAGACAGGTGATTTTTTTTAAAGTGGACTGTCTTTGTATTTTGCCTTCTCAAGTTCATTATCTTTAGATGACAAAAAAGCAAAAAGTTCCCAGAACCTTTTTCCTTAGATTTTGTTCTGATTACCACGTGAAAGAATGAGCTTAGCATCAAAAGTTTTATGCCAATAAAAGAGACTGGTGTGATCCCACATGCAAAATTTAATCCTAAGGGTAGTGAGATCACAAATAGAATAAAAATAAGAGCAATCAACAATATAAATCAAGTACCTGTTGGGAACAGATATAAAATTCTATTTTTCATTTATGCTAAGTGACCACAATATACAAAGTAATAAGCAGGAAATTTGATATGGGTTAAATTATGCATTTTGTTCAGATTTCAGAAATTGGTAGTAAAATGCATAAGTTTCTCAATGTACATCTTTTTATCCCAACACCCTCAAACTAGAATATTTGTCCATGGTCATGAGAAAAAATTTTACCTGAATTTTTGGGCGGGTTGGGGGGGAAGCTTTTACATTAAAATCTACTAATGCCTACTTTTTAAAAAATGAGATTCTTTCTAATCTTTATATATGATATTTTCTAGACAATCGTACCTTTGGGTATATTAAACAGCTGGTATCATAACAAAGAGTCCAAATGAATCTTCAATATACTAGAAGTTCTAGTATGTTAATATTGTTCAGAAGATTTTTACAAATTAAAACCTGATTTCCAAATATGTTCAACATTTACTTCTATTTGATATCTGTTCAAGAAGTCATAGAAGTCTTGGGAAACTATTCAAGTATCACAGAGGTTTTCAAAAGCCCTTATAGTGACATCTACCTAGGTATATAGTGACATCTACCTAGGTAAAAGCCTGACATGTGGCTTTATAATTGTTATGTTACGCAAGGGATAGATGTTATAAACTTCAACTGGCTTTGAACATCCTTTAGGTCATTTTCTCTTTGGATAATTTTCATCACATATCCAGCAACCATAGACCAAAGTTTGCTTGAGGTTTGACCCTAGAGCAGAGGTTGGCAAACTATGACCTGGAAACCAAATCTGACTCACCACCTTTTCCTGTAAATAAAGTTTTATTGACACATAGCCACATACATTCATTTACCTGTTTTCTGATTTTACACTACAGCAGCAGGATGGAGTAGTTGTGTCAGAGACTATGTATCCCACAAATCATAGATTACTTACTGTTTAGTCCTTTACAGACAAAGCTTCCTGACCCCGACCTAGAGGATTTTATGGTATGCATTGGATATAGCAGGAAAGAAAGCACAGTTCCAAACAGCACTGAGTACACTTACATTTCTGTGTAAGCTTGGGAATATAGTTACTTGGCAAAGTCTTTCAGGAAGGAAACCCTTCCTTATGTTACATGTGGAAAGCCTGCCTTCCAAGACATGTGGAAGTAAGTGATCCACCTGCCAGAGAAACACAGGCTCAGAGGATTCCTGGGAACAGGGAGGATGGGATTAGTGGAAGCTCAGTGAAAAAGGAAAGTTATGATCCTCCAAGACCCTTATAGATAGACCATACCAGGTTCTGTAGGTCAGCATCATTGTGTAATGAGAAGTGAAGTAGGGGACCCTGCGGTTTAAACTTAGAATCTCTTTCCTGTAGGCTCTTTCTGCTGTCTATATTTCATATAAAGTTTTCCACCTCACCCTCCCATAGTCCAGAGGAATGCCCATTCCATGGTCCTCCGGAGAATAGTTTTGACTTAACATATCTTTTTAGCCCACATCACTTCAGTTATCAACACTGCCACTGTGTGTACTGTTCCTACAGCCACACCAGGCTTGAAGGGTTAGTGGGACCAATAAATAATTGGAAGTATTGGAAAAAGCAACTTAAAATACATGGGGACAAAAAATACAGTAAAATTCTTTTTATCAAGCTGATGCTGTGAGAAACAAGATGAATGCCAGTTTGGCTTTATTTCTAAGAATCTGGGTCTTCCTTCTCTGGTGTAGAAGGAATGCAAAAAAAAAAAAAAAAAAATTAAAAAAAAAAATTTTTCAAACATTTTTGCTTCCGTGGGGAAGGGAGGTTCCTTTAAAACTTTTCCCCTTGTTCACTTTCCCTTTTCTGCTTCCAGGGCTTTATACTAAATATTTTTAAAAAAAAAAAAAAAAAGTATCAGCTATGGATGATTCTTTAGAAGTATGAGTAGCATGGTGGGGAGGAAGGATTTTTTTTTTTAATGTAAAAAAAAAACCCCATTTACCAGACCCTAATCAAAGTCACTTAAGGGAATCACCTCAGCCTTTTATTTGGAAACAGCTGAAATAAAATTAAATTGGCAACACTGCCCTAAGCAGCAGCTAGATCAGAGTATCCTGCTTTATTTCAGGCCAAAGGTAGTATGAGGTTTGGACCAAAAAGGTAAATAGATCCATTCCAGCACCTGATACTGATTTTTCAAGGCTCTATGAAAGGTCAAAAATTTCATTAAACAAGACCAGTGTCTCCCTCTTCCCCCTGTCCCAAGAAATATTAGGCACAAAAAGGATAAGGAAACAGCTCCTGGAATGATACATTTGCATGGTGCCCTAGTAGCAGGTTGGGAAAAAGTTATAAGAAACAACCTTCGAAAACAGGCCTTTTATCTCGAAGATAAAATGTCTCTCTTGTGGTCTTTCATCACTATCTCCTTGGTGGACGGTTCCCCTAGTTCCAACATATTTCCATTAAAATAGTCAAAGCCACGGCATTGGGATGTCAGATGCATCTCTTTCTTTGCAGTAATCGGAATTTAAAATTATACAGTTGCCTCTGAATTTCTCATGCACAAAGCCAAATCACTGATAAGAGATAAAGCAGTCTGAAGCCTGCTGCTTCAAGTCAGCACAGCACACCACACGCGTTCGCACTTTCAAAAGCAATGTGATTTCTATGGTTCTTAAAAGCTTTCTTCATAATGGAGTCCTTGAAATTTCTCAAGGCAGGTCTGAATGGCAAAGGGAAAATAATTACTCGTTGGAGGTCCTCCTTTTGAGTATTGTTAGAGCACACATGTAAAAGAAAATAACCTTTTGGGGGTAACTCATGCTCATACATGCTGTTTTCTTTGGTTCTCCGCCTACCTTCCTTTTGTAGATATTGACAGAATAGGAGGAAATTAGCATCCTTATTTGAGAAAGAGCAAGAATGTCATGAGCCCTTGATGCAATAGTGTGATGTCATAATACAGTACTAATGATGCTATCAAATCCATCAATAAACAGTCTCAAACCTTCCAACAACAGTGCTCACTGCTGCTCCTCAACTTCAGCCCAGCAAGCAGTAATATCATAACCCATTTTGAGATTTGCAGGTGGAATAGAACAAAGAAACAGTCACTGTAAACGAGATGCATGTTTAGTGTCTAAATCCACCTGTTGCAATAGGAAGCCAGAGTGGGGTTCCAAATGCCTCATTAAGTATGTGGACAGCCTCACTAGTAGGTGAGTGAATTTGGCTTCATCACTGAACATTAGCTAAGGTCAGCTTAATAACACAAATATGAGGCCGATTTCGTTGGGAGAAGAGAAAACATCTGCTTAATCTAAAATATACCCCACATGCTTAGAGTTGTCTAATAGTCCCTCACCTTCCAATGTCTTCACATTCTACTTCTACATTTGGGGTTTTTTGGTGAAATCAGAGATAGCTCAGAATTTGATAAAATGAGATACTCCATACTGGTTTATTAGGTTCCATGGGAACACTGTAGCCAAAAGATTGTCTGAGGGCAGGAAGATGATACTTGTCAACAAGGAAGACAGTGTTTCTTTAGTTCCCATATTCATCTAATTCATGGGGTTCTAACATTTTGGGGGGCCATGGATTCTTTTGACAATCTGAGCCAATCTATGAAACTTCTCCCCAAAAAGAACCACCCCACAAAATCTTGCAAAATATAAGAGATTGTCCTGGATCTGAAGCCTACCCTAAGACATGGGAAGAGTTGCATTCTATTCTTCAGTTTAAAGAATATTTATTATTCATGGAGCTATTGCTAGGCACTGTGCTAAACATTTTACATACATTCTTCTATTTCATCCTCAATACAATCCTGAGTTGGGTTCTAATATAGTTCCAATATTCAGATGTGAAAACTGAGGCTTACAGTGGCTAAGAAACTTGCCCAAAGCCACTACCTAGAAAATGGCAGAGCTGGAATGTAGGTTTAACTCCTGACCACTATGCCATAAAGTCACCACATGTCAAACTAATTTTCAAGTTGTTGGGACATGTCCCCTACTAGGTTTTAAACTAGATCTTCTTTGGTAGATGAAGCTATAGAACTGCTATTTCCCTGCTTTCTGTAGTCTCTCACAGTGACAGCATCTATACTAAAGTATAGATACCCAAGGGGAAATATAGAAAGCCTGCCTGAATAATAGAATCTAGAACAACAACAAAAAATTAATTTGTTCTGTGTATGCTTTAGTCAAGCTTAAAAAAAATAGATAGGAAAATACCTGGGTTGTTAGCCTCACATTTAGGAGACAACTGTAATACTCAATTACCTGTGGGTGTGGCTAAACAAGGCAGCATTTCTGCACACATACATCTCTTTCCTTTATACTTCCCTTCAAAAGACACATATCTTTTGATCTTTGAAACTATTTGGTCAGTATTCTTCTCTACCTTTACTTGTGGTAAAACTCAAGGAAGGGATCAAATGGAAGCTCATTTCTATCACTGTCTCTGTTTCCCTATAAGAAAGAACTACCAGGATTCACTGTCTGCATTAGGCATACAATGTCAGAGCTGAGCTGACCACTCTGGTTCCGTAATGGCTTCGGCCTCACACCTTGGCAGCCATCATTAACGGGCCATACCCTTCCCAGGTGCAGAATTAGCCCCCCCAGAGCACTCAGGCCATCACTACCAATTTATCTGAGTTGGAAATGAGACTCATTTGCCAATTCTTATTTTTAAAGTGGCACTCTTTAACTTTGAACCTGTATATTTTACACTGGCATCCTAGATTCAGCAATGAGGTTGGTGGCGTTTCTACTAGGAAAGGAGAAAATGAATGCATCTGAAGTTCCTTACGGCTTGGTTTCTTTGGAATGCTTTCATCTTCTAAGCAAAGGGATCAGGGTTTGATCTGTAAGAGTTAAAAGACAAAGTCATTTTGAAGATTAGAAACCAGAATGCCCTTGTTAAAGCCCTGCTGTCAACCTGCCTTCACCCAGAGCTTAGAGGGCTCCAGCAGCAAAGAGGCTGGGGTCCATCCCGCTCTGATGTGCTTTTTCCACAACACATATCTGGTCCTCTGGGAGGATTGTGGATAGAGCTCCTCACCATACCCAAAAGACTCAGCCCCAGTGCCAGTGCTTGCCTGACTCAACCACCCCCTCCCCCCCGGCAAAACCTTAGTAAAGGGATGAGTCAAAAATGAAAAAGACTCTACAGTCAGTCAGTCAAGGATTTCCTATTTAATAGTTTAGACATCCAAATGGCAAGCCAGGAATAGATACCATTAACAGGTCTCATAGGACTAACCTCAGCAGAGCCAAAAATCTGGCTCTCTGGAAGAGATGCAAGATTCTAGAAAAGTAACAGGAAGTGTTGCTACATCTAAATTTAGTGAACACAAAATTAACTTAATTGTAATCTAGGCTTTCCGTGAGGGAGGGAATAAAGATTTTCATGGATCGACCACCTCCCCTAGTCAGGTTTCTCCTTTTTTGAGGCTATGAAGAAGCTGAGACATACTTCTTAAGGAATTCGTGTTTTAGAAGGAAAAGGCAGAAGCTATCCATCATTATGCTGGCTAGATGCACTTCTGAAGAAGCCAGATTCTGATGTTCTTAACAGAAATGGTGAGGTCACAGAAGTCCCATTTGCTTGGAGATTTTGAAAAAGAAACCCCATTCCCATAAAGCAATTGAGTTCAGCCTTTGGGTTATTTTTGGTTTGGTTTTTCTCTGGTTTGGGGTGTGATGTAAGAAGAGCTTTTTAGTTTTGTTTTGAATAACATCAATCCTTGCACACTCTATGCAAAAATTTTGTAAGCATTGCAATAATGCTATGAATTACAAGGAACTATTTTAACTTTATTACACTTTCTGTATAAAAAATTTGTATTTAATATTATTTCGACCGCAGTCTTGTAAAATATATTAATAAAAATAATGATTGGTAAGAAGGAAAGCACCCTTGTCCACTTCTTTAGGGAATACCTCTCTCACAGTTAATAAATCAGTCACTCCTATTGACTCTACCTCAGAATTAAATTTTCAGATTAACAGCTCTTCCATATCCCTTTGATCAGTTGGGTAAGCCATTTTGCCTCTCGGGAAGAAATTCACACCAGTTGCCTTATGAAAGGAGAGCTTACTATAAATAAAACATGGCCTGGAATTTGGGAGTCCCCAGGATTTGGAGCATGTCCAGGGAACAGCCATCCTCAATTTCTTTTCTAATGACCTACATAGGCTTCTCTGGCCACAGTTTACCACTGCCCTCTCCACTGCTCCCTTCTCTGTCTCTGAAGAAGCAAGCCAGATTGGTTCCTATTAGGTAAAACCTTTACAACCAGGCTACTTTAGTGCTCCTGGTTAGCCTACAAATAAGCTGTCTTTGAGTCAGGTGCTCATCCCTCGTGTTCCCCTAGATGGGGCCATAGGTGAGACAATCGATGAGAGAAGGCATCGTGGCAGAACCACTTGGATCCACTCACCACAATTAATTCTTCATTTTGAGCATCTCATCTCTCCTGGTCTTCCACAATGACAAGTCAGTGGACATGCTAGAATCTGCCTAGAATTTATTCCCATCTAGCACCACCCACCCAAGGATATCATCCTTCATGATCTCATCCACATATCATCTTCTCTCCGTGGCCCTTGTCATTCTTCCTTGATTCCCTCATTTGTTCTAATTTCTTGTATAACCCTACATTGTACTATGATTTACCCATTTACCTATCTAACTGGGACCCCAGAAATGCTTATATACATTCTTAAAGTTTATATAGAATCAAATATATATCTAAATTGATCTTCACAACCTTATAAGGTAGATAGGTAATTTCCTCATCTAGAACATCTAAAACAAATTTTACATATCTAACATGTGACAGAACCAATGTCTTTTCCCAACTGGATTTTCGTCTAAGACTACCTCTTATTAATTTACGTCCTGACTCCAAATATCACTGAAGCAACATTACAGAACTCCCAAGATAAAAGGATATGATAAAAATATTATTCCCAGGCAGAGCACAATTTATTTCCAAAGATGCAGTAATTTTATTACCTGGCTTCTCTTTGGGGAAAATGTACCAAAAAAAAAAAAAAAAAAAAAAAACCGGAAAGAAAGAAAATCTAAATCAAAGGTAATGAAATCACAATTCAAGAGACTTGGTGAGAAAAACCATTGAATCTTAGCTAAAAAGATAAACTCTAATGAGAGACAGAAAGGCTGTTACTGACATGTTAAATGTATTGACATCATTTTGAAACAAAATTAGAAAGCAGATAAAATACCAGGAAGCTAAAAAAAAAAAAAAAAGCTCTATGCCTTGTCTTCCAAGGAAGGAAGGTTTAAAAAGTAGCAAATAGGTATAAATCAGCAACTTTGAGATTTCTTCTCATCTTTACCCCTTTAAAAGAGATATAAGATTATGTGGCTCACTTTACACTAAGAGAGGAACCCAGGGTAGAGTGGGGGCCGGAATAGGAATCAGAGTGTAAAGGAATAAGCAAAGTGCATTTCAAAAAACTTGTGAACAATGTGTTGAGTCCTATGATAGGGTAATTTTAATTTGTGAATGTGAAATGTTAATTACTCTCAATAACACCAAACTCTTGCAGCTGAGGCTCAATATACAGCCCCCTTCAAGAAAGACCGTTATGACCCATCAATGGACAGACGATAGATGAGCCTTTAAGACTCTCTGGCAGAAATAATTAAACATAAATTTTAAAAAACACTTGTGAGACTTTTCCAGATAACTCATACTAGAATCTAAAATGGGTGCATAAAATGTAAGAATAGAACCTTCCAAATTATATTATATTTTAATAGGAAGTAAGCATTTGGAACAGCTAAATTTAGGATAATAGATATTAAATCAAGGGTAGAAATTATAAGAGTACATAACAGATTTTAAACTGTTAGAAGATGAAGTCAAACATTGCATTTAAAAACATTTGGTGCAAAAAATTAACCTATTAAAGGAAAATCAATATTTTAAAGTAGACACTATGGCAAAAAGTATAGGAGACGTTCAGATTAACAAATTTATAATGATAAAATGCCCTGTCTTATTGATTATACATGATTAAACCACTGTACTGAGCAGGCAAGTAACCAAAAACAAACATCCAAAGCTTTGAAAAGTAAACAGAAGAAACTTGACAAATTTAATTGTAAGGGAAAATTTTTAACTGCTCTCCATCTGATAACTTACAGATTGGCAAAGCAAAAAAATTAACTCATAAACAGACACACAAACACCTCTCTACACATGGCAGGAAAGAAAGAAACTTCATTGTCAATGATAATATAAATGAAATAAATATCATCTCAAAATGAAAACATTAAACTTTTCAGACTATATTCTCTGAAAGTAAAAACAGACAATATATTTTATATTTACTTAAAATCCCAGGAATTTAAAAACACTTCCCTAACTGGTGATTTGAGAAAGAAAGAAGCCTATTTAAAGAATAACCGTTAAAAATGCTACAAATGATGAAATTTAGCCAAAGCAGTCTTTGACATAATAAGAGCGTTTAAACTTGTCAATAAAGAAATGAATAAATAAAGCATTCAACTAAGATTCCAGAACAATCAAGAAAAGAACAAAAATCAACAAAACTAAGATGGAATAAGTGATTCTAGATTTTATATCATGAAAAATTAAAACTAAAAATCTAAAAAAATGCTGATAAATGGTTTAAAATGTTAAAATATGTTTAATAACATATAAAATAAAAATGTGTTATAGCAACATAATTCCTTGTAAGAAAAATAGAAAACCTTGATGAAATGTACAATTTTGAAAAATTAACCATAACAAAAATTGGTAAAAATTAGTAAAATTAGTAAAAATGAGTGCTTGTTTCTTAAGCAAAAGTGAAATAATTTTTGTTTAGGAAATTCTACAAAAATATACCTTTTCGGACATAAATAACATTACATATATAATGTACATGGCATACTTATATATGTTCATAAATTAACATGAAAAAAATGCCATAATTGATCTGCTATAACCTATGCCAGAAAAAATTTTTAAAATTTGAGAGACATAAATATTAAATAAAGAGACCAACTGTCAACTGTATAAACTAAAATTGATAAAGATTGTCTTGTTTTCTTTTAAGTTGATTTACACATTTAACAAAATGCCAATACTTTTACATCTCAACAGAAATTTTCTGGGAAGTAAACAAAATAATTCTAAAATTTACCAGGCAAAATAAAAGAGAAAAAAAAGGTAAATATATTCTCTAAGAAAAATCATTAAAATTACAAAACTCTAACAGACTGTCTAAAAATTACAAAATAGCAGTAATGAAGATAATAACATTTCCACATCAGACACACAGATCAATTGCATTTGGTATTATTTTCCTACCTGGAAAATACCGTTCAACTTTCTTTGCCTGGCTTTCCCCTGCTCACTTTCTAAGATTTTGCTGAGATATCTTCCTTCAAAAAGGCTTCTCTGACTTGTTCTCTTAATAAAACTTCCCCTGTACTTTCAGGGCACACTGGACAACCATGATAGAGGGCAAGTTCTATCACGGTTGACATTGTACTGAAACAACCTATTCATTCTTCTGTTTAGCCTACTAGAACATGGCTCAAGAACAGATGCACGGTTTCTTCACTATTTTCTCACTCAAACCTAGAGAGTGCCAGGCATGTAAACTGAAATGGTTGAATTGAACAGACCAGAAAACCCAGAAATAGACTCAAGTGAATATAAGAATTCATCATCTATCAATTTATCAGTTCAATCTACCGCTTACTCTTAAACATTCCAAGACAGAGAGCAAGAACAAGATGGTGGTCTCTGTACTCAGCTTACAAATGGTCAATCTTACAAAGAAACAAACCGTTGCAAGTGTGAAATAAGTAGTGATCCAGGAGAACATAGTTCTCCAGGGAAGCTGATAGCTGGAACACCATTACAAACCAAGGGAAGAGGTAGTGATTACTTGATTGTTATTAGGAAAACCATTCTGCAGTTTCCTTGGTGGTCCAGTGGACCAGAGTCAAATATGTTTGTTCATCTGGCATCTATTGAATGCCTATTCCCTTCTAAATAAATAACACACTCTTTACTCCTGAATACATATCTCAGAGCCTAATGAAGTAAACAAGGACCTGAAATGATCACTTACAACATAGTATGAGCTGTGAATAAAAGACAAAATAATAGACCACGGAATAACAACCTACTTAGGATCTGTGGAAGAATGACAAGGAAAATCTCAAAAAGAAAAAACTGTCACATTCACACATATACAATTCCTTTTCTCTCTTTTTTTTTTTTTTTTTTTTTTTTTTTTTTGAGACGGGGTCTGCCTCTGTCACCCAGGCTGTAGTGCAATGGCAAGATCTTGGCTCAATGCAACCTCCACGTCCCAGGTTCAAGCAACTGTCAAGCCTCAGCCTCTCGAGTGAGTAGCTGAAATTACAGGCGTGCACCACCACGCATGGCTAAACTTTTATATTTTTAGTAGAGATAAGGTTTCACTATGTTGGCCAGACTGGTCTTGGACTCCTGATTTCAGGTGATTTGCCTGCTTCTGCGTCCCAAAGTGCTGGGATTACAGGCATGAGCCATGGCACCCAGCCCATATGCAATTCTTAAGTTCTTTCATCACCTGTCCCACTCTCACAAATAAGAGAACTTTAAATAATAATCATCAAGTAAATAGGAGAAAAGGTTAGAATTTATGAACTTTGATGAGTTAATGCAAATTAATTCTTATTAAACCATCAAGATGTCAATAAATACATGAACAAAACAGATAAGCACATAATGCACACAAGTGAAAATGTACATTGTTTCCATTCTAGAACACTAGAAGATAGCACAATTAATAACACTTTTCAAGAAAAACAAAGGAACACTACCACATTAAATATTTGCTTGATTTTGAGATGCAATGTGATTTTACAAATGGTAAAAAACCCAACTTCGACTCTACTAAATAAAATGTGGTTAAATCTATCAAATAAATGTGGTGAAACCATGGTCATACCCTTGCAGAAAAAAACAATAGGATTAAAGTGAGTTGTTTTTCCTTAACCTATCAAGACTGTTTAAATAGTGACTTTATGAAGGGCAATGTAATAAAATTGTTTTATACTATACGTTTAGTCCTGAAAAGAACTCTGTAAGGTAGGCAGCATTTTCCCAGTCTTAGAGAAATCATGCTCAAAGAAATTAAGAAACTTGCCTGAAGTAATTCTACTAGCAAATGGCAGAGCTTAGTGTTAACTTCAAAATAATTCCTCCCATTATTTGAAGTTGTCTACCTTTCCTGTCAAAATGCAGTAAGACAAACATTTGCACACTGATGCAATGGGCACTGGTATATTCTTTCAGAAAGTAACTGGTCAGTATTTTTAAATAGTCATAAAAATGTTTATACTACCTCACCTAGTAAACCTATTTTCAAAATTCATCCAGGCAACAGTATTTAAATAGGAAAATGTTGTTAGTAGCAGCCATGTGCACTGTAGCAGAATTTAAAGATGGGAAAAATTAGCAATGCTTCCTAACCAGACAAAGGAGAAGGCCAACTAGATTACAGTTATTTTAAATTTATGGAATATTATGCTGCCTTTAAAAAGGTTTGTGAGGATTTCAAAATGGCAAAATTTGATGTTAAATATGTAAAAGTGATGTATACACATGAGTCAAGACTGCTAGGGAAACTGAAAGATGAAGCAAGTTGATTTATTTGGATGGTGATATTGTAGGTATTTCTTATCATTTTTGTGTTTATAATATTTGTATAATAAAACATTTTCAAAAAAGACTAGTATCTTTTATTTTTCTACAAAATGGAATTAGTGGCACATACTTTACCCTACAAATGATCCTCATGAAGAAAAATTCATAAACCTAAAATTGTTTACCACAGTATAAATTGGAATTTTCCTTTTTTCCCAAAAAAAGCAACAATAGGTAAACAAATTATAGTACACCCAATCAATGAAATAAATATTAATTTTGGAAATCATGGAAAAATGTCATGTTTAAATAGGTTTAAAATACCTAGAATTACATGAAAGATAATTACATTTATGGTTTAGTCAGTTTGATATCCTGTAATAAAGTACCGAAGAACAGGTGGCTTAAAAGCAACACAAATTTATTTCTCACAGTTCTGGAGGCTGAAAGTCACAGATCAGGGTCACGTTCTGGTGAGGGCCATATCCAGGTAGCAGGCTGACAACTTATTGTATCCTCCCATGGCAGAAAGAGAGCAAATGATTTCTCTGTGGTCCTACTTATGAGAGCACTAATCCCATTCATGAAGGCTCTACCCACATAACTTAATCATTTCTCAAAGGCACTACCTCCTACCACTACCACATTGGGGCTTAGATTTCAACATACAAATATGGGGGAAAACAAACATTCAGAACCTTGTAAGTTATGTTAACAAATATATATATATTTAAGGATAAAGATCACTGATCATTTTAAATGATGGCATTAATATGAATCAGGCCGTTTACTTCTGTTTTTCTAAGTAGAGTTAGTTTATCACCATTAATTTTATAAAATGGATGAACAAAAGTGATTTTTAACCTTAGCTTTAAAAATTATTTAATTTGTAATTTTCAGTTCTTTTATTCAAGTCTACCAACGAGTCAAATTTGAAAAGACTTCTGAACACAGAGGATACCTGGGGATTTAAGGTTGCTTCTCCTTCTATTCCACAGAAGAATAAAACCTTTGAAAATGTTCTGCTGGCCTCTGTGATGGCTACAAAGCTCCACTACAGATTTGACATCAAAGGACAAGCCACACATCTAAGCTTAGTTTGGGCAACAAGGTGGTAGGAGCTTAGCTCCCCTACTGGATTTCAGGCAAGGGCTAGGTGAGAAAGGGCCCAACCCTTCCCCCTTTTAAGAGACATGAAGAGAAACCAAAGAAAAATTAACCACAACTGGAAATGGATAGCTGCCTATGAATTGTGACTGTAATAACTGATGTAGTCAGGTCTTGGACATCTTTTCTGACCACTGTTACCTTTCATTCACTTTCATTCCTCAAACTCCCACAATTACTCCTCCTGTCTCAATATTCCAGGTTTGTTTTGTCAAGTTAAACCTTGCAATTCTAATTACAAATGGTTTCATACAGATGAGTACATCTTGAATCCATCCTTTCCATTCTTTTCATTTCCATGGAATCCACCTTTCCATGATTTCTACACTTGATAACCTACCTCCCCTCCAAAATCTAACCGATCTTGCTCCTCTCTCTGAGATCCCTTCACAGATAATCTACCAAAGGTCCCCAAAATTCTATAATCAACCCCTTCTCCAGTTCAGTTACCATACAGCCCAGACAGTTACCAGAGGGGTCCTTCTCTACTCTAAAAGCTAAGTAACTGATACACTATAATCTGGCCCAACTAGCTCATGTTTTTAAAATTGTTCTCCTCCAGTCAAATGGATATTCTCCAACCAAATGATGCCCCGTAAGAGGAAAGACTTAACACAGAGTAATGGATACAGACATTGAGGAAAGGTATTGGTTATGTTGTCAGCTAGACCTGTGTATTAGTCCATTCTTACACTGCTATTAAGAAATACCCATGACTGGGTAACTTATAAAGGCAAGAGGTTTAATTGACTCACTATTCCATAGGACTAAGGAGGCTTCAGGAAACTTACAATCATGGCAGAAGGAGAAGCAAACATGTCCTTCTTCAGATGGTGGCAGCAAGGAGAAGTGCCAAGCAAAAGGAAGAAAAGCCCCCTATAAAACCATCAGATCTCATGAGAACTCACTATCATGAGAACAGCATGATGGTAACCTTCCCCATGATTCAATTACTTCCCACAGGGTCCCACCCACCACATGTGGGGATTATGGGAACTACAATTCAAAATGAGATTTGGGTGGGACACAGCCAAACCATATCAACCTGTGTCTAACCTAGACCAGTGTTTAAGACCACATTCCCTCCTATAGAATGCCTTCAAAGTTCTGATCTCAATAACCTGGACTCCTGACACCTTCAACCATCCCCACTCAGTGTTTAAATGCAGTTTTCTTTAGCACAGTGTGAAGAGTTTGCTCTCTTCCTTGAGGAAGGAAACATTCCTTCTCTTCATTCCCTTTTTTTTTCCTTCTCCTGAATCTTACCACATTGGACCTACCAAAATTGTCAGATCTTTCCTATTTGTAGGAAAGGTCCTTTGTAATACACACAGACCCAAAAGTATTCTCTCAATCCTGCCCACCTCAAGAAAGTCACCGGCCTTTTTCTTTTTTTTAACAGGGTCTTGCTCTGTCACTCAGAGCTGGAGAGCAGTGGAACAATCACCACTCACTGCAACCACTGCCTGCCAAGCTCAAGTCATCCCCTCCTTGGCCTCTCAAGTAACTGGAACCACAAGCATGCACCATCACACCCGAGTAATTTTTGTATTTTTTGTAGAGAGGGGATTTCACTATGTTGCCCAGGCTGGTCTTGAACTCCTGGGCTCAAGCAATCCGCCTACCCTGGCCTCCCAAAGTGCTGGCATTACAGGCATGAGACACCATGTCTGGGCTCACCACCCAAATTCTTAAAATCATAGTCTATGTTTACTTTTTCACCATTGGCACACTTAAAGATATCCTCCAATCTAATCATTGTCCCAACCTCTAATATAATATGGTTCTCTAAACTCACCACTGACCTCCTAGAAGGTTTTCCAATGTCCATGTCTCCATTTTGACACAATCTAGTCCCAAATTCGGGTTGTAGTAGACTCTGTTGGTGGCCTCCTCAGTATCTACTTACCCATCCTATTTCCTTACAGAACTCATCTGGATAAGGCACCCACCCCGTCCCCATGACATCCACATAACTCAGGGAAACATAAAATGTTATCCATAAATAATAGACAAATGAAAACACTCATGCTTCTTTGGCTTTTATTTTCCATTTTGAGAAAAATTTGCTGATTGCCTGGCAACCCAGACAGATCTCTGACATATGTTTTACAATTTGCATAGTTAATGTTATTCCTTCTGACAGTTCTATTATGATTCTGATAGCTACAAAAACAGTGTCTTAGAGAAACCAAAGAGGGCCCACTCCCCAACTCCTCAGTCACAAAGATAAGTTTCTAACACCAACATTTCCTCATGCCTTTCTCCTTACCTATTGCTATGGTTTGAATATTTGTTCCTTTCAAAACTCATGTTGAGATTTATTCCCCTGAGTCATAAAACAAGACTAAGATTTTTAAAAGAGTAAAATAAAAAAAAGAAATATATTCCCCAACATGATATTACTGAGAGGCAGGGCCTTTGAGAGATGATTGGATCATGAGGGTTCTGGCCTCATAAATGGATTAATAAATTAATAAGTTATTATGAAAGGAGAATTGGTGGTTTTATAAGAAGAGGAAGAAAGCAGTGAACTGACTTGGGAGGCTGAGATGGGAAGATCATTTGAGCCCAGAAGATTGAGGCTGCAGTGAGCTGTGACTGTGCCACTGCACTCCAACCTGGGTGACAGAGTGAAACCCTGTCTCAAAAAGAAAAGAAAGAGGAAGCAAAAGAAAAAAAAAAAGAGAAAGAAAAGAAAAAGGAGAGAAAAGAAAGGGAAAGAGAAGAAAAAAGTCCTTAGCTGGCACACTGTGACACTCAGCCCCCCTCACCATGTGATGCCTTGCACCACTCTTCAGAGAGTCCTCATCAACAAGAAGGCTCTCACCAGATGCAGCACCTTGACCATCTTGGACTTCTCAGCACCCATAACTGTAAGCAATGAAGTCTTCTTATGAATTACCTAGTGTCAGGTATTCTGTTGTAAGCAACAGAAACTGAATTACTATGCCTATTAACTCTTTCTTCAGGTCTTGGGGCTCCTGTAATATCTTTCCCAGCTCTTGGCCATCAATCATTCTTTGCTATACAAAATTGGTGACACAAGAGCAGTGACATTCTTTTTATATTCTTCTTTTACTGCCTCTGTCAAAATACGTTTTCACATGCATTGCCAAATAATCTTTTAAATTACCTTTTAAATTACAAGACACCTATATCATCTTGCAGACAGAGCAACTAAGTCCCAGAGAGACTTAGTGATTATTCAAGTTGGGATGTGTAAAAGCAGCAGAGGCAGATTTGGAATCTGTTCAGTGCTTCGGTATTTACTGAACACCGACCATGTGGCAGGGATTCCAAGGGCTAGCATTCCTTAAAAACTACTGATGTCGCATGAATAAAAGAAATTCAACCTTGTTTCCAGTATGGTCATCACTACCTACTGTGACAAGTGACAAGACTTGTGACAAGACTTGAGCCTCAGTTCCTCTGTAAAATGAAGGTGTCAGATGAATGATCTCTGCCAGCTCTCACATCTAGTGATTTTACATGGTGCTCTGTGAACTATATATCATCAGAGTAACCAGTGCTGAATTGAACAAAGCTAGCTCATTCATTCATTGTCCAAGTATAGAAAGAACACATAATGAGGGCTGGCCATTCTTCTATGTGTTTGGGGATTATAACAAAACAAGGTAGGTGTGGCCTCCACCATCATGGAGTTTACAATCTAATAGAAAGAGGCAATGTAAAAACATACCAGCAAACAATCAAGAAGAACTTCTGGACAATGCAAAGTACAGTAAAAGAATTAAACCCCTCCCTGAGGAGGTGACATCTGAGATTTGATGGATAGAAGTCAGGCACACAGAGATTTAGGAGAAGAGTGTTCAAGCAGAGAGAATGGATGGTTCTTAGAAAAATGTGACAGGTAATTAGTTGCATTACTTGGAAAGACTGTACATTCAAATGCTTTGCCCATCTTCATTTTCTTCTGTGAATTAGACATGTGAGATGCAGCTATTGCCTTTCACCTGCTGGGAGAGTGTGTATATTAATCTGTCCTCCAGGAAAGGAGAACACATTTTAGGTACTAAGTACAGCTTCTGTAATTGACCATCAAGGACAGTAATAAAAGAACCAAAAGATACAGAGAGTGCTGTTAAGGCCAACAAGCAGGGAGAGAAAGAGGTCCTTTGACGTTTACAAGAAGAGGAGGAAGACAGAAGTCACTAGTAGCAGACATTTCACACCACACCAAGATAGAGGCCAAAACTTCAAAAGCCAAGATTTAGTAAACACCATGGATTGCCAAGGGTGGCTGGACCCTGGGACCAGAATCTCCCACATCAGGAGAAAGTCCTGCACTTTCAAAGACCAGTCAAGGTGACATAATGAGCTTACATCTCAAGGCCTGCTCTCTGCCTTAACCGCAAATCAAAACTAAATATAAAAAGAGGAAAAATATAAAAAGAGATAAAATTGTCTCTAAAATAAGATAAATATAGTGAAAAGCAAACACTGATGAAAATGCCAAGTAAGGATAAGGCTGCAGGGCTGCTGGGGCCCAGGACTAGGAGCTGGCAGAGGTTGCCTGAGGGCAATATGCTCACCACTTATCACTGAGGACAGGATAGAGGAGAGGGGCAGAGAGCACCTGAGCTCCTGCTTCCTACTACTGCACCTACACAACAGGTAAAGAGAAGCTCCCCGCCTACAGCAGAGACTAGACACAGCCTCATTACCACTCCTGGAAGGATGCAGAATTGCCTCCACATTGCTCAGGAGAAAGAGCCTTAGTAAGTAATTTAAAACCTGGCTCTGGACAAAGAGGACTACGGGGGACCTGAGAAAAAGACAGATTAAAAAAAATCACTTGAGTCAAGAAAATCATCAAAACAAAAATCTCAAACTAGAAAAATATCTAAAACATACACAGGAAACTAATACAAAGATAAGCAAGTGGTAAGCCAGCAATGACACATTCAATCCGTAAGAATTAATGTTATAGAGGAGTCTGAAAAGGACTTTAAAATCCTCAAAGGAAAAATGAAAGATAAACATGCTTAAAAACAGAAAACAATTATAACAGAACAAGAAAAATTCCAGCTGGGTGCGGTGGCTCACACTCCTGTAATCCCAGCACTTTGGGAGGCTGAGGCGGGTGGGTCACGAGGTCAGAAGTTTGAAACCAGTCTGACCAACATGGTGAAGCCACATCTCTACTAAAAATACAAAAATTAGCCAGGCATGATGACACGTGCCTGTAATCACACCTACTCAGGAGGCTGAGGCAGGAGAATCGCTGCAACCCAGGAGGTGGAGGTTGCAGCGAGCCGAGGTTGCAGCCAGTCGAGATCAGGCCACTGCACTCCAGTCTGGGCAACAGAGCAAGACTCCATCAAAAGGAAGGAAGGAAGGAGGGAGGGAGGGAGGGAAGGAGGGAGGGAGGGAAGGGAGGGAGGGAAGGAAGGAAAGAAAGAAAAAGAAAGAAAGAAAGAAAGAAAGAAAGAAAGAAAGAAAGAAAGAAAGAAAGAAAGAAAGAAAGAAAGAAAGAAAGAAAGAGGAAGGAAGGAAGGAAGGAAGGAAGGAAGGAAGGAAGGAAGGAGGAAGGAAGGAAGGAAAGAAAGAAAAAGAAAGAAAAAGAAAGAAAGATAGAGAGAGGAAGGAAGGAAGGAA